>NC_139354.1:118249544-118963294 GCF_055883805.1 Amblyomma maculatum | reverse complement strand
GATACGGCCTCCCCGCAGTGGTAGCAGATTGGCCTGCGGTCCCGTGTACGCCACACGTCCGACTTGCGAGGGCGTAGAACATGCGCCACAGCTTGAGCAGATGCGGCATACGGACTGATGTGGCTAACCACCGATGTCGGGTCAATAGGACTACAGGCAGGTGCTTGAAGTGCAACGGACCCGTACGTTCGTTTGTCGTCGACCCGTGGAAGCATGGTAGCGACAGGATCGTAGGCAGCTGCCTGACGAACAAAGATGTGCGCGTGAGCACTTCATCGATGAGCTGCAGTACGTTGGCGACCGGGAATTGATGAGCAGCCTGGCGTACTTCATCTCTGACGACTTCGGTCAGTAATGCCACTGGCGCCATCTGAGGCAGGCAGAAACATTGGAGTTCCTCTCGAACAACCGACCGAATGAGGTTACGTAAAGCGTCCACACCGCCTCCATGGCACGACGAAAAACCATTTAGGGCTAGACTGCTGACATCTCGGTTGTACTGCCGGGCCCGTTGTTGGAGCATCATTTCCATGGTCGTTGCCTCCGCGAGGAATTCAGCAAGGGTACACGGTGGACTGCGAACGAGGCCCGCAAATAGCTCCTGCTGAACTCCACGCATGAGGTGGCGAAGCTTCTTCTCCTCTGTCATATTGGGGTCTTCGCGCCGGAAAGGACGGCTCATGTCTTCACAGTACATGCGCACACTTTCATTTGGCCGCTGGTGTCTGGACTGAATTGCAGCTTCAGCTTTCTCGCGACAGTCGGCGTTGGGGAAGGTGGTCAGAAGTTCACGGCAAAACGCTTGCCAGGTAGTTAGGTGGCCCTTGTGGTTTTCGAACCACGTACGCGCAGACGCTTCTATGGCAAAGTAAACAATATTGAGCTTGCGCTCGTCACTCCAGCCGTTGTACCAAGCCACTCGCTCGAAGGTCGCCAGCCAATCCTTAGGCGTCGTTGTGCAAAGATGGTGGTGTTCGCGGCGGGTGGCAGAGGATCGGAGCTGAGAGCCTGGGATCAGTGGCCATGTCAAGGTGGCTCGACAGTTGTGGCTGCGTGATCCTCGTAGGGGTGGAAAGGGGCCCAACCTCAGGCGACTGTCTGCGAAGGCGGCAACTGAGTCGCTGGTGCACCGCAGTCACATCCGTCGTGAAGCGTGTAAACGGAGGAAAGCGCACCCAGCACCTCCACCAGACTGTAACGGGTATTGCGCCAAACATTCAGGCAGCGCCCTGAGCCTAGATGACTGCAGAAGTCCGATAGCGGTCCGAGAAGGGGTCTGAGCGCGGTTCCAGTCTACGCCAACTAGCAACCACTTCATCATCTATGCCCACTAGCCACTGATTGTCTCCGGTTCGCGTCGAGTATAGTTTGTATCAATATATATATATATATATATATATATATATATATATATATATATATATATATATATATATATATATATATATATATATATACATACATACATATATATATATTGTAGTGTTATACCAACGCTTGGTGACTGTCGACGGTGACAAAGACGACAAGCATATGTAGAACAGGCGCGTGCTACGAAGAAGACGGCTGACAAAGAAGAATAGCCATGAGACTGACCCGCTAGTTAAACGTTCGACCAGAACGCCGACCTCAGACTGAACGTACTCTTACATTTGGTGGCGGCTGCTCTTCGTTCCCTCCTCTCACGCTGGAGCTTCGCAGTCGCACACTCGCTCCTCCATCCGCTGTGACTGAGGCAGCAAGCCAGACCGCTACACCATGCTCGACTGCTCCCACCGCTCCGCCTACCATCCTGTGCTCTGGTGAGCTTCGCCAACGGGGTCCCAACTTTTTCAGTGGCGCAGATGACCTGGATGTGGATGACTAGCTTTCCTCATATGAACGCGTAAGCGCATACAAGTGAGACGGTACCCCCAAGTTAGCTGACGTCCTCTTCTACCTGACAGATGTGGCCAATTTATGGTTTCGCAACCACTACCCCGACGTGCCCACCTGGTCGGCCTTTAAAAGGATCTTTTCCGAGGTGCTCGGGCGCCCCGCCGTGCGCAACCTCCGCGCTGAACAACGCTTCGAAGCCCGCGCTCAGCTTGCTGACGAAACATTCACCAGCTACATAGAGGACATTGTAGATCTTTGCAAACGTGCTAATCCATCTATGTTCGAAGCTGACAAAATACCAAAATCTTCAAGGGAATCTCCGACGATTCGTTTAATATGTTAACGACCAGAAACCCTCAAACTGTCGTTGAAGTGGTTCTGCTTTGTCAAAGTTTACACGCCCTCAGCAGGCAACGAGCTTCTACTCGACGTTCTGTTATGAACGGTCGGTTATTGCCGCCTCCGACAGCATGCGGACTCGCATCTGAACCGCCTTCCCTCCTTCCCGAGATCAACGGGCGGAAGTGGCTCGCCAACTGTCGCTCCTCCCTGTTTCTGCTGCAACCATCCCATCGATAGATCCTGCACTTCGACGCACCATCCAGGAGCAAGTTACAAAAGTTTTACCGCCAAGCTCTCAACTTACGCTTGTGACAGCCCCGCTAACGTACGCCGCTGTCACAACCAGACCAGCACCGTGCCTTGTCGCGTATGCTGCGCCGTTACCACCACTACCACCTCCGTCCCGCCCTTATCTGCCTCCTCGACGGCGGGTCAATTCATGGCGGACCTCCGACAACTGCCCCAATCTGTTATTCATGTGGCGTTCCTGGCCACGTCGCCCGGCTTTGTCGCCAGCGCGCGCAGCCGTACCGCAAAAGCCCCACCTGTACAGTTCCAACTACAGTTCAAACTATGAACCTTCCCCTCCGCCTGCCGCTGCTGGCACTTCTACCGACTCATTTTAACCTGACCGCTCCTCCCACTCCTTCGTTGATCGCCGTCTCCCCGCCGTCGCTCTCTTGCTGGCCCGGAGGAACACTAATGGCCTCAGTTCCGAAGGCAAGAACTGCGTTTTCTTCTACTTGTGCAAGCCCTGTGTCTTCCCCGGCCAATGTTATCGAAGTGTTTGTTGATGGCGTCGCAGTTCTCGCGCTTGTGGACACTGGCGCCGCTGTGTCTGTTATAAGTGCCAACCTTTGCCGCCCACTTCGTAAAGTTACGACGCCTGTTTCGAATTTTTTCTCCGAACTGCCAGCTCGCATCGCATTCAACCTCTTGCAGCGTGCACAGCTCGAATGGTTATACAGGGTGCTTTTGACGTGGCCGAATTTTTTATGCTGTCTCACTGCTCTCACGAACTGATTCTGGGTTGCGACATTCTCACCAGTCATCATACGATTATTGATTGTGCCCCAGCCAGCATCGAACTGTCTCCGCTTTCACCTGCTGCCTCGTCCGACACACCGCTCCACGTCGATAAGATAACCGTGGCCGAGGATACTGACATCCTCGCCTGCTCTACCCTCCTCGTGCCCGTTTCCCGCGCCTGCTTTTCCGATTCGACTGTTCTTTTCACTCCGACGCATGCCGCTAATCGTCCTCATTTACAGCGCCATGTACATTCAAACCCGTTGCCTTGTCCGTCAACGCTTCTTCGTGGAGAACGTCTTGGTGATATCGAGCCCTTTGATGATGCTATGACATATTCCGTCTCAGAAGACCCAGCCCCACTTTAGCTCGATACTATTGACTTGCCTGCTTCTGTACACAATGACAACTCCACTGCAGATTTTTCTGACTGTCTTGATGCAAGCCTTTCAGCAGATCAACGCGACCAGCTCGTCACCTTACTTCAGCGCTTACGTTCCTCATTCGACTTTCCTCAGAAATAGTTGGGGCGTACATCAATTGTCACTCACTGCATCGACACGGGTACGCACACCCCCGTACGCCAGCGCCCTTATCGCGTATCGGCTGCAGAACGTCAAGTTATCACCGAGAACGTTTATGACATACTTCAGCGTGGCGTCATCCAGCCTTCGCACAACCCTTGAGTTCTCCAGTTGTTCTCGTGAGGAAAAAGGATGGCTCTATCTGTTTCTGCCTTGATTACAGGCGATTGAACAAGATAAAGCGAAAAGACGTGTACCCCCTTCCACGCATTGATGACCCTCTCGATTGCCTTCAAGGTGCCGAATTCTTTTCATCTCTCGACCTCCGCTCGGGCTACTGGTAGGTACGCATGGCAGCTGACGATCTACCAAAAACCGTTTTTGTGACACCTGACGGTCTCTATGGATTGTACAACTCACCGGCCACCTTCGAGCGCATGATGGACACAATTCTGTGCGGACTCAAGTAGCATGACTGTCTTTGTTACCTGGACGATGTTGTGTTTTCAAAAGATTTTACGTCACATTTGGATCGTCTCGAGCATGTGCTAAAGTGTCTGACTGATGCCGGCCTGCAACTAAATTTGAAAAAGTGCTGGGTCGGGGCTCGCCAGATTCCTATATTGGGACACGTTGTTTCGAAAGACGGTGTCCGTCCAGATCCGGCAAAACTCCGTGCAGTAGCTGAGTTTCCACGTCCAACTTCCCTAAAGAAGCCGCGTAGTTTTATCGGGCTGTGCTGGTATTTTCGTCGCTTCGTCCGCAATTTCGCTTCGATCATCTCGCCGCTGACTGAGCTCCTTGCCGGTGGCGCCATTCTTTCGTCTTGGCCGTCCGACTATGATGACGCCTTTACGACGCTTCGGCGCCTTCTAGTGTCGCCTCCGATTCTCCGCCGTTTTGACCCTGCGGCGCCTACCGAAGTTCACACTGATGCCAGCGGTGTAGGCCTCGGCGCTGTCCTTGCACAACGAAAGCCCGGCTACCCAGAGTGCGTTGTTGCTTATGCCAGCCGCACCTTAACAAAGACCGAAAAAAATTATTCTGTAACCGAAAAGGAGTGCTTGGCCATTATTTGGGCCATTGGAAAGCTTTGCCCATATCTCTACGGTCGTCCGTTTTCTGTTGTTACCGACCATCACGCACTTTGCTGATTGTACACCCTTGAAGACCCATCCGGCCGTCTTGCCTTTTAGGTCCTCCGCTTACATGAGTACGATATTCAGGTCACCTACCGGTCTGGTCGTAAGTATTCTGATGCTGACGCCCTGTCTAGGTCACCTCTTCAATGCGGCTCTGACTCGACAGCTATCACCATAGGTGACTCATCTTCACTAGAAATTGCCGCCATGAACAAAAGACCCTTGGATCGCTTCTCTTCTTTCGCGTTTATCTACATCTTCTCTGCGCCCAGCTTCTCGAAAGCTTCGCCGCCAAACTCGTCATTTTGCCATTCGCAACGGCATGCTTTACCGCCGATATTACCTTTCCGATGCACGCAAGTGGCTCCTTGTTATTCCTCGGCACCTTCGTTCGGAAATATGGGCCGCTTTTCACGCCGTTTCTCAGTGTGCCCACGCTGGAGTGTTGAAAACTTACACTCGTCTTTGCCTCCGCCATTACTGGCACAGCATGTACAGCTTCGTGTGTAATTACGTCCGCGCATGCCAGGAATGCCAACACCACAAAAACCCCCAACCCCACTCCTCCGTTCCGATGCAGCCCTTGCCCTGCCCCAGCCGGCCATTCGACCGTGTGGGTATTGATCTTTGCGGGCCACTACCTGTCACTGCAGCTGGTAACCGTCGGGTTATCGTGGCTGTTGACCACCTTACCCGCTACGCAGAAACATCATCTTTACCTTCTGCGTCGGCGCCGCACGTTGCGTCTTTGGTCCTGCACCATCTTGTTCTGAGCCACGGTTCACCTAGAGTTGCTCAGTGACCGTGACCGTGTTTTTTTGTCCGAGACCGTTGAAGCCCTTCTTCAGCAGTGCCGCATTGTCCACCGTTCTACCTCAGCCTACCATCCGCAGACAAATGGCATGACCGAACGTTTTTACCACACCTTAAGTGACATGCTGGCCATGTATATCGCGTCCGACCACTTTAACTGGGACCGGATTCTCCCTTTCGTCACGTACGCTTAAATACTGCCATACAAAGCACGACCGGCTTCTCCCCCTTTTTCTTTCGATACGGTCGTGAAGCCACCTCAACTATGGACACGGTACTCCCTTATCGCCCTGACACCTCCGAATCGACCACCCCCTCTCAAGCGGCAGCATACGCAGAAGAATGTCGCCAGTTGGCCCGATCATTTACAACCCAGAACCAAGGTCACCAGCAGTTCCTTCGCGCACTGTCTTGTCCAAGCTCCTTCATACAGCACAGACTTCCTCGTGTGGATTTGGGTTCCTGCCACCCCCTCCGGCCTCTCTACCAAACTTGCTTCCAAATATCATGGCCCATATCGGGTTTTTTGCCAGACCTCTCCGGTTAACTACGTTATCGAACCACTTGTACCGACACCAGATATGCGTCGCCGCGGCCGTGAAACAGTGCACGTTGACCGCCTCAAGCCCTGTTATGACCCGCCTGTTGGGTCGATGCCATGAGTCGGCAGGATGCCTCCTTTTTCTCCCGGGGATAATTGTAGCGTTACACCAACGCTCGGTGACTGTCGGCGGCGACAAAGACGGCAACCGTATTTCGAAAAGACGCGTGCTACGAAGAAGACTGCTGACAAAGAATAGGCAAGAGACTGACGCGCTAGTTAAACGTTCAACCAGAACACCGACCTCAGACTCACCGTACTCATACAATATATATATATATATATATATATATATATATATATATATATATATATATATATATATATATATATATATATATATATATATATATATATATATATATATATATACGCAACAGTGAAGGGTGAATTTTATGCATAACATCAGGATCTTCTCCATCATTTTGAGTCTCAACTTCCAATGTTGATACGGATGGCTCAGAAGAACTGCATAAATGTCATTACCAATCAAGTTTCTGAATTACCTAGTTGTGAATTTGGCATCCCAAACCCCCATAGCACTGTTCCTAGAATGTCCACCTCAGAAAGTACGAAGTTATCTAGGTTAATTCGTACTTTCTTTAGCCTGAAAGCTCAGGATTACGGACTTCAATATTAATCGCCTACATAATGCTATTTGCACAATCTTTCACTGCTAATGGCGAATTTTATTTATATTGTGCTTCTTTCTAGCGAACTATCGGAAATCACCACAAAACACCATGAGACCGCTATCGTTTTGTACTGGGTTTATGGGGCTTAGAGTGACAAAATCATGCCCGTGTTTGTTTAGTTTGCGCTGTGCATGGTGTGTGCTTTGTGGTGGTCATATAGAAAGATATAGTTGAACTGACGGCGCCACGGTTTAAAAAAAAATAAAAATTGTGGAGGTTTAGGCATGACTTGAACCTAGTGATAGAGCGGAAGCTGTGAGATTTGCAGGGGAAGTTTTACGCAGACAACTGGATTTAATACGCCGCCGTTCCAACGTTCGAACGAACCTCCTGCCCTAGCAGCTCGCCGTTTTCCTTCGCCTCTACCTACTACCCAGTTATCTGTCTACTTATTATTCTTCTTTTTCGCCACGATGCCCCGCGGACGGCTTGAAAACCTAGCACAGTGTACCTTTCGCTACCAAATGGTTCAAATGGGGCGTTGCCTCGCTTCTATGTTGGTTGCGTAGCGTAGTGGCGCTTCTTTTCTGGCTGTTACGGCGAAAAATGTTCCCTGCGGGGGCACAGGCTTGGTGTAAAGGTGGGCGGAAATGAAGAATGGCAGACTGCTTGGCTGGCTCATCCCGTGCTTAGGGCACCTTGGTGGTGTGGTAAAACGAAATATATAGACATATGTTCGACCAGTCGATTCTTTAGCATAAAAATATAGTGGCGGTTGCGGACAGTCGATAGCTAAAGAAGCGCACATTCGACATTCATATCATTAATGCCAATGACTATATGAGCTTTTCTCCTCAAAGCGAGCATGCGTATTCTTCAGGCTACATTCGCGACATCCGATGAGCGAGTGGTGTTCACCGGCATTCTCATTTCTGTCTTCCCATAAATCAGGGAGGTTGGCATCTGCATTCGCTGCCGGTTGCGCGGTGTGGGCATGCTCCCCTAGGTGTTTCATCGGCTGCGCGCAAGCGACAGCGGCAGGCGACACGACGTATATCCAACAGGCCGGTTCCTACAATTCGCACATCGCTTTGTGCAAATGGTCTTTGATTTCGGCAGGTTATTTAAAAGGAGTGCTTATATGGTGAGGCATTAAGGACCGAATAATCATCAGGAATAATAAAGCTCTGTGCGTTTGCCTAAAATTTTTTTCAACCTATATATAATGACTCGTCGTGCCCAAACGAAAGGATGAATAATTAAATACTCTAGAGAAAAAAAAATTCTGCTTTGAGTTGCGGCATGAGCTACTTCGCCAGAATAAGGACAATGATGTGTTTTTGCAGCCCAAGAATGTAGCACAATATATTGAGGATCCTTCTGTTATCTCACCGAAAGGACCATCAACAAACGAAGGCTCAGTAACTAAGAAGCAAAAAGCATACCACTAGTAAATATTACCAAACAACCGCTCAGGGATCACGTAAATAAGCTCACGATCTTTGGTAAGCGAATATTTACAGTTTTCGTTCCCCAGTTATGCTTTGCAACTGATTGAAACACGTTTATTGACAGCCCTGAGTCATGCTCTTTTGCTTCTGGCATCTGTCCGGGCATCTGGCCTCACCACAGTCATGGCAGCCTAGGCGGGTGCTGGCTTGATTGACTTTGACATCTTCCATACAGCTTGGCTCTGGGGCCTAGTCAACAAACTCGCTGAGCTTTGTACAGAGCATAGCGACGGCCGCGTTATCGAGAGACAGAGGAAGGTCCCTGTCGATTTAGCTGGCCGGGAGGATGGCAATTGGTATTTCGGCGAAAGCCCTGACTGCAATGTCAGAATACTCTTGACAGAACCATACTATATATGGGCAGCGGTCGCTGAACTTCGGCTGTGACGGCACATTCCTTCGTCGGGGTCGTTGTGAAATAATTTTGCCTCAAAGATGGGGTTAATGAAGTGTTAGTTCCGAGGCTGCGGACAATTGTCTTCGTAGCCCTCGATACTCCTCCGCCATAGGAGTAATATGGTGCGCCTGTTCCTAGGCGCGTTCCTGTCTCCCATTGCCGAGGTGCTCAAGGGCCTTCCGCCGTCGCTCCCTAGCGATTGCTCTGAAGGTGTAGGATTCCAAAGGGCAGGGCTTAGTACCCGCTATGGTGGAAAGTGCGTTAGACGAGTTTGATTCTTTGCGTGCTGCTGCTCGCGCCTTGCTGTTGGCCCACTAGTTGCCGTCAATGCCTGCATGAGCAGGCACCCATGAAATCGTCGCTTGAGTGCTTAGCTTGACATTGAGGTCGTCAAATGCAATGGCATGGTCCACTTTCATATCTGCATTACAGAGATCATCACCGTCGTTACAAAACGCATTCTTGGTAATGTATCTGGCTGCCATTACCGGTAGTTATTTCCAGCGCCCCGCCAGTGATTATGAGTGTTTCATTTCAATATGACTCTGCAGATTAACGTCTGAGCTTAGCGGACAAAGATATTTTTGCAGATGTAATTGCTGCTTGCCCTAACGTTTCTTTTTCTTCTTCCTATTTTAGTTTGTGCGATTCTGTAAGAACATTCCTCGGATGCGAACGTGCTTGGTTGCGCCAGGGCTGCATGAAAGAAGTCGAGTAGCGCAAGAGTGGACTGAACATGGCCGCCAAATCCTGCGCCAAGATTTCAGTTTTCTATGATGCCCTTGGAACACCTCCAGTATGAAGAACCGATTCATGGTAACGAATGTGAGCAACTTTCTCTCATTATTGAAAACCTGTAAGGAGATGCACACCAAGCTTGAGTTAATTTCGAGCTATGCGATTTCCAAATGTTCTTTTTCAAGCCCTTGTAAGATTTCTATAGGGCGATATGGAGAATTTCAAGAGTTTATGAAATGCCTGATCCTTACCTGCCACTATGAAACGGGACATCAAACTCAAGTTAACTTTTCTTCGAGATGTGTGACGCTTGCCCCGCGGTTCAAAACGTCTAAATAGGTCATAGAAATCAGCACTCCCCGTGAGAAGAACTGACTGGTGAGCAGCTGGGAGGCCTCGTCAGGGGTTCCTGCTATCAGTCAAATCCCGACAGTCACATCTGATGCGCGGAGAAGGTGTCAAAGCGGACGGCGTCGCAGCTGAAAATAGACGGAAAACACGCCACAGCTTTGAGCGATCTGTGGAAGGAAAACAACCACGAGGCTTACCGTCTCAATTTTACATGACGAGATGCACGTGTTATGCTTACCGAGCATTAGGACCTACATAACGAAACGCATACTCATTTATATGCCATAAGCGTCTTCCCGGACGACTGTCTCATGAGTGTTGATCCGTATGTACGGATGGAAGACTTTCAGCAATAAGAAAATGCGTTACGAGAGCAATGCCGAAATGCATATATTTTGGGGGAATACTGCTTGACAGCCATAGATAAATATTTCATTCAATGTCATGTTTCCAAAACTTAGAAATTTGTTAAAAAGCATTTAAAACAACTTCCGAAGGAATTCTGTGTAGTCCCAGCCTGGCTGGATTTTGCTTGATCATAATGACGTGGTGTTGACATGAGCTTAACAAATACTTGTCATAGCATGCGTCCATAAAGAAATGTCTAGATTACCAGTCTATAGCCCAGATGTTGTAGCGACAAAAAGGAGAAAATATAAAAGGGTGATACACTAATAAAAGCCTTCCATTACGCCAGAAATCTATAATCATTTGTTTGTTGAAATAAATATTTACGGAGCGCATCTCCTTCAGGGCACATATGTCCATTGCCATATCTGAGGTAATTTTGCTGCGGCATTGGTGGCTGGTTGGCATTTTTTTCGTAGTATAGAAAAGCAAAAGCTAATAGTGAGAGGAAGATTCCCTGCGCAAGTTATTGGCATTTGAAAATAGGTACACGTTACCTGTAAAAACTTACGTGCTTAGGTATGTGCCTGCATGCAGTGTAGCCTAGTCCGCTTTATAAAGAAAAACATATTTTCATTAGCGATTGAAGAGGTGCATTTGCACTTAGAAGAAAATATCAACCTGCATTTATTTACTTCCTCTCTTCAATATACCTGTTACCACATGCATTTGTGGAAATTTGTAAACAACCCTCGGCTGCGAATTCATTTTATTTGTCTTGCTTAGTACTTAGGATGTAACAAAGTTGCAAATTAGAGCTCGCAGTTTTTGTCAGTTTGAATAACGGCTTTTCATCGAGTATTTATTTATTGAATTCACAATGCTAGCGGCAGTAAGAGGGGAGTGGTTACAAACAAGAACATTGAAAAATACGCAACCAAGAACAGGGAATGTTACAAAAATAATCCTGCAATTCATACAAACTTGGCTTATACTTGCGAAAATAATATTTTTCTGTGATGCCGGCGATTTTAACAGGAAGGTGTTCCTATTCGCGCGAAGTGCGCGGCACGAAAGACTGAATGGCTGATGCAGTGGTAAATGTTTGGATTCCAGTCTTGGGACGACGATAGATGCGGTGCGACACGTAGTGAGGTGGAGGAAAGGACGCGTTCCGTGAAGTGGAATGACTGTAGATTTTGTGAAAACGACTGAGACGAAAAATGTTTCGTTAGCGCGCTGAGGGTTTAAAGAGAGGAAAGTTTTCATGCTGGTTACGTTAGTACCACAATTAAAGTTAGACAATAAAACGCGCCGTGAAAAGGGGTCTTTCGCGGGTTTTTGAGGGGACTGGAGACAACGGCGTGTGATGCAAGACGTTGTAGAGCGAAGCACTATCTCGTCCGAGCAAGACAGGCCGAGCTTTCAGTGCGCGCGCCAGCTGATCCGCCAGGAACCCAGCAGTCCTTGTTTGGTTCGGCGCTGTATTATCTTCTTCCTTACAATTGCCCCGGCGGAAATAGTAAGCCATCTTAGTGACTTAAGGCGAGGGGAGAAGTTGATCGTAGTATGGCTTAAGTCGACTGTCGTGAACACCTTCATGCCCGCGGTGACGGTGGTTCGAGAAAGGCGTTGCCGGCTGCATGGCGTAGTTAACTGGAGATCTATACATTCTTATACACGATAACGGCCACTATACTTTGCTGAGAAGTTTGAATCAGCCGGAACAGTGAGCCATACGATGGTGTTGGTAGGAAAGTCAGAAGCGGGCTTGCTGTGATCGATCTCATGTCGGCGAAGATCTTGAATGTCCAACGTGAATGGGCGAGCCAGCTGACGGTACTGCTCAGCATAACGGGCAACAGCAGAAAGAGAAGTGTACTCTGAATTGTCGGGGTGGTAGGGAAGCATGATGTCCAGTACAAAGAATGGTTGAAATCCAGTAGTTGCCTGAGACGCTGTGTTATAGCCATCGGTGACGTACGGAAGCACCTGATCCCAGTTAGACACGTCAGATGAAACGTACAATGCGAGCATGTCACCTAGAGTTCGATGAAAGCTTTCTGTGAGGCTGTTGGTTTGAGGATGGTAAGCTGTGGCGGTTCGATGTATTGTTTGGCAAGCTTCCAACAGCTCGTAAACCACTTGTGATAAGAAAACGCGGCCGCGGTCACTGAGAAGTTCACAAGGAGCCCCGTGACGTAAAACGAAGTGACGCAGGATGAAGGAGGCGACGTCACGAGCCCTAGCCGTAGGCAGGGCTGCAGTCTCCGCATAGCGAGTGAGGTGATCCACGGCGACTATTATCCAGGGGCCATAGAGGTCAATTCCGACACGATCACAGAGTCGCGCTGGACAAGGCAATGGCTGTAATGGGCCAGCGGAGGGGCGCTGAGACGACTTCCGCTACTGACAAGCAGTACAGGAGCGAATACAGCGGAGGCCAAAGTGGTACATCCCCCGCTAGTAGTACCGCTGACGGAGACGCTCGTATATCTTCATCAAGCCAGCATGAACGCTTTCCGGGTCGTCATGGTGATGGGCAAAACTTTCTGTGCGAAGATGGCGAGGAATGACCAAGAGCCATTTGCGACCATCCGGGCGATAACTTTTGCGATACAGCGGACCACCACGGATCGTAAAATGGGAAGCTTGGCGACAAAAGACTCGCGCGAATGAAGACGTTGATGACGCGGTGAGGACGTCTAGGAGCGAAAGTATCCAGTGGTCTGCGTGTTGTTCAAAAGGCAGGTCGTCGGAAAGGCCTGCAACGGAGGGTTTGGATATCGAGTCCGATGGTGCAGGAGAAGGCAGTGGCGAGCGGGACAAGGTACCAGCGTCGGAGTGCTTGCGTCCCGATCGATATATCACGTCAAAGTCAGTCTTGAAGGCGAAGAGCCCAGCGGCCGAGTCGTCCAGAAGGGGCTTCCAGGGAAGCCAACCAGCAGACGGCATGGTGGTCGGTGATGACGGTGAAGCGGCTACAATATAAGTAGGGGCGAAACTTTGTAAAGGCCCACATGATTGCGAGACACTACTTTTCCGTGACGGTGTAGTTAGATTCACCTTTTGCTAGCGCTCGGCTAGCTTAAGCAACTACATATTCGGAAAAGCCGGGTTTGCGTTGAGCGAGGACAGCACCGAGGCCAATGCCGCTGGCGTCAGTGTGCACCTCTGTAGGAGCGGATGGGTTGTATGGCAGAGAAAGGGCGGTGAAATGAGTAGAGGTTGTAGGGTAGTGAAAGGATTGCCACAAATTGAGGTCCATGTAGACAAGTCGGCGGGACCATTCAGCAATTTGGTAAGCGGTGCAGTGATGGTAGCGAAATTGGGGACAAAACGGCGAAAATATGAGCGTCGGCCGACGAAGCTGCGCAGCTCTTTAGAAGAAGTCGGTTTCGGGAATTCAGTGACCAAACGTATTTTGTCTGAATCGGGAAGAACGCATCTTTGGACATGACATAACCCAGTATTCTCAGCTTGTGGGCGCCAGAACGACATTTCTTCAGGTCAAGTTGGAGACCGGTGCCAGTGAGGCAGCTCAGAATTTGGTGCAAGCTCAGGAGGTGCGTCGGAAAATCGGGAGAGAAAACGACAATATCATTAGCGGAGACAGAAGAAGACATCTGGTAGGCGACATGTGCGCAGTTCGTGCCCCAGGAACTGCGGTTGCTAGTTTTCCGAGTCTTGTGTCACGCTGCGAAGCCGCGTTGGCGACAAGGACCGACTGCGAGAGGACTGCGAGCGGTGCAATGAAATGTGCTGGTGGCCCAACGAGTTGTGCGGCTGCCTCGGAGGTGTCACCGAAGGTGGGCGCAAGGTGTACTGATAATTGCAGTCAGCCATAGTGCGTGCAGGGGCAGAGCGGCGCAGAGTACGACAGCACAGGCAGGCGACGTCGCCTAGAATACCGCAGGCATAGCAGACAGGCCGGTTGTCATTCGTGCGCCAAGGATTGTGGGGAGGCATTGTTGATCGCAATGGCGCAGCGACAGACGGTGGCGCCATAGTCGGCACGTACGCAAAGGACTGTGGCGGCGGAGGGCGGGTGGTAACTTCTTGCATACGTGGGAGACATCTGTACTGGCACAGGTAGAGACGGCACGACAACAGGGGGGCTGTAACTCAAAGGTGCAGCAAGAGGTGTGGGCTGCAGTAGAACAGTGTCGACATGAGGTGCCACATGAGCTGGCCAAAACTGGTAAGTGCACCGGCAACCTCCTGCGTGATGGTATGTTCGCTCGCAGGGGTAAGCAGCTGGGCTGCAGACGTCGGGCGTGGGCCAGACAAAGTCCCAAGCTGTCAGGTGACCATCTCGGGCGAAATATTTGATGTGAGCCGAAAGGTCGCTGCTCACAGCCAGGCCAGAGATGGACGCAGAAGGTGCGGGAGGGTGACGAGTCCAGAGGCGTTTCTTGAGCAACTCGTCGAAAATTGGACAAAGGTTGTATACTGAGGCAACCGTGGTTGGGCTCTTTGCCCACTGCATGTGAAATGCATCGCCATCAATGCCCTTCATTATGGTCTTTATCTTTTTAGCCTCATCCATAGACAGGTCGACAGGCTTGCGTAAATCTCCAACGCCTTCAATGTAGCTTGTGAAGGTTTCACCTTCATGCTGAACTCGTACGCGCAAGGCCTCTTCAGCCCTTAGTTTCCGTGCTGGGGACAACCGAAAACGTCAACGAACTTTGCCTTGAAGTTAGCCCAAGTTGGCATGTAGGCCTCATGATTTCGATACCATAGGTTAGCAATGTCACTCAGGTAGAAGATGACGTTATTGATCGTCATGCGGTCATCCCAGTTGTTATAACAACTCACCCGCTCGTACGAGGCCAACCAATCTTCAACGTCCTTGACACTCTGCCCGCTGAAAACTGCGGGGTCTCGCGGCCGAATGGCACCGGTGCATGACATGGAATGTGGCGGAGGTTCCAATCGCTGTCGGCCTACCTCATTTGTCGCCATTGATATCGTACGGCTGCGGAGCTCCATGGTGATCGTGTAAGAGTCGCACCACGGCATGTTCCACCAAATGAAGAGGGGTTTATTGTGGCTTGTTGAGAGGACTGGAGACGGCGACCTGTGACGCAAAACTTTGTAGAGCGAAGCACAATTTCGTCCGAACAAGACAGCCCGAGCTTTCAGTGCGCGTCAGCTGATTGGCCAGGAACCCAGCAGTCTTCATCATTGTTTGGGTCGGCGCTGTTTCATCTTCTTCCTTACAGGCGCATTATTTTGGGCAAAATCAAGCTATGTAATTATTTACCGTGATGGGGATCCCATATAGCAGCTCCGTACTTCACTTTAGAACGGATTAGTGCTTTTGTAAATCAATTCTTTTTAGAGAAGGGGTTTTCACGAAGTTTAGGCCTACGTAGCCGAACATACGGTTAGCGTTGTTAATAATTCACTCGATATGGTGTGACCAGGGGAGGTATGGAGACATGTCGACCCCAAATATTTGTATGTGGTCAGAAATTCTAGGGGTACGTTACTTAAGCAGTCTCTGGAGGGGGTGATAGCGTGTCGTGATACTCTCATAACTTTACATTTGCAAATGCTTAGGTCCATGTGGCAATTGTGTGCGCTTCTGAAGCCCGGCTAGCGATAACCCACACCAAGCAGCCGAATTTGACAGCGAGATTCAAGTTGGATCTGATCTCGACCGCCTTGAAAACCCGAGGTATCGCAACACTGCAAAATCTCGTATGAATTTGTAATTTTTATTCTGTTATTCTCATTTTTGTGCTTGCATTTCCTTTCACTTGTCACTAAGCTTGTTCAATCTGAACGATAAAATTTATTCCGTTTGCCCTATGCCGCATACCGTGTAATAAATACCGATGCTAAAGGGTGCGGTTGACCCTTTGGTAATTATATTAACTCACATTCTTTACTGCTATGTGGCATCTCCAGCCAGCGGCTGGTAGGTATGGCCCTATCGTGGCTGGGAGTCACACCATCTAATGGACTTTTGCTCTCGGCGTGGGTGCATTTCATGCAAAACATTCCTGGCCGGAAAAAGAGTTTCTTGGCAATTGCGCAAGAGGCTTTTCGTCGAAGCCTTTTTTCCACTATTTTTCTTGTAAAAGTGCCGTTTGATGATTCTGGAAAGAACAAAAATTATAAAAAGTATCAATATTTTAAATTATGGGGTAACTCAGATGCAACAACATATATAAATATTTAGATATTCTCAGTGCGTTATTCAATCATGTGTTATCACTAATAGAAAAAGGCAAGAACTTCACATTATTTTGTATCACTAATAACGAAAGAAATGTGGCGTTTTAAGACATCTCTTACAGTAAAATCAACGTTCCAAGAAAGAAGAGTAACTCTTTTTCTGGTTGCTGCACACAATATTTAAAACTATGTCAGTTGATTGAATGGAGCGGTTTATAAAATGGTATCCCTCAAGCTCGGTAAAAGGCACTTTTTCTTGTTACTGAGGCTTGAATTGGGAATCAAGGCGCTCAAGATAAAAAACACTTGAGATGTCGTATTGTACACTATAAGAAAATTTCAGGTTTCAATTCGGAAACGTTTATGCAATGATAAAAAATTATGCTCTTTCATTGCAGAACACGCCTGTACGTGTCAGCGTTTAATATCACGGTTTCAAGTAGAGAGTGGAGCTAGGGTAGGATAGGTTAGGAAATACGTTGATTTCTCTTGAAAGGTCTTGTGCTAGCAGCAGAAGAGGTCAGTCTTCCTTCTTCTCATAGGGTCGGTGCCCCTATTCCAGGGCTCCGCTGCGCTTCGCTGCTCGCTGGGCGGGCTGAATATGACCTAGTTAGTAACCCAGATTGCCGCTGGAGAGCCGGCTCTCCCACTGTTCCGCACTCGGCTCTTTACGAAAGCTGTCTTTATTTCTACATTCCCACGTGATGTGGTATAACGAAGGTTTGCTGCCCCACCAAGCGCAGGTGTCCCGATATTGCGACGGGTAAATTTTGCTAAGGATATGCAGGTTTAGGAATGTTCCTATCTGCAGTCTTCGCTAGTACACTGCCTCTTGTTGTTTTAGATCCTGATGAGGCGATGGATAGCGGATGCGTACCCCTTATAGTAGTTCATAATGTCTGAGTACGTAGGGCCGACTGGCTCGGGTAGATCGTCCGAAAGGGAGGAAGCTGGGCTTGTGTACCCTCGAGCTACCTCGTCGGTGCGTTCGTTCCCCGCTATGTCGGTGTGTCCTGGCACCCAGTAGATGTGTGTGATTTTTGATGGGGTCGCGCTCTGGAGGAGCCTGAGCCCGGCGCGACGTATGCGGCCATTCATGTAGTTACGGAACGCTTCTCTCGAATCTGTAAGAATAGTAAGGGACGTGTTGCTTCGATACCCGGCTACCACTGCTAGAGCAACGGCCAGCTCCTGCCCTTCGGTTACCGTGCAATCCCTGAATGAGGCGCTAGCTAATTCCTTTAGGTTGAAATCAATAGCTACCGCCACTGCACTGTTATACGAGCTTCCTGTATACGGAGCCGCGTCCGTGTATATCGTTGTGAATTTTGTAGCTAGATTTTGTTGTACATACTTCGCCCGGGCTACCCTACGGCCCACATGCAAGTTAGGGTCCATGTTCCGGCGAAGGGAGCTAACCTTTAGCGTCTGGCGAATTGCGTCCGGTATGCTCGCAGTACAATTCTCGATTTCTGCAGTTCCACCTAGCCCCACTCACCTAAGAAGCGAGCGCCCCGTAGGTGTCTGCTGGAGCCTGGCTATCTGCGTGGCCAGTTGGGCTTCTTTGATCTCTTCGAAGGTGTTTTCAACGCCAATAGCTAGTAGTTTTGCATTGGAGGTGTTCATTGGTAAGTGCAGCGCTGTCTATTAAGCTTTTCGGATGATGATATCTGCACTTTTCACTTCTCCTTTGTTGAGGTTGAAATACGGGAGGGCGTTGCCTACACGACTGAGCACCAGGTTCTGAACCAGGCGCAAGGTATAACCCTCTCGCATGCCGCTCCGCTTCTGCGACACGCGCGTGATCATCCTGGTGACCTGAGTGATTGATTGCTTGAGAAGGCCGTGCGTATGGCCGCATCGCTGGTTGCTCTGGAGCCCCATTCCCAAGACTCGTATCTTGTCTCGTTCGAGAAGTAGCTGTCCTTCGAGGGAGACATTGAGGGTCGCTTCCTTGTGTTTCCCTTTGTGAACGCGCAGGAGTTCGAATTTTTCTGTGGAGCAGGCGAGGCCTCGTGCACGGACACATTCTTCTACGCAGGTAGCCGCTGCTTAGAGTCGTTCTTCTTTCTGTCCGAGCGACCCGGAGGTAAACTAGACGGTGAAGTCGTCAGCGTGCATGACGTGCTGTATGCCTTCGATCTTCTCGAGTTTTCCCGCGAGTCCGATCATAGCCACGTTGAAAAGTAGTGGTGAGATGATGGACCTTTGAGGTGTACCCGTGTTGGGGGTCGAGAATTTACCGCTGCGAAGGTCTCCGAGCCCAACCGTTGCAGTTTGGTTGGAGAGAAAGGCCTTCACATAGCCGTGAATCTTCTCGCCACAGTGGAGGTTGTCGAGTCCTTCCATTACAGCTGCATGGCTAACACTGTCAAAGGCCCTTTAATATCGAGGGCCATGACCGCGTTCTCGCCTACGCTCGGGGCATTGGTGAGGACTTCCTCTTTGAGTTGTATGAGGACGTCCTGGGTGGAGAGGTGAGCTCGGAAGCCGAACATGCTGTGGGGGTACAGCTTTTCGTCCTACATGCAATTTTGGAGCCTCCCAGTAATGACACGCTCGTAGAGCTTGCCTATGCAGGAGGTGAGGGAGATAGGTCGGAAGTTTTCGATCTGGAGTTTCTCACCCGGTTTTGGGATTATTACGACCTCGGCATGCTTCCACTCTTCAGGAACCGTTCTAGCAGCCCAGTGCCCGTTGAAGAAGGTGGTAAATTGGTCGACCGCCTCGTTGCTGAGGTTGCGCATTAGAGCGTTTTGTATCTTGTCTGCACCCACCGCAGTGTTGCGCGTGCATACCTTCATGGCAGCGAACATTTCTTCCCTGGTGATCGGCCTGTCCAGGTGGGTGTTCGGTCTCCCCAGGTATGGTTTCGCGTATGCTGCATTCAAGGTCGTGCGGTAGCATTCCTCTTTTACTTTATCTAGCAGTTCCTCCTCCGTACCATCGAAGGTGTGGATTAATCTGCGGATAGCTTTTCCGCTTTCGGCCCTGGTTTGGATATGGTCGAGGAGGGTCTTGAGTATACGCGACGTTTTGGCCGTGCTGAGGGTGCCGTCCAGCGAGCTACTGAACTGCTGCCAGCTCTGCCTGGCCAGCTGGGCTGCGTACTCCTCCGCTATCTTGGTGTCTTCTGCAATCTTGAGCTTCAGTTTCCTGTTAAAGCGCTGCTTCTTCCAGCGCTTGGTGAACCCTCGGCGTGCCTCCCATAGCCTGAGGAGCCGAGGGTCCACCTCTGGTGTTTGCTCGGTGCGATCCACTTCCTGAGTGTACTGCTTCTAGATGTCTTTAAGTTGTTGACACCAATCATCTATAGAAGTAATCCCTCCTTCCAGGTCCGCGCATGCCCTGCGGAAGGCCAGCCAGTTGGTGATCCCGGCCGTGCCGAGCTTGCGCTTGATGTTGGTTGCATTTATCATGATCCTCAAGATATAGTGGTCACTGCCTAGATTTTCCATTAGATTCTCCCACGATTGCGTGTTTCGCCCCCCTGGCAAACGTTAAGTCCGGACACGTATCCTGGCAGACAGAATTGCCAAGGAGCGTGGGTTGAGTTTCGTCTGTTAAGAGGGTACATTGGATCGCTTCCGCCGCCTCCTTGACCTCTATACCTTTGTGATTATTAGTGGGGTATCCCAACTGCTGTCCGTGAGCGTTAAAGTCGCCTACAATAAGCAGCGTGTTGGTTTTAGCAAGTTTGCTGGCCCCTAGAAAGAGCTTATGAAACTTCGCGTCCCGCTGGCGAGGCGGGATATAGAGGTTTACGACAAAGACACTATTTTCCTTATGCTTCTTTTTGGAATAAGTTCCGTCACTAAGTGCTCAATTTTGGTATTGGGAATTGGGTCGCGGGCTATGGTTACCAACTTTTTTGCTCACCAGGGTTGCCGTGCGTCCGGTGTCGTGGCACGTATGTCCTCTGAGTGTCGGTGTCGTGTTAGTTTCCTGAAAAGCTATTATATCGGGTGTGGAGTCTTGCGTGTGTAGAAACTGCATTAGGAGTCCCTGTTTTTGGCGGTACCCCCTGCAGTTCCATTGCCAGATTTATAGTGGTGTTTGTGTAGCCATGGCTTTGGGCATTGTTCGGATTGGAGCCTTCAGTGCCGAAACGGCGCTCTTGTATGAGCCTGTCCCGAGCCTCGTTTGTTATTCGTTGCGTATTTTGACTTTTTACGTGGTCCTGCCACGCAACTTCTTGCTCTATTAACGTGACTTTCTGTACCAACAGGTTGGTTTGAACATACATAGCATCTCATCTTGCATGAGTTTGGCGAAACTGTTCTTCGATGCGAACCGTGAAATCCTCCACGTGCTGCATGAAAGCTCTTAATTCCTCGGAGCTCACGTCTGAGGGGGACGGGAATCGTTGCACTGCGACCGGCGCAATCGGGGGCCACGGTACCTGCCCTGTTCTCTGAGCCTGCATCTCTTTAATGAGGTCATCGACGTTTTTACGGATATGCATTATCCTCTCTTAGTGCTTTAATCTCTTCCGAGTTACGCGTAATATTTTTTTGATCCGAGTGCGTAAACAGTGAGTTTGGAGCGCCCGCTCCCCAGCTCACCTTGACGGCGCCCTTCTTCTGGTGTTCCTTCTGCGACTGCTGCTGTTGCTGCTTCAACTTGGCCGTTGACCGGTTTAGCGGTGGGAAAGAGTCATCCCTGGATCGGCTCTGGCTGCGATCTTGCACTATGCTACGGAACTAGAGTGGAGAGTAATTATATCCGGTTGGATTGTGCAGCGGGGCACAATATTTTCGACGCAGCTTGCAGTACTTCCCCGATTACACACGACGCATAAACTTGGGAATCGACCTCCTGTGTATGTGCGGTGCTACAGTTAATTGCCGGACGAGAGCTTTATGAAGAGGTTTTGTGTGTTTGTGATGCTGCTGTATTATCGCCCCATTCTGCAGTGTAAGTCTAGGAATCCTGCTCCCGCGTCATTAACGAATCCATTGAGACGGCAGCGGTGCCTCTTATTTTACAGTGCGAAGAGAAATGTCTTATTGCCGCATTGCATGGTTTCTGCGCAAGTGGGGCGTACCTGAATGTGGACTACTGTTTCTTGCCGGAACCGGTTGTTTTTCCTGAGGGCTCGAAACTAGCCTCATGCAGCGCAGCTTTCCCGAAATATGTAACTCTCGTTATTCCTTCCCCCAAAATCCCGCTCTTAATCGCCCGCCGACCAAAAGCTTCTTCCGATGATGAACTCCTCACAATTACAGATATTGTAGAACCCCTTGTTGTAGCAGGATTCCGTTTTCGATTACGCGCATTCCGACGGCTCTCAACGTTTTCCACGGTCTCGCTCACGTCGTAGGGTTTAAGCGGAATCTGCCCACCCAGTCCTCGAATATCAACACCGCGGGTCGCCGTCAGAGAGCAAGGTCATATCCGAGCAAGCCCAACACGTGTTGAACAGGGGCGTAATTCAGGAGTCCTCCAGTGCTTGGACTGCTGCCTTGATATTGGTACAGAAAACAGGCAGACTACCGTCGGCTCAACTTCATCACTAACAATGATGCATATCCTCTCGCGCCCACCCACGATGCCATGGAGTGCCTTTTCTTAGTGTCTTATTTCTCTTCGCTTGATTTACGATCGTGGTATTTGTAGATTAGGTTGGACTCTTCGGACAAGGAAAAACTGCATTTGTTCCCCCGGACGGCATATTTTAATTTAATGTGATGTTATACGGCCTATGTAATAGGCCGCTCACATTTTAATGATTTATGGCCACAATCCATCGTTGCCTTAAGTGTGAAATCTGCATGTACTATTAGACAATGTTGTTATTTTCCGTCGGAGTTTTACTGAACGTGACACGCGATTTACCAGTGGTTTAGACTGCCTACAAGAGGTTGGCCCTGTGCTTAATCCTAAAGTGGGCCGTTTTGGTGAACCTCAAACGCTGGTATTCGGACATCTCGTATGCCGCGATAGGGTTCGGCCCGTTACACAGAAAAACACAGCAGTTGCTGTAACGGTGTGTACTTGCACAATGTTCGCAAACCGGCGAGCCCGCAATTGCGTATGCTAGCCATTGTCTCAGCAAATCTGCGTGCAACTGCACACTTACGGAGCAGCAGTGCCTCGCTCTAGTTTTCGCCGTTCAGCGATTTCGGTGCTATCTACGGGCGCCATTTCACGGTTGTGACGGACCATCATGGCCTGGTTTGGCTTGTCAGTTTCGGTAACCCATCTGGTTGTATCGTACGCTGGGCCATTCGTCTCCAAGGGTACGACTTCGCTGTTTCGTAGAAGAGTGGCCGCGAACACGCCGATGCAGACTGACTCACATATTCCCCTCCCACGTACGAATGTGATTCTGCCGTCTTCGATCACTACATCGCCTTCGTCATGCCTGAGTTTCCAACGCCTCGGCTAGGCGGACAGCGCAAGAGGCCGATATGAACCTCGAGCCACTAATTCAAGATGCGCGGGATACCGCAGTTGCCACCCCTCTTTGAATTTAACATGTTATTCTGTACAAAAAGACCTACTCAAACACCGCACGGATTTTGTACTCGTGGTTCCCGAGAGCCATCACTCGTGCGTCCTTCGTGCCATCCACGACGGTCCCCCTTCCGGCCACCTGGGCTCTGCAATAATGGTCCATCGTGCCCGCGAGTGGTTTTATCAGCCGAAGATGCGCCAGACACCTTAGCATTATGTGGCGAGCTGGACTGGGAGCAAGCTGTACAAACGCCCAACGTCCATGCTACAGGTCCTTGTGCATCCTTCGGCTCCACCACGGTGTGTATTAGGTAATGTCGAAATCGACCTCATGGGTCCCTTCCCGAAGTCTTCCAAAGGAAATCAATGGATCCTGGTTTTTGCGGAATACCTCGCGGCTTACTGGGAAACGGCCGTTGCCGCTCCTTCTTCAGCCCTACTCAGCACGTGTTCCTATTCTTACTCCGATCTGTCATCCTGCGCAATGCACCTCTGCGAGTGACTTTAGTGCTCGAGGTAGCCAGTTTATAGCAGATATTGTTGAATAGATTCTCTGCTTTTGCGCGTCCCATTTTCGAATCTTCAACCCTTAAACCAACGTTTTCACGGAATGCACCAACCGTACACTTGTCAACATACTATCTTTGCACATTGCGCCTGACTACAAGAATAGGGATACCATGCCGCCGTTGATAACGTATGCCTTCTGGATGGCTACAAATGTGAAGACCGGCTACGGCCGTTATTTTTTCTATATGCCAGTATTGCTGGGTACTATCTAGACATGGTTGCTTCCTACTCCATACATGAGGAACCATGCATCACTGAAACTGTCTGTCGGGCCGAAGAAGCTCGCCGTCTCGCTCGTTTGCGAATTCTCGCTTCGAAAGACCATTCTAAACCTCGGCACGGCAGGCGGCATCGACGTGCGTCTCACGCTCTTAGAAAACGAATGTGGCTGTTGCGACCTTTCAGGAAGCGTAGTTTCTGCCAGAAAATTTTGGCGCATTCCTCTGACCCTTACTTTATCTTCGACTGTGTCAGCGCCTTGAACTACCGAACAGTACGCATTACAGCAAGTGGTCGCTGCTCAACCTCTACAGAAGCCGCCCACGTCACCCGGACGAAGCCGTGCCTCTGCCATGTTAACGAATAACTACCTCGCCCTAGGGCTACCGGCTGTCCAAAGGAAAATATAGCAGTCCTTAAGAAGGTTACGAAATTAGCCAAAGACAGGGCGTTTTGTGCCTGTGGGGGCGTGGCTTTTGACGCTGGTTTGAGTCGGCTAAGTATTGGGCGGCTGGTCCTCTTTTTCTTTTACCGCTTAGCTAACACTCGCGGAGGGATTGTAACTGTCAAGAGATCTCTACACTGTCTCGCGGCCAGGGGAACGCCCCCTGGTCGGCTTTTATTCTGCCTCAAGATCTACCACTGAATGTTTTCCAACGCTCAGGCATTCCAAGCATTTTTGTAGCGCTGGTGCATAAGGACGGCGGATTCATCAAAATGACCAATCCTGGGACTGTTCGAGCTGCTCTCCAGGCAGCCTCCTCCCTGTATGAAACAATTACAGAAGTGAGGCCGTTTGGATGTGGCGGGGTTCTGCGTCGATCACCATCAGTTCTCATCTTGCATGCACAAAAGGAATGATCCGAGGAGTAGACTCTTCTTTAACTCCAGCTTAGACTCACGACCTTCTCTCTGCGGCTGGTGCGATAGTGGCGTATCGCTCCAGCCGGGAGGTTAATAATATGCGGGTACCAACAGAGTCAGTGATCGCCACATTCGCGGTACCTTCATGCCGGTCAGAGGTAAAAGCATGGCCATTCATCTTTGGTGTGGATACCCTTTAAGCTTTGCCACTGCAGTTTACCAATCGCTGGTGCTATGGTCACAGTGCTCGTGGTTGCAAGACCCCCGTACGGTGTAGTAAATGCGGCGATGGTCATACTTCGTTATCATGTCCGGAACAAAACGACAAATGCTGCCTTTGCGGTAGAGCCTATGCCGCAAATTCCTTGGAATTTTCATCTCGAACACAGGAAGTTCAAATTCTAGAAGTGGTGGACAGAAAACAATTTTCGCGCCGTGACGCTGTAACAGAAGTTAAAGAGCGATTACATGGGCATGCAGGTGTGTCAGCCCGATCAATCCCAAAGGCAATAATGAGTGCTGTCGAAGCTTCCATGACTAAAATAGTGGACCGCATAGTTGCTACTGTATCAGAGCATTTTACTAACGTTCTAGCAGTTCTGCTTACGCAAGCCTTGAAAACAGGAACAGCCGCTGTCATATTAAATATGCCTTCTGAAAAGTCTCAGCCGATTGAAAGCACTACTGCTGCTTCGTCTCACAGGACTACTCCATCAGGTGTGGATGAAATTATGAATAACTCAAAGATGATGGAGTCGGATGTAAGAATTCTATAACGGTGTGGGTCTCCCATGTCCAACCCTTCTCCGCTGTCCAAGCCAACATCTTAGAAACATCAGCTTGGTTCAAAGCCAAAAGAGAATAATTTCGGGGAGGCAAATGCGGCTGTCCAAATTTCGCAATCATACGGGTGTAAATCATATCCAGTCGAACTGTCGACCAATTCTAACAGCTTCAAGAAATCTGTTTGCACTTCTTTACAGTATAATTCAGATATAATTTTTTTACAAGAAAATTGGCTAACAGCCGATAAGAATTTCAATTTAGAAAAGTATCGTTCATTCCCGCAAGGCTGTCAGTCAAAAGCAGGAGGTTTATATCTGTATCTTCGAAATTCTGTCACAGCGCTAAGATTTCCTTTCTTCTCTAGATTGGGAGTTATTGGCTCTAGACTTTGAAATATCTGGGCACTGTCCGTTTTTTTTAGTGAATATTTATTTTCCTAGCTGTGTACAAGATACAAAAACTCTAGATCTGTTATTAGTCATTTCTCGAAACTTAGTTCTGCTGGCTGGAGAACTTTATTCTCATCATGTGTCGTGAGGCTACAAGACAGATAAATGCGGTAAGCGTCTTTGGAATTGGATATTTGGGATTGGATAACTCACAATAACTTTTCCTGTCGAAATTCGAGTCGGACACTTTCATACGAAAACATACTCAGTGCGTTATATTTAACTTTTATCACTCCGTGCCTTTCTGTTGTCAGCCATTAATAATTATGAGGGATTATTAACGATGCCCCCTAAAGATGCGCACATTCCCAGACACCTTTACAGTGAGCGGGCGTAGCTGTTCCGGTCGCAAAGGAGATGCCCTCGACCTGCGTGGCAAGCTCAGCCGGAATTAACTACCTTGTAGTGACAGAAGAGGGTGGCCGTTTGGTGCCCAGCTGTCGCCGATTCAAGCCAGAGTAAGGGTCAGAGTCAGAAGTAACAAACAAAACACACCTTATACACAGCAAGAGACGATACAACAAAATACACAAGAACACTTGAAATGCACAGACGAGAGGTTCACAGAATGCAAACGCTAAGCATGCAACTACAGAGGGATTCAACAGCACAGAGGCTTTACAACCCAGATCAAACACGAGAGAGTCACATAAACAAACACCAAATTGTTCACCGGGCACTGTTGCAGTCCGACGCCTCGAGAGTCACGTAGTGGCCACCATGCAAGACGAGCGCCGCTCCCTCGCAGGTCCGTGGGCTTGCCAGCAGCGGGTGATCCCCGGGAGTCCAGCCGAAGCACCAGCGAAAACGTCGCACTGACTGACTAACTGACAGACTGACTATACAAGCGGCGCGGCCTCAATAAATAGGGCGCGCCGTGTTTGTCCGTTAAGGCGCGCTAAGGCTAGCGCGCACACACACTTAGCTTCGCCTGTTAGAACGCTCCCTTTTCCTCCAGTCGAGCCGCGCGTAGTCATTGGCTAGGACCCGTAGAAAATTCTAGAGAGCTCTGGCGTATTCCAGACTGACGAGTCACCTACATCGCCCGGTGATGAGAAAGATGGCGACGGCGACGCGTACAAAGCTACGCGCTCTCTCGCGCGGTCAAGGAAGCTTTTCTCTGACTTTCCATGCGGCGCCGCGCGCGCCTCGCGCCGCGCCGGCTTAATAAAAATGTGCGCCGATTTCGTGACATTCGTCAATAATTTACCCACACTTGATTGTGGCACCTCTAGTGACAACATACCAATTGCTTGTGATGTTAATTGCCCCGTAACTCCGGGGTCTTCTGAGCTGAAGCCTTTTATTAACTATAACACTTTCAGTCAAAGTTACGCTATACACATGATTCAGTGATTAACACGGATGCAGAACTAAAATCCAAACGCTCATGCTCGGTGATTGAAGATTGCCGTAAGATGTCCGAGATCTTGGTACGGAGTGCAAAAGGGAATACTTCAGCTGTTTGCTGAAATTCTGATTGTTCCCGGGATTACAGACATAGAAAGGCGGCATAGAAGAAGCTTCTCAACAATCAGTGCCCGAGAAAATGGTATGGTTATAGGTTCATCGCCGATACTTTTAAACGTACATTTGCAAAAGCGAAGAACGACTATGAAGTTAAACGTTTCGAGTTGCTTTCTAAATCTGGCAACCGAAGTGCTCTTTTCGGCTTCTTACTGTCGAAGAAAAAGATTCCGACATTGTGAAATCTACCTTCTTATTTGGACTCCTTGTGAAGCATAGACACTATTGAAACAATCGCTGAAGGACCGGAGAAGCGTTTCTCGTCAACACTTCTTTCTTGCTCGATGTCTGTAGTGCCAGTGGATCCAGTTATTCATGATCCTCAAATTACCCTTCGTGAGCTTTCTCCTATAGTAATGAGATCACCAGCCGCTGCTCATGCTCCTGATAACGTATCAAAAATGATAAAGACCCTCTTTGAAGAGTCACCTGAATCGTTATTAGAGCTAGTAAATTATTCCATCAAACATGCTTGGATGCACTCAGAATGAAAACTTGCTAAATTGATCCCGTTAGGTATAAAACAAAGGTGATGCCTTTTCCATAGATGATATCAGACCAATTGCATTAACATCAAACATTGTAAAATTAATTGAAAGAGTCATACCTATACGTATTTCGGACTTTGTGAACCAAAAAATATCCTCAGCCCTTGCCAGATTCGTTTCCGTGAAAAGTGTTCCATCTGGAATGCGCATGGTGACCTTGAGAGTCGAGTTCTTTTGCACGGCGCCAAAACTGCACGCTGCCTTGATAATGTTAGGTATAGCCAAAGCCCATGACAGCGTTGAACATAGCACTTTATTGCCGAAAATATATGCTCTTCAATTTCCACATTACTTATTAGCGTGGATATCTGCATGCCTTCAAAACTGAGTTTTTCTGTGCAATAAATGGGGTTCATTCTGGCAGATACAAGCAAGCCAGGGGATTTCCGTAAGGAGAAGCCTCCTAACCTGTGCTTTTTAACATACTACTCAGCTCAATTTAAGTTAATCATGACGTCCGCACTTACGTATATGCAGATTGTATCGCGTTTTTTCCGACTACATCGGATATTCAATCCCTTCATCTCAACCAGCAAACGCATCTAGACTGAATTGAGAATTGGTTGTGTGGCTTGCGTCTCACGCTAAATATTAACGAGAGCGCTGTCGTTGTTTTCAATATAAAATATCCCGTAAGTCTGTTCTTAATGTATCAGTTCAGTTCCGTCCAGCCGTTCAGTCGTGTCCGACTCGTCGTGACCCTATGGATCATATCACGCCACGCTTCCCGGTCTCTCACTATCTTCCTACTATCACATAACCTCATCTGCGGCGCCTCGAGGATGCCATTTACCCATCGCGTTCGCTGCCTACCCCTTCTCTGGTGACCCTCAAACTTTCCCAACATCAAATTTTTCTCCAGCGACTCCTCTCTTCTCATCAGATGACCAAAGTAGCTGAGCTTTAACTTTAGACTTCGACCCTCCAATGAGCAGTCAGGGTTTATGGTCGACAATATCGACTGATTTGATCTTCAGGCCGTCCAAGGAACTCTCAAGTGTCTCCACCAGCACCACAACTCAAACGCGTCAATTCTTCGGCGGTCAGCCTTCTTCACAGTCCAACTCTCGCATCCATACATCACAACTGGAAAGACCAAAGCACGAGTTATACGGATCTTGGTTGGCAGTGCAATGTCTCTGCTCTTTACTAGGCGGTCAAGGCTAGCCATGGCTCTCTTTCCTAGAAGCAGGCGTCTCCTAGCTTCGTGGCTGCAGTCGCCTTCTGAGGTAATCTTGGAGCCCAAGAAGAAAAAATCTGCCACAGCTTCCACATCTTGTCCCTTGATGCTCCAGGACTTGATAGGGCAAGACGCCATGATTTTTGTCTTTTTAATGTTCAGTTTAAGCCCGAACTTCTCACTCTCTTCTTGTACGCGCATCAGAAGTCTCTTGAGTTCCACTTCACTTTCTGCCATTAAAGTGGCATAGTCCGCATATTTGAGGTTGTTGATACGTTTTCCAGCAATCTTCACTGCAGCTGAAGACTCGTCCAGACCGGCCTTCCTCATGATGCACTCAGCATGTATATGTGTAATAGGCATGGCGGCAGTATGCAGCCTTGTCTCACTCCTTTCTCAATCGGAAACCAATCAGTAAGACCATGCCCAGTTCTGACTGTGGCCTCTAGCCCTTCATACAGGTTTCTGAGGAGACAGATGAGGTGAATTGGAACTCCCATCTCTTGGAGGGCTTGCCACAATCTATTGTGATCTACTCCGTCAAATGCTTTCGCATAATCAATAAAGCAGAAGTAGACGGGTTTCTGGAACTCTCTTACTTTTTTCATGATCCAGCGAAGGTTGGCAGTCTGGTCTCTAGTTCCTCTGCCCTTGCGAAACCCAGCTTGCACGTCTGGAAGCTCCCGATCCAAATACTGCTGCAGCCTACCTTGGAGGTTTTCCAACATCACCTTGCTAGCATGCGAAATAAGCGCGATCGTGGTGGTTGGAACATTCTTGGGACTGCCTTTCTTTGGGATGGGAATGTAAACGGACCTCCTCCAATCCTGTGGCCACTGCAGGGTTGTCCAAATTTGTTGACATAATGTATACAAAACGTTAACACCGTCATCATGGTTGAAGTTTTGAAGCAACTCAGCTGGAATGCCATCAATTTCGCTAGCTTTGTTCTTATCAAGGCTGGCTAAGGCCCATTCAACTTCCCTCTTCAGGATGCCCGGCTCGAGATCAGTAATCACAATCATCATATGTTGGGTTTGCACATCCGGGTCTTTCTTGTACAGTTCTGTATATTCTTGCCACCGCTTCTTCATCTCTGAGGCTTCAGTGAGGTCCCTGCATCGTTTGTCCTTTATCAGGCTCATCTTAGCATAGAAGCTTCCTTTGATATCTTTGATTGTCTTATAGAGAGCTCTTGTGCTCCTCGATTGGCTGTTGTCCTCAACTGTTGGGCACTGTATGTTCAGGAAGGCATTCTTATCTCTTCTTGCTATTTTCTGAAAATCCCCATTGAGAACCTTGTATCATTCTCTCTCCCCCATAACTTTTGCCATCCTCCTTTCCTCAGCTATTTTCAAAGAATCTTCAGATAACCAGTTTGCTTTCTTGCATTTCTTTTGCTTTAGAACTACCTTAGTATCAACTTCTTGTATTATATCACGAACATCAGTCCACAACACTTCAGGCTCTCTGTCTTCTAGATCGAATTCTTGAAATCGATTCCTCACTTCCACAGCATATTCTGATGGAATTTGATCCAGAGCATATCTGAAAGGCCTTCTAGTTTTCTGCGTTTTCCTCAATCGAAGCTTAAATTTGGCAACAAGAAGCTGATGATCGGCGCCACAATCGACCCCAGCCCTTGTTTTTACTGCTTGTATAGCGCTTCTCCATCTCTGCCGGCAAAGAATATATTCAAATTGATTCCTGTACAGACCGTCCGGTGAAGTCCATGTGTACAGGCGCCTGTAGTGCTGTTAAAACTGAGTATTCGCTATGGTCAGGTTGTTTTCTTAACAAAACTCTACTAGCCTCTGCCCAGCTTCATTTGGCTCACCGAGGCCGAACTTGCCTGTAATTCCGGATATTTCGTCACTCCCCGCCTTAGCATTCCAGTTTCCTATGGAAACTGACCCTGGCAACGTTTAACGCTAGAACCCTAGCTAGTGAAGCTAGTTTATAAGTGCTGTTAGAGGAACTAGAGGGCATGAAATGGGATGTCATAGGGCTTAGTGAGTTTAGGAGGCCGAATGAGGCATATACTGTACTGAAAGATAGGCATGTAATCTGTTATCGAGGTTTACCAGAGAGGCGACAACTAGGAGTCGGTTTCCTTGTCATTAAGTATATAGCGGATTATATAGATGAATTCTATAGTACTAGAGGGTTGCAGGCATCGCAATTAGGCTTAATAAGCGGTATAAACTGAAGGTTGAACAGGCCTATGCACCTACATGTAGTTATGATGACCAGGCAGTTGAAAGCTTCTATGAAGATGTAGAATCGGCAATGCGAAAAGTAAAGACGCAGTATACTGTACTAATGGGCGACTTCAATACCAAGGTAGAGAAAAAGCAGGCAGGAGACAAGGCAGTAGGTGACTGTGGTATTGGTTCTAGGAATAGCAGGGGGGAGTTACTAGTTGAGTTTGCAGAGCGCAATAACTTACGAATCATGAATACCTTCTTCAGCAAACGGAAGAACCGGAAATTGACATGGAAACGTCCTAACGGAGAGACAAAAATGAAATCGACTTCATAATGTGTTCAACCCCCGCCATTATGCAAGATGTAGAGGTAATCGGGAAAGTACGAAGCAGTGACCACAGGATGGTGAGGTCCCGAATTAGCCTAAATCTGAAGAAGGAACGCAACAGAGTAGTAAGAAAGAAATCCATCAACGAATTAGAGGTGAGGGGAGGGCAGAACAATTCAGGATATCGCTACAGAATGGGTATTCAGCTCTAACTGAGGATGACGACATTACCCTAGAGGCAAGGAACAATAATTTCAGAGATATCGTTACTGAGTGCGCGGTAGAAGTAGGCGGTAGGATAGTTAGAGAGGATACCGGTAAGCTGTCTAAGGAGACGAAAGATTTGATTAAGAAACGCCAGAGTATGAAAGCTTCCGATCCAACAGACCAGATCGAATTGGCCGAGATATCAAATCTAATCAATAAGCGCAAGGTGGCCAATATCACGAAGTATAACATGGAGAAAATTGAGCATGCTGTAAAGTACGGGGGAAGCCTTAAAGCGGTAAAGAAGAAATTGGGCATAGGCAAAAACCAGATGTATGCAATAAGGGACAAGGCGGGCAACGTCATCACTAATATGCACAAGATAGTCAAAGTAGCCGAAGAGTTCTATACAGATCTCTACAGTAGCCAAAGTGGTCAGGACCGTAATGAGATTGGCGGTAGGGAAAAAGTCAGACGTTCCACCAGTGACGAAGGACGAGGTCAAGAAAGCACTAGAAGCTATGAAAAGGGGGAAATCAGCTGGAGAGGATCGGATAACTACAGATTTGCTGAAGGACGGGGGGGGGCGATATCGTGCTACATAAACTGGCCACCCTGTATATGCAGTGCCTGGTGTCATCGACGGTACCGGAGCCATGGAAGAATGCAAACAATATCCTCATTCACAAGAAAGGGGACTCTAAGGACCATAAAAATTACAGACCAATCAGCTTACTGTCTGTTATGTATAAGGTATTTACTTAGGTAATCGCTAATAGAATCAGGACAACCTTAGACTGCAATCAAGCAAAGGATCAAGCAGGGTTTCGGAAACGGTACTCTACTATTGATCATATCCATACCATCACTCAGGTGATAGAAAAATGCTCGGAATATAACCAGCCCTTATACATTGCATTCATTGATTACGAAAAAGCATTTGACTCAGTTGAAACCTCGGCGGTGATACAGGCATTGCGAAATCAGGGGGTAGACGAGCCGTACGTGAAAGTGCTGGAAGATATATATAGTGGCTGCACAGCAACCATAGTTCTGCATAAACAAAGTAACAAAATTCCCATAAAGAAAGGTGTTAGGCGAGGAGACACAATCTCCCCAGTATTATTCACAGCTTGTTTAGAGGAAGTATTCAGAGACTGGAATGGGAGCAGTTAGGGATAAGGGTATATGGAGAATACCTCAGTAATCTGTGATTTGCTGATGACATTACCTTGCTAAGCAACTCGGGGGATGAACTGCTAATAATGATTGATGACCTAGACAGGAAAAGTAGAAAGGTAGGCTTGAAAATCAATATGCAGAAGACTAAGGTAACGTTCAACAGCCTCGGGAAAGAACAGCAGTTTACATTAGGTAGCGAAATACTGGAAGTAGTACGCGAATATGTCTACTAAGGACAGGTAGTAACCGCAGATCCGGACCATGAAAAGGAAGTAACAAGAAGAATAAGATTGCGATGGAGCGCATTTGGCAAGCACTCGCAGGTTATGACTAGCAGCTTACCGGTATCGCTCAAGAGGAAAGTATACAACAGTTGCATCTTGCCTGTGCTCACCTATGGGGCTGAAACGTGGAGCCTAACCAAAAGAGTTCTACTTAAGTTGAGGACAACCCAGAGAGCTATGGAACGAAAAATGGTAGGGGTAACATTAAGAGATAGAAAGCGTGCAGAGTGGGTCAGAGAAGTAACTCAAGTTACCGACATTCTAGTGGAAATTAAGAAGAAGAAATGGACATGGGCAGGACATGTAGTGCGAAGAGAGGATAACCGATGGTCGCTGAGGGTAACAATCTGGATTCCAAGGGAAGGAAAGCGTAGCAGGGGGTGGCAGAAAGTTAGGAGGGCGGATGAGATTAAGAAGTTCGCAGGGATCAAGTGGATGCAGCTAGCACAGAACCGGATTAAGTGGAGAAATATGGGAGAGGCCTTCGCCCTGCGGTGGGTATAATCAGGCTGATGATGATCATGATGATGATGGAGTGCGGTCTATAAGGCAGTGCAGGTCAGCATAAAATCTCTCAACATCAGCTTCTTCAGCAGTAGTGGTTGGTGCATAGATTCGGATAACTTATGTTGAAAGGGTGACCTTGGATCTGAAGTGAAATCATTCGGTCATTTTTGGGGTTGTACCCTAGCACTGATTTGCCCATTATTCTGTTTACTATGAGAGCGACCCCGTTCCTTCTCCTGGATTCGTGCCCACAATAAAAGACATAATGGTTGCCGGAGTTAAATTCTCCCGTTCCGGTCCACTTGAGCTCGCTGATACCCAAGATATCAATGTTCAATCTGTCCATTTCTCGCTTGACGACATCCAGTTTACCTTGCGTCATAGTTCTTACATTCTATGTTTCTATGTGATATATCTCCTTCCAACATCGGACTTTCCAGTAGCTTCCCGACACATCTACAACTGAGCGTCCTTTTGGCTTTAGCCCAGCCGCTTCATTCGTCCTGGAGCTACTAGGAATCGCCCTTTGTTCATCCCCAATAACTCGTGGGAAGCCTTCCAACCTGGGGGGCTCATTTTCCGGCGCCATATCATTAAACCCATTGTAACTGGTCATAGGGTTTTCTTGGCAGGAAATACTGGAGTGGGTCGCCATTACCTTCTCCAGTGAATCACATTTTATCAGAACTCTCTGCCGTGACCTGTCTATCTTGGGTTGCCCTACACAGCAGAACTCACGACTTCATCGAGTTTCGCAAGCCCCTCCGCCACGACGAGGTAGTGATACATGAAGGGGAAGAAGAGTTTAGCTCGCCAAACAGTATCCCCCGGGCTTACATGGAATCGTCCAGGCCAAGCCTCCTCCCAATAGCTAAGTCTCACAATATGGCGGACACCCACTCTGGAGACCGCTCTTGTCCCAGTTTACGTCTGGTCATCGTCTAGCTGCAAAACGAATCCTGACAGCTCTCCCATCGCGCGTGGCGGACTTGTCAACTACTGCCACCGCGTTGGTCGTGTTGTGGGTCGCACCCACGTGCTCTGGCAGGCGGGATCGAACACTCGTGGTGCACTTCTATGACGTGCACCACGGTGCCAGACGCCTTCGCGCCCCCGACTTCGGTAACTCTCTTCGGGCTGCGCTCCACGCGAGAGCCCGATTCGGCCAAATTTAGGAAAGCGTCTTGGTTTGGATGCCGGCCCCATTGCAACTCTTTAGGACCTGCCGCCTACGTACCGGAAGCGCGAGTGGAGGCTTCGTCCTCCACCCCTCTGGTCTCACAGCGGTACTACTGACATACTTTCAAAGGGTGCTTGCACAAGTTCAGCTTTCGCTTCGTCTTCACTCTCTTCGCCTGCAGAGACGCCCGAAGGCCTCAGTGTTTCCCAGGACGTCCCTGGCGTTCACCGGTGGAGGAGTGAAGAGGGTCTCTAACAGTGCCCCCAAGCCTCCTCGCGGGCTGGGTTACACAGGGTTGCCTCTACCCCTGATGACATTAGTCAGCGGGGGTTCCCCTGCGGCGTCCTTACATAGAGACCACCGGCACAGCCCATCCTTGGACTGCACCGGTGGGTGAACAGACTCGTATTTGCCGCTACGAGGAGTGGTCACCTCCACCTCCAGCGGCTTCCATCCTTGGATCACAGGAAGTCGGGAGCTTCCCACCCTTCTCCCCGGTCCCGTTTCTTGATAGGGTACATCATCGGTAAAGGCTGTCATTTTCGATGGGCCCCACCGTAGCGGTTCATAAGCCCGAGAATCTATCCCACTTTAGTGGGATAGACTTCCTTAGAGTGCACAAGGCTCCGAGGTTCCAGTCGACAACAGCAATGTATCAGCAACAAATAATTCCTCAAACTAGACCTTTAAAGTATTAAAGGGTCATTTATGATGATAATCTTTCATGGCAGCCACACATTAACCCTTTCGCCACGAACGGGGCTCCGGCTGTGGGGATTTTGCGCCGAAAAGGTTGCCCCCTTTCTGGGATACGGCGAGATGCTCCCTAAAAGGTTATTTTAATGTATATCCGTGCAATTTTAGAGTTCGGATCAGTATTGGTTTCTTGTTCGTCAGCTAATAAAATTCACATGCGTGTTCTCTTGGAGCGGGAAAAGCTTCGTTTGTGGCTTGGGCTCCCAAAATTTGTTGCAAACAATGTGCTCTAACTTGAAGCCAGAATTCCTCCTTTGCTATGTAGATTAAAATTTATAACTGTTCAGACGTACCTAAGGGTATATGGATCAGAGTCTCACCTATCTGTGTTTATTTTTTGCTGCCAAATGACCACCTTTTTTGGTGTTCATTGGCCTAGATTTCACACCGCGCGGGTTGGAATGTTCCAAAACTTCGCTAGACCCTTTGAATGTTTCCCTTCCTAGCATTCTTCTCATGTAAACTAGCAGTTCTTTTGTTGAAATTGTCTTTGACGACATTTTTCTGAATAATGCTAAACATTAGCCTTTCTGCTAGCTTAACATTAGCAAGCGACGCATCTCAGTGTAACGAAAAAGCAGGTGTAGGTATATATGGTCCGCAACTAGATTGGTGTCTTTCTGTTCGTCTTCCGGATTTCACCCTAATTTTTCAAGCAGAGTTTCTGGCGGTAAAACTCACTCTACGGAAACTAGACTCCTCTTATTCAGCAGTGGCTGTAATTACCGACTCTTTATCCTTGTGTTCATCCCTCTCTTTGTCAGTGGATTCAGCAAATGTAAAACCGTTTTCTTCCCTGATTCCTCGACACTTTAACCTTGTACACATGGTATGGGTATCAAGTCACAGCAGTGTGACGTGAAATGAATATGCCGATAGCTTGGCAAAAGAGTCACTCAATGTTCTGACATTATCTATCCCACTAGCGACAGCGTATATCACTGCAGCAAGGTATCGAAAAAAAATTATTAATCATGCAAACGACATATTTTAAGATCTGACGACTACCTGCATCTTAAATAATCTAGGACTAGGAAATTGTGCCATTCACGGCAACTTGAGGTTTCTCTAACAAGGTTGTGCTGTCGTATCCGACCTCTAAATTTCTATCTTCCCAGGCCTGGCTTGGTACTTTATCCACCCTGCGCATATTGCAGCTAACAAAAAACATTTGATCATTTTCTTTGTTATTTTCCCGCCGTTTCACTACGTTGATAACAAAATTGATGAAAAGACCATCGCAACAGATAGATCGCAATATAAGCAGTCCAGTATTGTTATCATTTGATGCCACCATCCTTGGATACAGTCACAGGTCTGTTTTTACCGACAAGCAAAATGTTTTACTGGAATCAAATCGTTTGCCTTGTTAAATTTTGGACATCACTTGTTCTGCAAATTCCAGTGTTAAATTCTAATGTGCATTATGATTTTAAATTTGTTATTTCGATTATTTCACGTAGTCTCTCCTATTCCTCTATGCCTGCAATCTTTTTTTTTTAATTTAAGCGTATTCAAAATCTTCATTTGCTGCCCAATTCTTGGCCGATCCCCTTCTGTGGGTATGTGCATATGTTATTTGGACAACAAAAACAACGTTGCGAAGATTATCGTGTCGGACGGGCAGTCATTCACAAGCCCGGCACCCTGCCTCCTCGATGTATTCTACGCTGTAACGTCGAACCTTACGCATGAGACCAGTGCGATAACACCTCTGCTTAATACGAAATGTAACATCTTTGCTTTGTTCTAAATGGTGCGATAACGAATGCTCAGTAAAACATGCATAATTTGCAGGATTTTGATTTTGGGAATGCTGCTGGTGAGAAGGACCTCAAAACTTGATCACATATATTGAGAAAACGCATCATATTAGCTACCATACCGTTGCAGAGAATCTGAAACAGCTGTAAGCGGATGCCAGGCAGAGAAAGAAAAGACCCTGCCATTAGCCGAGGGAGCGCATGTTGGCCGCAGTGCTATAGGCCGGGACATAAGTATACCTCGGAACCAGTTGATGACGGTCGTTAATCTGATGTCTGCTTAACGTTATTAGTTAGATAGCCCCGGACTTAGGCTGAAAGGCAATTTTCAGCATCTTATACGAATTGCGCAACGATTTTGCATAAGACCCTGTCCCACGTGGTGCTCAGGCTTAGGCGGTTGAAAGCGTGCGGTAAACTCATAAAGATAACTTGTAACTTTAGTAACTGTTTTGCATTTCCGCCTTTTGGTGAAAAAAGAAAAAGAGTTGTGAGTTATATGCAGCCTTTCACCAGTAGAAATGACATTTCGAACGTGGCACCGTAATTTAAGGTGACAGCACGTTTATCACATTGTCTAGTACGCAGATGTTTACACTCCTAGTCAGTTTTTCCTGAATTTTGCCTAGCTTGCTTTCTCTGCTGTTCCTGGAGTGGCTCCGGAGAAATATTTTACATCCAGACTCCGTTTCATGGTTGGACGTAACGGTTGGTCTTCAAATATTTGGAGCATAGTTTCGCAAAAAGGGAAATACATTTTTTGCAGTCATACAATTCGATATGTGATCTTCCATACGGCAGTTCGATTCACAAGCACCTGGTGCCCCGAAGGGAAGGATACCGATCTCGTACACCTAATGACGTACCAGAATAGGCAGGGGAAAAACACTTAAAACAGGCGCGCCTATCTTCTTTCCGCCCTAAGAGTCTCCGACGTAGTGGTTTCAAAATGGCTTGCTTCGCTTTTGCTGTGGAAAAAAGAAAGCGGTTGCAAATACTTCTATGACAATGCCTGACCTTACTCTTACGCTCTTAACCTATCGTCTGTGAATAACGGCAACTTCAAAAACGTAGCGATTGAATATGTGCTTTATAATTAGATGTATTTCGGAAAGTTTCGCTCGTATGCTTTAACCTGTATCGATTGTTCTCACCAGATTTTCTATATACCATTCTTTGTGAAGATCTTCCACCTGGAATCCTGACCGGTTCTTGAATATTATGGATGTGCGTCACACTAACCATTTCTGAAAATACATGGAGGAAAATTTGAAAACTTGAATAGATGTTCTCGTAGTACGGCTTCATTTTCGAGATTGAGGCAGCTGCCTATGAATAAAATTTAAGGCCGCTATGCAAATTACTTTCTCAGGTGATGCCGAAAATGAAACATAAAAAAGGCTCTCCTAACTTTGGTGTTCATAACGGAGTTTGCCGGCTGTGATATATTTTCTCGTAATTGGAACGTTATCGGAAAGTTAACTGGCCTCCTGTTTTGCACTGGAATGCCCTAACAGTGTTATATTAGATCAAAGTTCATTAAAGAAAAGATTAACAGCGCTTAGAAAAAGGCACTCACTAATAGGCACACAGGACAGGCGCTGACACTCCATCTTCTTTCTCGAAACAACCATCATATACAAAATTTCTTCTTCAACTACCAATTTATCCTACGGAGTTAGCAACATATGCATAGCAGTTTAGGCTTACCCTACCTTACGAAAATTCAAAAGTAGACTTTCACTACCATACAGCGATAGAGATAATTCACAGATACATTTCGAACGTAGTCTTTTTATAAAAGAGGTTTCTAGCCACTCACGGGGAAGAGTATCCCTGCTCTCGCGTAAAACCTTAATTTATTTGAACTTCAGTTCACAATTTGCCTTGAGGTCACACGATCGGCAATGAAAAAGTAAATGTAAAATCTGCCAGTTTTTCAGAGAATGCTGATGTTCTGCAGCCCAATCGTTCACAAATCGCCAATTTTGCTCAATGTTATACCTTTAAGCAGGTTAAGGGGATTGTATAAATCATCCCTGTGGCGCATTTGACATAGGGCTTGGCGTGCTTTTTGGTGCAGCCTTGTATCCTACTGACATGAACTAAGCTTGATGCAAGCTGACAAGGACAGAAGCTTTGTGATTATGCCAAAGAGACTTCACAAAGAGAAGCCCATTCAAGCGGTGGATAAGAACTTTCTGTGTATCAAACCTAGAGCAAATCGTGTCAAAAATCTGTTCAATTCAGTCGTTCAGTCGTGTCCGACTCTTCGTGACCCTATGGACCATGTCACGCCACGCTTTCCGGTCTCTCACTATCTTCCTAACATCACATAACTTCATCTGCAGTGCCTCGAGGAAGTCATCTAACCATCGCGTTCGCTGCCTACCCCTTCTCCGGCGACCCTCAACCTTTCCCAACATCAAATCTTTCTCCAGCGACTCATCTCTTCTCATCAGATGACCGCAGTAGCTGAGCTTTATCTTTAGAATTTGACCCTCCAATGAGCAGTTAGAGTTTATGGTCGACAATATCGACCGATTTGATGTTCTGGCAGTCCAAGGAACTCTCAAGAGTCTTCGCCAGCACCACAATTCAAACGCGTCAATTCTTCGGCGGTCAGCCTTTTGCACAGTCCAACTCTCGAATTCACACATCACAACTGGAAAGACCATAGCACGAGTTATACGGCTCTTGGTTGGCAGACTAATGTCTCTGCTCTTTACTAGGTGGTCAAGGCTAACCATTGCTCTCTTTCCCAGAAACAGGCGTCTCCTAATTTCATGGCTGCAGTCTCCTTCCGAGGTAATCTTGGAGCCCAAGAAGAGAAAATCTGTCAGAGCTTCCACTTCTTGTCCATTGATGCTCCAGGACTTGATAGGGCAAGACGCCATGATCTTTGTCGTTTTAACGTTCAGTTTAAGCCGAAACATCTCACCCTATTCTTGTACGCGCATCAGATGTCTCTTGAGTTCCACTTCACTTTCTGCCATTAAAGTGGTATCATCCGCATATCTAAGGTTGTTGATATGTTTTCCCGCAATCTTCACTCCAGCTGAAGACTCGTCCAGACCGGCCTTCCTCATTATGCACTCTGCATATAGGTTAAATAGGCAGGGCGACAGTATGCAGCCCTGCCTCACTCCTTTCTCAATCGGAAACCAATTAGTAAGACCATGCCCAGTTCTGATTGCGGCCTCTTGTCCTTCATACAGGTTCCTGAGGAGACAGATGAGGTGAATTGGAACTCCCATCTCTTGGAGAGCTTGCCACAATCTGCTGTGATCTACGCAGTCAAACGCTCTCGCATAATCAATAAAGCCAAAGCAGATGGGTTTCTGGAACTCTCTTGCTTTTTCCATGATCCAGCGAAGGTTGGCAATTTGGTCTCTAGTTCCTCTGCCCTTGCGAAATCCAGCTTGCACGTCCGGAAGCTACCGATCCACATACTGCTGCAGCCTACCTTGGAGGATTTTCAACATCACCTAGCTAGCATGCGAAATAAGCGCGATCGTGCGGTAGTTAAAACAATCTTTGGCACTGCCTTTCTTTGGAATGGGGATGTAAACTGACCTCCTCCATTCCTGTGGTCACTGCAGGGTTGTCCAAATCTTCTGACATAATGTATGCAGAATGTTAACAGCGTCATGGTTGAGGTTTTGAAGCAACTCGGCTGGATTGCCATCAATTCCGCTAGCTTTGTTCTTAGCAAGGCTGGCTAAGGCCCATTCAACTTCACTCTTCAGGATGCCCAGCTCGAGATCAGTAATCACAACCGTCTTAAGTTGGGTTTGCACATTCGGGTCCTTCTTGTACAGTTCTTCTGTGTATTTCTGCCACCTCTTGTTTATCTCTGAGGCTTCAGTGAGGTCCTTGCCTAATTCGTCCTTTATCACGCCCAGCTTAGCGCAGAAGCTTCCTTTGATATCTTTGATTGTCTTATACAGAGCTCTTTTGTTCCTTAATTGGCTGTTGTCCTCAACTGCTTGGCACTGTATGTTCAGGAAGGCATTCTTATCTCTCCTTGCTATTTTCTGAAAAGCCGCATTGAGAACCTTGTATCTTTCTCTTTCCCCCAAACCTTTTGCCATCCTCCTTTCCTCAGCTATTTGCAAAGCCTCTTCAGATAACCACTTTGCTTTCTTGCATTTCTGTTGCTTTGGAACTACCTTAGTAGCAACTTCTTGTATTATATCACGAACATCAGTCCACATCTCTTCTGGCTCTCTGTCTTCTAGATCTAATTCTTGAAATCGATTCCTCACTTACACAGGATATTCTAATGGAATTTGATCCAGATCATACCTGAAAGGTCTTCTAGTTTTCTGCGTTTTCCTCAATCGAAGCTTAATTTTGGCAACAAGAAGCTAATGATCGGTGCCACAATCGTCCCCAGGCCTTGTTTTTACTGCTTGTATAGCGCTTCTCCATCTCTGCCGGCAAAGAATATAATCGATCTGATTCCTGTACAGACCGTCCGGTGAAGTCCATGAGTGCAGGCTCCTCTTGTGCTGTTGAAAGTGAGTATTCGCTATAGTCAGGTTGTTTTCTTGACAAAACTCTACTAGCCTCTGCCCAGCTTCATTTGGCTCGCCAAGACCGAACTTGCAATTCCGGATATTTCGACACTCCCGACCTTAGCATTCCAGTCTCCTATGAGAAAAACGACATCTTATGATGGGGTGCGGTCTAAAAGGCATTGTAGGTCCGCATAAAATCTCTCAACGTCAGCTTCTTCAGCAGTAGTGGTAGGTGCAGACTTGGATAACTGTTATGTTGAAAGGGTGACCTTGGACCCGAAGTGAAATCATTCGGTCATTTTTGGGGTTGTACCCTAGCACTGCTTTGCCCATTCTTCTGTTTACTATGAGAGCGACCCCATTGCTTAATAGAAGACATAATGGTATCCGGAGTTAAATTCTCCCATTCCGGTCAACTTGAGCTCGCTGATACTCAAGATATCAATGTTCAATCTGTCCATTTCTCGCTTGACGGCATCCAGTTTACCTTGCGTCATAGATCTTACATTCCATGTTGCTATGTGATATATCTCTTTGCAACATCGGACTTTCCGGTCGCTTCTCGACACATCCACAACTGAGCGTCCTTTTGGCTTTAGCCCAGCCGCTTCATTCGTCCTGGAGCTACTAGGAATCGCCCTTTGTTCATCCCCAGTAACTTGTGGGACACCTTCCAATTTGGGGGGGCTCATCTTCCGGCGCCATATCATTATAGGTATTGTGACTGGCCATAGGGTTTTCTTTGCAGGAAATGCTGGAGTGGGTTGCCATTACCTTGTCAGAACTCTCTGCTGTGACCTGTCTATCTTTGGTGGCCCTACACAGCAGAGATCACGACTTCGTCGAGTTTCGCCAGCCCCTCCGCCACGACAAGGCAGTGATCTATGAAGGAGGTGACAAAAATAACGCCATAGATTTGTGTACTTCCTTCAATCATGTGAACATACCGAAAGCCTTCAAAGACTCCGACTACAGCACCTTGAAGGTCTTATTGGCGGCAGTTTCGCAGTTTCGGACCATTGCGATTAAGAGCGGTGCATGGCAGCAGGTTGTTAGCCGTTTTTGGTTTAGTCAGTTAAACACGCTGTCAGTAGATGATGTTTTTTTCACGGAGAACCCTTCTGAGGTCTGTGAGTTTTTTGTGAGAAGATGGAAGACGTAGGCTATGCTTTTCGGGGGGTATTGTAGACGATTACTATTCTATCCCTCATCAAGAACACATTTTGTGTGTCAAAGAATGCATTGAACTGAATGGCATCATACCCTTCCAAAATAATGCTGCTATGGACACATTTAAAGTTTCATGACCCTATTGGAGTTTTATCTGATATCTACGTTTATAGGTTTTAACAGCCAGTTGTATTTACAGCGCAAGGGTATTTGTACGGTCATGAGTTGCTCCCGTGTTATTTACCCTTTTTCTTGCGTGTTTTGAACAGTCCCTCTTTGTAACCTCTGACTCTGGGATAGTTCTCAAGGTTTTTAGATTTGTCGACGACTTTTTAATCTTTTTGTAGAGATAGAATGATAGTTTTGATAAAAAACAGTGGCACAAAGACAATGTGTTTTTCAAGATGGCGGCGAGAGATTAAAGTTCACGTAGGAAATACCGGAGCGTGACTGCTTACCGTTTTTAGACCTTATTCTCAAGTTAACACAAAAAAGTGTCTGCTGGTGCTATACCTCAAGCGTTTGTAAGGATTTATTTCCTTATGATTCTGCGCACTCCAAGATTATTAAGTGAGCGATCACGATGGAAGCGTTAGAGTGTGCTTTGCAAAGCTATTACTGTCACATGATGAAAGAGAGCTTTGATAACCAGATAAAGAGGCTTCTATCAGCGGGATATTCTCAACACCTAGCGGTGGCCGTGACGGAGTCCTTGTCGTAGAAGTCAAGGAATACAACGTTTGCACAACAGACACTCTAACGGGAAGATCGAATCCAGCCCTATTGTGCCCCTAATATACATAAGGTGGCACATAATATGAAGAAGATCGCCAACAAACACGGTGTCAGGATGGTCTTCTCCGCCCCCCTAAAATTGGTTGTCATGTGCTGACGAGTCAGAGGCGATATAAGTCGAAAACAAGGCTGCACCAAAAAGCCCGTCAAGGCCTATGCCAAATACCCCGCATGGGTTATTTATAAAATGCCGTTAACCTGTGGAAAGGTATACATCGGGCAAACTGGGCGATGTGTGAACGGTAGGGCTGCAGAACATAAGCGTTCTCTGAAAAACAGTCAGAATTCACATCTACCATTTCAATGCTGTTTGTGCGATCTCAAGGCAAATTGTGAACCGAAGTTCAAAGAAATTAAGATTTTAGGCAAGAGCAGGGGCATTCTTGCCCGTGAGCTGCTGGAAGCCTCTTTTATAAAAAAAACTGGGTTCGAAATGTATCAGTGAATCATCTCTGTCGCTGTACAGTAGTGAAAGTCTACTTTTGAATTTTGGTAAGTTAGGGTAGGCCTAAATTGCTATGCCTATGTTGCTAACCCTGTAGAAGCATTTGGTTGTTGAAGAAGTTTGAATGCGGTGTTGTTTCGAGAACGAAGATGGAGTGTCAGCGCCCATCCAAAAGCGACTCAGGCTGTGAGAGAGGCCGTAGTGGAGGACTCCAGAAATTTCTACCACCTGGGATTCTTTAACGTGCACTGACATCGCACAGCACACGCGCGCCTTGCTTTTCGCCTCCATCTAAAACTGTTGTAGGAGGTGGTGTAGTGAGCAGGTCGCTATACAATAAAGCCGGTTTTACCCTGTAGAAATACGCACATCACCCAGAAAATTTGACCTCTAGATGAAAGTTTCTGCTACTACACTTATCATCTTCGTTACACTCTAGCAAGATTTCTGTCGAAGCATTGCTGCGAATGAAAACTCCAACCTGTTTGTGAACGCGACTTTCCCGGTTGGAATATGCTGTTCAAACATGAATGCAAAATATCAAAAAAGGATGTCGAGGGGAAGGCAATAGGTATTACGTAGACTTCATGCTTTCCATTCCGCGATCAAAAAAGACCTTGAATTCTTTGGGGTGCGTTGGTAACCTGCCACTAAGGATGCCTTGAGGCTCTTTCTTAACCGAACTTCTTAGTCTTTGTTGCCCTATTTTACATTATTTATTCTCACACGCTTTTAAAACGTTTCTTGTAAGTTGAGCACTCGTTCCCTTTTTTTTAGGTCTCGTTAATTACTGGTAACAGCACCAGTTGCGTACATCGGACTCTCATCGCTCCTGTGGCAAGGTTAATTTTACGTATCCTTTCCACTGATTAATCATTTAGAGAAATTGATTACAATAATTATTCCACCTAACAGAAAAAAAATGATGTCTGATTTAGTTCAGCAGGATGCTTGCTTGGAAGTATTATAACAAGCCTTCCTTCCTACAACACACATATATGTGTCTGCGCCCCTGTGTCTTACGCATCTCTGGATATTAGTAATAACAACAGAACAAAAACTAACGCTCAAACTGTAATATTTCGTGCTAAATAGGCTCCGAACTACGCCCCCTAAACGTAGTAAAGTTGCTTGTTGCGGTAGGTGGTGAACTGTAATCAACGTAATTAAACTATTATTAATAAACCTTACTGCCTTTCTGTGTACTTATACACCTTGTTAATTAGAATGTATGGTAGCGTAAAAATTTTAAAGAAGTACTTTTCTTTAAACAACGGTTAATATAATTTAGGGCATTATATTGTCTAGCTTGCAGTGCAGCGGTGGCGTAGCGGTAGAACATCCGCCTCGCATTTAAGCGGACAGGGGTTGGAATCCCGGTGCCGCGCAATTCTCCACCGGAAAAAAAAAAATATCCGCGAGTCGATGGAATTGCATAAGCAGGTTTCTGCTATGGGTTAAGGGCGGGATTGTCCTGGTCTTCAGTCCGGGACTCCCGTGGCTGATAACGCTGCCGAGCTCTCACCAGCAAGGTCCTTCGTGCAGCAAGGTCGAAGCTGGACAGGACCACCTTCCAATCCGGCCACAAAGAAAATTTATTGTGTACATACATACATACATACATACATACATACATACATACATACATACATACATACATACATACATACATACATACATACATACATACATACATACATACATACATACATACATACATACATACATACATGTATGTATGTATGTATGTATGTATGTATGTATGTATGTATGTATGTATGTATGTATGTATGTATGTATGTTGGTTGGTTGGTTTGTGGGGTTTAACGTCCCAAAGCAACTCAGGCTATGAGAGACGCCGTAGTGGAGGACTCCGGAAATTTCGACCACCTGGGGTTCTTTAACGTGCACTGACATCGCACAGCACACGGACGCCTTGCTTTTCGCCTCCACCGAAAAGCTGCCGCCGAGGCGGGATCGAATCCCGGCCTCGGCGGCAGCTTTTCGGTGGAGGCGAAAAGCAAGGCGTCCGTGTGCTGTGCGATGTCAGTGCACGTTAAAGAACCCCAGGTGGTCGAAATTTCCGGAGTCCTCCACTACGGCGTCTCTCATAGCCTGAGTTGCTTTGGGACGTTAAACCCCACAAACCAACCAACCAACATACATACATACATACATACATACATACATACATACATACATACATACATACATACATACATACATACATACATACATACATACATACATACATACATACATACATACATACATACATACATACATACATACATACATACATACATACATACATACAAAAACGCCCATTACTCAAAGACCAAAGCACTACACAAAACACTATACTGTACCTATACATGGTAAACCCAAAAACATGATTCCCCGCAGAGGGGAAAACAATAGTAAGGGGGCGGGGGTTCTAATAAAGTAGGACAGGCAACTCGAGTCTGCTCCCTTGTGCAACAAGAAGCGCGTATGCATGCGCCGCAGAAACCGCGTCTCGCCGTCCGACAGATACTTCCGGATGATGAGGCGCAGCCTCTGCAAGACTGGGTATATTGCGCGGGCGGGAGTGCGGCGCGCCTCAGCGAGGCACCTGCGACGCCACAACGCAAACAGAACCACAGTGAACACAAAGTATTCAAAAGGGTTGTGCCGGCGCCTGACGCCGGGATTCATTCGGACGTGAAACATCGTATATGCGAGCCGCCACAATGTTCTCGCAACTACAGATTCCAAAAAAAAAACATGCGAGAGGCTCTCGAGCTTCGCACGTTGAGTTTTCTTTGCGAAATATTATTTGGTCTTATTGGCAAGTTGTTCTTGTGGCTCTGGAAGAAGGAAACCGAAATCCATGGGCCTGCTACTAGCTCTATAGCTGAGCCACCTCCGCTGCCTCGTGCGGGTTCGCCTCGAGCGCGCACCAAGGGCTGACGTGTTTTCCGTCGGCTCCGGTGCCTCTCGCCGCGAACTGCGACCCGCCGACCCAAGCGGGCCTGAAATTTGCCGAAAAGCGTCTGGCCCAGGCCGCGCTGCCGCGGCTGCCTCCTCCGCCCGGCGGCTGACACCGTCTCCGAGCCGAGGAGCCCTTCCGGAGAATATGGCCGCTCTGCAAGCTCAGCGAGGCTACGATCCCGAGAATATGGCCTGGTCCACGGTTTCGGTTGCCCCAACCGAAGAGCTTCCGCCGGGATCAGCTGTCCGGCATGAAAATCTGTTCAAGCTCGTGGAACGCCGCTCCCAGCGACGAGCCAAGATAGCGTCAGCGAAGTCAGCGCTCTCAAATCAGCAAAATGGCGTCCAGCGCGCGGATGCGTCCCAAGGCGGTTCAGCTCATAAGCCGACACCGAAGTGGAAACCCAAACCACTTCCAAGATTCCATCCGGATGACTATCAAGTCGTCCCCAAACCCAGCACACCGGTGGCCCTCCGGGATTTGTATCAATGCGGTCAGTTGGGAGAAGCTTTCAAGGCCCTACTGGGTGAGTCGGCAGCAGCTACTCTCACTCTGCTTCCTTCATGGGAGCAAAATCTTGTTGTCATGGGCACCCCGGTTGCCGACGTGGCAGATCGCCTCGTTGGCGAATTTCAAATTGCCTCTCCGAAAGGCTCCATTGCCATGCGGGGCCATCTTAAGCAAACCGACAATATTTCTAAAGGTGTCATCACCGTAGCGAGCTGCGAGACCACTGCGTCCCTGCAACAAAAAATTCAATGGCGAGCCGGAGAGATCGTCGACATCCAAAAATACGGCACCTCCAACGCGGCCCAGCTCGCCTTCGCCGGGAAGACTGTGCCTCGGTTGTGCATTACAACTCAGAAATTGCCCTGGTCCGGGCATACAAAAGAACAATTCCGGCATGTGTGAAGTGCGGCACAGTTGGACACTGGGCGGCCACATGTCCCAACCCGAATGGGGAAAACTGCGGCCTGTGTGGCCGAAAAATGCCAGCAGTGGAGGGGGTGCGGGCTCCTCACGACTATCAGCCGAAATGTGCGACATGTGGGTTCGGGCACCCAACAAACTCTCCTGAGTGCGCGAGGAAATTCCGCTCGCCCTCTACGGCCAAGCGCTCGGGGCCTGCAGCAACACGGCATTCTGACGGGAAGCCAAAACACTCCGGCGCCACAACCAAAGACAACGCCAAACGTCAAACCAACATCACAGTGAAAAAGCAGCAAGAGCCCCCAAACGGAGGTGGCGCCAAAGGACAGACGCCTCCGCCACCACCGAATGGGGGAAGAGGCCACAAAGCCCATACTAACAAGACAGATGGCGCAGCTGACGCTTGGGCCCGTGCCGGGAAAAATGACAAACAAGTGAGTGGCATGGGTGGGGTTGCCTCCTCTCCTCCCCCTCCCTCCCATTCTCACGTTGATATCGAGCTCCAAAAACAATATTACCGCAACAACGACGAGAGAGGAAACGCAAATAAGCAAAGCCTATCGTGGAGTAAACACCTATGGTACTAAAATGAGGCTGACAGAAAAGACTCATGGGAAGTGTCAGTTTCAAAGGTAGTTTATGCCTTCACAGCTGTTACTGCAGCCACGGCCAAAGGGACATTGGACATAGGGACCCCCTGCTAACTAAATAACTAAAGATGTTTTGTGGCGCGTGCAATCACGGCCTACAACAGATAAAAATTCGGTAGCAGGCTAGCCTCTGCCACAAGCGGCGATGACCTACCTATCCCAGCCCCGTCAGAGCCAAGACCAGCCACCCTCCTCCCCATAAAAAGGGTACCCTATTGCAAAAACCAGTGCCGCTGGGTGCCAGCGCCCCAGCGCCATACCTGATTATGGTCCCAGTATGCCACTTGAAACTGGGCGCACTGAGATGCGGCATACTGGGACGGTCAGCACTGGCGGCACTGTTTGCCCGGAGAAAAGAAGGCGTGGGATAAAAATTAAAAAGTAAAAAGTAACGAAACAAGTTAGGCACATAAAAAACCTAAAAAAAAGTAAAAAAAAAATAGCGCTTCATGCGCGCCTCGAACTAAGTCCGTAGGCACATATCACTCAGTAGCTCAGCAAGCTAACCACTCGGCCACGCCGATAATTTTTTTCTTTTTTCTTTATTGCATAGAAAAACTTCCGTAAAAAAGGAACAACACTTACTTAAACATGTCCATGTCTAAAGTTACCGGGCGTCTTAATAGGAGCCCGTCATATCCCCAGCCCGACAATGCAAATCATCAGAACATCAAAAGTCTGAGAGACAAACACATGCGTCTAGATACGGCATCCAGTTTGGAGGTTCTTCACGTGCAGCATATACACTTCTCACCAAAGCACACTGCTCCCGAAACACGGATTTGGACGATCTTGGTGGCTCTGCATGCCTGTCGATCATGCGGCTTTTCCAAAGGCTGAACAGTCCCATCAACACAAATAGATCGTAAGGCACGACAGATTTTTTGTCAGGAGGCAAAAATCTAATTGCATAAGGCGTAATTTCAGTGTCCTTTTCAATAGTTCTTTGTAGTATGTCCCAAAAGAACATAGCATCACGGCACAGAATAAAGCAATGATCAATTGTCTCAGGCACGTTACAGAGACGACAATTTACCGACCAGGGCACAAACATCTCCTTATTGTGAAGAAATGTCTTGACAGGCGACGTCGCTGTATGTAATTTGAAAAAGAACGTTTTTGCAGCTGCCTGAATGCACATTTGCCTAACACGCTTTAGAACAGTGGTATCCAAAAACCCCAGATAAGGCTGCCGCTACAACGGTGTAGGGAACAAAGACTCAGTGAGAGCCTGGGTCATCTGCTTTCTCGTGAGGCTATACAGGTAATCTACAGAGAAACGCACAGTGAGAAAATTGAAAGTGTCAGCAACTTCCTTAAGGAATCCCTATAAACGCCCCTCACGGGCCTGCCCAGTTGGTGCGAATAAGTAAGGTAAATGTGGACTAAGACGCCTAATGAGCACAGTTACAAGAAAAGGATGGTTTGCCGATTTGAAAAAGAAAAAACGTGAAACAAGTTGATGCACAATCAAGTGAACAAGGCCCACTCCACCAGACTTTAGATAAATTTAGATAAATCCACCTTTGGATTTATCTAAATTTATCGGCCACGCCGAGAACAAGATTTTCTTGAAACAATTCCGCATTTTAGGTCATGACCCGCATTTATAAGGTTGGGACTTCATGTTTCGCAGTCTACAGGCCATTGCTACCGCTCTAAAAATTGCAACACCTTTATCATTTTAGCTTGCTGTCTGCTCTCACGACTTGCAACTAATGTTCTGGGGGCGTATGCACGCTATTTTGTGCACTGGAATCATTTTAACATGTGGAGTTTGAGATTGCTGGCAAATTTACCAACGCCGGCTCTTGGGTGGTGCTCTGCTACCGTGGGCGTAATTTTCGCTGAACACGGAGCTTTAATAGAAGCCTTCAAGGAAAAAAGTGCGACCAAGCTTCAATACCGGCAAGCGCTGCAGCGATGACCCTAATTGCGTGTAACTAAACCTTATTTGTATGTAAACATTGCGGGAAGCGTTGCAGTAGTACACGTAGAGTCGCAGTGAGCCCCCGCCTGGTTGGGATTTGAGGCCGTAGGCTCCTTTCCCAGCCCATACACCCTGAGAAGCCGAGCACCAGGCCGGGTAATGGCTTGTACCTATTTGAGAAAGCCGGTGGGTGTCCGACCGGCAGTGGGAGTCGAACCCACCACCTCCCGAAGGTGTGGCGGGTGCTCTACCCCGAGGCCACGGCTGCGGTGGGAAGCGTTGCAATGACCGAGGGCTCGGCTGCTTGATACGCAGACTAAGAAGGAGCGCAAAAGTTGAGAAACACGCCAAATATTATGAATTACAAGCGCTGTATGTTGTTGTTTTTTTTCTCATGGGCCCATCGCTCGGTAAACTACTCTCTTCCTGGTTCTAGTTTTTCTTTCTGCAGTTTATACTGGGCCGTGGTGCAGGCTACGCTCGCCTGCGATTGAGCCCGCATTGAACATTTTGGCAGTAATCATTGTGTTAGAGTGCCCTTAAGATCAGCTGTGAAGTTGGTTATGCATGGTAGCCCACATTATTCAATTCCAGCTTTAGTTGTGCGCTAATCGTCAGTGTGTCATGAGATCGAGGCGCGGCGGTCGTTGTCTCTCTCGAAACGCTCGAAACGACCAATCGAAACATGGAAACTCTTACTGTCTTTGTTTTCTAACCCTCCCAGCGCCCCTATAACCGTTGGTTTGGATGATCGCCCCATTACGGAGGTGAACACTCTCCGGGTCCTGGGGCTTCATATCCAAAGCAACGGTAGAAACAGCCTCACATTAAAGGAACTCAAGCGGGTGACAGGTGCGATCTCGCACCTCATCCGCAGAGTTTCGGGCCAACATAGGGGCATGGCGTTAGCATCTCCGAAGATTTCTGCCCTCGAACTCGCTCCGCCCGAAAACACCTTCTACAATTTGCAAAATCCCAAAATGCTACCTACAAACTCCGGCACGATGTCTTAAAAATTGGAGACAAAGCTTATAAGTTTGATCATAAAAGCCAGAAAGTATTAGAACGTTTACCATAGCAAACCGTATTAGCTCAACCTCAGTACTGTGGCTACATCTCTTTTCTTTTTACTAACGTCCGAAGCCTCTTGCCGAAAAGTGATGCACTAAACAGCCTTATCAGCACATCCCACGCAAACTTAATAGTGCTAACAGAAACCTGGTTGAACTCATCCAATAACGACTCCGAAGTTGAATCCTGCTTTAAAGATTTCGACATTTTTAGATGCGACCGCTTCAACCGGAGAGGCGGCGGCGTCCTTATAGGTGCTCATCCTACGCTGCTGTGCACTCGTGTCCGAATAAATTCTCCGCTGGAAATTCTTTTCATTAAATGCAATGCCGCGCATCCACATTTAATCATCGGTGTTTGCTACCGCCCCCCAGACACAACCAATACTTTTGTTCCCGAGTTTCACGACGCCCTGCATGCTGTAACGTCCCAATTTCCAAACGCGCCCATCCTCATGTTTGGTGACTTCAATTTTCCGTCAATTATCTGGTCCGATCTCGCAGCTACAACCTCGAAGCAAACCATTGAAAGTCATTTCGTTCACACGTGTTTAGCATTTGGATTATCACAAATGGTCAATTCACCAACTAGAAGCACCGCGAGCGTTTCTAACATACTTGATCTCATATTAACATCGCATCCCGATAATCTCTCTTCCCTCAGTTATCTTGACGCCGTTAGCGACCACATAGTAATCCACGGAACATTTAACTGCATGCGCAAATGTCCGAACGCTAGAACTAAAAAAATATCATTATACGACAAAGGTGATTACATATCTATCAACACTGAGCTCGAAGAATTCTGCGACATATTCCTTTCTGAGTTTAAAGAACGTTCAGTCGATGTAAACTGGTCAATGTTTAAAACTAAAATGCAGTACCTAATCAAAAAGTACATACCTGTGAAGATTATTCGCGACCGTCCTTTATCACCCTGGTTTACATCATCTCTTAAACGATTAAAAAACAAAACAAAACGACACTTCAGAGCGGCAAAATCTACTAACACCCCATGTGCATGGCAGAAGTATCATTCTACATTAAAACTTTTTCGCTCGCTCCTAGTAAAGTCTAAACGATTATTCTTTTCATCGACACTACCTTTATTAATCCGCAACAACCCTAAACAGTTCTGGAGGATTATTAACCCAAAACGTTCAAATACACGCGTCTCCTTAACTAACGAGTCAGGCATTCTTTTATCTGATGGCGACATTGCTGAGGCCCTCAATCGTACTTTCAGTGCGGTTTTCACTCGAGAGACTAACGCAAACCTCCCTCCCTTTTCCATTTTAACTCATCCGAACATGACGGACATCACATTTACACCTCATGGCATAGCAAAAATTATCGACTCTTTGAAGCTCACATCATCGTCAGGAGTTGACGGAATCAACACAAAGGTTTTGAAGAACACCAAGCATATAACTAGCATAATCCTAACACATATTTTTCAGCAGTCTTTATCATCTGGCACAGTCCCTCAAGACTGGAAAGTGGGCAAGATCGTTCCAGTTCCTAAGAAGGGCTCAGGTAACACTTTTCGCCCCATTTCTCTCACAAGCGTATGTTCTAAAATCATGGAACACGTTATTTACTCACATGTCGTCAACTTCCTAACATCCATCAAATTTTTCCACCCCAATCAGCACGGTTTTCAGAAAGGCCTTTCTTGTGACACGCAACTTGCATTGTTTTTAAACGACATTAGTTCCAACTTAGACCTTAATATTCCTACTGATGCACTCTTCTTAGATTTCGAAAAAGCATTTGACAAGGTTCCCCACAAACGACTATTACTAAAACTGTCAAGAATTAACTTAAATGCATCTGTATTTAATTGGATCGAAGATTTTCTTACTAACCGCTCCCAGTTTGTTCTCGCTAACGATTACTCTTCCAGCCTCACCCCTGTTCTCTCCGGTGTACCCCAAGGTACCGTACTTGGTCCTCTTCTTTTCCTTATTTATATTAATGACCTACCCAACTCCATCTCTTCTAATATCCGCCTTTTTGCCGATGACTGTGTCATTTACCGTCCCATACATAACCCTAATGATAATTTGGCTCTTCAGGCCGATCTGGCAAAAGTCGAGGAATGGTGTCGAAATTGGTTAATGACCCTAAATGTTAACAAAACGGCCCTAATTACCTTCCACAGACGCCAAAACTATTCTTCGTACAACTACTTACTAAACGGAACCACTATCTCCTCGGTATCCTTTTTGAAATATTTAGGTGTCACAATTTCCAGTGATCTTACATGGCATTCTCACGTTACATCCGTCACTAACGATGCTAACCGCACACTTGGCTTTCTTCGGCGTAACCTAGCTCAGGCACCCTCTTCTGTTAAACATCTAGCTTATGTAACCCTTGTAAGGCCCAAATTGGAGTACGCATGCGCATTGTGGGACCCGCATCTTCAAAACTTGATATCTACCATTGAATTAACACAAAACCGTGCAGCTAGATTTATCTTCTCTGACTATTCTCGTAATACTAGCGCCACTAATCTAAAAGCTAATGCCGGTCTCCCAAGCTTGCAAGCACGCCGTAAAATATCCAGACTCTGTTTATTTCATAAATTTTATCATGCCTTATCATCTAGCACAGCAGTCATCATGCCGATTCATTGAACATCCAGTCGCATCAGCCACACCTTTGCTGTTTATCCGCCACATGCCCGAACGACAACGCACCTCAACTCATTTTTTCTAAGGACAGCCATCGACTGGAACGATCTTCCCGCTGACATCGTCGCTCACTCTAACCCAAGCCATTTCAGAACCGCCATTGAAAACTTTTTTTGTTAAATACTGTCAAGCCTACCCCTCATGTAAAACCCCGTACTCCTGGGGTCTTTGAGGTATTGGAAATAAATAAATAAATGAGGGAGCACGATATATGTCGTCTCATTCACGCCTTTATCCTCAGCCGATTCTTATACACGCTCCCTTACCTCAGACTTAGAGGTGAAGAGATCTCCACCTTGGACGCGATGCTTCGTAACGCGTTCAAAACCGCCCTCCACCTACCCCTTAACACTTCAACAGAGAAATTACTTCAGCTGGGTGTCCACAATACCGTTGGGGAGCTTGTGGAGGCCCACAGACAGACCCAGTATATCCGATTGACACAGACTGGCACCGGACGTCACATCCTCAGAACTCTCGATGTTCGCATCCCAGCTAACGACCCCACACTCCTCTCCATCCCACGCCCTATTCACTCTAACCTTCTTGTCAAACCCCTTCCCCGAAACTTCCATCCCCAACACCACGAGCCCCGCCGCCGAGCTCGGGCAAAGGCGCTCCACAAATAATACGGCTCCGAGACGGATGCTGTATGGGTGGACGCCACATGCTCGGGTGATGAGGCGGCGGCAGCCGCGGTGAACAACACCCTTCAGTCCATTGCAACTCTCCCCCTCCCCTCTGTTACCTCCTCAGAAGTGGCCGAGGAGGCAGCGATCGCCAATGCAATTGCCCGCACGGAAGCTAAATATATACTCACAGACTCAAAAACTGCACTACTAAATTTCGCACGTGGGCGAGATCATGTTTCTGCTTTTTGCATACTGACCTCGCCCACTGCCAAACCGCCCCACCATGTGGAGCTTATCTGGGTGCCTGCGCACTCGGGGAACCCTGGCAACGACGCCGCGAACAGCTTAGCCCGAGGTCTAATATGCCGGGCACGGGCGGTCCCCACGTCGGAGTTCTCCCGGGAGCGCATGCACATGTTTAAAGCGATGACTCAGGCCTACCGGGTCAAGAGACAGATCTACCCCCCACCTGACTTCTCTCTCAGCAATCACCACCAAACACTATGGCGCCGCCTCCAGGCGCGAGCCCTCCCATCCCCTTACATTAGGTCCCGTTACCACCCCACTCTTACCGACCCCTCCTGCACCCTTTGCAACCACCGCACTGCCACCCTCGCCCACATTCTATTCCAATGCCCGGCGGATCCTCCCCCGTGTGGTTTGGAGCACTTAACCACCTGGGAGGAATGGGAGACCCTGCTACGCTCTAAGGACCAGGTCCGGCAAAAGACCGCCACAGACCGAGCTGCCGACGTCATAAAACGTAGGAACATGAACGTTTGAGTGTAGTAGGGCCGTGCAGGGGCCCAGGGACCTGCGCGCCCCGAACCCCTCTGTTAAAAATAAATGTTTTTACTACTACTACTACTTACAAATGCGCAACAACTTCGCAGCAAAAAGCGCTTGCTTGAACCATATTTTTCATATGCCCCCCGATGGTCGATTGAAAGTACGCTGTTGCCCTGTTGGCCCCTGAGGGATGCTACTCCGGCTGACGCCGCAGGCCGCACCGGCTATACTGGGACACTGGAGCCAGTGCGGCCCCAGCGCACATACAGCGCTTCTCCCAGTGCATCGCGGATGCCATCGACACACCCAGCGTCAAAAGTATAATCAAAGCGTTTTTCTCCCATCGCACCAGTGCAGCCAGTGTCTTCCCGTTACTGCTCCAGTGAATATCGCAGACCTCAAACGCGCCCAGCAGATCCAGTGCAAAACCAGCGCCAAAATCTTACTGGTTTCGCACTGGAGACGCTGGTTTTTGCAATAGGGTAATGGCACATGGCGACTATATTTGTCGCGTAAACAACTAAATATCTAAATGTACACAAGGATTTGAAGCCGTCAGCGTATCGCCAGATTTCACCATCAAGTGATCTTGACAGTTATCGCATTTCTTTCCTTTATTATAAACACATTTACATGGGAAGCGAAAGCTTCAGCCCCGCCGGGGGGGGGTGGAGTGGTAAGACGCCCGACTACTGTGCCGGATTTCCCAGGATCGAATCCCGACCACGGCGGCTGCGTTTCGATGGAGGCGAAACGAAGTGGCGTCCGTGTGCTGTGCGATGTCAGCGCACGTTAAAGAACCCCAGGTGGTCGAAATTTCCGGAGTCCTCCACTACGGCGTCTCTCATAGCCTGAGTTGCTTTGGGACGTTAAACCCCACAAACCAAACCAAACCGAAAGCTTCACTACGCTAAGCATAGCAGTTCATGTGACGCAAAATTTTCCCTTCAAGTGACTCTGGCCTAAGAAAGTCAGGGCGTCCACGACGGACTACGTTTAGGTGGAGCGAAACGATATCTGTGCATGTTAGAGATCCCCAGGTGGTCGAAATTACTCCGGAGCCCTCATCTACGGCACCCCTTTCCCTCTGTCGTTTGTTACTTCCACCTTCCTTCCTTCCCCTATGGCGCGGTTCAGGCATAGAGCAAGTGGTTTGGTTTGGTTTGGTTTGTGGGGTTTAACGTCCCGAAGCGACTCAGGCTAATAGATACGCCGTAGTGGAGCACTCCGGAAATTTCGGCCACCTGGGGTTCTTTAACGTGCACTAACATCACACATTACACGGGCGCCTTGCTCTTCGCCTCCATCGAAAAGCGGCTGCGGTAAGTGTGAAAGATACTGCGCCTTTCGTTTCCTGGGAACGATTTCTCATTATTATTATTAAAGGAGAGGCAGCCCTGGATGGTGTCATGTCCGCGTTAGTTAAAGGCCGAGAGGTGGCACAATTACTACAGGTCGTCTTCCTCTCCGCATCCACTCCCATCTTCCTTCTCTAAAGGCTAGTACACATTGCGAATTTCCTTAATATAATTAATTAGTTCACTGGAAGGGAAAGGCGCGGTAACTGTCTCACTTGTCTTCTGTGGACACCATTTCCTTCATCATAAACCAAAGTACAATATAAATAAGAGAATGTGAAAGCATGACGTTGACCTGGTTAGGTTTAGGTGTCCACAATTCCGTGCCATCCACTCAAAAGTATAGGGCTTCTTTCATTCCACCAAAATCTAGTTTAAATTAAAATATTAAAAAAATGCGTATTGAAAAGACGGTGTTACTGAGGCTATCACTACAACTGTCCTAGCTTTCGCTCAATCATTAAGTTGCAACCATGCTTAATAATGATATTAAAAATAATAATAATAATAATTGGTTCATAGGAAAGGAAAGGCGCAGTATCTGCACAAACATTTTGCGGAAGGTGGGAGTCAAAGCGGAAACAGAAAGCGGTGCCGTGAAGGAGGGCTCCGGTATAATTTCGATCGCCTGGAGATCTGACATCGCACAGCACACGGACGTCACTTCGTTTCGCCTCCATCGAGACGCAACCATGCTTAAACACTCACAATATTCTTCAAGAGCTGCAAAAGGTATTTTACGTTGCTGTTTTGGGCGGTCATCTGAAGGTTGCGCAACTAATGTAATCTGGGTATCCCTACAATATGTTCCCCCTCGCCGGAGTGGCGCAGTGGTTACGACGCTCAACTACTGTTCCCAAGGACGCGGGATTTAATGCGGCCTTGGCAGCCGCTTTTTGATGGAGGCGAAAAGCTAGACGCCCGTGTGCTGTGCGATATCAGTGCACGTTAAAGAAACCCACGTGGTCGATATGTCCGGAGTCCTCCTCTACGGCGTCTGTCATAGCCTGAGTCGCTTGGAAACGTTCAAACCCACAACCAACCAACCAACAATATTGTCACGCCACTGACGACGAGGAAGAATTGTGCTCGCCTGGGAGAAGAAGAGGTGAAAGCGTTGGTGCCTGGAGGCTAGTAGGCTTCACCTTATCCCACTGCCATATCACTGTAAATAGGTTTGGTTTGTGGGGTTTAACGTCCAAAGCGACTGAGGCTATGAGAGACGCCGTAGTGGAGGACTCCGGAAATTTCGACCACCCGGGGATCTTTAACGTGCGCTGACATCGCACAGCACACGGACGCCTCTTCGTTTCGCCTCCATCGAAGCGCAGCCGTCGAGGCCGGGTTCGAACCCGGGTACTCCGGCACAGTAGTCGGGCGTGTTACCACTGCACCACCCCGGCGGGGTACACTGTAAATAAACAATCCTTTTCTATTTCACCGTAACAACTTGGTGAAAGGTGCTCCGTTCGATCCCTAAGTACGGCGCAACTAAACCAACTTGAGTTTCGACGTAGTCACCGCCTTGCTGGACTGCCACCGCTTCCAACAATCATGGACCACACCGAATCTAACCGTGCCAGCTGCGATGCTGCAAGCCAGGCTGGTGACAGGCCTGCCCAACCAACTTTCTTCCCTGCCAGCCTTACCGAGAACCACGACCGTTTGCAGGAGAAGAAGGTGAGGACGTTGAGAAGTGGCTACTTCCTTATGAACTAGTTAGTCGGTGCAACCGGTGGGACCCTATCACCATGCTCACAAATGTCGTTTCCTTTCTAACTCACATGCCTATGACCTGGTTCGAGAATAACGAGGACATTTTGACATCTTGGGAACGGTTTGCCACCGAGATAAAACAGCGTTTTGGTGACTCTGTACCGAGCAAAAAGCGGGCTGAGCAGACCCTTGCTCCTCAATTGCCGGATGAAACTTGTACCACTCATACGGAAGAGATCCTCAAAAAGTGGCAGAAGTATTAGCAATAAGAAGGGAACGAAAAACACTAAACCTGAAGAAAAACAAAGCCATGGCAGAGAGGATGGTCGACAAGCGGCAAGTTCGCCTTCCATCGGGAACAGAGAAGATTGTCCTACGACCAGCGGGAAGAATCGACAACATAAAGAAGAAGCTGGGGGGTTTTGCTGGAGACGCTATACTGGAGGCTGCCGGTCTATTCCCCATGGCAGAAGAGGACATTGTCTTCAACAAAAACAACCAGACGATCCTAATATCGACCCCAGACAAGGAAAGGGCAGAGGCTTTCGCCAAAATCAAGAACATCCGAGTCGGAGAAGAAGATGTCGAAATGACTGGCCACCCGGCGATGCCCGAGGGGGGCAAAGGCGTCATCTACGGGATTAATCTGCAGTTGACTGAAGAACAAATACACAAGGCGTTGGACAACCCACGGAACCCAACGTATACGGCAGTAAGAAGACTAGGAAGGACGTCCGAAACAGTCATCATTAACTTCAAAGAACTGGAAGTACCAAGGGCCGTAAAATTCTTCAGTCAATGGATTCCATGCAACCTATATAAGAAAAAGTACGACGTGTGCTACGCATGCGGCAAGATTGGGCACAGGCAAGACGTCTGCCCAGATCCAACCAGCACCCGCTGCCGAGGCTGCGGGCTAATAAATCAGCCAGAGGAACATGCCTGCGAACCGAAGTGTCTTCTCTGCGAATAAAAGCATCAGTTAGGGGACCCGACATGCAGGGAACTCTACAGGAAGCCTCACTGGGTTAAACAACGCGGCCCAGGCTGAGGCTAGGGCCGAACAAGACAAGAGAGGAACGACCACGGGCAGAGGCAGGCCTCCAACGAAGGTCATGCTTCCACCTGCGGCCAAAAAACAACGATCCGAGTCCAGAGACACAAGCGCACCCAAGCCGCCACCCAGAGACAACCAGACCCACTGGCCGGACCTGCGGGAACCAGGAGAAAAGAGGACCCACTCTGGTAAGCCTGTCAGCTTCGCAAGCGCGGTCTCCCATGATATGACACCAGAATTAGAGACACAGGCCAATATGTTTAAAAAAGAGATAGAAAAGAGAGATGAGGAAAATCGCCATCTAAAAGAAATAAAACTCTATCGGTAACAGTAAACCAACTCAAAGAGCATTGGGCAGCTAACGAACACTACAGTGCGAGCTACGCAGGCGGCGCAAAGAAGACCGCTTACCCCTGTCCAGAAAATAGCCGCCCCACAGGCGCAGCACGAGGGCAGCATTGAGGTAGATACGGTAGGCACCGCAAAGAGGAAGGCAGAGGATCATGAGACGGCTCAACCCGAGAGAAACAAAAAGATGCGCAAAACATTAACGAGAGCGAACTAGAAGCGCGCCTCAAGGAACACGAGGAAAGCATACTAAGCAAACTAAGCGATATCATAGATAGGAAAGTCCAGGCTATAACAAATCAAATGAACTCACTTCTGGCCGTGCTAGGAGGCGAAGAAAGAGCTCATCCCGATCCGAAGCCTCCCTCGAGGCCGGAAGCCCCGTTCTCTTACTCATCATGGACAAGACAGGGACCATAATTTGGCAGTGGAACTGCAGGGGCTTCAAAAAGAAAAAAGCATTGCTGCAACAGCACATTCTAAATCAAGGAGAGCCTCCGCTTCCTGTGGCGTTACAAGAAACAGGAAAAACCCAGTCAAAATTTCAGGGTATCGCACAATCGACAGCGGAAGAGGGGACAAATCTAGAGTAGCCACCCTAGTCAAGACTAACATTGCGGCAATTGAACATGACGCAAGTACGGATGAAGTGGAGGCCGTACTCGTAGAAATTCTCACCGGCAAAAGGAATAGGGTAAGAATATTCGTCCTGAACGCTTATAGTCCCCCTCGTCACAAAAAGGCACAGTTTGAGGCGACATTTAGGAAAGCGTTGAGGACAGCAAAATCATGCCCTCTGCTCATAGTGGGGGATTTTAACGCAAATCATCACGAATGAAACTACTCCAAAATGGATAGCAAAGGTAGAATGCTGTGGGAAGCGATTCAGAAGACAGGACTCTCGCTATTCACGGATCCGAACGAGCCAACCAGAACGGGCAACAGCATCTTCTGTGACACATCACCGTACCTAACACTAGGACACAGGACGGGCAAAACGTCGTGGAAGAACACGGGCGAAAATCTTAGCAGCGATCACTTTAAAATCGAAATCCAAATTAATAGGAAACTAGGGGTGCCCATACATAATTCAAAACAGGCCACTGCAACTGACTGGGACAAATTCAGGGTTATCAAATCAACAGCAGACTTAGGCGAAATCGGAAACATAATAGAGTGGACATCAACCGTTGTCTCGCACGTAAAAGAGGCCACCGAAACAATAGAGGGAGATGACCTCCCATTCCAATTAGACAACAAACTTAGAAATATGTTGAACCGAAAAACAACTCTCGAGAATAAGCCAAAGCGCCAGAAATGGAACAGGAAGCTCAGGAAGAAAATAGCCGAGCACAGTAGAGAAATAGAGAGCTACGCACTCAAACTAGAAGAGAAAAGGTGGGATCAAAAATGCGACGAGCTAGAGAAGAATATGAGCCATCCCAACACGTGGCGGATGCTGCGTCACCTCATAGACCCCACCAACACCAAATTCCACGCCAACATTGAGCAAATCAAGGCCAGATACAAATTTGACGGAACCGATGAACAGCTCATCGACCGACTTAAAGACATATATATAGGCCCCGCATTCCCGGCAGTGGATAAAGAATATCAGGGGGCGGAGAATCCGCTACTAGACGAACCTATTCTAGTAGCAGAGGTCAGAGCCGCGCTCTTTGACCTCAAAAGAAACGCAGCACCTGGGCCAGACAAGATAACCTACGGCATGCTTATGAGCTTAGACGACAACTCTATAGTTCACCTTACAGCATATTTTAACAAAGTTTGGGAATCCGGGGATGTCCCTAAACACTGGAAACATGCCAACATAATTTTAATCCAAAAGAAGGGCAAAATCCCGGGTATAGAAAATCTCAGGCCAATTTCACTGACCTCGTGTCTAGGCTAATTAATGGAGAAGGTAATTCAGACGCGACTAACTCGATTCGCTGAAGAAAACAGCATCTGGCCCCACGAGATGGTAGGTTTCAGACCACACCTTAGCGCTCAAGATACCATGCTAAGGCTCAAACACGATATAATAGAGAAACAAAAGACCAAAGATACAAGAGCAATATTGGGCATGGACTTAATCAAAGCGTTTGATAATGTCAACCACTCGGCAATCCTTGACGGCCTGTCAGATATTAGCGTAGGGAAGAAGACATTTAATTACGTCAAATCATTTCTCATACAGAACAGCAACTCTGCATATGCAGAGCCTCAGCTCGGAAGAGATTAAATTAGGAAACAGGGGCACCCCACAAGGGGCCATCTTATCCCCCTTTCTATTAATTCTAGTTATGAACGACCTCCCGCGCAAATTAGGAAGCATCGAAGGGCTAAAAACGACCGTCTACGCAGACGACATCAACTTTTGGCTCAATGAGGGCAGCGATGCGTCTATCGAGGAAAGGCTCCAGCGGGCAGCCGACATCATAGACCTCCATGCCAAAAATAAGGGGCTGAGCTGCTCCCCAACGAAGTCGGAACTACTAATCATCAAGCCTCGGACGAGGACAGCCAACGCATCTCCTCCCAGAATCTCGATAGAACTGAACGGGAAAGACATTGTGCAATTAGATGAGATCCTAATTCTGGGCATGCTCATAAGCAAAACAGGAAACAATCCCACGGCTATAGCTAAGCTAGACGCGCATGCAAACCAAGTGGTAGGCATCATTAGAAGAATCTCGGCCAGAGGTAGAGGGCTAAAGGAGAAGAACAAGTTGAGGCTGGTCCAGGCCTTCATCTTGACTTGGATCTGCTACTCAAACCCGTTCCTTAACATCAAAAAAGCAGACAAAAACAAGTTAGACGCCATTATAAGGAAATGCACGAAACGAGCACTGGGACTCCCAATCTCGGCCTCAACCGTGGCACTAGAGGGAAGGGGGGTGCATAACACATGGGAAGAGTTAGCGGAAGCAACGAGAACGGCACAACTCGAACGCCTAAGTCTAACTGAGACAGGGCAGCAAATTCTAAGCTGGGTAGGACTACAAGGGAACAGAGGCACTAAACACCAGACGTTCCACATTGAGTCCAAAATTAGGAAAGCCCTCACGATCTCACCAATACCCAAGAATATGCACCCACAGCACGATCAGGAAAGACGCCAGCACACAGCCAAACACTTGCTAACAAATCTAAGCAGAATGCCACCCGAGACGGTTGCCTACACAGACGCCGCTTTTGACGATGACGGGAACTCTGTCTCGGTGGTAGTCGACGGGTCCGGAATAGAGCAAGGCAAGATATATACAAGCGGAGTAGACGCCACGGCAGCGGATGAAGCGGCGATCACCCTAGCGTGCGTTAGTACGAACGCAAAGGTGATCATCAGTGACAGCAAATCAGCAATAAGGAATTTCTCCAAAGGCAAAATATCACACTACGCGTTGAACATATTATCGAAAAGCGGCATAGACAGAGGTATCACACTAACCTAGGCCCCCGCTCACACCAACATACCAGGAAACGAAGCGGCCAACGCCCTTGCCCGAGCGCTCATTATCCGGGGGGACGCCGGCCTCAACCTAACTTTAAGGTCGAGACGCTCGCGACCTACAACGAAGTCATTGAGCACTACAAATTAGGACGGCGGAAATATCCACCCCCAGATAGGTCCCTCACATCCACAGAGGCAGTCACCTGGCCCCGCCTGCAAGCCATGAACCACATGTCTCCCAGATGGAGATACCTCACGCAAACTGGAAATCCGGAGGACCAATTCTGCAGATTCTGCAGCGATATAGGAACTATAAAACATATCCTCTGGGAGTGCAGGCACTCCCCGGGCTACAATTCATTCAAGGACGCAGAAGCATGGGAGACCGCGCTTCATAGCGAAGATCTGGCGACACAGGCCAACATTGTCCGTCTGGCAACCGAAGCGGCGAACCGCTTTGTCTACTAGCCCCTGCCTCTTGTGGTGACATCGGGCTCCCTGGATGCCTGCGAGCGGTGCCGGAGCACCGGTGTTGCCTCTTCCGGACAATAAAAGTTTTCACCTTCACCACCACCACCACTTTAATATAAAAGAATGGATGGAGGACATGCGACAAAGAACACTTTGTCACATAGTCCTTCACCTGGTGCTTTTCCATTTCAGCACAGCCCTTATTGTCAGCGAGTGCGTGACTTCCGATCACTAACCACGAATGTCTCCTCTCCTGCTGCACCCAGACAGAAGTGTTCCGAATCCTGAGGCGGGTGTTTGAGCTGGCGTTTGACGCAAAGTTATGTTTGAATATGACCATGCTTCAACGTTTTGGGGTGTGAGTGGAGAGGCTTTGCGGCCTCTGGGTGTGTGTAGTGCGCAAGTGTCTGTGGGTGGTGCAATTTTTCAAGCCGAATTCATCGTCTTACCCCACTCTACGCAAGACATCATTTTAGGAATGGACTTCCTAAAGTTTTGTGGCGCTACCGTGGACTGCTGAAGTCAAAAGGTTCATTTTGAAGGCTCGCATCTGCCGACTCTTTTTGAAAGTGGCCGTAATGAAGACACAGTTTTTAGTATTACCGAAGACACAGTAGTTGACCTTTGTCTGCCATGTTCGTCCCCGTGTCCGCTCCACTTCTGGAGCCGGTTTCAATTCAGGCCGTGGTGCACCCAGTTCCCTTAGCATGCCTGAAGAAAAATGTTATTATCCCTTACTGTATGATCACCGTACATCACGGTAGTGGCTCGTTATGGACAATCAATCCATCGTCCGAGCCCGCAGTTTTACCAACGAGATTGAAGCTTGCCTCCTGTGGACGCGATACGCCCCACGTCGTTGCTTTGGTCACAGATTCTACGAGTGCCACCGTACCTCTGCCTGCTGATGAAACTTCGATCTTCCGTATGATCAGCGCCGATCTCAGCTCACCTCAACGCCGTACTCTTTTGGATATTCTTCTACCCCTTTCGCCTATGTTTGACTTCTCTCAAACAGATGGACAGACCTCTCGCACTGCACATCGGACCCATCATACCATCGGCACTGGTTCGGCTAGTTCCATTCGTCAAAAGCCATATTGCGTGTTCCCATCTGAGAGCAAAGTCATTCATGAGCAAGTGGAGGACATGCTACGAAAGAAGGTGATACAGGAGTCATCTCGCCCCTAGGCTGCCTCTGTTATTCTTGTACTCAAGAACGACGGTTCATGGCGATTCTGCGTCGATTATCGGCGTCTAAATTCTGTTACGAAAAAGGACGTCTCTTTTCTTCCTCGCATAGATGACGCCCTCGGCGGCCTCTCTGGTGCGTGTTAGTTTTCTTGTCTTGATCTCAGATCTGGCTACTGGCAAATTCTAATGGACCCTGCGAATAAGCAAAAAACAGCCTCCGTAACGCTAGATGGCCTTTATGAGTTTAATGGTATGCCATTCGGGCTGTGTAATGCGCCAGCCACATTTGAACGCTTTATAGACACAGTTTTGCGCGGCTTAAAATGGGACATTTGTCTTTGCTATCTGGACGACGTCGTCATATTTGGGAAATCCTTCCAAAAACACAATGACCGTTTAGTACGCGTCTTGAATTTTCTGCACAACGCCACGCTAATTCTAAACTCGAAAAAGAGCCGCTTTGAAGAGCGCCAAGTGCTGGTGCTAGGACACCCTGTCAATGGTGATGGTGTAATGCCGGATCCCAAGAAAACTGCCGCTGTTGAGTCTTTTAAACCCCCGCGGGCAGTGAAGGAGTTGCGCAGTTTTCTAGGCTTGCGTTGTTATTTTAGACGCTTTATACATCACTTTGCTGACGTCGCTTATCCATTGAAGTGCCTTCTCAACAAAAAGTCCACTTTTGACTGGACACCAGACTGCGACGCGTCATTTCGTCAACTGAAGTTTCTATTATCATCGAAACCCATCCTACGTCACTTCGATCCTGCTACAGTGACAGAAGTTCACGCGGACGCTAGTGGATTCTGTTTCGGGGCAGTGCTTGTCCAACGGCACGATGAACGAGAGCATGTTATCGCGTACGCAAGTCGTACCCTGAGCAAGCCGGAGCGAAGCTACACAGTCACCGAACAGGAATGCCTGGCTGTAGTTTTCGCTGTGCAGCGTTTCCGTTCATATTTGTACGGACGGTCGTTTACTATCGTAACTGGTTCACTCTGTTGGCTGCGGAACCTTTGAGACCCATGTGGTCGCCCCTCGCATTCTGGGCCCTCCGGTTACAGGAATATGACTTTGCCGTGGTGTACAAAAGCGGGAAGCGTCATGCAGACGCAGACTGTCTTTCTAGGATGTCAATGGCCACGACTGGACCTGACAGCGACGATTTCGACAATTATATATCGAGCCTCGAGCCAGCGTTCCCCGACACGAATGTTTTCAAAACGGAACAGCAAAATTATAGCAGTCTGCAGCCTCTCTTTGCCGCCGCCCAAGCTAGCGTACCTACAAGCCGTTTTTGTGTGCGTGATGGCCTCCTATGAAAAAAGAGTTATTCGCCTGTCGGCCAGCGATACCTACTCGTAGTTCCCACGACGCCTCGCACGGACGTATTGCGTGTTATGCATGATGATCCGACTTCTGGGCATTTGGGATCGGTTCGAACACTCCACCGTGCTCAAGAAAGATTTTACTGGCCCAGAATGCGCTCGACGATTCAACAATACGTTGCCAGTTGCAAGCAATGTCAACGCCACAAACGTCCAACTGCAACTCCATCTGGCTTGCTGCATCCTGTGAAGACACTGGCAGCTCCGTTTGATCAAGTAGGCATTGACCTCGTGGATCCGTTTCCGAAGTCCGTGGATGAAAATTGCTGGACTGTAATCTGCGTGGACTGTCTCACACGTTACTGTGAAACCGCCGCTCTTACATCTACTACGGCGCATCAGGTGGCGTTTTTCTTGCTGCACTCAGTCATCTTACGGCACGGGCCGCCACGAATTGTCGTCACTGATCGGGGCCGACAATTCACTGCTGATGTTGTTGAAGAGCTCATGCGTTTATGCGCCGTAACTTCCCGACACCCGACGCCATACCATCCCCTGACAAGTGGCTTGACTGAGCGCGTCAGCAGAACGCTTATCAATATGCTAGCCATGTATGTGGACAAAGGGCATATGAACTGGGACATCATGCTACCCTTCATCACGTATGCGTTTAATACATCCACGCATGAGACGACTGGGTACAGTCCATTTTTCCTGCTCTATGCCAGACCGCCACGCTACTCCCTGGATACAATCCTGCCCTTCGCAAGCCGTGAAGACACCTGCCTGGCTGAGACCCTCTGTCTCGCCGAAGAAGCTCAGAGAATCGCCCGATTACGGTCTGGTGCTTCACAAGAACGTTCTAAAGTGCGATACGATGCCAGTCACCGGCGGGTCACGTACTCTGTAGGTGATTTAGTCTGGTTGTGGCGTCCAATTCGGCGCCGTGGCCTACATCAAAAACTCTTGGCCCGCTATGACGGCCGATATGTGGTTATGCAATAGCCTTATGCAGTAGCCCGCCAGACAGCATCGGGTCGTCGGTCTGCCAAAACCGAACTATGTCGTGTTGCCCGCTTGAAGCCCTGTCGGCCTCGCAGGCTTCACCTTATCCCACTGCCATATCACTGTAAATAAACACCCCTTTTCTATTTCACCGTAACCATGTTTCTTTTTAGTGTCTTTTCGTCTGCTTTTCTGATTGACGCAGGTTGCTGGCTACTCCACCTTTTTATATTTTAGAATCATTTGCGGTACTGAAACTATCAAATCACTAGGATAGCCCGTGGCGCAGAGATGGGCTCGATATTTGACGAGCCTCTGTTCAACTGTGCGAGACGAGTGGTTAGAGCGCCCGTCTCGGCTGCGGGAGGTGGTCAGTTCGAAACCCACCGCCGGACACCCACCGGTAAAAATGGGTACAAGCGTCCCCCGGCCTGGTGCTCGGCTTTTACAGGGGTGTGCGTTTGGGAGAAGCTCCGTAAACCCCGCTGCGCGCCCCTCCTCCGCAGTGGGCCCAAACCCAGTTTCGAACCTCGCAGCCTGCAAAGGTGGTTCTGTTTGTCTTGCAAAGGTACTTCCTTTGACCCTCACCTGAAGTGCTCCCTTAGAGCCTCAGCTGCAGCAGTCCTAAAAAAAACAAAACGAAAAAAAAAGGGCCACATAACGGGCTGTTGCCGCGCGAGGCGGACTTATTGTTGTCCGATGGCGGAACGAATCACTGCCACATCGGCGCAACTATTTGGGCCGTGACCCCTTTTCCCAAGCATTTCACCCCAGAAGAGCCGAGCACCAGGCCGGGGGAAAGCTTGTACCCATTTAAAAACCGGTGGGTAACCGGCGGCACCAGGGATCGAACCCGGTACCTCCCGAATGCGAGGCGGATGCTCTACCACAAGGCCACCGCTTCGGTAAAAAAGGGCCACATAATGGGCTGTTGCCGCGCAAGGCGGACTTATTGTTGTCCGATGGCGGAACGAATCACTGCCACATCGGCGCAACTATTTGGGCCGTGACCCCTTTTCCCAAGCATTTCACCCCAGAAGAGCCGAGCACCAGGCCGGGGGATAGCTTGTACCCATTTTAAAACCGGTGGGTACCCGGCGGCACTGGGGATCGAACCCGGTACCTCCCGAATGCGAGGCGGATGCTCTACCACAAGGCCACCGCTTCGGTAAAAAGGGCCACATAATGGGCTGTTGCCGCGCAAGGCGGACTTATTGTTGTCCGATGGCGGAACGAATCACTGCCACATCGGCGCAACTATTTGGGCCGTGACCCCTTTTCCCAAGCATTTCACCCCAGAAGAGCCGCGCACCAGGCCGGGGGAAAGCTTGTACCCATTTAAAAACCGGTGGGTAACCGGCGGCACCAGGGATCGAACCCGGCACCTTCCGAATGCGAGGCGGATGCTCTACCACAAGACCACCGCTTCCACGGCCTTTGCAGGCCATGGTTGTTCGAAACTAAGCCCCCGAGGGGGCACAGCAGGGTTAGCAGAGCCTCTTCCAAACGCACACCCCTAAAAGAGCCGGGCGCCGGGCCGGGGGACGCTTGTACCCAATTTTACCGGTGGGTGGACGTCGTCCAGATAGCAAAGACAAATGTCCCATTTTAAGCCGCGCAAAACTGTGTCTATAAAGCGTTCAAATGTGGCTGGCGCATTACACAGCCCGAATGGCATTAATCCACTACTTTAGAGCAGGCCGAATTGAACCGCAAAAGTGGCTTTCCTTCCTATGTTTGTACATCCAGTCTGTCTGGATATATATAAAAGAAAGCCTAAGTCTACGACCAGTTTACTGCTATTATGAGTTGCCGTATGTCGTGTCATGGTGCGCTGATCTGTAAATAATGAAAAGTCCATTTTGCCTCTTTACTGTCACCAAATGAGCTTCAACCGCTGCTCTTTAATCTTCCAGATTCTTTTATAATAATGTAACTTGTAAACTAATCTCGCAGATGGATAACCGAAAGTCAGAAACAGTACACCCTGTATTCCAAGTGTATTTCGTCGAGCGTTATCGGAAACTGACGGCGCACGAGTGTCACAACATCGCAGGACGTAGTCACCGAATAATGCGCAATTTTCTTAGCGTGATGAGAAATGATGGCATTCTCCTTCGGTGCCACTTTTCGCTCCCGGCTCGAGGCAGTGGATCGCTGAAGGCAAGCCCAGTGTATAAGGATTGGTAGGGTGTATGGTAAGCAGTGCGAAATATCTTCAGGACACGGCATTGTTCCTAGCTAGAGGCAGAGCTGTTTATCATCAGTAACGTTTTAGCAGACGGTGCGCGTAATAGTTTAGCTAATGAAGCTAAATCAAAACAGAGGCTCACAGAAAGGATATGTTACATTGTGCACGGAGTGGTTTGATCTCTAATGTCATGAAATGCCGCTAGTCAATATGCCAGGCAAGTGCTTAAAAGTTTTAATCTTTCCAATCTTGCCCATTTGCACGTTCGGTTGGTAACAACAGCCGGCTTTGTCTTTTTGAGCGCTCAGGCAATTGCAGGAGGCAGTTGCTAAACAACCAGATGTCCACATCTGCTGCTTTCAAGATGGAGTAAGCCGCGTGGGCGACATGAGTGGGCGTCAAATGAGAAAGTTGAAGGCCTGTGTGTCACTTTATTATAGAGTTATACTGGTGCAGTGAGCTTTATTCGACAATTTTGTGTTGTGCTGATGCCGATGAACGAAATGCGTCGGTCGTTGGGTCATTCATTTCATAGCGTGCTTAGAAGACATATGCTTCTTGAACCAATGCTCCACTGTGTATTCCTTGCCGCAAATTTTGCAAACGAATTTTGCAGCAAAGGCTTCAGACCTGGGCAGATAACATTTCACAATATTAGAATTCTCGCAGAAAGTGCAAAAGGCATGCAATACCTGAAATTTGTTCTTTTCGCCTTAATCTGCATGTAAGCATACATTTTGAGCGCTAAAGTTAAGGAAACCTTACTGCATAGAGCAAATAATATGGCTCATAGCGTGTGAGACGTTGTTAACGCTTTTCAGGCGGTCATATATGCAAATTGGATGGGATACTCAAAAAGTTGTTTAATATGCAGAATAACTGGCACATCCCTCTTGCGCTGACTGGTTTCTGAAACAAAAAAACATATAGTGTCCTGCCCGCCTCACCGGACTTAACCTGCAATACAGGTGTACACCACGGAACAGTACTTAACAAAAATGGGTTCACTGGAATGCATGGCTATTTCAAAGGCTGCTCCAAGAGATCACAGGGTTTTTGCGTCATGCGCGGAAATTATTGCCCGGCAAGAATTTGACGGCAAAATATTGAATGAATATCCATTCTTGTTTTTCCTCTGAAACGTTTTTCATTTGTCGAAATACCATTCACAGATATTTTCATGCGCCGGAGGTGAGACAAGGGTGCTAAGTAATGTGAAAAAAGAAGACGTCAGCCTGGAAAGTGGCATCCACGTAAGAGACAAGCTGTAAGGCCAGCAACAATCACAAAAGGCAATTAGCAGCGAGCAAGATCCTTGCCAAGTGACATCGTTCGTCTTGAAGTAGATGTGATAAAAACATGGCTTCTTATGATTCCGGTTCGGCGTGCTTTGGAAGAGGCGCGTGAGAAGTAACAACAAAGATAACATAATCTTCAGCTTCCTTTGTAATCGAGCATATTATTAATTTTTCATTTTCGTGCCAATATTCTGTCATATTTGTCGATATTTCTCGTTTCTTAGATTTGTTCCAGCCCTTATGCCTAGAAAGTAGGCGCTATTCATGCAGGCTACATGTGCTTTGAAATAAAAATATTTTAGGGATCCTAAAGGGTAACAGCGAAGAGCGTATGGCCTTAGCGTTGTATAATGTCTCGTGTCTGAATTCGGTACTTACGAAGAATTCGGTAGACTGCGGTCTTGACTGCCAGGTTCCCGGTCCAAAAACTCGCACGCTGGAGCCACATCAATGCCGCTTGGCGCCTTCTCAGTTTTACCTGCTTGAGAAAACAGAGACATAATTAGAAAATTGAAACGCTGTAAATCGAAAGTGCATCCAATTCGAATGCAAATCCCGAATTCATTTGGTTATAATCTTATTTTTCCTTTTGAGCACGTGAATAAATGTAAAGCCGTCAAAATAGCTGCAGCTCAGCTCAGCTAACAAGGGTTACGCTCGAGAAAGCTTGTTATGCTCGATTATGTTGGTTTCTTAACCGAGGTCAGGGTCATATAATCCTTAATCTAGTTTAGAGAGCGGAAGCACAAATAAGCATCGACGGGCACTGTTCTGTCTTTTCCGCGTGAGGCTAGTAAGACTTTCGCTTTAAAATGAGGGGACCTAGCCCGTGCTTCGCCATACCTAACCATGGCCACCGCGTTGGAGTTGGAATCCGAATATACCCCGGTTCATCTGCCGGGTGCCTCCACTGAGAAACTGGGACGGGGAAACGCCTTTGGATTGATTTTTCGGTAATGAAGCAGCAACACGGCAAGCAGTTCTCCAATCCTCGATAATCTCAACTGCTGTAGCAAGTAATGATGTATTTCGACCTAATTCCCCGACCCAATTCCCTGCTTATCAGGACAACTAACAACCATCATACAGAGACTTTCCTCAAAATTAAGTCCCTTATTTTTAAAGGCACTACCTACGACAATGCCACGTTCAGCCTTTATCAAAAGTTTACAGCGCAGAGGTCTACCTCTGAGTGATACTACGTGGTTCGTAATGCATTCCCAAGTTTCCATACCTGCTGAAGGCAAGAGTTTTCCTCCCACCCTCTCCAATGGCTAGGACTTCAACGATTATTGCAGAAGTCATAATATACGGCTTCAAACCAAACCCTATTGGCTGTACACTTTTGATAAAGGCTGTACATTGCTCACCCCTGAATACGTGCACAGGCACCATTCACGGAATTTCTTTGGAGCATTCAGCAAACCAAATCCCTTCTAGTCTTCTTGACTTCGACCGGCACGAACTCATCATGATGGTTCGGCGTATATGGTCGACCGACTCCATTCTCAGCACATCTTTTATCAAGGATGTGTACATCGCTGCGTTCCCCTCAGACGCAAGGTTGAAGCTTGCAACGTTTGTCTCAAGATCGGGGGGGCGCCTCGCGTTCCTGCGGAGCGAGCGGACGCGTTTCACCTGGGCTCCGTGTTTTTTTCATTGAACTGCCAGATTTTTTGAGTCGCACCTTAATGAAAGTGCGTCGACCGGATGCATGAAGTTGTGTGGACCACCGGGAACTCGAATTCCGAGGTAGGGGACCGCTTTTGCCAAATTTAAAGGACTTTTGTGTGCCGAGAGGAGCGCCCGCAGCTGGGCCTAACGTCGACTCCGGCCTTGGCCGGAGGAGCGGTAGGCACAGCCCGAGCCTCGGTGAGGCCGCCAGCGGAACATCGATTCATCGGTGATTACGCAAGTGAGCATTGACCTAAGATAACTACAGCTATGCGAGTAGAGGTGGACGGCGTCGAAATTCCGCCGGACCAGTGCACAAGATCGCAAGGCTGGAAAACTGCCGGCGAGAGGGTCAGGCACAAAGGCATGGGCAAGTTAGGCCTAAATGCCGTACTTCAAACGAACCAAGATGGCGCCAAGGCCATGGCTGCCACTGGCAGCGATACACGTCACTCAAGGGCGAAACGTATAAACAAGGGCAAATTGTTGAAGGGCGCGCGCATGCCAGACTTGCCGCGCGGCGACATAAAGATCGTATTACGACCACGAGGCGGGCTCCACGTGAGCGACGTGACCCGCGTTGAACTAAGTCGTGCAATTGTGGCGGCGGCACAGATCCCCGGCAATGAAGCAAGTGAAGATGTCGTGTGCCCCAACCTCCAGCAGAATATCGTTGTGGTGAGCACCTCCAAGAGAGAGAACGCCGACCTATACACTGCAGTCGGAAGGATCGACATACGCGGCACGGCACACGAAGTAAGTACCTACGAAACGGCCCCCCACGGCACGGTGAAGGGCGCCATAAGGGGCATCCCGCTCGAGGATACGGCCCAGGATATTCAGGACAATGTTGTGCACAAGCATAACCCAACGGCGCTACAGGCAAACCGGATCGGTAAGACCCGATCAGTCGTCATTGCTTTCGAAGGGCATAAAGTACCCAAATACGTGAGATACGGCAACCTGCTCATGGAGTGCACGTTACATAGAAAACAAATCGACGTATGCTATGCGTGCGGAAGAGTGGGCCACAGAATGGACGTGTGCCCGGATCCTTCGAACACGATCTGTCGAGGGTGCGGAATCTCCAACCCCGCCGAAGATCACGAATGTGTCCCGAACTGTGGCCTGTGCGGAGGCAAACACCTGACAGCGGACAAGGCCTGCAAAGCCCGCTTCAAGACACCCTACGTCGTCCGCCGGCGGCGCTGGGAACGGCGCCGAGCAGAGGAAGAAGACATCGAGAGAAGGAACCAAGACAAGAGAGGTCCTGCAGGCGGACCCCACCGCAGCGCCTCCAAACAACGGGGCCGGTCACACACGCCGGGCCGCAACAGCAACAACAGTGGCTGTCAACAACAGTCGCCAGAGTCAACCGGACACCGAGGGATCGCCGAGAAAAAGGTGGGCCGGACCAACAGGTCTCCCGTCGCTCTAACCAGCGACAGCGAATTCCCACCCCTCACCCCCTCCCAACCCCTTAACTCACAAGCGAATCCGCAAAAGGACAGTAGCGAAGTGATAGAGCTTAAGAGGATCATAGAGCGCCAAAACGCTCAGATCCAGGAACAGAACGCCCAAATACAGGCGCTTATGAATAAGATCGAAACGCTAGCGAGTAACGGCAGCTTGGCAAATTCAGGACCCCAAGACAACACGGCGACAAGCAACGCCGCAGGCTTGCGCAAGGTGCCGCGGAGGGCCCCCCCTCGCCCCGCCAAGGGCGGACAGCTGGAGAGGCTGAGGCCATGCAACGTGCAGCAAATAACCTAGAGGCGATGGACGCCGAAGAGAGCCCCGCGAGCGGAGAGGAAACTGCGAACGCAGAGACCGCGACCACGGTAACGACACAGATCCCGCGAGAAGGAGAGCTTATGGCCATTTTGGCCGCAATTTCCCAAATTAACGAAAGGCTCAGCAAAATAGACGACCGACTTAAAGCTGTCGAGAGTCAGCCTCAGACGCCATCGGCGAAGCACAAACGTCAAGCGCTAAAAGTAGCCTCAACATCGGTGAGGAACCACTTCGCGTCCCTGAAAAAGGAGCGGGCCGAAAAAATAAAAAACGCGATCGCGAAAAGGCGCAATCGACTCGAGACAGCCGGAAAGGATGATGCAGAAGCCAAGTAAGAAGCACAAGAAGACCGGGGGGGAAACCACCGTGATTTACCAATGGAACTGCCGTGGGATTCGCAACAAAGAAGCGGAACTAATGTTATACATTGACGGGCAAGACAACAAGCCTGATGTAATTGCTCTACAGGAGACGAACGGGAAACCAAGACTTCCGGGGTACGTCACTTACACGGACCCCACGGAGAACGGAACGGCGGTGCTCGTTCGCAGCAACGTGGCGGCAACTCAACATGTTACGGTGCAGGGCGGGTGCGAGCACACGCTGGTCGAAATTCATGCAAGAGAAATTGGCAGCGCGGGCAATTTATTTGTAATGAGCACGTACTGTCGGCCGTCACAACGGCAGTACGAATTTGACCGCATCGTGAGTCAGGCGAAAGGGTTGGCGGGGACCAGGCCGCTCCTGATCCTCGGCGACTTTAACGCCCCTCACACAACATGGGGCTATAAGTTCCAGTCAAAAAGAGGAAAAGCATTGGCCAAAGCAATGGAGGATCACGAGATTGCCCTCCTGAACGAGCCTGACGTAACTACCAGAAGAGGCAACAGTGCCGCGAGGGACACTACGCCAGACCTTTCGTGGTTATCGGGAACGCTAGACGTCTCCTGGAGAAGCGAAGAAGTGGACCTGGGTTCTGACCACAGCGTGATCGGCATCACGATCCGAGGTTCCCGATATCGGGCTGTGTTGGGGACAGCGCGGATCACGGATTGGGACAAGATGAGAAAGTTCACCCAGGAACAAGAAGAGGCGTCTGAGGAAGAATCGGGACGAGCTGAAACACAACAGACCTACACCGAATGGTCGAGGGACCAGAAGAAGACCCTCCAAAAATTTACCCAAGAAATCGCAACGACTTCGCAGACACCGTACGTGGACGCCAGACTGACGCACATGTGGGCGGCCCGGCACTCGTTAACGCGGCGATGGAAACGTCAGCGGCACAACAGAAAACTGGCCAAGCGCATAGCAGCCTTGAACAAGCAGATCGTCGAGCACGCGGCCAAACTATGCAGGGAGAATTGGCTGAAGACCTGCGACGGCCTGCAGGGCAAGCTCTCGACGTGGAGACGTGGTGCCTCTTGAGGCATCTGATCGACCCGCTGAGTAGCAAAACTGCGACCAATCGCAACCTTACCAAAGTATTGAACATGTACAAGGGAGACGGCCGCAGGCTCCTGGAAGACCTGAAGGCGAAGTACCTAAAGACAGAGAAGGGACAGTACCCGGAGCCAGAGAGATACGAAGGACCCGACAACGAAGACCTGGACCGGCCGTTTTCCATGACGGAATTGTGGACAGCGATAGATCAAAGTAACAAGAAAAGTGCACCCGGCAGGGATGCCATAACATACAAACTACTCAGTAACATGAGCAGTAAAGCGGCCCGCGGCCTCCTAGGGCACATCAACGAAGCCTGGGAGAGCTCGCGGTTGCCGAAGGAACGGAAGGACGCCGAGGTCTGCTTCATTCCAAAGCCCGGCAAAGCCCTCACGATAGACAACATGCGGCCCATCTCCCTCACGTCCTGCGCGGGGAAGGTGATGGAGCGTATGGTCCTTCGCCGGCTGCAGAAGCACCTCGAAGAAACAGATCAGATGCCGGAGACGATGTACGGCTTCAGGCAACATCTCAGCACCCAAGACGTGATGATCCAACTTCACGAACTGGTCGTCAAGCCGGCAACGAGGCACACGCCGCGCGGGATACTCGCCCTCGACCTGAAGGGAGCGTTTGATAACGTGTCCCACGCGAGCGTGTTGCGGAATCTGAATATGACCAGGTGTGGCCGAAAGACATTCGACTACATCAAAGAATTTCTGTCAAACCGAACAGCGACCATCAGAATAGGGGAGGAGAAGTCAGACCCTGTCGAGCTGGGTGATAGGGGCACCCCACAGGGATCGGTCTTGTCGCCCCTGCTCTTCAATCTGGCCCTCCTGCCCCTGCCCGGTCTACTCAAGCAAATCGAAGGCGTGGACCATGCGTTCTACGCCGACGATATTACGGTGTGGACAGCTCGAGCCGGTTCTGATGCCTGGATGGAGGAAGCCTTGCAGAAGGCGGCAACAACCGTGCACGAGTACGCAGTCATGCGGACTGAGCTGCGCTCCCCAGAAATCAGAGTTGCTTATTATCCAACCGGGAAAATCCAAGAAAGAGCTGCCGCCGAACGTGATCGTCACCATCGACGGAACGGCTATCAAGCCAACACAGCAGATTAGGATCCTCGGCCTACTACTTCAGGCCGACGGGAAGGCACACGCCGCCGTCACAAAGATCAAAACTACAACCGAACAGATACTCAGTATGATCAGAAGGGTATCTAATAGAAACCGAGGCCTCAAAGAGGACGATGTCATGCGCCTGATACGCGCATTCGTCGTGTCACGGGTTACCTACTCCGCCCCCTATCTCCAGCTGACGAAGGCGAATAGGGACACCCTAAACACGATGCTTCGTAAGGCAACGAAGCAAGCACTGGGCATTCCCATATACTCGTCCACACAAAGACTGCTGGACATGGGCGCCCACAACACGGTGGAGGAGCTCATTGAAGCCCACCTCTCTAATCAGAGAATCCGGCTCAGTCATACGAAACACGGACGAGCCGTCTTACGCAAGATAGGATGGCAGATTGAGCCAGTACCCCTCAAGGAAGCCCTTCCGGAAGACTGGAAGACGGCCATTCAGACCAAACCCCTTCCCCGGAACATGACGCCGGGCAAGGACGACGAGAGGCGCACCGCGCGGGCCAAAGCCATAGCCCGAAAGCTGGAAGAGAACCCCAGGGTCCTCTACGCGGACGCCTCGCTCCGAAAACACAGTGACCGTGCAGCAGTGGTGGTTACGTCAAAAGACAGGCTGATCGTCAGCGCGTCCATAAAGACAACAGACGCCGCAGTTGCAGAAGAAGCGGCCATGGCCCTCGCACTCGCACAGCCGAGCGTAGACACCGTGGTTACTGACTCAAAGACAGCCTACAGAAGCTTCCGCAGAGGGGTAATATCCTCCGCGGCCCGAGCCATTCTATCCAAGTGCAAGCCTCCGGGAAGAGCTATAGAGCTCGTGTGGGTCCCGGCTCACTCGCAGGTAGCAGGCAACATCATCGCAGACTACCATGCCCGAGAAATGTCAATCCGGGGCGAGAACGAGCCGGAAGAGCTACCGCATCCGGTTACCAGCTTTCGGGAAATTACAAGTATGTACCGAGAGGAAAGGTGCAGACTGCCAGAACCGCACCCCAAGCTCACCAGGCAACAACAGACGATCCTGCGCCGAGCGCAGGCGGGATCGCTTGCGCATCCCGTATTGATGAGCCGCATGTACCCTGCGGAACACGACATGCTCTGTCCTTTCTGTAAAAAAGAAAAGGGCACCCTGCCGCACGTTTTGGCAGAATGCAAACAACTCAAAACCCCCCCTCCTCCCCTTCCCGCCAACACCCCCAATCCCCAACCCCTTGAGCGATGGGAGACCTTGTTGTCCAGCCCCGCCCTATCGATCCAGCTCGCACTGACAGACAGGGGCCAGGAGCTGCTGGAAACATATGGGTCCCGCAACTAGGGAACCACCCCGTCTGGTGCAAGCATGCACCACCGAATTATTTCGGGCTTAATAAATGTTGATTCCTCCTCCTCAAGATCGGTCATCATCCGTACTTCTGCCTCGGTCCAGCCCTTTCGCTGTGTCCGCGATGTGGTGTAGCTGATCCTGTAACTGCGGCGTCTCGTCCGGCGTTCGAGATATAGAGCCTGGCGTTCGAGATCCCGAGTCTATGGCCAGCGGTCCTACCCACAGCATCGGCTTAAACACCAAGAGAGATGCCTGAGCTCGAGCCAGCGCCAATGCGAAATTTCCAGCAAGCGTTGAGCGCTCTTATCCGCGTTTACAATATTTCCGCTATCTGTCGCCAGGTGACGCTGCTCAGAGGACCCCACCGTAGAGAGAACGGAATGACGCGTGTAGGACTCAGCTCTCCACCGTCTCCTGCCAATAGTTCCGGATCTCAGATGAGCTAGGCCCCGGTACTCCCAATGGGCTCTGGACAAAATCAAATGCTACACTACAAAAGAAATTTGACCTTATAAACGCACAAAAACCAAGGTGGAGTCTAGAGCTACGATCTCTCTAATGGGGTCCTACCCCTTCCCTTCCTTAGACCCAGGCACGTTCAGCGACTCGCTAGCCCGTTTCTCGCACACCCCTGATGAGGCTGGGACAGCTAGGTCACCGCGGCTTGCGGCTGGGGCTAGCCTGCCACCATCGTTTTATCTGTTGTAGGCCGTCATTGCACCCGCCACCGCTTCGGTGCTGGACTATGGCTGTTGCGGCGCGCGTCTTTCTCTCCCCGTTCTTTTTCTTCTCTATTTTGGCTTCTCTCCGGCCCAGCCGGGGTGGTGCAGTGGTAAGACGCCCGACTACTGTGCCGGAGTACCCGAGTTCGAGCCCGACCTCGGCGGCTGCGTCTCGATGGAGGCGAAACGAAGAGGCGTCCGTGTGCTGTGCGATGTCAGAGCGCGGTAAAGATCCCCAGGTGGTCGAAATTGCTCCGTAGCCTCCACTACGGCTCCTCTTTCTCTCTTTCCACTGTCACTCCCACCTTCCTCTCTTCCCTTACGGCGTGGTTGAGGTATCCACAGAAAACAAGTGAGACAGTTACCGCGCCTTTCCATTCCTATAAATGAATCTCCTTTCCGCACGAGGCAGCGGAGGTGGCTCAGCTACAGAGCCAGTAGCAGGCCCGTGCATTTTCTTTTCCTTCCTCCTACAGTCACAACAACAGCCCTCCACACCCGGCCCCTACAATTCTACAGCCCTTCTCGACCGGAATCCTTCCTTACCGCCTGAACAAAAAAATTGGCTGTGGCTTAGCTTGGTTAAGCCTGGTGATTGCGAAGCAATACGTGGTACTACTATTGTACCGCTTGTGGTGATGCTTGGCTGTGCTATATTCATCATCGTGATGGTCCGGTTATGTTTGCTGTTATGGCTATGGTGACGCTTGACTGTACTATGTTTAGCTAAGTTTTTACATACGTCTGGAAGAAAGGCGCAGTATCTGACACACTTTCTCCGACAAGTGTGCATTTCGATTATACATAATCACTCCTGTCGCATGGCGTTCCTTGGCGCGCATTCAAGTGTGGGATTAGCAGGAACGCTAGACAAGGTGAGACTTCTTAGGCTTTCGCCTTTCACTACTTTAGTCGCCGAACTGGTAGTGCTGGTAGTAGATGCACGTTCCAAACTATCGCACAACTTGGTACCTTTTTCTCGTGCTTCTGTTGTCGATTCTGCTACCGAAGACATTGACCACCTTTTCCGCCTGGCTGCGTCTTGCGCTCGTCGCTTGGAAAGCAGTTCTTCTCGCTCTTCTTCTGTCTCTGTGGCTCGCTTTTGCTTCCTCTTTGCAGCTGCCTAAGCGCTTTGACTGTAGGCGGCATCTCATGGCTTGTCGAGAGGAGCGGAGTCATGGCCGTAACTACCACCGCGCAAGGCGACGGTGCGAGTTGAGCCCCCACTCTTACACAGATGGTATGACATCACACAGCCAGGTCACGCTAAAGGTCAAGCATGGTTGCCACCGCCGCGCCTTTTGACGGGCTGAGGTGGTAGCTAAGGTAGTATTGCTTCACAATAAAAATTTAAAGATTGCTTAGCTCTGCTATGCCTCGATATACATAACGAAAAGCAGTGACTACCCTAATAATTCAGAAGTTAACGTCTCCTGCCTTTTGCGCCACTCTCCAGCAGCTAAACTCTCCTTGGCTTCCATGTCGAGCGCGTCTAACTTCACCGGCATTCTATAATTCGTTTACTGGAAAGGAAAGGCGCAGCATCTCTCATGGGAGTCAAGAAGCGCCGCCCGCCGGCGTTGAAGCGCACTCGTTCCCGCTTCTTCCTCATTGCTTACAGCAGATGAGTGCCGTCGCATCCTTGACGTCATTCTAATTGAAATTTCATGCCAATCGCAGTATCTGGCACTTGCAGAATCCCGCTATCATTGTCAAGGTCATCATCAGCCTGAATATGCCCACTGCAGGGCGAAGGCCTCTCCCAGATTTCTCCAATTAACCCGGTTCTGTGCTAGCTGCATCCACTTGACCCCTGCGAACTTAATCTCATCCGCCCACCTAACTTTCTGCCGCCCCCTGCTACGCTTTCCTTCCCTTGGAATCCAGTTTGTTACCCTCAGCGACCATCGGTTATCCTCTCTTCGCACTTCACGTCCTGCCCATGTCCATTTCTCCTTGTTAATTTCTACTAAAATGTCGGTAACTTGAGTGATTTCTCTGACCCACTCTGTACGCTTTCTATCTCTTAATGTTACCCCTACCATTTTTCGTTCCATAGCCCTCTGGGCTGTCCTCAACTTAAGTAGAACTCTCTTGGTTAGCCTCCACGTTTCAGCGCCATAGGTGAGTACAGGTAAGATGCAACTGTTGTATACTTTCCTCTTGAGCGATACCGGTAAGCTGCTACTCATAATCTGCGAGTGCTTGCCAAATGCGCTCCATCCCAATCTTATTCTTTTTGTTAATTCCTTCTCATGGCCCGGATCTGCGGTTACTACCTGTCGTAAGTAGACATATTCGCCTACTACTTCCAGTATTTCGCTACCTAATGTAAACTGCTGTTCCTTCCCGAGGCTCTTGAGCATTACCTTAGTCTTCTGCATATTGATTTTCAAGCCTACCTTTCTACTTTTCTTGTCTAGGTCATTAATCAATATTTGCAGTTCATCCCCCGAGTTGCTTAGCAAGGCAATGTCATCAGCAAATCGCAGATTACTGAGGTATTCTCCATCTACCCTTATCACTAACTGCTCCCATTCCAAGTCTCTGAATACTTCCTCTAAGCAAGCTGTGAATAGTACTGGGAAGATTGTGTCTCCTTGCCTAACACCTTTCTTTATGGGAATTTTGTTACTTTCTTTATGCAGAACTATGGTTGCTGTGCAGCCGCTATATATATATATATATATATATATATATATATATATATATATATATATATATATCTTCCAGCACTTTCACGTACGGCTCGTCTACCCCCTGATTTCGCAATGCCTGCATCACCGCCGAGGTTTTAATTGTGTCAAATGCTTTTTCGTAATCAATGAATGCTATGTATAAGGAGTGGCTATAATCCGAGCATTTTTCTATCACCTGATTGATGGTATGGATAGAATCGATAGCAGAGTACCGTTTCCGAAACCCTGCTTGATTCTTTGCTTGATTGCAGTCTAAGGTTGTCCTGATTCTATTAGCGATTACCTTAGTAAATACCTTATAAGTAACAGACAGTAAGCTGATTGGTCTGTAATTTTTAAGGTCCTTAGAGTCTCCATTCTTGTGAATGAGTTAGACATTGTCAAGGTAGACAAGTGGAATAATGAAGTGCGCTTACAACTCGGAGCTTGGCGCAGCGGTAAATCGCCCGACTGGGGATCCAAGTGATGGAGGCTCGATTCCCGGATGGACGCATTTTTTTTAATGAGGAGGAGTCGCACACCTCTCAAGCAATGGTAGGCGACGCCGGCAGAGATTGGCGAGGGGGCTGCGCAGCTCGCCTTGGTTGTAACGTCGTGACCTAAGGAACACGGCATACGACATACGCGAAGCTCGGTTTGGTTGGTTTGGGGGGTTTAACGTCCCAAAGTGACTTCGGCTATGAGAGACGCCGTAGTGGATGACTCCGGAAATTTCGACCACCTGGGGTTCTTTAACGTGCGCTGATATCGTACAGCACACGGGCGCCTTGCTTTTCGCCACCAGCGAAAAGCTGCCGCCGAGGCCGGGATTCGATCCCGTGTCCTTAGGAACTGTAGTCGAGCGCCGTAACCACTGCGCAGCCCCGGCAAGGTCTACGCGAAGCTCGGCTTCCGACCCTCGTAGTGAAGCTTTTGAAGAGCAGTCAGACGGTCTTCTGATGAACGAGCAGGTTGGGAGAGAGCAAGCTTGTGTGTTTTGAAGCGAAAAGCTCGGCACCCGACCCTCGTAGTCAAGCTTTTCGCTTCAAAACACACAAGCACCCTTTTTCCTACCCTGCTCGTTCATCAGAAGACCGTCTGACTGAGCTGTAATGCATGCTAGACACATTCATAGACACTGTAACCGCCTTTTAGCCTTAGTTGAATCCTTCATGGAGTCTGCGCAGCAAAATATTCAGGATTAGGCCACTTAGGCCACCAAGGTTTCTGTACTCTTTTTAATTCTTAACGTATATAGTCGTCGTCAAAGTGGTTAGAATTATTATGACTTTATACACGCACTCCTTCTGCTGCCAGTACACGCCCTTTGGTTATAGTGTTTTACTTCAGTGCCCCCTACCTCACTGGGGTTACCTCCAGCATAGTCAAAAAGTGTAAGGTTCTGCTGAAAAACATACAAGGCAACCGCTTTACCCCACATAACGACTCTGTGATCTCGGCCGGGCTAGATGCTAGCATTGGCTGGGACGCATTCCCCGATCTCACGCTCCACAAAATTCAGCAAGCCAACAGGTGTAATGCGCAAATCAATCTAAGTAGTGGCCACAATATCTGCAATAGTACACTTCCGACACACCCCAATTTCCCCGAAGCAGCTTAGGCTCACAATTTTGTATACATTTATACAAACATTTGACTCGATTTTCCCCTCTCTCATCCACGATCTCTTGTCCTGGGTTCAGCCACTTCAGGGTGATGATCGCGCCTAAAAATCGGCCGCGGTCTTCGCATATTCCTCTTAACACTGTTTACTCTAAACTTTTTCACGTATAGGAAGCCGAGCAGTCCCTCCTCCGATAATAGAGACAGCAACGCCACAATCGAAAACTCCGGCTCAAATTGCACAAGATGAATAAACAACTTACGCAGTACACAATGTAATTGGCCACTCAACGATACGTTCAGTTTTGAGAAGTGATACATGGTCAACTCGGCAACTGATGCACATGGCAACTTTTTCGCCACCTACTTGACCCCACTTCCTCTCTCTCCTATATCTCATAAGCACCACTTAACAAAAATATTCACATGTGTACTAAGGGAATTGATCATCATTTCAATACCCTGCTTAACCAACCTCTACCCTCCGCCTACCACATTCCTGTCCCTCCCTACTATTGCAGCCCTAACCAGCTTCTTGATGTCCTTATAACAGATACGGAAGCTCGACGTGCCCTCGCGATCCGAATAAACACGTCTCCTACCTGCCCGGAGAAGGTTACCAATAAAATTCTCCAAAACCTAGATAATCTTCACTGAATTTTTTAGCCGCTGCATCGACACTGGAACCCTACTACCCACATGGAAGGACGCCAAGGCAATATTCGGTGTCAAACTTAATAAACCACTTCACGTGGAAAGATTTCTGCCTATTTCTCTCCTCCCTGCATGGGCAAGACACTTGTGCATGTTATACTGCCGGTACCGCATTCAGAGCGGTACCGGCAGCCATGGCTACCACTTCTGCTAAATCGCTGCCCTCGCTTGTTGCAGGCATCCGATAAGAAACGGACGTCAGCAGCAGGGACATCACGAGCTACGCGCATGCGCAACGGACGTCATCATCAAGACACGTGCCTTTCTACTCCGGCGGCCCAACGTCTGGAGGCGTCACCTTCACCTACATAAAGCCATGGATCATCGACCAAGGCACATTCAGAGCGGTACCGGCAGCCGTGGCTACCACTTCTGCTAAATCGCTGCCCTCGCTTGTTGCAGGTGGGAAAACAAAGTTATTATCTGTTCTATTTTTGTAGTTTATGGCTGCTGGGCTCCTCTGAATTTGCCAGTGTTGTACTTTCGCACAGGCTGTAAGCTGTACACCCTGCCACGATGGGAAGCAAAACCCGGGATGTTTTAACCTAATTTTCACAGACACTTGCCGAAAAAACACCAAGTAGTATAAAAGAAATAGTCAGAGTTTTTACTGATATGACTTCTAGATTTGTGGAAGTTATGACAGAACTAAAGATTGAGGTAAAGAAGTTGCAGTCATCAAACACAGCTATACAGGAAGAACTCACATCGGTCAAAACAGGAATGAACTACATCAATGAGAACTTTGAAGAATTTAGGGCCGAAGTAAAGACACTCCGCCAGAAATAGAACCGAATACTAAGTAACGAACTCAGCGACACCAAAAAAAAAAAAACTGATCGAACTGAAGCAACACAGAAGAAAGAGCAATCTCGAACTGAAGGGCATACCTGTCGCTGAAAATGAGGACCTTTATAAGGTTGTTGAGGCAGTCGCTTCATGTTTGTGCACAGAACTATCCAGCCATGGCATTGAAATCGCACATCGTGTGCCTACAAAAGCTAAAGGGCCACCAAATGTTGTTGTACGGTTTGCCTCACGGGCTAACCGAGATAAATTTTTGCTGGCGGCAAAAAAAAAACGCGACTGAACACATCGATGCTTGGATTTGAAGGAACGGATCCTATATTCGTCAACGAACACCTATACCCAGAAAATAAGATACTGTTGGGAAAAGCAATTCAAACTAAATGCGCTAAAGGCTGGAAGTTTGCTTGGATCTCCGACGGAAAAATAAATAATGAGGAAAGCCGAAAAATCGAAAGTAGTGCACGTTACCTGTGAAGCAGATCTGGAAAGAATAGCCAATGTTTCTGGCAAACAGCCACAAAACGATGCTAGCTACACCGACTCTAGCTCATGACGGCTCCCAGGAAACGCATGTCAGTATCCTTGCGCGCTGGAAAAAACATAAGCATAATCGAAAGCTTGAACTTAAACTGGCGCAAATTCAAAAGCAAGTAGAGGAGCACAGCGCCGCCCTCAGCAAACATAACTGGCACCAAATATGCGATGGGTTGCGAGGTAATCTCTCCTCCTCTAGGGCCTGGCATCTTCTTCGACACATGATAGACCCCGCACAAAATAAAAAGGAAACTCGGCTTACCCTCAAAAGGCTTATCCATAAATATCGATGTAGTCAGCAATCGCTCTTAGCCCAACTGCAATCAAATTATACTCCTGTGGGCCAAGCAATATCCTATCCAGACTACATAGGCCCTGATCAACCCTTCCTAGATGCCGCCATTATGGAGATCGAAGTTAGATCAGCCCTCCTTAAGCTACGCAACTCAACCCCTGGAGAGGACAAAATCACCAATGTCATGCTCAGAAACCTAGATGACCGTACTATTTCCCTGCTCATTGAATACTTTAACGAGTGCTGGGAAGCGGGGCAGCTGCCGGATGAATGGAAGCACGGTAAAATAATATTCATTCCTAAACCAAACAAGCCCATAAATGCCCAAAATCTCCGTCCCATCTCCCTGACATCATGTCTGGGGAAATTCTTTGAGCATGTCATCCTCACCCGTCTTACACAACACATGGAATCCCATCGACTGTATCCCCATAGCATGCTAGGTTTTCGAGCTCATTTATCGGCGCAGGACGCCCTACTACAGATTTCAAATGCTATCCTCAATGATATGCCACACCACACCAGAGCAATACTGGCAGTTGACCTCACCAAAGCATATGATAAGGTCACGCACAATGCTATCCTGCAAGGCATTCAAGTGCTGCAGCTAGGGCCTAAGGCCTATAACTAGATCAGGGCCTTCCTGAACGGATGCACCGCCTCCCTGCATATAGATGATATAGAGACCCCCTCTTTCACACTTGGTAACATTGGCACCCCGCAAGGCGCAGTGTTGTCGCCATTCCTTTTTAATATTACAATGATACCGCTGGGAAAGGCTTTACGCAGTATCCCACACTTGGGATACACCATTTACGCGGATGATATCACGGTTTGGACCACATACGGCTCGGATGGAGACAGAATCTACACTTCAAGAAGCGGCCACAGCTATATCTACCCACACGGAAAAAATCGGCCTTGAATGCTCCCCGAGAAAGTCAGCACTCTTTCTATTCCGGCCGCGGCATGTCCCTACCGCCCCCATAACAATTTCTCTGCACGATACTCCCATACCACAAACTCCCAACCTCCGCATTCTTGGTCTCAACTTAAAGGAGACGGGGAAAAACGACATTACCCTGAAGGCACTAAAAGAGTCTACTTACTCCGTCATCCATCTTTTGAGAAGGGTTTCACATTCGCGAGCCGGCCTAGATGAAGCTGACAATTTAAAGGTACTACAAGCCTTTGTGCTAAGTCGCATTCTTTACACCTCTCCTTACCTGAACCTCTCCTGTGCAAAGATAAAATCAACGCCTTAATCCGCATGGCTACCAAAGCAGCGCTCAACCTACCGAAGACCACTAGCACGGACAGGCTCTTAAAACTAGGAATGCACAACAATATACAAGAACTTACAGAGGCACATCGGTACACACAGTACCTTCGGTTGGCTGGCACGCAAACAGGACGACATATACTGGATACTCTCGGCATTCGCATACCCGCACATGCTGAAGAGTTAAACCTTCTCCCTCAGGCCGTGCATTCAGCGCTTATCCTCAAACCTCTTCCTAAGAACGTCCACCCAGAACACCATCAATCCCGCCGCGTCGCGCGAGCCGAAGCTCTCCATAAACACTATGGGACTGCAAAGGATGTCCGCTGGGTGAACGCCGCATGTGGTTCAGACCGTTCGGTAGCTGTGGCCTACAATCCAGCAGCCCCCCACTCACTCACTTCATAGACACTCCCTGTAACTCGGAAGAAGCAGAGGAAGTGGCTATAGCCTTAGCAATCGCCCAAACAGATGCGGCTTACATACTTAGCGACTCCAAAACAGCCATACTTAACTTTGCCCACGGACGCGTGCATCCTCCCGCGTGGCAAATATTGAGAATGTGCACCCTGAATTCTGACAGGTGTATTGAGCTTATATGGGTGCCGGCTCACTCTGGCAATCCCGGAAATGAGGCCGCCGATAACATAGCCCGAGGACTTATTAGCCGGGCAAATGGCGACCCATGCCGGGATTTCTCGAGGGAGCGGACATACATTTTCTGAGCTCACACAGCAAGCACGCCTTGCCCGTCGACTCTACCCCCCTCCCCACCCCCAGCTGTCTCACTCCCAACAAATCCTCTGGAGGCGCCTTCAAACCCGAACGCTTCTCACCCCTCAACGCCTATCCTACTACCGACCCGATTCCCCTGAGTGCACTCTCTGTGGAGAGTTGCACGCCACCTTAGACCACATTCTTTTCGGCTGCCCTGCCGATCCTCCCCCGCAGGGACAGCCCGCCATCGGATCATAGGAGGAATGGGAGGCCCTCCTTACGTCGCAGGACCTGGACATACAACTTCGCTGTGTGGACCGGGGTGCCAGTGCCATGGCCCTACGTGACCTGGACACATGCGCGTAATATGAGGGCCGTGCGGTGGCCCTGGGCCCTTGAAGGGTCCAAACTCGCTCGTTTATTAAAATTTTTTCCTCCTCCTCCTGTACTTCGCAGCATAAACAGAAACTTGAACTCTTTAAATTCTTTTATCGTCAGCAATGGGGAGTTTTTTGAAATCATAGCGACCACTGAAATGTGGCTCAGGAAACATGAACATATATCAATTCCCGGCTATGCGACAATGTCACGCCCACGGGACACGCAGTTTCGCGGTGCCGGTGTGGCATTATTCGTGACAGAAAGCCTTCAGTACACTATCTTATCATCAGTCTCTTGTTCACCCGAACTTGAAGCATTATTTGTGAAACTTGAATGCGGGCTTATAGTGGGCGTAGTCTATGAGACGCCGTAGTGAAGGACTCCATAAAATTCTACCACCTGAGGTTCTTTAACATGCACTGACACCGCACAGCACACGGGCGCCTGGCTTTTCGCCCCCGTCGAAAAACGAGCGCCGAAGCCGGCATTCGAACTCGCACCTTTGGGAACTGTAGTCGAGCGCCAGAACCGCTGCGTCACTCCGACGGGGTAAAAACCACCCTTCCTTTCGCATCGCGACATGTCTGCGTTTAGGTTTTGCTACCAGATGGCGCCACAGTGTTTGCAATTTTATGAATAAAGCGAAGATGGTTCGCACTAGAATTTCCGTCGACGAGTTGTGCGTCATTGTGCCGTAACAGCCTTCAACATGAAACTGAAAAGACGTTATTCTAAGCGGAAACAATGTCTAATTACTGTCTGGCGAGTGAAATGTACGTTTGCTTTGGGCACGTCTTTTTTGTCAACTACCAGTCGTCATCCCTGTCGCTGCTGATGGTTTCCAACATCAGACTAAATAAAAAGGGGCGTCACCACTCATCGAAAAATTATCGGAAAACTGGTATGGAATCGAAAACATCAAACAGGAATCATTTCACTGCGGCGAAAAAAGTTTGAGACCTAAATTCGAGTGTTCTGTACCTTTAATGGCTTTCAATAAGAAAGTTAGTCGGTAAATGACAAATTAGTACACTGAAATAATTAAGACATTTAAAAAATCGTGAAAAGGGGATCAAGTTAGAATTAATAAACAATACTTGCTAAACCTACGTAGGGGGCATAAAAAAAACACAAATGTAAAACCATTTTAAAACTGAGAAAAATTGTCGGTGTGTCCGAAACGCTATCCCATCATACAATTCACGGTGGAGCATAAGTGTCCCTCAGGTTTAATAGTGGCGCTGGTTATGCCAGATATTTGGGAGATTGTGCGCAGCCGCATGTGTTCGCAGTAATTACATCACCCGCTGATACTTGACGTCTCTATCGGTTTCACGACAATAACATCACAGGCACGCTCCCGTGCTTGACATAACCACGCAGAATATTAAAGGATCTCGTCGACGGCGCCCGACGACAAAGCTGCCGTGTCTCCGGCAAAGTTCGATGAGGCCGCAAGAAAGAATCTCTCCTGAAGAAGGGGAAATCCGGAACGAGAGCCGTCGTGCGATTGCTCGAGAACGGATGCAGAAAATTTAGTCTAATCATGGGTGCTCGATGGAAGCGCACTAGGTGCGCTTGTATCGAGCACCCTGAACAATGAAGACTCCCCTTTATCCCCATCCATGGCCATGAGCCTTCCCATTCAATAAAGGACATTCAATCAATCAATCACCAGGTCGTCAAAGTACTCCGGTGTCCTCCACTACGGCACCCCTCACTCTACGCTTTCACTCCCACTTTCCTCCCTTCTCTTACGGAGCGGGTCAGGTGTCCACAAAACGTGTGACAGATTCTGCGCCTTTCCTTTCCTGTGAACCATATTATTATTACTTTTATTATTATTAATGATATTATTATTCAACGCAGTCTAGTTACTTCCTTTAGTGGAATAGTGGGCAGATTGTGGCCTTGGTTTCTACGCACTCCTAATGCTCTGAAGTGTTGGCTAAGAGTTTAGGGCTGTCGGCATTTAATCGCAGTAGAGCTTCGATCCTGCCTGTAAAAGGACACCTTGCGAGGGAGGTGTTATATCAAGGAACTGCCTACTGCGCAATCCCAGTGCAAGTTGTACAGCCTTCGTATTAATTATTTACCCAAGCGCACGATTACTGCTTCCATAACAGCCTGAGTACCTTTGGGATGCGCACACCATTAAATAGAGCAAAGCAAATTATTCGTAGAGCGGGCGTAGAAAATGTACTAAACTCGGGCAGCCTTTTTCAGAGAAAACGCATCGCCATTACCTTTCGACTTTAACGGTGCGTCCTTAGGTACAGAAATGCCTGGACCTCATGCGTTGTTCCGCCTGGGGGTAGAGATGACCGGCTTGACCTTCAGCTTCTGTCGTCTCACCATCTTCGGAGCAGGCACATCAGTGCGTGAGCAAGATGAGGTAGAGGTAGATGATGCACTGGTAGTCTCGGGTTCAGAGTCATCCGCCTGTTCCGAATATGTCCTTGTCGGTGATGGCGTAACTGCTCGGAGGGAAGTGATAGAAATACTGTAACTCACTGAGCTTATTGAACTCAACCTGTCTGAGCTATCAGACATTGCTGTTAGTTATGTTTATAAATTTGGAAGAAAACATCAAGAAATCTACCTATAGATGTGATGATAGCTATGTGAGCATTCACAAAGTTCAGGAATCGAAGTTCCACTGCCATTTTCACCGAAGGAGAGAAGAGATCAACGAATAGCATCATCACTTTTAATGAACTATGCAACACCAATGTACGGTGGAGTCAGATAAATGCAGCTTAATTCATTGCATCATTTCCGAACGGCGGCGCTGGTATTGTCCAAGAGCAGGGCAAGGGATTAAATGGTTGGCAGCTCCAGATGCCGTCTGATAAAACTCAACCAGGGGCCGAATTACGGTTCTCGCTCTAAAGTTATAGAGCGTGACGTCAAAATGACGACGCCGTGACGTCTCGGCGAGACGTCAACGCGTGACGAAAATCAGAATCAACCAATGATCGACAGGGTGCCGCCCAGGGCCGCTTATTTTCAAGGCAACAGGTTTATTCGCACGTCAAGGAGCCGTTTGCTAACTTTTATATAGATATAGCGTGTGAATAAATTAACTAATGTTTTATATTTTCAAGAAGCCGCATTTAAAGTTCAATGTCATAAAAAAAATCAAGAAGCAGCTACAGTTTTGCAATTAAACGCTCTCGTGGGTAGCTTTTTTTGCCGCGAGGGCGCGCTGACAGAGGTAAACAAACCGTAAAAATGGCAGTTTTCAGTAAAACAGCTGATTCCACGGCTATAGTGCCGGCTTTTGCGCATCGTCTGATGTCAAGGTACTGTTTGATGGTCCTAAATGCGCGGAGAAATCATATCGAAAGCAGTGTAATCGGGGCTTTATTTTTCTTCAGGAAACAGAAACAAAAGAAAGATCGATCGCGGAGCACAGGCAAAATAAACTTTTATGTCCACACGAACATCTCACACAGTCTCACACACAAATGCTTCAGTTAGAACGAGCACGGGGAAAAGCAACGCGGTTGAGCGTACACTACCAACCTCGCTCGTTTTCATCCGTTTTGCACTGTATGTCGCCTTCGCCTCCGCCTTTTGCTTTGGGCGCACTGCGGAGCCCAACCACCCTTCAGCGCAAACTTTGCAGTAGTTGAGTTCAGCCATTTGACGCACGCACTTGCTCACCGTCAGTTATGAGAGGCCGACTACCTGTGGAGACGAAATCCTCCGGAGGCCAAAAAAAAGAAAAGAAAGGATCGAAGCACGCATGACTGCCGCACCGTCAAGAGCGGTCGACTGCGAGCTTCATCACAGTTCATCGGCGCATTCATCGCACCACCATTCCGCTTTCGCATTTTCAAGTCGAAATAGGCGTCGGAACAACTCGCCGAACAAGTAGAACGCATTCTCACATACCGCCCTTCGTCGTTGCTCGCGCCGGCGTTGCCGCTACAGCGCCGCAGCCACCACTCCACCGCGGACGCCGCCGCCATTTTCGCTCTATAACTCGCTCTAAAACGTTTTAGACCGTCTCATCGCCCTCTACAAAAATAGTCTAAAACCACGGGCATAATTAGGTGCGCGACGTCATCTGTTTTTTCGCCTCCGCGACGCAATTGCAGCATCCCGTGACGCAACTTTTCAAGATGGCGACGGCGACCAATAGGAGCGGGCGTTTTAGAGCACTCTCAATTATAGAGCGGTCCGTAATACGGCCCCAGATGTCGCCTTCAGCTTCTCCAGCAGTCGACTGCTCTAGAAATCCATCTGATGATGAACACCTGAATTTCAGCGATGTGAATGTCGTCCTGGTAGTAAATAAGGCATCTTTGGAAACATAGAAAATCAAAACATATATACTGTTAGCCTGGCTCCGCACGTCCAGGTATCGTGCGTCATAGTCCCGTCAGAGCGCTCTCAGCCGCAATTTACCTGTCGTAACTTTGCAGGGCGAATAATCATTTTCTTTTGCAGCAAAGTTTCTAAGTTTATAGTCCCAGTGCCAGGGATTTATTTTTTTTTGTATGTGTGTGGCATTATAAGCCACCACGCCAACGTAAATACCGAAATTCAGTTCAGTTTACTGGCTCAATATACTCAACGCGCATTGTAACTCTAAACTGGGGTAAGTTCCGCCAGATTTTCAATTAAGCTCCAAACATCATTCACGATCTTGACAAATGGGCTCAGTTGCAAACCATGACGTAGCATTACTAACCTCCACAATCCCAGACGCGCTTGATACAAAATCGCAAACAGCCGCATCCTTCACATATGCGAGGTACACGGCAGTCTGCAAAAAAGAAGGTAATGAACAAACCTAACAGCCCACTCAAAATTCCCATCTCAACATTGGCTAAACCGATTGAAGCATATGCAGGACAGTTGGCATGTCTGCAATAGAACTGCATAAGCGGAATCTCAGCTTGGAAGAAACGTGGACATTTTTCCGCTGTCTGCTGGATCTAGATCACTACTACTCAGTTTTACAGAGTACTATTTAGCAAGAACAACCAACGAAAAATGTTATCCGAATCCTCCATAAATCTCCCTACAAGACGACGCCCTTCTCCAAGCCTTAAAGATAGTGCCTAACTACCCTTATTCAGACAATATTCCGGGACTCCCGCGCCCATCAGAGCCCCAAATTGGACGCAGACAACTTGCTATGTTAAATACGGGCAGCCATATACAACTTCAGGACGACATTAACCCCGGCGATCAGACAAAATTGCCAGCAAGAATCTCAGGAACCTGGATGAACTTCTTTACATGCAAGACCTCTTCAACGATTTCTGGCAAAGTGGAGCGCTAACAGCGAAATGGACATGTGGCGACACACACTGCGATTATTTCCACGCAGCCTACGCTTTTTTTATCATCCGACAGAGTATAACATGTCCGCACGCTGGACTGCATCACCGATAGAACACTGCACCACGCGAGGCATGCGACAGCGAAGCTGGCTACAAGAAAAAGGTTGCCCGGTTGGGAAGAGCGGCGTTTTTCCTTCTGCTAGTGAGACAAGTATGGCGCTGGTTTGCTCGACTGCTGCTACTGCTAATCGAATAAACGGTTATTACGTTTTTATGTTGAAATTGTCCTTCAGCAGAAATCGGGTGACCCGGACAACGGACTATAACTTATCCCAATGGAAGAGCAAGACCAACATCTTCAAAAACGGAGCGGCCAACTCAAAACTCCCGTGAAGTGCCATCCTGCCGGCTCCGCCGAGGATGTCAGAACCCCGGCACACGGCATTCCGTACGCTATCCCGTTCGATGTCTGGCGTGTAGCTGTCAAGCTTCTGCCGTTTTGGCCGTATTCATCCGAGAAATGGTTCGTCCTAGTCGAGACCCACTTCTCCCTCGCACACATCACGCAAGACCGAACCCGCTGCGATTATCTCGTCCTCCACCTCGATGCCCACTAAGCCTACGAGGAATGGGATATCTTTGCCAACTCACCAACGGCCATGATTTACGAAAGCCTCAAAAGCTAACTAATCCGCCGCCAGCCACTATCGGGAGACGAGAAAGTGCGTCAACTAGAGCACGCAGAATTTCCCGTGCGCAAGCCTTCTAATCTCCTCCACCACATACATGCTCACTCGGGCAACATGGAAGTCTAGGGGTCATACTGCCAGCACTCTGGCTTCAATGACTTACACCTAACACCCAGGCAATTCTGTAGGCTCAACTCAAGGTACTTCTCGACCAACTTACCAGGATCGCTGATCGTGTCATCGTGGTTTGCTTGCCACAGTTGTCATCCAGAGCCCAGGCTATCGCCACACTGAACATCGAGCGCCGTATCGACAATATCAATCGACAGTTTAGCTACTTCAACGACTCCTGGATCAACACCTGCCAACTCGCCACATGCAAAGTCGAGACTGCAACACCACCTCGTCGCAGGAGTCTGGTGACGAGGGCCGGTGCTACAACCATCGACACATCGTGGACAGAGCACAACTTGTTGACCACCCAGCTCCCCTGGACATAAGGGAAATGCCAACGGCTGCTCGTAGACATGACTGCGAACTGACAACTTGGAGGCCGTCGCATCTTCGTCCTCAATCAAATTACAAAGCAGCGGTTCCTTGTAGACATCGGTTCCTACACCTGCTGCTATCCACGAGCCAATCTTCAAGGTACCCATCCTCCATCGTCTTTCGAGCACCGCGCTGCAAACAGGTCAATAATCAACATACGGCTCGTTCCACCTAAACGTCCAGCTTAAAACCCTATGCCTTCATTGAAATTTTGTCGTCCCCGACGTCATCGGGCAAATCAACGGCTCAGATTGCTTTGTGCACTACAACCCCCTACCGGTCTGCCTTCACGGCCGTTTAATCAATGCGACAGCAGGATATTCTTCGCCAGGACTGCGAACAACTACCCACCAGCCAGGCATCAAGGTAGGCGGTGCTGAAAACAATTCACCGTAACACACCATCCTCACCGAATGTCCTGGTTTGATGCCCTATCTGGTTGCCGCACAACACTGTGCCCTACGCCCGGACAATCCCAGGCCCCAGTTTTTTGCGTACCCGTCACCTTGCCCCGGACCGTGTCAGTTCCAAGCGGTGCTCCATGAGGGAATCGCCCGCTGCTCGGATGGCCCATGCGCCTCACCACTTCACCTTTACCCGAAGAACACCGAAGGCTGGAGCCCCTGTGGGGACTACCGTGCCCTAAACGCCCGCACAATTCCGGGCAGGTACCCCGCCCACCACATACCACATTCTCCGGGCCACACTTGATGAAGGCATGCACGCAGATAACCGTCAACACGGACGACGTCCCGAAAACTGCAATGATTTCCCATTTCAGCTTGTTCAAGGTTTCCTTCAGGAGTTTGGCCCAAGGAACACTGGACAAACGTTTCAACGCATCATCGACAAAATTGTCGCAAGCCTCGACTTCTGTTTCGTCTATCTTGATGGCCTATTGGTATTTTCTGTTATGCTGACGAACGCCACACACACCTCCGTATGCTTTTCGAGCACCTCGATGACCACAGTGTAGCCACCAATGTCCAAAAGAGCATGCTCGGCCCTTCAGTCATCGAATTCCACAGCCATGTAGTTTCATTGGAGGGAACTCGACCTTTGCCTTAAAGCATCTCACACCTGCAAAAATTACTCTGAATCATCAGCGCTACAGATCTCGCTGTTCCGTCGACATGATTAACTTTACGGGCGTTTCTTACCAGATCCAGCCGACTATCAGGGTCCCCTCGACCTATGACTTGGCATCTCTATGAGGAAACCTACCCGCCACGGGGACACCAGCTTTAACGAAACTTTTCTAAGAATGCAAACCTGCTCTTGCACCGCCACACTTCTCTCCCATCCCGTGTTAGACGCTCCCAAAGGGCTCTTTATGGAGGGCTTTAACTTCGGCGTCGGGGCAGCGCATATGCAACGCATAGAGAGCACTTGACAACCCTATTCGTTCACCGGCAAACTTTCAGCTCGGAAAATAAACCCTTCTGTTGCCAGACCCACCGACAGTACTACGGCCCCCGCCCACTCAAGTTCTCCAGCTTATTACACAGTATATATTGACACGCTGCCTTCCTTATCTTCCCTCTGCGCTGATCGCGAGCGTGTGCCTCCTCGAGGCGAAGAAACCGACGTTCATCTCCTCGAGGCGAAGAAACTGAAGTTGTTCTGTTGAAGCGGGCCTGCTAGTTTTCCTGCCGCACTGTGACTTCTGTAACTCCTGTGTCCCGCGGTGACTTCTGATCAGAGACTTCACACCGTGACATCTGGTGGAGCTGCTGGGTAACGCAACCCATGCTCCGAACACCTCCAACCAGCCGAGACTCCAGCCCTCAAGAATCTCCTACCATCGAGATTACGCCTACCCATCAGAGTAGCCGACGGCTTCGAGGTCTTGATCCCGAATTCACGCCTCTACAATTTTCTCGTACTGCGAGGCCGCCACCATCTTCTCCAGCACCACCTTCGGAGACAACACAACCACCCGCAATGACGCACGTAGACTCCACTGCCCCCTCCTTCATGTTGCAGCAGCCGCGGGAGATACCCATCTTCCAAGCCTTTCCCGGCGACGACCCGGAAGACTGGCTAGATAAATTTGAGCGAGTAGCCCAGTACAATCGCTGGGGCGACGACCAGAAACTGCAGCATGTATTTTTTTTCGCTCGATGGTGCAGCTCGTGCATGGTTTGAAAATCATGAGACTACTATCACAATATGGAGTTCCTTCAAGGACCAGTTCCTGCAAGCTTTCACCACCGTTTTTCGCAAAGAACGCGCCGAGCTGCTCCTACAGACGAGAGTTCAGCTCCCTAACGAGAGCGTCCTCGTTTACTTCGAGGACATGGCGAGGCTATTCCGTCGCGCTGATCCAAACATGTCCGAAGAAAAAAAACTTCGTTATCTCATGATGGGAATTGAGGAACAGATCTTCGTTGGATTAGTGCGATGTCCCCCCAGACCATCGGGGAAATTGTATCCGAGGCCACTACCATTCAGAGGGCTCTAGAGATGCGATCTAAGCACTACGAGCGGCCGTCCATCCCTATTGCTGCCGCCATCGCGGACACTGACGTGCTCCGCGAGACCATACGGGCCGTCGTACGCGAGGAGCTGCAAAAACTATTTTCGACGGCAGCACCCCCTCAAGTATCCAGCCTTTCTCAGATGGTTCGGGAAGAGGTCAACCAGGCACTCAATCCACCCGAGCCGCTCCCGCCAATGCCACCGCAGGCCACGACCTACGCCGCAGTCACTCGTCGTGCCTGTCCTCCTCCCAGTCAGCATCCACCTCACAGTCAGCACCAAGCAGCCCCTGCATACACTCGTCAAGCACCTCCCGCTCGAATTTCTCAGGTGCGTCCACGCAAAAGCGACGTCTGGCGCACTCGCGATAATCGCCCGCTGTGCTTCCACTGTGGCGAAGCTGGTCACCTGTTCCGCGATTGCTTATACCGACGAATGGGTCTGCCGGGATTTAGCGCCGACGCGCGAAAGCCACAGCGTGGTGAACGGCCCCCTGCCATCGATGCGTACTTGGCTGAATCATCCGGAAAGCCCTATGACTACTCGCGGTCGCTTTCACCGCGCCAATACTCCTCGCAGACACGTGGTAATGCCGGCCTGACGCGGGTCCGCTCCCCTAGCCCCCATCGGGAAAACTAGACGCGGCAACCTTTGGAGGGATGTTGCTCATCGACGAAATTCTCAAGCTCCTACACCGCTGCAACCGGATGGTCACTCCATTTCACGACGACACGATGCGCCCCACAATGATCTGCTGCCTCGGCGCTCCAGTTCTCCGACGACACGAAATCAGCTAGTACCATACCGCAGCCGTGACCGGACCCGGCGACGTCCCGGCAACACCACAGCCGTAACCGCCGACCTGAACATTTCAGTGGACGGAACCGACGTGACAGCGCTTGTGGATACCGGCGCCGATTATTCTGTGATGAGTGGGCCTTTCGCCGCCACTCTGAAAAAAGTGACTACACCCTGGACAGACCCACAAATTCGTACTGCTGGAGGCCACTTGATAACGCCGACCGGTACCTGCACTTCTAGGGTAACAGTGCAAGAAGAAACGTACTTAGCAACCTTCGTCGCACTTGTCCAGTGTTCCCGTGACGTCATCCTTGGCATGGATCTCTTAGCAGAGAATGGAGCCGTTATCGACCTGCAGGCTAAGTCAGTGACCTTATCGACTGAGAACGCAATACACAGGGCTTCAGAGCGACCGACAGCACTGCACATCCTTGATGATCACGTCACTATTCCGCCCCGTTCCAGTGTGATGACGTCTCTGGCTGCGAATACACTGCGAAACTTTGAAGGTGTCGTGGAGAGCAAACAGATCTTACTTTTCGAACGCAGTCTGTAGCCAGAGGAGTCGTTCGCCTCAAAAAGGCAAAGCAGATGTCCTACTCACAAATTTTGGCAATGAGCACCAGCATTTAAGCACGGGGACTGTAGTGGCCCATATTTGCGGTATCACGCATGTTCGAAAAGCCTCTGGACTTGCGACGCTGTCATTGACCGAGGTGGAGAGGCCTACCACCGATTTACACTTCGACATTAACCCTGCGCTTTCTCAACTGCAGCATCGCCAAGTGAACCAGCTCCTCCAGCGCTATCGGGTGACCTTCTCCAACTCTTCACGTGTTGGCAGAACCGATCTCGCCAAGCATCGCATTATTACGGATGATACTATGCCACCTCTCAGACAGTCACCTCACCGAGTGTCTTCGACTGAACGCGCCGCTATCACTCGCCAAGTGAAAGAGATGCTTCGCGACGATGTCATCCAGCCCTCGCGGAGTCCATGGGCTGCACCTGTCGTTCTTGTGAAGAAAAAGGATGGTACACTGAGGTTTTGTGTGGATTACCGCCGGCTAAACAAAGTTACAAAGAAAGACGTCTATCCTCTGCCACGCATCGACGATGCTCTGGATCGTCTCTGCTCCGCGAAATATTTCTCTTCAATGGACTTGAAATCCGGATACTGGCAAATAGAGGTAGATGAGAGGGACCGCGAGAAAACGGCGTTTATTACTCCGGATGGGCTCTACGAGATCAAGGCTATGCCCTTTGGTCTCTGCTCTGCGCCGGCTACTTTCCAATGGCTTATGGACACCGTACTTGCAGATCTCAAGTGGCAGACATGTCTCGTTTACCTTGACGACGTTGTGGTCTTCGCTCCAACGTTCGAGGAGCACCTTCGGCGCCTTGAAACTGTTTTGCAAGCCGTAACATCCTCTGGCCTTACGCTAAGGAACGAGAAGTGTCATTTTGCTTATACGGAGCTCAAGTTCTTGGGGCACGTCGTAAGCCACGCTGGTGTCCTGCCGGATCCAGAGAAAACCACAGCTATTGCCAACTTCCCTCCGCCCCAAGACCAGAAAGCTGTTCGACGATTTCTTGGCTTATGTGCCTACTACCGGCGCTACGTCAAAGATTTCGCTCGACTCGCCGAGCCCCTCACATGTCTGACAAAGACAGACACGCCTTTCACTTGGGACGCACCACCGGAACAAGCATTCAAAGAGTTTTAACGCCGCCTACAAACACCTCCCATATTGGCTCACTTCGACGAAAACGCCGACACGGAGCTTCACACCGATACAAGCAACATAGGCCTGGGCGCCGTTCTAGTTCAAATCCAAGGCGGCCAAGAACGTGTAATCGCTTACGCCAGTCGCTGTCTATCTAAAGCCGAATCAAACTATTCTGCGACAGAGAAAGAATGTCTAGCCATTGTGTGGGCGACGTCGAAATTCCGGCCATACCTTTACGGGATACCATTCAAGTTAGTGACTGACCACCATGCCCTTGTTGGCTTGCAACCCTAAAGGACCGTTCAACCCGTCTTGCAAGATGGAGTCTACGATTACAGGAATTCGACATAACTGTCACGTACAAATCTGGCCGTCAGCATTCGGACGCCGACTGCCTCTCACGTGCCCCTGTAGATCCCCCCGCAGATGAAATTCCTGATGAGGCCATACTGTTAAATGCCATCAGGACAGAGTGCCTCGCTGAAAGACAATCTGCAGATCCCGAACTTCGGCACATCATGGACTATCTAAACGGTGCATGTACAACCGCTCCGAGAGCTTTCAAGCGTGCTCTGTCATCGTTATGTGTGCGCAATGGTGTCCTCATGAAGAAAAACTTTTCCGCCAGCCGAACGCCGTACCTGATTGTTGTACCTATGTGTCTACGTGATTAAATCTTACAAGCTTGCCACGATGAGCCAACCTCTGGACATTTGGGAGTCACCCGCACGCTTGCAAGGCTCAAGGAAAAGTACTACTGGCCTCGACTTAACTCAGACGTTTCACACTATGTGAAAACGTGTCGCAACTGTCAGCGTCGTAAGGTGCCGCCGACTAAGCCCACCGGACTCTTGAAGCCAATAGACCCACCATCGAGGCCTTTCCAGCAGATTGGCATGGACATGCTGGGACCATTTCCCTTTTCACACTTCGGTAACCGGTGGGTCATTATTGCTACAGATTACCTTACACGATACGCGGAAACCTCCGCTCTACCCAATGGTACTGCCTTGGAGGTTGCAAAGTTTTTCGTCAATTGCGTGGTCCTGCGCCATGGCGCACCGGAGATTTTGATTACTGACAGAGGAGCCGCATTTACAGCCGAATTGCTGCAGCAGATTTTAATTCACAGTCATACTGAACACAGGAAGGCGACACCTTACCATCCTCAAACGAACGGCTTGACCGAAAGCTTGAACAAAACACTCGCTGACATGCTCTCAATGTACGTCGACGTAGAGCACAAAACGTGGGATGAAGCGCTCCCGTACGTTACCTTTGCATACAATGCAGCGGTCCAGGAAACAACGAACATGACACCTTTCCGTCTGGTCCATGGCCGTAAAGCGACCACAATGCTTGATGCCATGTTACCACATCTAGACGACGGCAACCAACAAGCAGATGTTCACACCTTTCTGCACCTCGCCGAAGAGGCCCGTCAGCTGGCCAGGCTGCGAAATCAGAATCAGCAACGCCGCGATGCCCAACGATACAACCTCCGACACCGTGACGCCCGGTACACAGCTGGAGACCGTGTCTGGGTTTGGTTTCCTGTACGTCGACGAGGCCTCAGTGAGAAACAGCTGTGTCGTTACTCTGGCCCGTACAAAGTGGTAAGCCAAGTTGGGGACCTAAACTATGAGGTTGTTCCTGATGGATCTAAAAATTCCCGACGCTCCACGCTCCCGGACGTGGTCCACGTGGTCCGCCTGAAACCGTATTACGACCGATAGAGTTGACTCTTTCTGTGCGCGAGCAACTGCCCTTCGTGCAATGGTAGTTTTGTTTGTTTCTTTTTATCTCTACCCACACTTCCAGCATCGGGGCGATGCTTCTTGTACCCGGGGGGGGGGGGGGGGGGGGGGCGATGACACGCTGCATTCTTTATCTTCCCTCTGCGCTGATCGCGAGCGTGTGCCTCCTCGAGGCGAAGAAAGCGACGTTCATCTAATTGTTTCCGCACTTACAGAAACGACAGAAAATAATTCACTTGTTAGCTCATGCAGCGTTAGGACGCAGTGCTTCAGCTGGAAAGAATGATCAAGTGTGGCTCGGAGAATGTGGTATGTGGTATGTGGTGGACGGGGTACGGTAGTCCCCACAGGGGCGCCAGCTTTCGGTTTTCTTCGGGTAAAGGTGAAGTGGCGAGGCGCATGGGACATCAGAGCGGCAGGCGATACCCTCATGGAGCGCCGCTTGAAACTGACACTTTCTGGGGCAAGGTGATGGGCACGCAAAACATTGTGGGGTCTCGGATTCTCCGGGTGTAGTGTACAGTGGTGTGCTGCAACCCGCTAGGGCGCGCCAAACCAGGATATTCGGTGAGGATGGCGTGGTACGGTAACCACTTTATCGCCCAGGCGAATTTCTCACCCAGGCGAAGCGCCATAGCGCTTGCGTGGCGCTTCGTCCTGTCACCTACTTATGTGTCTTGTCTGTGTTTTGCGCCTTTAAACTATTTATTCTCTACTCACAGCCATTGAATATTCACACTTTCAGTAGTAAAGCGCTTAAGCTAAATTTCCTCCTCGAGGCGAAGAAACTGAAGTAATAATTCACTTGTTAGCTCATGCAGCGTTAGGACGCAGTGCTTCAGCTGGAAAGAATGATCATCAAGTGTGGCCCGGAGAATGTGGTGTGTGGTATGTGGTGGACGGGGTACGGTAGTCCCCACAGGGGCGCCAGCTTTCGGTTTTCTTCGGGTAAAGGTGAAGTGGCGAGGCGCATGGGACATCAGAGTGGCCGGCGACACCCTCATGGAGCACCGCTTGAAACTGACACTTTCTGGGGCAAGGTGATGGGCACGCAAAACATTGTGGGGTCTGGGATTGTCCGGGTGTAGTGTACAGTGGTGTGCTGCAACCCGCTAGGGCGCGCCAAACCAGGATATTCGGTGAGGATGGCGTGGTACGGTAACCACTTTATCGCCCAGGAGAATTTCTCACCCAGGCGAAGCGCCATGGCGCTTGCATGGTGCTGCGTCCTGTCACCTACTTATGTGTCTAGTCTGTGTTTTGCGCCTTTAAACTATTTATTCTCTACTCACAGCCATTGAATATTCACACTTTCAGTAGTAAAGCGCTTAAGCTAAATTTCCTCCTCGAGGCGAACAAACTGAAGTTCTTCTGTTGAAGCGTGCCTGCTAGTTTTCCTGCCGCACTGTGACTTCTGTAACTCCTGTGTCCCGCGGTGACTTCTGATCAGAGACTTCACACCATGACAATACGAAGCATTACAACACTAGCGCCACATTCTAAAAGCTCAGCAGAACATTACCTACGCCGACCATATCCTATGACCTAGTGGGTGGAAAAACAGCGCAAACGACAAGCACCAGATCAAAGAAACACAAGACGAGCGCTGACTAGGGACTGAAAGATTATTCAAATAGGGAACTCAATATATGGAAAAAGTGACCACCCTATCAAGAAGTGGACAAGCAAATACACGTGTCGCTACGTAGGATGCAGGCACGCAATCTCGCTTTAATGCAGGAAAATGGATGGTTTACTAAAGCACAACCTAGTTGTTTTTCTTCATGTGTTAGATCTCCATTAGCTCTCTGACCAAGGCTTTCTCTCAATACAGCAACAAACTCCCGCTTTTCCAGCAGAACAAGCTCTTGTTCATTGCCCAGTCTACCCCCGACATCCAACATGTAAGCTGGAAGGACAACGTGCTCGCCGACGCGCTTTCACGTGTGGCAGCTACCAGCTCTTTGCAGATAACAGCTGACGCCTTCGCCAAGGCTCAGACTATGGCGGTCGAACCGCAAGAACTTCTTAAGGGGGTCCTCACTACAGCTGCATTAAGTCCCCATGCCTGGATCGACAGCGACTACCTACTGCAACATGACAACAGCATTAGGCAGGTGTTACTTGCCCTTTTTCTATCGCTGTGGCCTCTCCAACGAGCTCCATAATCTCAGCCACACCGGCATACGCGCCTGTACACGCCTCGTGGCCAGCCGCTATACCTGGTCCTCCATGCAGCAGGATTGCTGTGACTGGGCCTGCTCCTGCATTCAATGCTAGTACTCTAAAGTCAGCAGGCACGTCAATTCCCCAATCGGAGTTTTCCCCCCGGCTCTCTGGTCAATTCTAACACATCCACTTTGACATCACAGGGCCCATTTCCATGCTGCACCATATCGCTACTGCCGTACCGCAACCGATGGTATACTCGGTGGTCTTAAGTTTGGCTCCTCGAGGGAATCACTGAGAAAGACGTCGCCTCGGCCTTATTCGCAGGCTGATTGCTCGCCTCGAGGACCACCAGCTACCCCCCTGCTCTAATGGGATGATCGAGCGTTTCCACCGAGAGTTGAAAGTAGCCATCATGTGCCATCCAAACTCGACCTGGCTCGAAGCCATTCCAGCTGTGACCCTTGGTCTCAGCGCTACCTTCAACCTGGACATTCAGGCTACACCCACGAAGCTCGCGTACGGGTAACCACTTTATCGCCCAGGCGAATTTCTCACCCAGGCGAAGCGCCATGGCGCTTGCATGGCGCTTCGTCCTGTCACCTACTTATGTGTCTAGTCTGTGCTTTGCGCCTTTAAACTATTTATTCTCTACTCACAGCCATTGAATATTCAAACTTTCAGTAGTAAAGCGCTTAAGCTAAATTTTGTGATGCGTTTTGAGCTCATAAATAAATTAGTGAAGTCAATGAGCTTGTATTTATGTTCTGTTTACAGCTATACTTCAACAGCGAGAAGGTGCGACATTGTGTTACACGTAGTCTAGCTACTGTGGGCTTACTTACAAAGCCTTGATGCCAATTTGTTAGGTGTTCCCGCACTCACAGAATCGACAGAAAATAATTCACTTGTTAGCTCATGCAGCGTTAGGACGCAGTGCTTCAGCTGGAAAGAATGATCATCAAGTGTGGCCCGGAGAATGTGGTGTGTGGTATGTGGTGGACGGGGTACGGTAGTCCCCACAGGGGCGCCAGCTTTCGGTTTTCTTCGGGTAAAGGTGAAGTGGCGAGGCGCATGGGACATCAGAGCGGCAGGCGATACCCTCATGGAGCAGCGCTTGAAACTGACACTTTCTGGGGCAAGGTGATGGGCACGCAAAACATTGTGGGGTCTGGGATTGTCCGGGTGTAGTGTACAGTGGTGTGCTACAACCCGCTAGGGCGCGCCAAACCAGGATATTCGGTGAGGATGGCGTAGTACGGTGAATAATTTTCAGCACCACGTACCTTGACGCTTGGCTGGTGGGTAGTTGTTGGCTGTGCTAGCGAAGAATATCCCGTTATCGCTTTGATGAATAGTCGTGAAGGCAATCAGCTAGGGGCTTGTAGTGCTAAAAAAATCTGAGCCGAAGATTTGCTCTATGACGTCGGGGACGACAAAATTCCAATGAATGCATAGGGTTTTAAGCTTGACGTTTAGGTGGAGCGAGCCGTGCGTTCATTATTGACCTGTTTGCAGCGCGGTGCTCGAAAGATGAAGGAGGACGGGTACCTTGAAGATTGGCTCGTGGGTAGCAGCAGGTGTCGGAACCGCTGTCGGCAAGGAACCGCTGCGTTGTAATTTGATAGGGGACGAAGATGCGACGGCCGCCAAGTTGTCAGTTCGCAGTCGTATACAGGAGCAGCCGTTAGCATTTCCCTTTTGTCCAGCGAAGCATGGTGGTCGACATTGTCGTGGTCTGTCCACGAGGTGTCGATGGTAGTTGCACCGGCCCTCGTCACCAGGCTGGTGCGACGATGTGGTGTTATGGTCTCGGCTTTGCCGGTGGCGCGTCGGCAAGTGTTGATCCAGGCGTCTTGGAAGGAGCTAAACTGTCGATTGATATTGTCGATATGGCGCGCAAGGCTTGTGGTGTTCACCAGTATGGCGACAGCCTGTGCTGTGGGCAAGAACTGTGGCGAACAGGTCTGAATGACGCGATCAGCGATCCTAGCAAGTTGGTCAAGAAGTACCTTAAGCTGAGCCTGCTGAATTGCCTTGATGTTAGGTGTAAGTCTTTGAAGCCAGAGTGCTGGCAGTATATATCCTGAACTTCATGTTGCCCGAGAGAGCACGTATGCGGCGGAGTAGCTGCGAAGGCTTGCGCCCAGCAAATTCAGCGAGCTGTAGTTGGCGCAGTTTCTGGTCTTCCGATAGTGGCCAGCGGCAGATGCGTTAGGTTTTGAAGCTTTCGTAAAGCTTGGCCGTTGGTCGGTTGCCAAGGATATTCCGTTCCTCTTTGGCTTAGCGGGCATCGAGGTGGAAGACGAGATAATCGCAGCGGGTCCGGTCTTGCGTGATGTGTGCGAGGATGAAGTGGGCCTCGACTTGGACGAACTATATCTCGGATGAATACGGCCAAAACGGCAGAGGCTTGACAGCTACACGCCAGACATCGAACGGGATAGCGTACGGAATGCCGTGTGCCGGGGTTCTGACGTCCTCGGCGGAGACGGCAGGATGGCACTTCACGGGAGCTTTGAGTTGGCCGTACCGTTCCTGAAGCTGTTGGTCTTGCTCGTCCATGGAGATGGGTTATAGTCCGTAGTCTGGGTCACCAGATGTGTGATGTCGTTTCTGCTGAAGGACAATTCCAACATAAAAACGTAATAACTTTTTATTCGAGTAGCAATGGCAGCAGTCGAGCATACCAATGAAATACTTGTCTCAGTAGCGGAAGGAAAAAAGCCGCTCTTCCTAACTGGGTAGCCTTTTTTGTGTAGCCACTTCGCTGGCGCATGCTTCGGTTGGCGCAGTATTTTATCGCTAATGGCGTCCAGTGTGCGGACATGTATTGCTCGGCCGGACGATAAAAAGGCGAGGCTGCGTGGAAATATGCGCACCTGTGTCATCACATGTCCATTTCGCTGAAGCACATGATTTTGCTAGAAATCGTTGAAGAGGTCTGGCATGTACGGCGCTCAACCAGGTTCCTGAGCTTCCTGTTAGTGATTTTTTTCTAATCCCCTGGGTTGATGTTGTTCTAAGGTTGTACATGGCTGCCAGTATTTCCCATGCCGAGATGTCTGCGTCTAATTTGGGGCTCGGGTGGGAGCGGTAGTCCGGGAGTGTTGGGCTAATAGTGGTAGTTAGGCACTATTCTTTCAAGGCTTGGAGAAGGTCGTCATCTTTTAGGCAGATTTATGGACGATTCGGATAACCTTTCTGTTGGTTGTTCTTGCTAAATAATAGTGAGTAGAACTGAGTAGTATTGATCTGGATCCAGCAGACAGCGGAAAAATGTCCACGTGTCTTTCAAGCCGAGATTCCGCCTATGCATTTACATAGCGGACCCCATTCCTGACATGCCAACTGTCCTGCATAGGCTTCAATCGCTTTAGCCATTGTTGCGATGGGACTTTTGAGAAGAGTGTTATGTTTGTTCACTACCGTCTTTGCAGACCGCCGTGTGCCTCCTATGTGAGAAGGATGCGGCTGTTTGCGATTTCGGTATTGAGGGTGTCTGGGATTGTGGAGGTTTGCCACTGAGCCCATCTGTCGCGATTGTCAAAGATGTTTGGAACTGAATTGCGAGTGTGGCGGAATTTACCCTAGTTTACAATTTCAAATGCGCGTCGAATATTTAATAGTGACCTGAACTGAATTTCAGGATTTAATATAGAGTGCTGGCTTATGCCACAACGCAAAAAAATAAATGCCTCGTAGTGTGACTATTAACTTAGAAACTTCATTGCAAAAGAAAATGATTATCCGTCCTGCAAAGTTATGGCAGGTAGACTGCTGCTGATATCTCTGACGGTGCTATGACACTCGATACCTGTGCGTGCGGAGCCATGCTAACAGTATATATGTTTTGATTTTCTCTTTCCAATGAGGCCTTTTTTACTACCAGGACGACATTCACATTCATTACACCTCTTCTAGCTATCGCTCTTTCACTATGTTCCAGCCATGCATAATAATATTAATTATAATTATAATAATCATAATAATATTAATAATAATAGTAATAATAATAATAATAATAAATTGGTTCATAGGAAAAAAAAGGCGCTGTATCTGCACACCCATTTTGCTTGGTTTGGTTAGTGGTGTTTAACGCCGGTAAGCGCCTCAGGCTGAGAGACGCCGCAGTAGAGGACTCCGGAAATTTCGACCACCTGGGGTTCTTTAACGTGCACTGACATCGCACAGCACAAGTGCGCCTTGCTTTTCAACTCCACGGAAATGCGGCCGGCAAGGCCGGGATTCGATACCGCTTCCTTGGGAACAGTAGCCGAGCGCCGTAACCACTGCGTCACCCCGGCGGGGGACACATTTTGCGGACACCTGAACTTATACCTAAACCTCGCCGTAAGGGAAGGAGGAAGGTGGGAATGAAAGTGGAAACAGAGAAAGCGGTGCCGTAAAGGGGGCTGCGGTGTAATTTCGACCCCTTAAGGATCTGACATCGCCCAGCACACGGACGTCGACTTCATTTCGCCTCCATCGAAACGCAACGTTGCTTAAACGTGAGAACGGAAGAACTCCACACGAGCTCCGCTGATTTCGTTTCTTTACCCTAGTCAGTCAGACCTACAATACTTCCATTGATATCACAAGATTCCTGATGACGAGCGGGATCTAAGGATACCATCCAGACGTACGTACAACGAGGTTTGACCCTTCTATGTCACCTTTCTCCGTGACAAAGCCAGATGCTTCGCTAGGCCTACTGCGCCGCGCCGAAGAATAAGGAGCCCTGCATCGCAGTGGCATTCGCCCCCTGCGTCGCAGCAGCGTTCGCCAGCTCGGCTGCTCCGTGGACCATGCCAGCGCCGTGGTTCGTTATGAGGGTCACTGTAGAAGGCATCCCAATTTCTCGAGAATTAGCAGCCAGTGATTGGCTGACTAAAGCTAACAAGCTCCGGGAAGCGCGAACATCAGGGCCTCCCTTGCCAGATTTCCCTGGAGACAAAGCGGGCTCGAACCAAGCGTCCCAAATCAACAATTGGCTGCGCGCGAAGATGGCAGCTGAGCTCACGTCTGGGCAGCAAGGACGCTTACTAGCCAAAAACTCTGTAGCAACGAATCAGCCTCGCGTACCCAGCGACGCTCTCAAGCTAATTGTGCGCCCAGGGGGCGGACTGCCACTCTCCAAGATTACAACCTACCTACTACTGGAAGAGATTTGCACGGCTGCTCGCTTTACCAGGGACGCTGTTTGTCACGAAGACCTAAGAAAAGCTAACCTGATTCAGAATTCTTTCGCGTACTGCACCCCAGTTGTCGAAAGAGCTTAATGGGTGGTGCAACTCAAAGAGATCACCGTTGACAACAAAGCTTATGAGATATTCGTCTACTGCGCTCCAGATGATATTTCGAGCCGTGATGTGATTCGCGGCGCCGACATCCAACTGGATCGAAATACAATTCAACCAGAGTTACAAGACAACAGTAACCCACCCATTGTGGACATTCGGCAGCTCGGGAACACCACCACAGTACTCGTCACATTCGCTCAGCGCCAAGTACCTACCTGGGTCTACTTTTTCAACAGTCGCCACAGATGCAGCATATTCAAGAAGAAGAATAAGAGGTGTGCTAATGCTGTGGTGAGCTCGGTCATCGAGCCGATGTTTGTGCAAGCACAACTACCAACTGCAGAGGTGGAGGAGGAGGAAACAACTTTATTTAACGCATTGCATTAAGCGTTAAGAATGTCCTGGGCCAGGGTCACCAAGGCCAACTGATCTTGCAGCTGGTCAGAGGCTAACCAAGCCCGCCACGTTGGGGGAGGAGGGTGTGGAAAGTGAGGAGATTGGAGGTCGACAGGGCATGAAAAGATGCAATGCTCCAAGTTTGCTTAGTGTTCTGGCCAATTTGGGCATGCAGGGGAATGAATGATTCTGTATAGAAAAGATCGGGCAGGAGTAAGCAGTTTATTTGGTTGTATGCGTCTAAGAATGCGGATTTGCGTGGTAGTGAGAGATTTATCAGGAAGAGGAAGTGTACGGAGTGTTTCTCTAATGTTGTCGTAGTGAACGTTTGTGGGCTATCCAATCCTACCAACGACCACACGTGCAAACCAATGTGCCGCCTGTGCGGCAAAGAACATCTCACGGGTGATAGTCGCTGCAAGGAAATCTTCAGGATTCCTTACGAAGTCAAGCGTAGGAAGTGGGAGAAAATTCGAGATGCTGAGGCAGATAAACTCAAAACCTAAGAGACCGCCAAGCGGATCACACTCCAGCGCACCAGCTGATGGGACCGGCAACGCTCCGAGAGCCAGCAGCGGCAGCCCCGAGACCGTTCGAGTTCTTTTCCACAGCTTAAGTCTCCCAATCCACGGCTGGGTTCTCAGTGAACCTGGCTGGATGGATGGATGGATGGATGGATGGATGGATGGATGGACGGACGGACGGACGGACGGACGGACGGACGGACGGACGGACGGACGGACGGACGGATGGACGGACGGATGGATGGATGGATGGATGGATGGATGGATGGATGGATGGATGGATGGATGGATGGATGGATGGATGGATGGAATATAGGGGCGTCCCCTTTGAAACGGGGTGGTAGCAGTAATTATCATGCTCGTTGTTCTCCCTATATCTTAAATATTGTTTTAGATTGGTTAACTAAACCATCATTCTATATAATAAATCTTTGTTTCTACGTTACTAACATGTCACTTCTCTGCGTTTAGGCTACCAATCTTCCTGTCGTTTTTTGCTAGTTCACACCGCCGGTTTATTCACCCGGCCACTGGTATCTCTAAACCCCAGAGCTTCAGGAACAGTGACAGCGCCTGCATCAACTTTCGGATGGATACCATTACATTCGAGTATATTACAGTCAATTGTTTCACAGAAGTTACCACATACACTACGAGTGTCATCTTCATTGTTAAATTTCTTCTTGCAGCTGCGTGTTCTAAGGCCCCCTTATCTAGCTTCAAAAAGTAGGGCACTGGCTCATGAGTTATCAAAGAAATCTTCCTTCCTGATCTGCATTTTGTTTCTTTCTCTCTGTTTCTTTTCATCAAATGTATTCAATTTTTACTTTCTGTTTTTCACCTGTTGCTCAATGCTCTTTTATTTCTCCGTCCTTGTGACTAGCATACTAACTAGTTAGTTTCCTAGTTAGTCCAGCAGACAGGGGACTCTCCTCACCCTTTAAAGCAGCCGCCGGGGCTACCACCATCTCTACCCGATCTATGATAATGTCAAGAACCGGTGAGTACACAGGAAGTGACTCCCACAACTCTAGACACACACAAAGCGATTATAGACCTGACAGCAGTCATTCAACAACTGATAATCAGAGTAGAGGCTCCCGCAAAGCGATCGGCCACACTCACTCCGTCTCCCCCGTAACCCAGTAATATGCGTTGTGGGGCTAGTTGGTTCATACTCAGATAGGTTTTATGCGCACAAAAAGACGACACAAAAAGACAAGGGAGACAGGACGGAGCGCATCCTGTCTCCCTTGTCTTCTTATGTCGTCTTTTTGTGCGCATAGAACCTATCTCCCCCGTAACTGCGGGGATCATATGAATCAGTACCTATGGATATCGCTCCTCCCACCCGATCCACACAAAAATGCAATATGCGACACCGACTCACCCGCGGAGAGTTGGCAGGCGCGTTTTTCCAAAGTTGAGGTAAGCTGCAACCTAAGTCAAACTCGCATCAAGACTTTAGAAGCACACATCGAATGCTCACTCCACACAATCGGCTCACAAGTCACGAAACAGATTGAGATGCTGAGCAAAGCTATAGAGGCACAGGGCAAACTCCTCGCTGCCTTGGTACCCACGGACCCGGCGCCGACACTCGTTCAAACCCCACAACTCTCCAAGCCTAATCATGGCGAGCAGCTCATGTAACACCACCATCTGGCACTGGAACTGTCGTGTGTTCGCGGAACTTGCCGATTACAGCACATACCTATCGGAACGAGACGTAATCTCACTGTCCTCCAACACAATTTAGATCTAACTTTCCCCGAATACGTCTTCTTAGAAATATAACCTCTACCCTGACGTAAACGTTGCACTAGTCTGTTTATGTTTCAAGTCTACAGCCCTCCCCGAGCCCATAAGAATATTTTCGGTCCGCTTTTCCTCAAAGCCCAGCAGCTGGCGCAGGGGCAACCTGTCATAATTCTTGGTGTCTTTAACGCGTTCACCGCGTTTGGGGCTACCACTATGACTGCTAAAGGTCGACGCCATTGGGATGACTGGCATACGCACCAGCTGACTATTATCACAAACTTGTCCTACCCAACTAGGCACGGTAGGGGCCTACACCGTGATACAACGCCTTTACGATCTCCGGAGTTAAAGCGACTTGGTGTCAAACGAAAACTTTGGGAGTGGTCACTTCGTATTCGAAAACGTGATACACGAGCCCACCAGGCAGTGTACGCGGCCGGCTCAGGTAAATGACTGGGACTGCTTCCGGACACACAGGAAACAGCAGAACAAACCTCCCGCTATTACTGCCATCAAGGCGTGGACAGCCGAAATTTTCAAACAAGTAGCCGATGCCACACAAACCGTCGAGTTAGAAGACAGTGTCCCACACTGCGACCGCTACTACTCTCATCTGTGGGAGCGCAAGAATTTGCTCGAAGCTCTAATTGCCACTCGGAAATGGGACGCCAACAGCTCGAGAGAATCTTCCACCAGTATCCTGGCACGTCTGACGAGCTCATACAAGAGCTTATAAATACCTAAATCCGCCCCGAACCAGCAACCATCCTCCCCTTCTATCAGGGCGCGGACAATCTCTATCTAGACGCTTCAATCACTTTTGCGGAGGTCCGAGCGGAACTAAATCGCCTCAAGACCGCATTTCAAATAAAATACTTAGGAATCTAGACGACGCATCCATTATTGCTCTTACCGACTATTTTAAAGAATGTTGGGAAAGCGGTATCATCCCTCACGATAAGAACAGACTCTCACGATACCTTGAAGACATCCATCTTCTACCACACACAATGTTCGGCTTCTGCCCTCATTTAGCAGCTCTCGGACATCCTGCTTCTTCTCCGTCAACAGGTAGTGAGACGTGCACTAGACACGAAAGTTATCGTCGGCCTCGATGTTGCCAAAGCATTCGACAACGCCTGCCATGGAGCGCTTCAACAACTTCAGGCTCTCGGTGTTGGACATCGCACAATTGCATACATCCGAAACTTCCTCACCGACCGCACAGTGCAGCCTAAAGCCGGCACGGGAGGTCCTTCCAGCAGCTCTCCGGGAAACCGTGGCACGCCGCAAGGCGCCGTACGTTCGCCGATGCTTTTTACCGTCGCACTGATAGGCCGACCGAAGTTACTAGCCGACATCTCCCACCTGCATCACAGCATTTATGCTGACGACCTCCCACTTTGGATAACGCCCGGCAGAGACGGCCATATTGAATAGACTTTACAGACCGCAATCGAACGGATCGGAGATTATTTAAGTACGGTTCGCCTCACGTACTCGGCGACAAAGTCCAAAGTCCGAGTATATTATCATCCCTTCGCCGGAATGAGGCCCGCCAAAGATACTTCCTGATGTCAACCTGCAGGTCCATGGAAACCCGATTCCTCGAACAGAATAACATCAGGATCTTGGGCTTGTCCCTGCAGGCTAACGGCACAACAACATCACGCTTCAACACATCAACCAGTCGTTGGTACAGATCGGACGCCTCCTTAAGCGAATCTCCAACAAGCATCATGGTATGCGAGAGTCCGACCACCAGCGCCTCGTTAAAGCTTTCATGTGCCCAAGCATCACCAACTCTGGACCTTACGTCTCACTAGTGCCGAACGCGAACGGCTAGACGCGTCACTTCAAAAAGCATACAAAATGGTCCTAGGTCTTCCCGTATACACAGCTACCCATAAGCTCATGGCTATCAGAATCTTGAATACCGTGAGAGAACTGATCGAAGCAACCCTCACCGCCCAGTATGAGTGGCTCTCAATCACACATGCTGGCCGAGCGGTACTGCAGCAAGATGGGATCTCGCCACCGAGATCGGCCCATGGTAACGCTGAACTTACACAGGAATATCGCCTAAATCTCCGCAGTCCTCCCATTGACAAACGGATGCACCCGGAACACCACGCCGAGAGACGGGCCGATGGGGCTCGTCAATTCGAGAAACGATTCAGCGGACGTCCAGACATCACGTATACGGACGCCTCTTGCCATTCATCGAGGCCAGCGATTTTGGCAGTAGCTCTCGCCCCTCATCGCAGCCGGTACACAGCCTGCAGCATTCGCAGTGCAGAAACAGTCACCGCAGCTGAGGAGGTTGCCTTTGAGCCAGTGCTAGCCCCGACCCTAATACCAAAGTGGTCATCAGTAACTCTCAACAGGCTATTCGCAACTACGATGCTGGCCGTATCTCTTGCCAGGTGTTACACATGGTAGTGCTGGAGCATGAGGCACTACCAACTCCAAAGAAGCACATATCCTCCCACACACCGCGAGCTTAAAAGACGCGAGGCCGTCCAATGGCGCAAACTACAAATTGGCAGCTTCCCACACCCCTCTTATACAGCTCTTTGTAAACACTGCTCTACTCCGGCCACTCTCATACACATGGCGTGGACTTGTACACACTATAACACAGACGACTCAAACACCCCAGAGACGTGGGAGTCTCTCCTGCGTACTTCCGAGCCAGCAGACCAGCGCTGGCTTATCCAGCACGCGGTGGAGGCCGCGGACCCTCAAGGGATCCCCGCCGACCTCCTCAAAGCCAGCGCAACCGGTCCTCTTACTGGTCCCCTAATTTTGGGCGCCATAAAAGAGTTCACCATCACCACCACCAGCCGTGCTTAAACACGCACAATATTTTTCAAGGGCTGCAAAAGCTATTTTGGGCGATCATCTCAAGGTTGCACAACTATTGCAATTTCAATATCACAACAATATGTTTCCTTTCAGTGTCTTTTCCTCTGCTTTGCTCATTGGCGCATATTGCTGGATGCTCCACCTTTTTATCCCCTTCATGGATCACTGCCTTGTCGTGGCAGAGGGGCTTGCGAAACTCGGTGAAGTCGTGAGCTCTGCTGTGTAGGGCCACCCAATATAGGTCACGGCAGAGAGTTCTGACAAAATGTGGTTCACTGGAGAAGGTAATGGCAACCCACTCCAGTATTTCATGCCAAGAAAACCCTATGCACAGTCACAATACCATTATTAATATGACGCCAGAAGATGAGCTCCCCAGGTTGGAAGGCGTCCCACATGTTACTGTGGATGACCAAAGGGCGATTCCTAGTAGCTCCAGGACGAATGAAGCGGCTGGGCTAAAGCCAAAAGGACGCTCAGTTGTGGATGCGTCGGGAAGCGACCGGAAAGTTCGATGTTGCAAGGAGATATATCACATAGCAACATGGAATGTAAGATCTATGATGCAAGGTAAACTGGATGTCGTCAAGCGAGAAATGGACAGATTGAGCATTGATATCTTGGGTATCAGCAAGATCAAGTGGACCGGAATGGGAGAATTTAACTCCGGCGACCATTATGCCTTTTATTGTGAGCACGAATCCAAGAGAAGGAATGGGGTCGCTCTCAAAGTAAACAGAAGTATGGGCAAAGCAGTGCAAGGGTACAACCCCAAAAACGACCGAATGATTTCACTTCGGATCCAAGGTCACCCTTTCAACATAACAGTTATCCAAGTCTATGCACCTACCACTACTGCTGAAGAAGCTGACGTTGAGAGAATTTATGCGGACCTACAATGCCTTTTAGACCGCACCCCATCATCAGACGTCGGTTTTCTCTTAGGAGACTGGAATGTTAAGGTCGGGAGTGACGAAATATCCGGAATTATAAGCAAGTTTGGTCTTGGCGAGCCAAATGAAGCTGGGCAGAGGCTAGTAGAGTTCTGTCAAGAAAACAACCTGACCGTAGGGAATACCCATTTCCAACTGCACAAGAGGCGCCTGTACGCATGGACTTCACCGGACGGTCTGTACAGGAATCAGATCGATTATATTCTTTGCCGCAGAGATGGAGAAGCGCTATACAAGCAGTAAAAACAAAGCCTGAGGCCGATTGTGGCACCGATCACCAGCTTCGTGTTGCCAAAATTAAACTTCGACTGAGGAAAACACAGAAAACCAGAAGGCCTTTCAAGTATGATCTGGATCAAATTCCATTAGAATATGCTGTGGAAGGGAGGAATTGATTTCAAGAATTAGATCTAGAAGACAGAGAGCCCGAAGAGATGTGGACTGATGTTCGTGATATAATACAAGAAGTTGCTACTAAGGTAGTTCCAAAGCAAAAGAAATGCAAGAAAGCAAACTGGTCATCTGTAGAGGCTTTGCAAATAGCAGAGGAAAGAAGGATGGCAAAAGTTATGGGGAAAGAGAAAGATACAAGGTTCTCAATGCGGATTTTCAGAAAATAGCAACGAGAGATAAGAATGCCTTCCTGAACATACAGTACCTAGCAGTTGAGGACAACAGCCATTTAAGGAAAACAAGAGCTTTGTATAAGACAACCAAAGATATCAAAGGAAGCTTCTGTGCTAAGCTGGGCGTGATAAAGGAAAAACGAGGCAAGGACCTCACTGAAGCCTCAGCGATAAAGAAGAGGTGGCAGGAATACACAGAAGAACTGTACAAGAAGGGCCCGAATGTGCAAATCGAACATAATAAGGTTTTGATTACTGATCTCGAGCCGGGCATCCTGAAGAGTGAAGTTGAATGGGCCTTAGCCAGCCTTGCTAAGAACAAAGCTAGCGGAATTGATGGCATTCCAGCTGAGTTGCTTCCAAACCTCAACCATGATGCTGTTAACATTCTGCATATATTATGTCAGAAGATTTGGACAACCCTGCAGTGGCCACAGGATTGGAGGAAGTCAGTTTACATCCCCATTCCAAAGAAAGGCAGGGCCAAAGATTGTTTTAACTACCGCTCGATTGCGCTTATTTCGCATGCTAGCAAGGTGATGTTGAAAATCCTCCAAGGTAGGCTGCAGCAGTATGTGAATCGGGAGATTCCGGACGTGCAAGCTGGGTTTCGCAAGAGCAGAGGAACTAGAGACCAAATTGCCAACCTCCGCTGGATCACGGAAAAAGCGAGAGAGTTTCAAAAACCCATCTACTTCTGCTTTATTGATTCTGCGTAAGCGTTTGACTGTGTAGATCACAGCAGATTGTGGCAAGCTCTCCAAGAGATGGGAGTTCCAGTTCACCTCATCTGTCTCCTCAGGAACCTGTATGAAGGACAAGAGGCCCCAGTCAGAACTGGGCATGGTCTTACTGATTGGTTTCCGATTGAGAAAGGAGTGAGGCAAGGCTGCATACTGTCGCCCTGCCTATTTAACCTACATGCAGAGTGCATCATGAGGAAGGCCGGTCTGGACGAGTCTTCAGCTAGAGCGATGATCGCTGGAAAACGTATCAACAACCTTAGATATGCGGATGATACCACTTTAATGGCAGAAAGTGAAGCGGAACTCAAGAGACTTCTGATGCGCGTACAAGAAGAGAGTGAGAAGTTTGGGCTTAAACTGAACATTAAAAAGACAAAGATCATGGCGTCTTGCCCTATTAAGTCCTGGAGCATCGAGGGACAAGAAGTGGAAGCTGTGACAGATTTTCTCTTCTTGGGCTCCAAGGTTACCTCGGAGGGAGACTGCAGCCATGAAAATAGGAGATGCCTGCTTCTGGGAAAGAGAGCAATTGTTAGCCTTGACCGCCTAGTAAAGAGCAGAGACATTAGTCTGCCAACCAAAATCCGTATAACTCGTGCTATGGTCTTTCCAGTTGTGATGTATGGATGCGAGAGTTGGACTGTGAAAAAGGCTGACCGCCGAAGAATTGACGCGTTTGAATTGTGGTGCTGGCGAAGACTCTTGAGAGTTCCTTGGAGTGCCAGAAGATCAAATCAGTCCATATTGTTGACCATAAACCCTGACTGCGCATTGGAGGGTCAAATTCGAAAGTTAAAGCTCAGCTACTTTGGTCATCTGATGAGAAGAGAGGAGTCGGTGGAGAGAGATTTGATGTTGGGAAAGGTTGAGGGTCGCTAGAGAAGGGGTAGGCAGCGAACGCGATGGTTAAATGGCATCCTCGAGGCACTGCAGATGAAGTTATGTGATTTTAGGAAGATAGTGAGAGACCGGAAAGCGCGGCAGGACTTTTTGACGGGTTAGTTGGTACATGATCTTGATTCCTGTGGCGTTTCGTCAGCGCTATAAGAATCAAGAAAGCGTGGCGTGACATGGTCCATAGGGTCACGAAGAGTCGGACACGACTGAACGACTGAACTGATATAAACTGAACCACCTTTTTATATTTTATAATCATTTGCGGTACTGAAACTATCAAATCAAAAGGATAGCCCGTGGAGCCGAGATGGGCTCCAAAAAGAAGACGTCAGCCTGGAAAGTGGCATCCACGTAAGAGCCAAGCTGTAAGGCCAGCAACGATCACAAAAGGCAATTAGCAGCGAGCAATATCCTTGCCAAGTGACATCGTTCTTCTTGATAAAAACATGGCTTCTTATGATTCCGGTTCGGCGTGCTTTGGAAGAGGCGCGTGAGAAGTAACAACAAAGACAACATAATCTTCAGCTTCGTTTGTAAACAAGCGTAATAATTTTTCAATTTCGTGCCAGTGTTCTGTCACATTTGTCGTTTCATAGATTTGTTCCAGCCCTTATGCTTAGAAAGTAGGTGCTATTCATGCAGGCTACATGTGCTTTGAAATATAAATATTTTAGAGATCCTAAAGGGAGATAGCAAATAACGTACGGCCTTAGCGTTGTATAAAGTCTCTTGTCTGAATTCGGTACTTACGAAGAATTCGGTAGACTGCTGTCTTGATTGCCAGGTTTTCTGTCCCTAAACTCGCACGCTAGAGCCACATCAATGTCGCTTGGCGCCTTCTCAGTTTTACCTGCTTGAGTCAAAACAGACATAATTAGAAAATTGAAACGCTGTAAACCGAAAGTGCATCCATTTCGAATGCAAACCCCGAATTCATTTCGTTATATTAATTTTTCCTTTTGAGCACGTGCATTAAATGTAGTTTAGGCAGTCAAAAATAGTTGCAGCTTAGCTCAGCTAACAAGGGTTACACACGAGAAAGCTTGTTATGCTCCATTATGTTGGTTTCTTAAGCGAGGTCAGGATCATAATGAATAATAATTGGTTCACAGGAAAGGAAAGGCGCAGTATCTGTCACACTTGCTATGTGGGCACCTGAACCGCGCCGTAGCGTAGAGGAAGGGATGAAGGTGGGAGTGAAAGTGGAAAGGGAGAAAGGGGAGCCGTAGTGGAGGGCTTCGGAGTAATTTCGACCACCTGGGAATCTAACGTGCGCTGACATCGCACAGCACACTGACGCCACTTCGTTTCGCGTCCATTAAAACGCAGCCGTCGTGGTCGGGTTCGAAACCCGGAACTCCGGACAGTAGTCGGGCGTCTTACCACTGCACCACCCCGGCGGGGCAGGTCAGGATCATACAATCCTGAATCTAGTTTTGTGATCGGAAGCACAAATAAGCATAGACGGGCACTGTTCTGTCTTTTCCGCGCGAGGCTAGTAAAACTTTCGCTTTAAAATGAGGGGACCTAGCCTGTGCTTCGTCATACCTAACCATGGCCGCCGCGTTGGAGTTCGAATCAAGAATATACCCCGGGTCATCTGCCGGGTGCCTCCACTGAGAAAACTAGACGGGTAAACGTCTTTCGATTGATATTTGAGTAATGAAGCAGCAGCACCTCTCATACATCCGGCTGGACATCTGCACTTGGAACAGAGTAGATCGGCCACTTGGGGGACAATGGACGTGTCTCTGATGGACTCCGACGAGTTTCGTAATTAGTGGTTTCATAAGTTATCAAGGCCCTTCCACAGATTTCAATACCATCGGGAGTAGCTCAAGACCACCCCCGACCACCTTCATCCGGTATTTGTGCTCCCTACTCCACGAATCAGCTCGATATTGGGGCTGCGACATCTACACTGCTGCTAGGCCTACAGCCTGTCACTACCCTCCCGCTATGCTCGACGCATACAAGGTGGAAAGAGAGCCGAGCTCCACAGAAGAGGCCGTCGACAGTAGCTTGCATGCAGCGCATGAAGGCTGCGTCTGAAACTTCTCAATAAATACATTACCCTCTAGTCGCAAATGAAGGAAACCATCTCGAAAGCGCCTTGCAGGATTACGCTTCGCCCACCGGAATTATCAGCCGCCGACTACAGGGACATTAGTCGCGTTCGTGGGGTCTTTTCTGCTCCAAAATTCGTGCTCACGCTCTTCGGCAACCAGTTCTCCAATCTTATATAATCTCAACGGATGCAGCAAGTAATGATGTATTTCGACCTAATTCCCTGCTTATCAGGACTCCTAACAACTATCACACAGAGACATTGCACAAAATTAAGTCCCTTATTTTTAAAGGCACTACCTACGACATGGCCACGTTCAGACTTTAACAAAAGTTTACAGCCCAGAGGTCTACCTCTGAGTGATACTACGTGGCTCGTAATGCATAACCCAGTTTCCATACCTGCTGAAGGCAAGAGTTTACTTTTCCTCCCACCCTCTCCAATGGCTAGGACTTCCACGATTATTACAGGTCATAATATACGGCTTAAGCGCAAATCCTCCGGGGTGTAAACTTTTGATATATCAAAAGGCTGTACATTGCTCACCCCTGAATACGTGCACAGGCATCATTCACGGAATTTCTTTGGAGCATTCAGCAAATCAAATCCCTTCTAGTCTTCTTGACTTCGACCGGCACGAACTCATCATGGTGGTTCGGCGTATATGGTCGACCGACTCCATTCTCAGCACATCTTTTATCAGGGATGTGTACATCGCTGCGTTCCCCTCAGACGCAAGGTTGAAGCTTGCAACGTTTGTCTCAAGATCGGTCATCATCCGGACTTCTGCCTCGGTCCAGCCCTTTCGCTATGTCCGCGATGTGGTGTAACTGATCCTGTAACTGCGGCGTCTCATCCGGCGTTCGAAATATAGAGCCTGGCGTCAGAGATCCCGAGTCTATGGCCAGCGGTCCTACCCACAGCATCAGCTTAAACACCAAGAGATGCCTGAGCTCGAGCCAGCGCCAATGCGAAATTTCCAGCAAGCGTTGAGCACTCTTATCCATGTTTACAATATTTCCGTTATCTGTCGCTAGGTGACGCTGCTCAGAGGATCCTACCGTAGAGAGAACGGAATAACGCGTTGAGGTCCCAGCTCTACACCGTCTTCTGCCAATAGTTCCGGATCTCAGATGAGCTAGGCCCCGGTTCTCAATAGGCTCTGTACAAAATCAAATGCACCACTACAAAATGAAGTTGGTCTTATGAACGCAAAAAAACCAAAGTGGAGTCTAGAGCTCTAATCTCTCTAATGCGGTCCTACACCTTCCCCTCCTTAGACCCAGGCACGTTCAGCGACTTCCTAGCCCGTCTCTCGCGCACCCCTGATGAAGCTGGGGCAGGTAGGTCACCGCCGCTTGCGGCGGGGGCTAGCCCGACGTTTTATCTGTTGTAGGCCGTCAATGCACCCGCCACCGCTTCGGTGGTGGAAGACGGCTGTTGTTGCGGCTCGCGTCTTTCTCTCCCTCTCCTTTTTTTCTTCTCTATTTTCGCTTCTCTCCGGCCGCGGGGTTGGTGCAATGGTAAGACGCCGACTACTGGTCCGGAGTACCCGGGCTCGAACCCGACCTCGGCGGTTGCGTTTCGATGGAGGCGAAACGAAGAGGCGTCCGTGTGCTGTGCGATGTCAGCACACGTTAATCCTCAGGTGGTCAAAATTGCTCCGTAGCCTCCACTAGGCTCCTCTTTTTTTCTTCCCACCTTCACTTCCACCTTCCTCCCTTCCCTTACGGCGTAGTTGAGGTGTCGACAGAAAACAAGTGAGACAGTTACCGCGTCTTTCCCTTGCTATAAATGAATCTCCTCTCCGCACGAGGCAGCAAAGGTGGCGCAGCTACAGAGCAGTAGCAGGCCCTTTCATTTTCTTTTCCTTCTTCCACAACAGCAGCCCTCCACACCAGCCCCAAATAATTCTACAGCCCTGATTGGTTGTGGCTTAGCTTGGTTATGCCTGGTGATTGCGAAGCAATACGTGGCACTACTAATGTACCGCTTTTGGTGATTCTTGGCTGTGCTATATTCATCATGGTGATGTTCCGATTATGTTTGCTGTTATGGCTATTGTGACGCTCGACTGTGCTATGTTTAGCTATGGTTTTACATACGTCTGGAAGAAAGGCGCAGTATCTGACACCATTCTCCGACAAGTGTGCGTTTCGATTGTACTCCATCGCTCCTGTCGCGTGGCGTTCCTTGGCGCGCATTCAAGTGTGGGATTGGCAGGAACGCTAGACAAGGTGAGACTTCTCAGGGTTTCGCCTTTCACTACTTTAGTCGCCGAACTGGTAGTGCTGCTAGTCGATGCACGTTCCAAACTATCGGACAAATTCGTACCTTTTTCTCTTGCTTTTGACGTCGATTCTGCTACCGAAGACATTGACCGCCTTTTCCGCCTGGCTGCTTTTTGCGCTCGTCGCTTGGAAAGCAGTTCGTCTCGCTCTTCTTCTGTCTATGTGGCTCGCTTTTGCTTCCTCTTTGCAGCTGCCTAAGCGCTTTGACTGGCGGCGGCACCTCATGGCTTGGCGAGAGGAGCGGCGTCAGGCCGTAACTGCCAACGCGCAAGGCGACGGTGAGCCCCCGCTCTTACACAGATGGTATGACGTCACGCAGCGCGCAGCGCCACTAGTGAGAGGAACGGAGTGAGTCCGTAACTGCCACCGCGCAAGGCGACGGTGCGAGTTGAGCCCCCACTCTTACACAGATGGTATGACGTCACACAGCCAGGCGAAAGAAGCCGCGAAGAGCCAAGACCTCTTTGCCTGCTTCCGATCGCGGAGGTCTCTGCTCCCGTCCCTTAGGCCTGCGTGCGGGGGCGGGAATTGGGGGCCTCCTAATCTGGTGGAAAATAAAGTTATCATCATCGTCATCATCACGCTAAAGGTCAAGCGTGGTTGCCACTGCCGTGCCTTTTATCGGGCTAAGGTGGTAGCGAAAGTAGTATTGCTTCGCAATAAAAAGATTGCTTAGCTCTGCTATACCTATGATATACATAACGAAAAGCAGTGACTACCCTAATGATTCAGAAGTTATTCAGAAGTTAACGTCTCCTGCCTTCTGCGCCACTCTCCAGCAGCTAAACTCTCCTTGGCTTCCATGTCGAGCGCGTCTAACTTCACCGGCATTCTATAATTCGTTTACTGGAAAGGAAAGGCGGAGCATCTCACATGGAAGTTAAGAAGCGCCGCCCGTCGGCGTTGGAGCCCACTTGTTGCCGCTTGGTCCTCATTGCTTACAGCAGATGAGTGCCGTCACATCCTTGACATCACCCTAATTGACATTGCATGCCAATCGCAGTATCTGGCACTTACAGAATCTCGCTATCATTGTCAAGGTAGACAAGCGGAATTATGAAGTGCGCTTCACAACTCGGAGCTTGGCGCAGCGGCAAATCGCCCGACTGGGGATCCAAGTGATGGAGGCTCGATTCCCGGATGGACGCATTTTTTTTAATGAGGAGGAGTCTCACACCTCTCAAGCAATGGTAGGCGACGCCGGCAGAGATTGGCGAGGGGGCTGCGCAGCTCGCCTTGGCTGTGATGTCACGGCCTAAGGAACACGGCATACGACATACGCGAAACTCGGTTTGGTTGGTTTGGGGGGTTTAACGTCCCAAAGCGACTTCGGCTATGAGAGACGCCGTAGTGGAGGACTCCGAAAATTTCGACCACCTGGTGTTCTTTAACGTGCGCTGACATCGTACAGCACACGGGCGCCTTGCTTTCCGCCACCAACGAAAAGCGGCCGCCGAGGTCGGGATTCGATCCCGCGCCCTTTGGAACAGTAGTCGAGCGCCGTAACCACTGCGCCACCCCGACGGGGTTTACGCGAAGCTCGGCTCCCGACCCTCGTAGTGAAGCTTTTGAAGAGCAGTCAGACGGTCTTCTGATGAACGAGCAGGTTAGGAGAGAGAGAGCTTGTGTGTTTTCAAGTGAAAAGCTTCACTACGATGCTCGGCTCCCGACCCTCGTAAGCTCCCTTTTTCCTACCCTGCTCGTTCATCAGAATGCCGTTTGACTGCTCTTTAATGCAAGCTAGATACATTTATTGATTCTGAAACCCCCTTTTAGCCTCAGTTGAATCCTTCATGGAGTCTACGCAGCAAAATATTCAGGATTAGGTCACTTAGACCACTCCTTTTAATTCTTAACGTATATAGTCGTCGTCAAAGTCGTCACAATTGTTATGACTGCCTTTGTACACGCGCTCCTTCTGCTGCCAGTACATGCCTTTTGGTTATAGTGTTTTACTTCAGGGCCCCTTACCCCACTGGGGTTACCTCCAGCCTAGTCCAAAGGGCAAGGTCCTGCTGAACTATATACAAGGCAACCGCTTTACCCAACATAACGAATCTGTGATCTCTACCCGGCTAGATGCTAGCGTTGGCTGGGACGCCTTCCCCGATCTCACGGTCCACAAAATTCAGCATGCCACCAGGCGTAATGCGCAAATCAATCTAAGTAGTGGCCACAATGTCTGCAATAGTACATCTCCGACACACCCCAATTTCCCCGAAGCAGCTTAGGCTCACAATTTTGAATACATTTCTACAAACACTTGACTCGATTGGCCCCTCTCTTGTCCACAATCTCTTCTCCTGGGTCCAGCAACTACAGGGTGATGATCGGGCTTAAAAATCGGTCCGGCCTTCGCATATTCCTCTTAACACTATTTACTCTGCCCCGCCGGGGTGGCTCAGTGGTTACGGCGCTCGACTACTGTTCCCAAGGACGCGAGATCGAATCCCGGCCTCGGCGGCAGCTTTTCGATGGAGGCGAAAAGCAAGGCGCCCGTGTGCTGTGCGATGTCAGTGCACGTTAAAGAACCCAAAGTGGTCGAAATTTTCGGAGTCCTCCACTACGGCGTCTCTCATAGCCTGAGTTGCTTTGGGACATTAAACCCCACAAACCAACCAAACGAACTATTTACTCTAAACTTCTTCACGTGTGGGAAGCCGAGCAGTCCCTCCTCCGATAATAGAGTCGGTAACAAAACAATCGAAAACTCCGGCTCAAATTGCAAAAGATGGACCAACAACTTACACAGTACACAATGTATTTGGCAACTCAACAATACGTTCAGTTTTGAGAAGTGATACATTGTCAACTCGGCAACTGATGCACATGGCAACTTTTCGCTACCTACTTGACACCACTTCCCCTCTCTCGTATATCTCATAAGCACCACTTAACTAAAAGCTTCACATGTGTACTAAGGGAATTGACCATCATTTCAATACCCTGCTTAACCAACATCTGCCCTCGGCCTACCACTAACCTGTCCCTCCCTACTAGTGCAGCCCTAACCAGCTTCTTGATGTCCCTATAACAGATACTGAAGCTCGACATGCGCTCGCGACCCGAGTAAATACGTCACCGACAAGCCCGGGGAAGGTTACCAATAAACTCCTCCGAAATATAGATAATCCTCACTGAATATTTTAGCCGCTCCATCGGCACTGGAACCCTACTACCCACATGGAAGGACGCCCAGGCCATATTCGGTGTCAAACTTAATAAACAACTTCACGTGGAAAGATTTCTGCCTATTTCTCTCCTCCCTCCATGGACAAGACATTTGAGCATGTTATACTCACGAACTTGCAAAATACATAGTTGGCTTCCGCAAGTCTCTTTCAGGCTAAGATGTTATGCTCAGTCTTAAGCATGGCATTCTTGTTGTTAATGGCAGTGTAGATTTACGAGCCCTACCATGTCTCGGCCTGCATGGTGCATTTAATAACATGGTCCATTCCGCCACATATGCTGGACTAACCATGATTTGTGGTGCTGAGGCCACTCCCTCAAGGCTCTCCCCTATCTGCTTTCGTCTTAAGGTGCGGTAAGTTACCTATGCCCATTTCACTTCGTTCCATCCCCTCTCTTAATTTCTCTCGCTATTGCGATCACATTGCTCTCTGGTTAACGCGGTTCTGATGGCCACATCGAAGACACCTTACAAGCAGCTTCGAGCATAGTAGTAGAACCATCTGGCGCTATGAAGCTACACTGTGCGGCTAAAAATGTGAACTCCTGCTTCTACGTTCATACGGCCTTTATCGACATTATACAACCGTTCATGTTATTGATCAAGCTATTTAACATGTCTCTCAGATTCCAGTACTTACTCTTTTCATTCAAGCCAACCCAATGACGCCTACTCTTCCAACGCTTTGTACTGCTGTCAGTCACACGCTCCGCCTCGTAAGGTGCACATGTCTAAGAAGCATGGAGGCCTCCGCGCATCGGAACTCCTCCATGTTGTGCATCACTTTGTGCTTAGCATACTTACGTACTCACTACTGCACTTTCATCTCTCCTGTGCAGAAATCTAGGTTATAGATGTTCTTCGCCGTGTTCACCAATACTCCCTTGATATTCCTTTTAATGCCTCAACCGAACGTCACCCTCTAGTAGGCATCCTGAACATTCCTTAAAAATTAGCGGCTCATCTCATCTCACCGTAAGCCAGGCTTACTCGACCACCACTGTTCGGCTTATACTTAAATATCTGCCCATAAACTTCAATTCAATAATTGAATCTGGACACCCTATTCCCAATTATATTCATCAATACCTACACATTCCGACTCTACCTAAGAACATGCGCAATCTTCACCACGCGCAACGATGTCAAAAACGGGTTGAAGCCCTTAAAAGATGACATTCCAATATCAAGGGTGTGCTCTATGTCGATGTGATGGAATATTCATCCACCCCTTCCCGTGACTTTTCAGCTGCTAACTCGACCGCCTGTCTTAAAATGACTGCCAACATATACGCCTCCTTTTCGGAGGACGCGGAAGAGGCAATTATCTCTCTTGCTGTGACAACTTCCGAAATTACCACCATTGTCATTGATTCCAAATCAGCTGTTCATAACATCGATATGGGCCGGATATAGCGTTCAGCTCTGGCTTTCCTCCTAAACACCTGTTAACTCATTCTTTAACCCATATTGCGGACCCCCCCCCCCCCCAAACGGGCCTGGATCGTGACTAGGTGGTTCAAGCCTGTGCCAGAGGCTTCACTCTCCGGCCGCAGGCAGTAGAGTCCACATTCGGCTACGTGGCTGAACCTAGTCCTCACCCTTCATAATATATGTCACCATTACCACCAAGGTCACCTTGTGTTTCCCTGGCACACCGCGAAGCCTCTGTGTATCTTGAGATTATCTGGCGCCAGCTTCAAACTCGCCTAATTCCCATTCCTGCCTTCCGCCACCTCATTCACCTAGCCATCTATCCTTCCACAGCTTGACATTACTGCCAGGCTAGAGCCAACGTTGACTATATCATGTGGGGATTTACACCCCCTCCCCCCAAAAATCTATCCTTCCACAGCTTGACATTACTGCCAGGCTAGAGCCAACGTTGACTATATCATGTGGGGATTTACACCCCCTCCCCCCAAAAATCTCCTTTAACAATAATTGAAAGAAGCAGTGGGTGGCTGCTTTTCGCAGCCTCGTGCTGAATTTCATGACCAGATATTGGATCGGGCTCAGGCGGTAGCGGAGGCCTATCCACCATAGAACTTCCCTCCTTCCATTACTGCCCCGTTCCTGTTTGGGATAAATTATGTTGTTACTCACTCCCCACTTAAAATGAACGGCATACAAAACGAGGTGCATTTTTCGCCAGTTTTACTCGTTCGCAAGACGAAATCCAACAACACTAACAAATTAAAGCTAAATGCGAAGCAGAACAACACTGAACGCTGCCCTTGTAAAAGTAGCTTCATAATTTCGGTCACAAATTGCATGCGTTTTTCCTACGCATTTCTCTCATTTCTTGGTAATGTCTAAATCCAAGAGAACAGCATTGAACCTCAACAAAAGTTGTTGTCGGGCTAGTTGGCTTGAATCATGTAATGCCATTAAGGCTATGCGCAAAAAAGGCAACGCAAAAAACAGAGGCAACGACAGGACGAGCGCTCGTCCTGTCGTTGCCTCTGTTTTTTGCGTTGTCTTTTTTTGCGCATAGCCTTAATGGCATTACATGAACAGCATTGACTACATGAACGGCGATGCTTTAGAAACGATGAAGCAGGTACTGACATCATGAAGAATCTCAACCAATGCGGTACCATATTGGTGTCACGCGGGGGCTCGTCTTTCGTGCTCTAATTTGTTGTAAAGCGAAATCAGCGCCAGCATCAGACGCCCACATGAAAACCCAAGGCTTTAGTGCGCTGCCTGCTCCGCCACGGTGGAGAAGGGGTTGAAATGCTCGGCTACTGTGCCTGCGGTCCCGTGTACAAACCCGACCTCCTGCAGCTGCGTTTCAAGTGAGGTGAAATGCAGGGAAGGCACCTTAACGGTAGTTGTTGACTATGGAGGGTGCTCGATCTCGGCACTCTCGATTAAGAGTGATGATATTGATGCCCCAGAGGAGGTTGCAATAGCTCTTGCTTGCGTCGGCACAAAGGCCACGTTTTTGTGTTGAGCGGCAGTAAAACTGCAATTCAAAATTTTTGTAATGGGAGAATATCTTCCATGGCACTCGAAAATGTAAGACAAAAAGAATTGGATAGGACAATTAATCTGATTTCGGCCTGAGCGCCCGAATTTGTTAGTGGCAACGAGGCTGCTCCCAACATGGCTCGAGGTTGTAGCGGCGGTTGGAAATGTTTGGGAGGTTTTAGCGGTCCGGAACCCCATTGGCGTAGGCTGCTATCCGCGCTCTTTCGATTAGTTCTTTTTGGCCCCTTGCGTCCCAGCTGGTCTGAGCTGCCTCCCACCCATCCTGCGTTGTGCTGGTTATTAGTGATAGCCTGATTTCGCTGGCATGCCCACACCATATGGTACAGGTGCGCCTTCTCCCCGCAGAATTTACATTGTGAGTCAAATGACTCCGGATCTATTCCGTATAGTCTTCGTGGGTTGTTAAATGTGTTGGACTGAGCTTGCGGAGGTTTACCTCCACCCCTTTGTCTAGTGTCTTTGCCGGTGGAGGGTAGACCCGGCAAGATAATCCTAAGTGCTGAAGTATTTCATTGTAGGTTAGCAATGGGGTAGTAGGTTTCACGAGATCCGTATTGGGTGCCCGGGGCAGAAATGCTTGGGCTGAGGCGTGTGCGCTCTCGTTCCTTGGGATGCCCTGGTGACCTGGTACCCATACTAAGTGTTTATGCGTGGGTTGATAGCCACGGGTGTAACTATCTTGCAGAATTTTAACTGCTAGATGCACAATGCTGCCCCTTAGGTACTTGCGATATGCTGTCTGTGAATCTTTAAAAAAGTATTCTGAGGTAGTGTGCGTTACAGCTAACGCAATCGCCACTTCTTCCGCAGCCATGTGTCTCTTGGCTGGGCGATAATAGTCCATCCACTGTTTCATTTTGGTGCACTACCGCAACGGCCGCCATTCCGATGGCTCGAGATCTCTACTGTCGAGCAGGTCGGAATGAGCAAGCTGAGGAAGGCTGGAACAGCGAAGGTCATGTGCTGTCGTATTACGAAGTGAAGCAGTATCAGAGAAGGCAGCGTTTGAAACTACCCCTCCAGAAAAGACTCTAGATGGAAAACAGATGACGGCGTGGAGGTGTCTGCAAGCATATGTTTATTTAAATTCGGTAACAATTAAATGTATATTCCCAGAGTTTGAAGATGATAGCTGCAGAATTTTACGGGCAGAGGAGCACCCTGAACCATAAAATATGGGAATGTTTGCCTTCTCCGATCAGGGCCAAACAAAACTGATTGTAGAGAAGCCTGGGAGGCTTTTTTAGAAAGCCCAACCCAGGAACAATAGCTAGAGGCGGTTCGACTGGCTGAAGAGGGCGCCGAGATCCCGGGGATTTTCTCCAGCATCTGAAGCGGACTCTCACCTACCCGAAGGCGCCTCTGCTCTAGAGGGGAGGACTGGGTTAGAAAAGAGCCTTTTCTCTTGGACAATAAAGATAATTTCCTCCCTCAGTGTATCGACATTCACTCCCCTTCCTCCCTTCACTTATGGCACGGGTCAGGTGTCTATGGTTCAACTGGGTTCAACTGTGCAAGATACTGTGCTTTCCCTTCCTGTGAACCTGTCATTAGCATTCCTTATATCTTTAGTGCAATGTCTTTAGTGTTACGCTGCCGCAGTCGGATGGAGCAAGCGTAGGGGTATTTGATGGCTGCTCTTGGCCCTACAGGGCTGGAACTGGAAGGCCACTGCCGCTTGCGGCGCTGGAAAGCCTGCCACCATACTTTTATCTGTTGTAGGTCGCCATTGCACCCGCTACAGTTTCGGTAGTGGACGACGACTTCTGCGACTCGCGTCTTTCTCCCCTTTTTCTTCTTCTTTCTTCGCTATTTTCTCGTCTGTCCGCACGAGGTAGCGGACGTGGCTAAGCTACAGAGCCAGTAGCAGGATTTTGCATATTCTTTTTCTTTTTCCTTTAGTCGCAAAGAAAAAGCAGTAAAAATATGCGCCTAGTGTTTTACGGTATGAACACGGGTATTAAAGGCGTCATCGCGTCTACTCCCAAAGCAAAGCTTGACTGATATTTTGAGGCAGTGTAAGTGCAAATTGCATAATACGGATAGTTGCTTACACTTTTTATGATTAAGAACATTTCTTATAAAAGTATGAAAGATTACGGGAACCATTTCAGACGTTTGTAGATTATCCACGCTGCATAAATGTTAAGCACAATAATCTGCTGTGCCTTCCTCTGCAAAATCCAAGTTAGTTTGCTTGGTTTTCCTCTGGTTCGTCTTAGTTATAGAATGGGCGGACATGTTTCCAAGGCAATTTATTGGCGAGACTGCGACATCGAGGACACTGTTAACTATAAGAGGAAATGTAAGTGCTGCATCTGCCATCAAAGGTCTAATGTCACGGTCACAATTCAAGAGGCGGTGAATCAGAGGTGGTATCATGGTTAAGCTAAACAGTCACACACACTCCTATGGTTCATTGAAGTTAACCGGCTTGCACGAAGACCGGGACGGATAGATAACACTGTGAAGCGTGCGCTTCAAACGCTTTACCTGTCGCATGAGTGGCACTAGTAACCATTTCTCCGATGTATATAGTCTGAGCGGGACACATACAGCAGATTTTCGCCCTATCCTCTACTCTGCCCTGACATACAGCCGCCTCCGAATGGCTACTAACCGGCAGTAGAAATCATGGTGTCCAGCTTCCACCCCGCTGCACAAAGGTAGCATTGGCTCTAATCGTCGCTGAGAGCCACAAGCTCCCGGCCGGCCTACGTAATATAGAGCTAACGAGTGTGTATTCCAAGGCGGACTAATCAATAAATTTCTCTCCCATTATTGCTTGTAAATGAAAAGCGAAATGGCTTGACATCAGCCAGAAATGACATAAATTAGTTTCTAGAACAGGAAACCCACATTATCTTTCACATTTCTCATTGGACACATGACTAAGCCCTAAATGTGGAAGGGAGGAAGAAGAGATGGCAAGAGTAAGCAGCAAAACAGGTGCCAAATTGGGAGGTGGCGGTCTAATTTCGACAAGCCAGGGATCTTCAATGCCCAATCTTACTACACAACGCATCGACTACATTCCATGTGGGAGCCATCGAATTGGATCCCCTGCCGGGCAGCTGGAATGTTTCGGAAATAAATTTTCATACGAAACCAAGTGATGTTCTTTCCGACACCGGTTTCTGAAACGTAAAAGTGAGGATTGATTTGCAAGATGGGAAATGTGCAGTTCTGTCAAGCTTTATCCATGGACGGAAGCATCGCACTGAAAGAGAACGGAGTGAGATGGTAACTAAACCTGAAAAATAGGAGATGTAGTGGTAGTGGAAGGATGAGGAGGAATTTCGGCAATCTAGTCCTCGGGTTCTTTCCTGTGCACTGACATCCCTTAGCACACGGGGCCTAGCTTTCCGCCTCCATTGCAAAGCGTCAGCCGCGGCCGGATTCAATCCCTCATACATAGGCCCAGCAGTAGAGAGCCATGGCGATCCGCCCCGCCGGGGTGGTGCAGTGGTAAGACGCCCGACTACCGTGTCGGAGTTTCCGGGTTCGAACCCGACCTCGGCGGCTGCGTTTCGATGGAGGCGAAATGAAGAGGTGTCCGTGTGCTGTGCGATGTCAGCGCACGTTAAAGATCCTCAGGTGGTCAAAATTTCCGGAGTCCTCCATTATGGCCTCTCTCATAGCCTCAGTCGTTTTGGGACGTTAAACCCCACAAACCACCAACTGCTTCAAAAGCGAGGCCGGGCAATTCCACGTGTGCCCTGCCGAAGTGGTGAAGTGGCACGATGCCCGATTACTGTGCCGGAGTTGACAGGTTCGCTCCCGAACGCCGGCGGCGAAACGAAGTGGCGTACATGTGCTGTGCGATGTCAGTGCGCGTTAAAGATCCGCAGGTGGCCGAAATTACTCCGGAGCCCTACACCATGGCACCCTTCCCTCTCGTTCCACTTTCACTCTCGCCTTTCTCCCTTTTATGAGGCCTGGTTCACGTGTCCGCGGAACAGTGGCAACAGAAACTGCATCTTTCCTTTCCAGTGAGCCCCTTAAAATATATATATACATATATTTCCACTTGCGCTGAACAGGGAAATGGTCAGTTAAATTTGATATTATTTCCTTATTGCATACGTGCCCTGAACTCCGTTTTCCAAGCGAAAGCTTATAGAGCACGCACTGCCGAAAAGCCGTCGGCGCCACTGCTGATGTTGTCAGCACCGCGTGTCGGAAATATTTGAGCGCTAAGGAAAAAAATGAAAGGCGGTTTAGCTCTGCAATGCCTGGATATACGTAGCGAAAAGCAGTGACTACCTCGGGGTCAGAAGTTAATTTATCTAGTCTACTGCGCCGTTCGCCAGCAGCTAAACTCCCCGTGGCTTCCATGTCCAGCGTGTCCAAAGTCAGCGGTGTTCTATAATTCGTTTACAGGAAAGGAAAGGAACTTATAATTGGCTCGCAGAATGAAATAGTGCACAATCCGTCACACTTGTTTCTGTGGCGTAATTCCGTCTCCTCAACGGTTGGGTCCCGCAACTTCTTTTTCCTCACTGGTCGCCTCTCAGCGGGTTAAACTGCGATTGTTATCGAGAGGTATCTCTGAACGCAACCTAACGGTAACATACAGTCACTAAAGGCAGGAAATGATTATGGTAAAAATAATTAAAAAGTGTTACCGTTGTCAGAATGTCACCTTGTGGCTCTGTTCACGGCTGGTTTTGTGGCTATTAAGAATTAAAAACATCACATGGTGCAACCTAAAGGGGAACTCCTCCCAGGAAAGATATTGGTTAGGTTATGTTAAAGTTTTGCAATTAAAAAAAATCAGAAAAAGTTGCACATGCAGGCGTCGAACATATGTTTTATCCGCGAAGTGCTCAGGTAAGTAACGTTAATCCAATGCGCCACTGAGGCATCGAGAACGTCAGGCTTCAAATGCGGTCCTATTCATTTTTACAATATTTGCGCTATCTGTCGCCACGTGACGTTGCTCAGAGGACCCTACCGTTGAGAGAACGGAATCACGCTACCAACGTGTGGTCACGTCTTAGTATTGAGCTGTCGATGAAGGCAAAAAGCGCCGCCCGGCGGCGTTAGAGCGCACTCGTTCCCGCTTGGTCCTCATAGCAGACGGCAGATGGATGGTATCACATCCTTGACATCACCCTAATTGAATGAGTTAGCTTTTTTAGTCTTTGGTACTTTCAAATTGCGCGCCAATCGCAGTATCTATCACTCGCGTATTCCGGGTATCATCCTTACGGCGGACAGGCGGAATTATAGGTTTGGTTAGATTTGTGGGGTTTAACGTCTCAAAGTGACTCAGGCTACGAGGGCATGCTGCTTTTCCACCGATTTCGCAGCCCTTTTTATTCATTTTTGAGTGTGCGGAGACTCGGCAAAAATTCAAGAACTGTACTAATTTTGTTTGCACCGCCGTGGTGGTGCAGTGGTAAGACGCCCGACTACTGTGCCGGAGTACCCGGGTTCGAGCCCAACCGCGGTGGCTGCGTTTCCATGGAGGCGAAACGAATAGGCGTCCGTGTGCTGTGCGATGTCAGCGCAAGTTAAAGATCCCCAGGTGGTCGAAATTAGTCCGTAGCCCTCTACTGCGGCTCCTCTTTCTCTCTTTCCTTTTTCATTCCCATCTTCCTCCCATCCCTTACGGCGCGGTTCAGGTATCCACAGACACAAGTGTTACAGATACTGCTCCTTTCCCTTCCTGTGAAGCAATTATTATTATTTATTATTAACGCCTTTCAAAGACTCGGTCACAGGGAAGACGTCTGTCCGGACCCGAGAAACCTCAAATGCAGGAGCTACAGAATGGAGAGGGCAACGCAAGGTCACAGGTGCGAGGCAAAAAGCCAGCTATGCGGCAAGGGCTTGGTGACCGAAAATATAAGGCAATATACAGTGCTCCGTACGAGGTGAAGAAGAAGCAATGAGAGCGAAAGGTCAAGGAGTAGCCAGCGCAGGACGACAACAGAGGGCGATCGAAAGTCAAGCAAGAAGGAGGAGGAGATTTCCGCGTTAGAGAAGCCTTTTCCAAGGCTGGAATCAAGTCAAGGAGACGCCACCGCAGCAGCGAGGGCGTGCCACTTCTCGCACCATGGGACGCTCCTGGTCTGGGTCCAGGAGACGCTCGAGTTCGAGGGACACGGCCAACCCATGGGCCAAGCGGAACGCCAGCGGAGACCAAAAAATGTGAGCTTCAACAGCGGGAGGGTCCTACCAACACCAGACCCCACGTTAGGCAAAGAGGAAGCAGTAGCATGAAGAAAGCTAGAGACAAATACATACCCTAACCCAGTTCTTGTCAACCATATATGGCCAGAAATACGATCAGACCTATGTTCATTAAGTAAGGAAAGGGGATCTCTAGATCAAATAATATGGGAATGTGCAAAGTCACCAGGCAGGGCTAAAAATATAATTAGAGACACCTGGGAGACCCTTCTGCGAAGCTCAGACCCAAGAGCCTAAAGAGAAATTCTGCAACTGGCCGAAGATGCCGCCGGAGTCCAAGAACTACCGGCCTTCAACTAACGCGACTGTACCAGCTTCCGGGTCTAACAGGTGGTGTTGGTCTAACCCCCGAAGAGCGGGATAGTCACTGTTGGACAAATAAAAGTTCTCTCTCTCTTTCAACAGCGGGGCCTCCCAGGCTAAACCTAAGAAAGATTAGAAAGACGACGAAATCGAAATTCTTAGGAAAGAAATTCAGGAACTTAAGGGGGTGAATAAAAAGCTAACGCAAAATTAAAATTCGAAACAGCAGACGGAAAAGCAAGGGCCTCCCACTCCCGCGAAACAGCTGCCACCCAGTCGCCCCGCCACAAGCGGCGCCATAGGCGTAAAGGGATAAGCAAATCGTGAATGAGGTGTCTCGCCCGCACCCGGTGAAGCGCATAATTAATGAACCAGACCCGTTCCAAGCACTCGAAAATAGGCTTGACGAAAAATTGAATTCATTCGTGAGCCAAATGACCCCATTCCTGAACCAAATTCAGAGACAGGTACAGGCACTTGTAGGGGAAATGCAAAGAGTTCGAACCGAGCTCATAGACGTCAACACGTGGCAGCAGAATGTCGCGCAAAACCTAGTCCAGCTGTAAAATGACCAGGCGCGTAAATAAAACCAAATATGGTAGTGGAACTATCGCGGCTTTCAGCGCAAGAGAGCGCTGCAGCAGCAATACCTTCCACTCATAACTGAGACCCCCCTCCCAATCGCCTATCAGAAAACAGGGAAGGGTGCCAAACTAATGGGATACCAGGCGTTACACAGCAATAGAGTTGCGATATCGACGGTGGCGATCTTTGTCAAGTGTAACTTAGCGGCGATAGAACACGATTTGAATTCTAGAGATATTGAGAGATATCGAGAACGTATTTCTCCGGACAAAACAAGGATCCCATGCAATTACTTCTTAACATTTATAGCTCACCCAAGCAAAAGAAAATTAGATTTAGGGCCCTTATACGCAAAGCCATCAAGGCAGCCGGGAATAATCCCTTGCTGATCGTTGGTGACTAACGCCAGACGTCAAGAATGGGGCTATGCTATACAGGCCACCAAAGGTAGGCAGCTATGGGGGGACACGCACGAGCTACGTCTCACCCTCCGTACGGATCCCGATCATCCAACGAGGACGGGTAACAGCGTATGCGCGGACACAACCCCAGACCTGACATTTTCAAAAACCTTACAGGGTTTAGACTGGCAAAAGTCGGAGCAAAATTTTGGCAGTGGCCATTTCATTGTAGTTTCAGTAGTCAAAGAGGGCGTCAAGACGCAAAGGGAGTGTCAACCGGCCGTTACGCAATGGGGTCAATTTAGAGAAATTAGGGCAACCGCGCAATGAGAACAGATTGAGAACATTGAGGAATGGACGGAGGCACTCAAACGCCACTTTGGTGAGGCGACAAAGACGCTGGCAGGAGACGACGCTCCTAGCATAGCAGATAGCCGACTGCTCCACATGTGGGACGCTAAACAAAGCCTGGAACGCAGGCTGAAAAAGCAAACGTGGAACAAGAATCTTGGAAGACGATTCGCGAGGCATAACAAGGAAATTGAAAGCTACGCGATCGAATTGTGCGAACAAAACTGGCTCAGCAATTGCGACGTAATGGATATAGGCATGGATCTCTCCAAAACGTGGGGCATGCTCCGGCATCTGCTGGACCCAACAAATTCAAAAACTCAACGGGAATAAGATTAGCAAAAGTCAAACCCACCATTGAAGGAGACGGTGCGGTGTTTATGAATAAGCTAGTAAAAACGTACGTTGCAGACAACCAGCGTTCCCCCCTCTCGAGCTATGGTGGCAGGCCCAGCGAGGCGTTTGGCGCCGCCATCACGGAGGCAGAGGTAAGGGCGGAAATTGTAAGACTAAAAACTAAATCAGCCCTGGGCCCCGATGGGATCAAAAATAAAAGCTAAGGAATCTGGACGATGACTCTATTATTCTTCCAACTAAATTCATTCGAAAAGTTTCGGAAACGAGCCAGTTTCGAGATCAGTGGAAAACGGCAAACATAATTTTAATACCCAAACCGGCAAAACCCCCGCAAGTGAAAAATTTGACACCAATTTCCCTAACCTCATGCGTAGGGAAGTTACTGGAGCACGTAATACAGACGAGATTACCGTGCTTTATGGAGCAAAACGACCTGTGGCCGCAGTAACTTGTCGGTTTCCGACCACACTTGCGCACGCAGGACGTAATGCTCCGACTAAAGCATGATATCATAGACCTGCGATCGAGAGACACCAAAGTGATCCTGAGCCTAGACCTCACCAAGGCATTCGACTATGTCAGGCACGAGGCTATCCTCGAAGGGCTCGAACTGCTCGTAGTAGGGGAGCGAACGTACAACTACATAAAAGACTTCTAATCGGGCGGAAAAGCCTGCATGATATTTCAAAATTTAGAATCTCCTACGATAGATTTAGGAAACAAAGGCACGCCGCTTGGCTCAGGGATATCGCCTTTCCGATTCAACGGGGCGATGAGAGGCCTCCCGGGTAAACTTAACCAAATCAAGGGGCTACATTTCAGCATGTATGAGGACGATATCCTCTGGATTAACCATGGGAGCGATGCGAGTACGGAGGAATACCTGCAGGCCGCGACCGACATCATTGTCGATTACGCGGCCAAAATAGGACTTTCGTGCTCCCCTCATAAATCAGAGTTGTTCGTATATAACCCAAAGTACCTCCGAGGCAAGAATAGCGGGGAGTTTCATATTCAGGTGGAGGGCAAACAGGGGGCAAAAGTAGATCAGATTAGAATTCTGGGGATGGTCATCCAATCTCACGGCCATAACGGAGAGGTCCTGAAACAAATTAAAAAATTACGCGATGCGAACACTCGGGCTCTTGAAGAGGGTCACCACTGAAGGAAGATGCCTCAAGGAGAGCAATTGACTAAAAGTAATCGAGGCGTACGTAATAAGCCGAATTAGTTATGCCACGCCCTACCAGGACTTCATAGCCGGCGAAAAAGAGAAATCAGACTGCCTGATCTTAAGATGTGTTAAGAAGGCGCCAGGACTGCCAATGGGTACCTCGGGCGGACGACTGCTCGAACTCGGGGTGCATAACACGTGGGCAGAATTGGCAGAGGCAGTGCGAGTCTCCTAATTAGAGAGACTAAGCATGACCGAGACGGGGAAGGCAATCTTGCTAAAGTAGGCCTCAACCCAGACAGAGTTCAAAAAAGTCACAATTAGTAGGGAATAAAAGTTGTGCAACCAACCAACCAGGCTATGAGAGACGCCGTATTAGATGACTCCAGAAATTTCGACCACCTGAGGTTCTTTAACAGGCACAGCCATCGCATAGCTCACGGGCGCCTTGCTTTTCGCCTCAATCTAAAAGCGGCTGCCGAGGCCGGGATTCGATCTCGCGTCCTTGGGAACAATAGTCGGGCGTCGTAACCACTGCGCCACCCCGGCAGAGGCTGCAGGTGGAAGTATAAAGTGCGCTTCACGACTTGGGGCGTGGCACAGCCGTGAAGCGCTCGGCGGGGGAAACAAGGGATGAAGGCTTGATTCCCGAATGGAAGCTATTTTTTAATGAGGAACAGTCGCACCCCTTTAAGCGTTTCTAGGGAACGCCGGCAGAGCTTGGCGAAGGAACAGCGCAGCTGGACTTGGCTGTGACGTCAAGGCATACATACGGCATGCAGCATACGGCATACGCGAAGCTTGGCTCTGTCCCTCGTAGTGAAGCTTTTCGCTTCAAAATTCGTATTTGAGTCAGTTGCGGGGGTAATAGTGAGAATTTGATTGGAGCAGGGGAGTTTGGGGACATCCGGCCACTGAACCCCTGCAAGGCTCCGCTACGCTCAAACGTCCATGTTCCTACGAATCATGACGTTGCTGTGGTTGTTGCGGCTGAAAGTAGAAGGAAAAGAAAATGCACGGGCCTGAAACTGGCTCTGTAGATGAGCCACCTCCGCTGCCTCGTGCGGATAGAAGGCAAAATACAGAAGAAAGAAAATGAAGAGGAAGAGAAAGATGGCGTCGAAACAGCTGTCGTCCACCACCTAAGCGGTGGCGGGTGCAATGACGGCCTACAACTGATAAAAATTATGTGGCTGGCTGGAACCCCTACTGATCTCACCCGCCGCCAACCTGGCCCGCTATGCGGAGTTCATAAGGATGCCCGCACACTTAGAGAGCTAGGGTATCAGGCCGCCAGTGGTTTATTCTTAGGTCCATCATAGGTTCAGCGACGTCACATCTGGCGTTCCTCAAGGTAGCGTCCTCGGTCCTTTATTATTTTTAATATACATTAATGACCTCCCATCTCACATAAGATCATCAGTTCGACTGTTCGCTGATGCTACGCAATTTATCGTAAAATCCGTTCTCTCACTGACCATGTCATCCTTCAGCAGGACCTGGAGTACGCAACTAACTGGTGCAGATCATGGCAAATGACACTTAACACGGAAAAATACAAAATAATGACAGTCAGTCGGAAGCATTCCCTCTCAACCCACGGTTATTCATTCAACATGATTTCACTAACCCGCACACCTTCTTATAAATATCTCGGCGTTCATCTTACCGAAAATCTTTCATCGGCGACGCATATTGAAAATATAACCGCCAAAGCATCGCGCACGTTCGGCTATCTAAAGCGAAATCTACATAGCGCACCTATTTCTACTCGTAAGCTCGCATTTCTAACTTTCGTTCGTCCTCAACTAGAATATACATCAGCCATCCGGTCACCACATCAAGAGTATCTAATCAAATCCCTTGAAGCTATTCAAAACCGTGCAGCACGTTTTATTCCCCATGATTACAGCCGCCATACCAGCGTGACTAACATCAAGTCGTCCTTATCACTCACAAGTTTACAATCACGTCGGGATATCGCGCTTATCTGCTTGCTACATAAACTAATCTACAGTCACCATGCATCAACAGTGCCACTTACTAGACCGACTCGCACCTCCCACCGCCTGAATAATAATATAAGTTTTCAACGTCTATTCGGCCGAACACATGCATTTAACTTCTCTGCCTTGCCACGGGCTATAGAGTTGGAATGGTCTTCCCGAACGCATCGCTAACATATCTGACCCACTAAAATTCAAAAACGAATTGAGTACCTTTTTGCAGTCAGAATACCTTTTTTTATATTGCGTTCACTGTGTGCAGGTTGATTTAGTCCAATGCCGCTAACTATTGTATAATGTCATAATCCTCGGTTTATTACTTCCCATGCATGCTCTAATACGTATTTGCAGTTCCAGTCCTGTATTACTGTTAACTTTTGTATTTTAAACCATGTACCATTGTTTCTTTTGATACACTGTAACCCCTCCCCCTCACACAATGTTCCATGTTTGGAACCTGTGAGGTATTTGTATAAATAAATATAAATTAAAACAGGCGCACGCGGACTGCAATCCGGGACCTATTCTAAATCTCGTGCACTCCTTCAGTGACCTAACGTAACTTTCCTGGACGCGCACCATTCGTGCTTCAGAGTCACAAATTTTACAGCGTGCTTCCGCGATGTAACCTCGCAGCCGATGGCTGCTTCCTTGGCTGCATCCGTAGAGGGGAACGAAGGGGGGGGGGGGCAGTAGCAAGAGTTTGTAGGGAGGGATTGGTGATGACCACAACCGCTCCTTTATTCGTGTTTGCAGCGACACCTGTATCCGTTTCGAAGTCGTAATATTTGTTTAGCACCTCTACTCGGGCTCAGCGGCGACGGTCATGATGGTTGTGGTTCATTTTTCCAGAGTAAGTTTGATAAATTCTCGGTGGATGGCGCGAGGTATGGGAAGCGGGTAGTGCCATTCGCTGGAATGTAAATCTCTAGTCTCTAGAATATTGCGTCCAGAGGGCACTGTATGAGATGCAAGTATTAGGCTTGGCAATGGGCTTCCACAAACTCGCTTACTGTGTTACTTAGGCAAGGTGTACAAGAAGTTCCTCTAAAGAGTTCATTGAGAAATGCAAGGCCCTCATTAACCTTAACCGTAAATTGCTTCTAATACCTCATATTAAGCACAGCTTCTATACGGACATCAAGCGGTGTACCACACACTGCAGATAAGCCGACATGGATGGTATAGAAAACGCCGCCACAATCACACAAGAACACGCCCAAAGCATCGCACCATCATCCTCCCCAGAGAAGTCTGATTTGTGCCAATAGTGAGTGATGATCGATTTATCTGCGATAGGCGATGACAAGTAAATGAAATTATGGTAAATAAGTTATCATTAGTTATTAAAAGAAGTAAAACGATGAAAATTCCCAACGGCGCTCAAAGGAGTCAAAATGTTGAATCTGATAAACCTCTGCTTGATGATTATAATTAGGAAAACAGAGTGTGTAATTGATCAGTATTTGAAATAATTGCAAAATAGATGAAAAAATGTTCAAAGTATTGCAGTTTTCACAATAAAAAGTCGAAGCTTCATGAGACAAAATTACAAATATTACCTCAATAATTGAATAAAGGAAACACTTGAAGAAGAAATAAAATTAGCGAAAGATGGTTCCATGGTGTAAAAGGGCTCAGAATAAAAAGCTAGCGCTCAAAGGGATAGAAAACTGGCCAAAATATGTCATGAGGTTATGGTGGAGATGAAAAGACCTTGCCTCATATAGTACAGATCGAGCACTACAATATGAAAGCGGCTTTCCAATTTTAATTTGCTGTTGAAAATCGCATATAAACAACCGAGGAGCTATCTAGCGGAGAAACCCTATTAATTTCAATGTAGTGCCGCACGTGAGTGCATGTCAGTAAAATATCGCTGATTTTCGTAATTGCACACTGTTCTTTTTTCTTCGAGGAGTGCTTGTCACAATTCATTATATTGCGTGCTCTCTCCATTCGATCCTTAAATAAAAACCACGCCTGGTTGGTTTGTGGGACGTTAAATTTAACGTTCCAAAGCGACTCAGGCTTTAAGATGCCGTAGTGAAGGACTCCGGAAAATTCGACCACCTGTGGATCTTTAACGTACACTGACACCGCACAGCACACAGGCGCCTAGCTTTTCGCCCCGTCGAAAAACGGCCGCCGAGGCCAGGATTCGAACCCGCACCCTTGGGAACAGTAGTCGAGCGCCGCGACCACTGCGCCACCCCGCAGGCTAAAAACCACCCCTGCTTTCACACCGCGACGCGTCTGCGTTCAGGTTTTGCTACTAGATGGCGCCACAGTGTTTGCAATTTCGTGAATAAAGCGATAATGGTGTCCACTAGAATTTTAGGCGTGCGTCACTGGGCCGTAACAGCCTTCAACACGAAACTGAAAAGACGTTATTCTAAGCAAAAACAATGTCTAATTACTGTCTGGCGAGTGAAATGTACGTTTGTTTTAAGCACGCCTTTTTTGTCAACTACCAGTCGTCATCGCTGTCGCTGCTGATGGTTTTCAGCATCAGACTTTATGAAAAGGGGCGTCAGCACTCATCGAAATATTTTCTGCAGCATTTCTACCAAAACCGATGGAATCGAAAACTTTAAACTTGAATCTTTTCACTACGGCGATAAAAATTTGAGACCTAAATTCGAGTGTTCTGTACCTTTATTGGCTTTCATTAGGAAAGTTAGACGGTAAATGACAAATTAGCACACTAAAATAATTAGGACATTAAAAAATACGTGAAAAGGGGTTCAAGTTCTTAGAATTAATAAACAATATTTGCTAATGCTAAGTAGCGGCGCATAAAAAAAAAATATAAAACCGCTTTAAAACTGAGAAAAAAATGTCGGTGTGTGCGATATGCTATCCCATCATACAATTCACGGCGTAGCATAAGTGTCCCTTAGGTTTATTAGTGGTGCTGGTCAAGCCAAATGTTTGGGACATTGTGCACAGCTGCATGTATTCGCAGTAATTATTTCATCCACTGATACTTGACGCGCTCTATAGGTTTGACGACAATAACGCCACAGGCACGCTCCCATGCTTGACATAACCACCTAGAATATTAAAGAAGCTGGTCTCCGGCGCCCGACGACAATGCTATCGTGTCTCCGGCAAAGCTAGATGGGGCCGGAAGAAAGCATGGCTCTTCTGAAGAATGGAAAATACGGAACGAGAGCCGACGTGCGATTGCTCGAGAACGGATGCAGAAAATTTAGTCCTATCATTTGTGCTCGACGGAAGCGCACTAGGTGCGGCCTGCTCTGTCGCCCGAAACCGATGCTAGGCGCCTACTTGCCGTAACCACCGCTGCGGTGCCACAGCTCGGGGAGAACAGCGAGCGGAGAACTGCGCCTAGATGTCCTTTGATTGAGGTGTCGGCGTGGTAGAAGCCTGTTATTTTGAGGATATAAGATCTCCGTTTCACAAAATTTGCCAACACGAATTCGTATATACTGTCACCTCTAATGTGAGCATGTGAGCCCTTAGCGCCGCTCGACAAGGATATATACTGGAGTGTGCACCGAAAAGCTTAATGTGACGGTGGTTTAAAGCCACTTGATTGGAGTGCTCGCATTACCGTGATGCTGCATTCGGGTCAAGTTGCTTGTCACGTGAGAATGTCACCCGACTATGAACAATTCGAAGCTGTTCAGAGGTCACGCTAGCCTAATGCAGATAACACTTTAAATCACCATGTCGCGAATTCCCTGCGTTTCATTTTTATACTGTTTACTCATTGCTTCATACAGTTCGTATAAACAAAACTGATGTCAACCTATTGTACGCTGCCCAGTGCTATCTAATAAAAATATTAGTTGTGGTTTAACTCGGTTAACCCTAGTTAAATTGCGATAGCAACGACGGAAGCTTCTTATGCCTGCAACATTATTCCCCTTACACGCCCTATCAGTGTAAGGTACTACATTTTTGGGGTCACCTAAGCTGATCCTTTATGAGTATGAGGCGAGTGTGCAAGTTACCAGCCTTCTCCTCCTCCTCCTCCTCCTCATCGGCTGTTCAAGGTCAACCGTGGCGTCCGCCTGGGATACGCGATGGCGCGAAACCTGGCGCAGTATTACTATCGGAATAAAAGGTGGCCTCACTGTGAGCAGCCTCTATGAATGTGCGACTAATAGCCAAACTTTATATTTTCATTCTCTCACAAATGTTACGGTGGAAATAGGAAGACGTTTGCGAGGTAAAATCTCGATGATAACCTGGGATCTTCGATTTAGTTGGAGACCTTACACTATGTACGCGAGAACGCCATCCGTCACTGCTGCCTGTATTGTCAACGACCTCTCAATGTAAGCGCGCTTCGTAGTGCCGGTCTGCCTCAATGTGCGCCGAAAGATTTTTTTTCCTATTTGCAGCCTGTGAACCCGTATAATGTTGCTGGTTTGTAGTTTTAAAGAGATGAACTCGCATCGAGTGTTCAAGTTGGGAAGTTAACTGTTATCTGCGATCATAGGATGTAATATTCAGCACATTTCCATTGAACATCAACGATGGGAACTGTCATATGTTAGAAAACTAGATTTAGTATTCTGTGAAAGACCCAGCACGATTGTGAAGTGGTAAGACGCCCGACTTCTCTGCCGGGGCACCCGGGTTCATCCCCTACCGCAAGCGGCTGCTTTTAGATGGAGGCGAAACGAAATGCCATCCGCGTGCTACACCACGTATTATGGCCTGCTGGCGTCAGTATACGGAGAAAATGATTATGTGCCCCCACTGTACGACTCAAACTCGCGGCGGCATATCTCATCTACTCTGGGATTGCCCTGCTTTTTCTACGGGACGCTCCAAGATCAAACCCTACCGCCTGAACTACCGTTCCCTTCTAGAAGCTGATGCTAACACACAGATGATATTTGCCAAGTATGGCTCGCTTAGTGGCCTGGTTAGAGCAATGTGATTCCAGTGACGACCTAAACAATGAAGATTGTATCTACTGCCTTTTATCCCTATCCATGGCCATGAGCCTTCCCATTCAATAAAGGACATTCAATCAATCAATCACCAGGTGGTCAAAGTACTTTGGAGCCCTCCCCTACGGCACCCCTCTCTCTACGCTTTCACTCCCACTTTCCTCCCTTCTCTTACGGCGCGGGTCAGGTGTCCACAAAACGTGTGATAGATTCCACGCCTTTCATTTCCTGTGAACCATATTATTATTACTTTCATTATTATTAATAATATTATTATTCAACGCAGTCTAGTTACTTCCTTTAGTGGAATAGTGGGTAGATTGTGGCCTTGGTTTCTACGCACTCCTAATGCTCTGAAGTCTTGGCTAAGAGTTTAGGGCTGTCGGCACTTAACCGCAGTAGTGCTTCGATCCTGCCTGCGGAGGCCACCTTGCGAGGGAGGTGGAATATCAAGGAACTGCCTTCTGTGCGGTCCCAGCGCAGGTTGGACAGCCTTTGTTATTAATAATTTACCCAAGCGCCCGAGAACTGCTTCCACAACAGCCTGAGTTCCTTTGGGATGCGCACACTAATAAATAGAGCAAAGAAAATTATTCGTAAAGCGGGCGTAGAAAATCTACTAAACTCCGGGAGCCTTTTTCAGAGAAAACGCATCGCCATTACCTTTCGACATTAACGGTGCGTCCTTAGGTACAGAAATGCCTGGACCTCCCACGTTGTTCCGCCTGCGGGTAGAGATAACCGGCTTGACCTTCACCTTCTGTCATCTCACCATCTTCAGAGCAGGCACTTCAGTGCCTGAGCAAGATGAGATAGACGTAGATGATGCACTGGTAGTCTCGGGTTCAGAGTCATCCACCTGTTCCGAATATGCCATTGTTGATGAGGCAGATGACTTTTCTAAATGGCTCACCGACAACGCTAAGAGCTGGAGCCTGCTCCGGTTCCTCACGGAAAACCATTTACATGAGTTTATATAATATGTCTTATGGCAAGTTTTCGTACAAAAAAAAAAAAAAAACTGCTCGGTGAGATGTATTCGAAATACTGTAACTCGCTGAGCGTATTGAACTCAACCTGTCTGAGTTATTAGACACTGCTGCTTTCGACAGCAGTGGAGGAACAATATCGAGGTGTCCCTTAACTAACTGCAAGCAATAGCCCGCCGCGTTAATGGGGTTAGCATGGGCCGCCTAATGGCTTCTGCGCCGAGCGATGGTTCCAAACATATCTTCTTCTTCTTTAGCCCATGCAAAAATAGAGGGATCGGCAATGGTTAAGTGAGAATAGCGGCAAGTACTACATGCACTGATTTATTTTAATAAATTGTTTGTAGACTAAGCCAAAAAAGCGATATGGCTTTGCTCAGCTAGACCAGGATATAAGTAGCAAAATAATGTGTGCCCGAATCTGTGCTGCCTACTCCTCTCCAATCTAATCTAGTTTCATCCCATCCAGTCTAACCCAATAAAGTCTAATCTAATCCTATCCAAGCTGATCCAGTCTAATCAAATCCACTCAAATTAAGTACAGTTCATTCCATTGAAATGCAATCCAAGAAATCCTGTCCAATTCAATAAGTACGTGCCCAATAAAAGCTTGTCCTATCGAGTCCAGTGCAGTCCAATTTAATCTAGTCTAATACAATCTATGCAATTCTGAGTACAGGGTCGCCCGAAATGCGCCGCTGACTAGCCTATCATCGTCACTACTATAATCCTCACGCTAGAGAAGAATTAAGATGTGCAACTCACAATGTCTAGCTATGTTGTTGTTGCATAAAGGATAGTAGATCTTCTGGTTGCTCCTTGATTGCCAGATGGCGCCCAAAACGCGCGGCGTCCGCCAGCTAGGCGGTTTATAGGCAACGGCTCTGTGCATCCCGCCACGCGAAACTCGTTAAAATACAAACCTACGAATGTAGACCATATATTCTAACAAAACAAAAGCATAGTGTCTGAAGTTAGTTATGTTTATAAATTGCGAATACAACATCAAGAAATCTGCCTATAGATGTGATGATAGCTATGTGGGTATTCACAAAGTTTAGGAATCGAAGTTCCACTGCCACTTTGACCGAAGGAGAGAAGAGACCAACGAAAAGCATCATCACCTTTAATGTACTATGCAACACCAATGTACGGTGGAGCCAAATAAATGCAGCTTAATTAAATGCATAATTTCCGAACGGCGGCGCTGGTATTGTCCAAGAGCAGGGCAAGAGATTAAATTGGGTGCAGCTCCAGATGTCGTCTGATAAAACTCAACCAGATGTCTCCTTCAGCCTCTCCTGCGGTCGACTGCTCTGGGAATCCATCTCATGATGAACACCTGTTTTCAGCGATGTGAATATTGTCCTAGTAGTAAATAAGGCATCTTTGGAAACATAGAAAATCAAAACTTATATACTGTTAGCCTCGCTCCGCACGTCCAGGTATCATGTGTCATAGCCCCGTCAGAGCGATCTCAGCAGCAGTTTACCTGTCGTAACTTTGCAGGACGAGCAATCATTTTCTTTTGCAGCGAAGTTTCTAGGTTTATAGTCCCACTGCCATGGATTTATTTTTTTTTTTTGTGCGTGTGGCATTATAAGCCACCACGCCATCGTAAATACAAAAATTCAGTTCAGTTCACTGGCTTAATATACTCGACGCGCATTGTAACTGTAAACTGGGGTGAGTTCCGCCACCACTCTCAATTAGGCTCCAACCATCATTCACGATCTGGACAAATGGGCTAAGTGGAAAACCAGAACGTAGAAACCAGAAAACCTAACCTCCACAATCCCAGACTCCCTTGATACTGAAATCACAAACAGCCGCATCCTTCACATACGCGAGGTACACGGCAGTCTGCAAAAAAGATGGTAGTGAACAAACTTAACAGCCTACACAACATTCCCGTCGCAACACTGGATAAAATGATTGAAGCCCATGCAGGACAGTTGGCATGTCTGCAATGGAAATGCATAAGCGGAATCTCGGCTTGGAAAACACGTGGACATTTTTCCGCTGTCTGTTGGATCCAGATCACTACTACTCAGTTCTACAGAGTACTATTTAGAGAGAACAACCAACGGAAAATGTTACCCGACTCCTTCATAAATCTCCCTACAAGATGACGCCCTTCTCCAAGCCTTAAAAATAGTGCCTAACTACCACTATTCGGACACCAATCCGGGACTCCCGCGCCCACCAGAGCCCCAAATTGGACGCAGACAACTTGCTATGGGAAATACTGTCAGCCATATACAACTTCAGAACGACATTAACCCCGGGGTTCAGACAAAATCATTAACAAGATGCTCCGAAACCTGGATGAGCTTTTGTACATGCCAGACCTCTTCAACGATGTCAGACAAAATAGAGGGCTTCTAGCGAAATGGACATGTGGCGACACACACTGCGATTATTTTCTAGCAGCCTCCGCCTTTGTATCATCCGGCAGGGCATAACATGTCCGCACGCTGGCCTGCATCACCGATAAAACACTGCGCCATCCCAGGCATGCGCCAGCGAAGCTGGCTACAAGAAAGCGGTTGGCCGGCTGGGAAGAGCGGCTTTTTTCCTTCTGCTAGTGACACAAGTATGGCGTTGGTACGCTCGACTGCTGCCACTGCTAATAGAATAAAAAGATATTACGTTTTTATGTTGGAATTGTCCTCCAGCAGAAACGACATCATACATCTGGTGACCCGGACAACGGACTATAACTTATCGCCATGGACGAGCAAGACCAAAAGCTTCAGGAACGATACGGCCAACTCAAAGCTCCCTTGGAGTGCCATCCTGCCGGCTCCACCTAGGACGACAGAACCCCGGAACACGGCGTTCCGTGTGCTATCCCGTTCGATGTCTGGCGTGTAGCCGTCAAGCGTCTGCCGTTTTGGCCGTATTCATCCGAAATATCGTTCGTCCAAATCGAGGCCCACTTCTCCCTCGCACACATCACGCAAGAGCGGACCCGCTGCGATTATCTCGTCGTCCACCTCGATGCCAACTAAGCCAACGAGGCACGGAATATCCTTGGCAACCCATCAACGGCCAAGAATAACGAAAGCCTGAAAACCTAACTCATCCGCCGCCAGCCACTATCGGAAGACCAGAGAGTGCGTGAACTAGAGTACGCAGAATTTGCCGTGCGCAAGCCTTTTCATCTCCTCCACCCCATATATGCTCTCTCGGGCAACATAGAAGTCCAGGGCCCGCTTGCACAAAACAATCTTAAGACTGTCTTAGCTAAGTCCAGACTTAACTGGAGTCTAAAGAATAGGCCACTAGCATGGCCGCTTAAGACTGGAGTTAAGATTGGGCTTCAGTCCTGACTTGAATAAGTCGCTTGTATGATTACGACTCTAGTGCTGTCTTGGTTAAGACACAAGGACGCCAGGTGTCTAAGTAGAGAAATTAGGGAAATACAGGGATGCGCTGGCACTGTCCCTGCTGTAAGATGTACACATTCCGTCAATTTTGCGTTGTGTAAAATTCGTGCCATTGCTTTCTGCGGCTTAAGATTCTGTTACGAGGAAAAAATGCCCCAGGTGGTTGCTGAGGCCGTTCTGGGAAGCCACTCTGGTGAACATGAACCCGAAGCGTTCGACGTTCGGAACACGAGCCGTCTTAAATAAGCTTGGTCTTTCTAAAGACACCATTTAAGTCTGGACTTAGCTCGGACTTTATCGTGCAAGCCGGCCCAGGAGTCATACTGCCAGCACTCTGGCTTCAACGACTTACACCTAACATCGAGGCAATTGTGTAGGCTCAGCTCAAGGTACTTCTCGACCAATTTGCCAGGATCGCTGATCGCGTCATCGAGGTCTGTTTGCCACAGTTGTCGCCCAGCGCCCAGGCTGTCGCCACCTTGGTGAGCACCACAGGCCTTGCGCGCCGTATCGACAATATCAATCGAGAGTTTAGCTACTTCAACGACTCCTGGATCAACACTTGTCAACGCGCCACACGCAAAGTCGAGACTGTAACAGCACCTCGTCGCAGCAGCCTGGTGACGAGGGCCGTTGCTACTACCATCGACACATCGTGGACAGAGCACAGCGATGTCGACCACCCTGCTCCGCTGGACATAAGGGAAATGCCAACGGCTGCTCGTAGACACGACTGCGAACTGACAACTTGGAGGCCGTCGCATCTTCGTCCCCAATCAAAATACAAAGCAGCAGTTCCTTGTCGACAGCGGTTCCGACACCTGCTGCTACCCACGAGCTAATCTTCAAGATACCCGTCCTCCTTCATCTTTCGAGCACCGCGCTGCAAACAGGTCAATAATCAACGTACGGCTCGCTCCACCTAAACGTCCAGCTTAAAAACCTATGCCTTCATTGGAATTTTGTCGTCCCCGACGTCATCGAGCAAATCTACTGCTCAGATTTTTTGTGCACTACAACCCGCTACCGGTCTGCCTTCACGACCGTTTAACCAAAGCGACAACAGGATATTCTTCGCCAGGAGAGCGAACTACCCACCAGCCAAGCATCAAGGTACGTGGTGCTGAAAACAATTCACCGTAGCACGCCATCAACACCGAATGTCCTGGTTTGATGCGCCCTAGCGGATTGTAGCACAACACTGTGCAATACACCCGGACAATCCCAGGCACCACAGTTTTTTGCGTACCCGTCCCCTTGCCCCGGACCATGTCAGTTCCAAGCGGTGCCCATGCGCCTCACCACATCACCCTTACCCGAAGAACACCGAAGGCTGGAGCCCCTGTGGGGACTACCGTGCCCTACACGCCTGCACAATTCCGGGCAGGTATCCCGTCCACCACATACCACACACCACATTCTCCGGGCCACACTTGAAGGCCTGCACGCAGATACCCGTCAACACCGACGACGTCCCGAAAACTGCAATGATTTCCCATTTCAGCTTGTTCAAGGTTCCCTTCATGAGTTTTGGCCCGAGGAACACTGGATAAACCTTTCAACGCTTCATCGACAAAATCGTCGGCGGCCTCGACTTCTGCTTCGTCTATCTTGACGACTTATTGGCATTTTCTGTCATGCCGACGAACGCCACACGCACCTTCGTCTGCTTTTCGAGCACCTCGATGACCACAGTGTAGTCGCCAATGTCCAAAAGAGTATGCTCGGCGCTTCAGTCATCGAATTCCACAGCCATGTAGTTTCATCAGAGGGAACTCGACTTTTGCCTTAAAGCATCTCACACCTGCAAAATTACTTTGAATCCATCAGCGCTACAGACCTCGCTGTTCGGTCGAGAGGCTGAACTTTACGGGCGTTTCTTGCCGGATTCAGCCGACTATCAGGCTCCCCTTGACCAATGACTTGTCATCTCTATGAGGAAACCTACCCGCCACGGGGACACCGGCTTTAACGAAACCTTTCTAAGAATGCAAAACTGCTCTCTGCACCGCCACACCTCTCTCCCATCCCGTGTTAGACGCTCCCTAAGGGCTCTTTATGGAGGGCTTTAACTTCGTCGGCGGCGCAGCGCTTATGCAACGCATAGACAGCACTTGACATCCCTATTCGTCACCGGCAAGCTCTCAGCTCATAAAACGAACCTTTGTTGCCAGACCCACCGACGGTACTACGGCCCCCGTCCAATCAAGTTCTCCAGCTTATTACAAAGCATATATGAAGCATTACAACACTGGCGCCACATTCTGAAAGCACAGCAGAACACTATCCATGCCGACCATATACTATGACCTAGTGGATGAAAAAACTGCGCAAACGACAATCACCAGAACAAAGATACACAAGTAGAGCGCTGACTCTAACTGAAAGATTATTCAAATAGGGAACTCAATATATGGAAAAAGTGACCACCATATCAAGAAGTGGACAAGCAAACACACGTGTTGCTACATAGGATGCAGGCACGCAATCTCGCTTTCATGCAGAAAAATGGATGGCTTACTAACACACAAGCTAGGTTTTTTTTTCTTGTGTTAGTTCTCCATTAGCTCTCTGACCTAGGCCTTCTCTCAACACTGCGACAAATCTCCCGCTTTTCCAGTAGAACAAGCTCTGGTTCACTGCCTAGTATACCACCGACATCCACCAAGTAAGCTGGAAGGACAACTTTGCCACCGACGCGCTTTCACGTGTGACAGCTACCAGCTCTTTGCAAATAACAGCTTACGCCCTCGCGGAGGATCAGACTATGGCCGTCGAATCGCAAGAACTTCGTAAAAGCGGGTACTCACTCCAGCTGCAACAAGTCCCCATGCCTGGATCGACAGCGACTGCCTACTGCAACATGTCAACCGCATTAAGCAGGTGTTACTTGCCCTTTTCCTATCGCCGTGGCCTCTCCAACGAGCTCCATAATCTCAGCCACACCGGCATACGCGCCTGTACACACCTCGTGGCCCGCCGCTATACCTGGTCCTCCATGCAGCAGGATTGCTGTACCTGGGCGCACTCCTGCATTCAATGCCAGCACGCTAAAGTCAGCATGCACGTCAATTCCCCAATCGGAGTGGGATAATCCAGCGTTTCCACCGAGAGCTCAAAGCAGCCATCATGTGCCACCCAACCTCGACCTGGCTCGAAGTTATTCCAGCTGTCGCCCTTAGTGTCAGCGCTACCTTCAACCCGGACATTCAGGCTACACCCACGGAGCGCGCGTACGGGCAACCTCTTTGTCGCCCAGGCGAATTTCTCACCCAGGCGAAGCGCCATGGCGCTTGCATGGCGCTTCTTCCTGTCACCTACTTATGTGTGTAGTCTGTGTTTTGCGCCTTTAAACTATTTATTATCTACTCACAGCCACTGAATATTCCCACTTTCTGTAGTAAAGTGTTTAAGCTAAATTTTGTGATGCGTTTTGATCTCATACATAAATTAGTGATGTCAATGAGCTTGTATTTATGTTCAATTTACAGCTATACTTCAACAGCGAGAAGCTGCGACATTGTGTTACACGTAGTCTCGCTACTGTGGGCTTACTTACAAAGCCTGGTTGCCAATTTGGAAGGTGTTCCCACTCTTACAGAAATGACAGAAAATAATTCACTTCTTAGCTCATGCAGAGTTAGGACGCACTGCTTCAGCTGGAAAGCATGATCATCAAGCGTGGCCCGGAGAATGTGGCGTGTGGTATGTGGTAGACGGGGTACCTGTCCGGAATTGTGCGGGCGTTCAGGGCACGGTAGTCCCCAGTGGGGCTCCAGCCTTCGGTGTTCTTCGGGTCAAGGTGAAGTGGTGAGGCGCATGGGCCATCGGAGCGGCGGGAGATTCCCTCACGGAGCACCGCTTGGAACTGACACTTTCCCGGGCAAGGTGGCGGGCACGCAAAAAACTTAGGGGTCTGCGATAGTCCGGGTGTTGTGTGCAGTGGTGTGCTGCAACCCGCTAGGGTGCACCAAACCAAGATATTCGGTGAGGATGGCGTGGTACGGTGAATAATTTTCAGCACCACGTACCTTGATGCTTGGCTGGTGGGTAGCTGCTGTTCGCTGTCCTAGCGAAGAATATCCCGTTGTCGCTTTGATGAACAGTCGTGAAGGCAATCCGGTACGGGTTGTAGTGCTAAAAAACTCTGAGCCGAAGATTTGCTCGATGACGTCGGGGACGACAAAATTTCAATGAAGGCATAGGTTTTTGAGCTGGACGTGTAGGTGGAGCGAGCCGTACGTTGATTATTGACCTGTTTGCAGCGCGGTGCTCGAAAGATGTAGGAGGGCGGGTACCTTGAAGATTGGCTCGTGGGTAGCAGCAGGTGCAGCATCATTCGGTCGTTTTGGGGGATGTACCCTAGCACTGCTTTGCCCAATCTTCTGTTTACTATGAGAGCGACCCCATTCTTTCTCTTGGATTCGTGCCCACAATAAAAGACATAATGGTCGCCGGAGTTAAATTATCCCATTCCGGTCCACTTGAGCTCGCTGATACCCAAGATATCAATGTTCAATCTGTCCATTTCTCGCTTGGCAATGCTCCTGTAGGGCAAGAAGGAAGTCAGGCTTCAATGTCCCAAACTGTGAACACGACGCAGCCTTTTCCGAAGTGACTTCCAAGGAAGATAACCGCAGCATAACTGTCACGCTTTGGGACCAAGATAATAACCCACAGGAGCCGAAAAACAGTTCAACCAACGACATTAATGAACGCGGTAATATCAGCCAAGCTGAGGATACTAGTGACGTGAAAACAAGCTTTTTGGTAGCCTCAAAAGACGCTGCAGCGAATGAAAAACCAGGGCAGACAGAATACAGCTGCACCGACGCTGACAGCAGGCGTGATATAGGGGTAAAAATTACCGAGTCAAGCCTTTCTGACTCCAAGAAGGCAAGCCCAAAGGCAGAGCGAAGCTTTGCGGATGTTCCTAGCAATCACAAAGAGCCGAGACAAATGGAAGTCAACCTCGATAGCAACCAGTATCAGAACGAAAGTACAGGAAATGGAGATCTTAGTGGCTCCATAGCGCAAAACAAAAGCGGACAAATGGAGACCACTGCGTTGATGTCTCGTCCAATGGATTTGCTTTCTGTCAGCTCAGACGGATATCAGACCAAAAACCCAACTGTTATCGACGAGAAAGCCATCATGGAAGCTTGTATGAACAGGTCCGTGAAAGAAGTGAAGAATGTTGAGAACTCTGTCATTACGTCCGAAACGGAGGAGGTATTCTACTTCCCAAAGGAGAAGGTAACCAAGAAGCACATATCAGAGACGAGGGTTCTTACAGAAAAACGTTCTTACACAGAAATTGTAATAGAGCCCAATTTGAGCGGTTCCTCATTGATGCCAGCTATTCCCGAGGAAATCGACTTGCCGGCGGTCAAAGCTGCACCGTCTGGAGAAACGCAAGATCGAAGTTTGGGCAGTGGTCCTGCAGCGACTAGTAAAGAAGCGAAAGAAGGTAGTGTTTCCACAGAGGATAAAGAAGTGGAAGGGTTCCGAGCTGTGGCCTCCGTCCGCGAAGCTTACTCTGGAGAAAAAGCGCCAGTGGACATTCAAAGTACGCTTCCACTGCAGGAACAGGTGGCCCCCATATACAGCAAGAGTGACGTTAAATTGAAGAGTTCTATGCAGACTTCAACCGATTTGACTCCTTACGAGGCAGAGAGGCTTCTTTCTGCCCAATTTACCGACATAAAGGAAATAATCACGCCGACGGAGCCTCTCAGTAACCAGACAGTGGTGGAAACTCCTTCAAGCGACTTCGACACGTGCAAGGCTTCCTCTGACGGCACTCGTGAGAAGCCTTCTCCATTTCTTTCTATTAGCCTCAGCGCTACTAAAGATGACGATGCCTTGTCTGGCCCCACGGAGCAGTCATGGATGATATGGCCATCGACGGCCTAGAAACAAAAAGAGATATAGACAGCTCTACAAGACGTCATCGTGACTCCAGCAACATCCCCGCCGGTCAAGAGCTCAAGGAAATCGTCACCGCTACTTCCGATCTAGCTAGCCAATCAAAGGAATTGACAATCCAGGAAAGGTTTGCTCCCAGCGGCACGGAATCGTATAAGCCATAGCGCACATACGAGTCCGAGAAGGGCAGCGTCCAGGTCGATGAGGATACTTTTAAGAGTTATGGTCGAATACCAGCGGCAGAAGTCGTCACAAGTGCAGTGCTGGATGCACAGTCCGCTGAAGGGCTCCTGAACCAGACCGACAGCATGGGTCCTGAGGCCGCTAGCGATCTTCAGGTACTCAACCTCCTCGAAAGTACTCCGAAGGCCGGTGATCATGAAAAAATGCAAATGTTATCTGAGTCTGCATCCCAGCCGCTATCGACTATGCCTGCTTCAACATCTGAAACACAGGCCCAGAAAGAGCGCAGAAACGTTCATGTCAAGGCTGGCCAAGCAGCCTTGATGGACGCTGCGGAAGCTACATCACCGACAACGAAAGTCTCTTCTCTGACTCTTGACACAGGTGGTCATTGGTCAGAAACAACAGGAACAGCTTCTGCTGCACGACAGGCTGATGTGCAAAGCTTGAGTGAAGGGGGGAAAAGGTGGGCAATTGAAGCTCTAGACAATATGGCTACCGCCAGTGATGGCGGTTTGCAAAGCGCACTTGCAAGCGTGGTATCCAGCGGCACGATGACTGCTTACGAGTCTGCGGCTGACCTACTTGTTGAAAGGAAGGATTCGCTTGCCGTTGAAGTAATATACGATTTAGACAAGAAACCAGCTCATGTTGGAGAAAGTTTCCACGCTGTGGCAGCAAGAAATGAGCCATCCGAGAAGACAAAGGAAACGAGCGAGACGGAAAAAGAGCAGCAATCGTATAAACGCTCCTCTCCCGAGATTGAGCGAGAATGCGAAGGTTATACAGATATATATTCTGCGACCCGTGCACTGTCTCTCGACAGACTAGACGCTTCGTGCGGTATACCAGCACTTGCGATGGGTAATGTGTCGGAAAGTATACCGGCTATCTGTCCAGGGACTGCTCAGGAGGAGGAATCGTCTGAAAACTATTTCAGTAGCAGCTCTCGGGAATCAGCAGCCGTCTTCATCGGGCAGGAAAAGAAAGGCGTGAATAAAACTGATAACATGCCAGAAAAATTAAAAGTGTCTGAGAGCGAAGAAAAAACCATGGTCATAGAGAATTCATTAGTGCCATTCTCGGGATCCAAAATGTCACCTTTTATAGAATCTGCGCCATTTAAAGAAGTTGTCACTGAGACGTCAGATATCAAGCCAGAATCGCCTACAGCTGAACCGATGTTTCGAGATACTACCTCTACAGATAACGGTGTAACTTCTGCACATAAAACGCTGCTTGGCCCAGATATATCAGCTGCGTCAACCACAGCTACTGGAGAATCTGCACGCCGCTCATCGCCGGTGGAGTCAGCCTCGATGATAGGTGGGCACATTGCGCACACAGAGTCGCTCCAAGACGTGCGTGGACGCACTCTGCTTCTGGAAGGCGCGATTAATGCTTCACCCGGAGTCACAACAACTATAGACGAGTTAACGACCAAAGAGACCACTTACGAGCGACGCTCTGGTATCACACTTATCGAAAATGCAGCAGTAAAGAAAGAACTTGTTTCTTCAGAGACAGCAGTTCCAAAGAAAGAAGAAAGCACCGAAGAGAGACGATTTGTAGAAATAACGTCCACTACTTCATTGACAATAAGACAGGCGTCTCTCGTGGAACAAGAGTCGACCGATGTCGAGCAGCTGCAGCAGCAGGTGTCAAAACCGCTGTCGGCAAGGAACCGCTGCGTTGTAATTTTATCGGGGACGAAGATGCGACGGCCTCCAAGTTGTCAGTTCGCAGTCGTGTATAGGAGCAATCGTGGGCATTTCCCTTTTGTCCAGCGGAGCAGGGTGGTCGACGTTGTCGTGCTCTGTCCACGAGGTGTAGATGGTAGTTGCACCGGCCCTCGTCACCAGGCTGTTGCGACGAGGTGGTGTTATGGTCTCGACTTCGCGGGTGGCGCGTCGGCAAGTGTTGATCCAGGCGTCGTGCAAGGAGCTAAACTTTCGATTGATATTGTCGATACGACGCGCAACATTTGTGGTGTTCACCAGTATGGCGACAGCCTGGGCGGTGGGCGAGAACTGTGGCAAACAGACCTGAATGACGCGATCAGCGATCCTAGAAAGTTGGTCGAGAAGTACCTTAAGCTGAGCCTGTAGAATTCCCTTGATGTTAGGTGTAAGTCTTCGAAACCAGAGCGCCGGCAGTATAAATCCAGGGCTTCATGTTGCCCGAGAGAGCACCTATGCGGCGGAGGAGGTGCGAAGGCATGCGCACAGCAAATTCTGCGTGCTATAGTTGACGCAGTTTCTGGTCTGCCGATAGTGGCCGGTGGCAGATGAGATAGGTTTTGAATCGTTCGTAAGGCTTGGCCGTTGGTGGGTTGCCAAGGATATTCCGTTTCTCGTTGGTTTAGTGGGCATCGAGGTGGGCGACGAGATAATCGCATCAGGTCCGGTCTAGTGTGATGCGTGCGACGGAGAAGTAGTCCTCGGCTTGAACGAACTATATCTGGGATGAAAACGGCCAAAACGGCAGAAGCTGGACAGCTACACGCCAGACGTCGAGCGGGTCAGCGTGCGGAATGCCGTGTGCCGGGGTTCTGACGTCTTAGGCGGAGCCGGCAGGATGCCACTGCACGCGAGCTTTGAGTTGGCAGTACCGTTCCTAAAGCTGTTGCCCTTGCTTGTACATGGCGATAAGTTATAGCTCGTTGTACGGGTCACCAGATGTGTGATGTCGTTTCGGCTGAAGGATAAATCCCAAGTTAAAAACGTAGTAACTGTTTATTCGATTAGCAGTGGCAGCAGGCGAGCATACCAACGCCATACTTGTCTCACTAGCAGAAGGAAAAAAAGCCGCTCTTCCTAACCGGGTAGTCTTTTTTTTTTTTTGTAGCCACTTCGCTGGCGCATGCCTCGGGTGGCGCAGTGTTTTATCGCTAATGCCGTCCAGTGTGCGGTCATGTAATGCTCGGCCGGACGATAAAAAGGTGGAGGCTGCGTGGAAATATGCACACGTGTGTCGTCACATGTCCATTTCGCTGAAGCACTCCATTTTGCTAGAAATCGCTGAAGATGTTTGGCATGTACGGCGCTCATCCAGGTTTCTGAGCTTCCTGTTAGTGATTTTATTCTAATCCCCTGGGTTGAGGTCGTTCTAAGGTTGTACATGGCTGCCAGTATTTCCTATACCGGGATATCTGCATCTAATTTGGTGCTGGGGTTAGAGCGGTAGTCCGGGAGTGGTGGGCGAATAGTGGCACTATTCTTTTAAGGCTTGGAGAAGGTCGTCATCTTTTAGGGAAATTTACGGAGGATTCGGATAACTTTTCTGTTAGTTGTTCTTGCTAAATAATAGTCGGTAGAACTGAGTAATAGTGATCTGGATCCCGAGACACCGGAAAAATGTCCACGTATCTTTCAAGCCGAGATTCCGCCTATGTATTTCCATAGCTGATCCCATTGCTGGCATGCCAACTGTCCTGCATTTCCTTCAATCGCTTTAGCCAATGTTGCGATGGGAATTTTGAGAGGGGTATTATATTTGTTCACTACCATCTGTTTTGCAGGCCACCGTGTGCCTCCCATGTGTGAAGGATGCGGCTGTTTGCGATTTCGGTATTAAGGGTGCCGTCTTCCCCTATCAAGTCCTGGAGCATCAATGGACAAGAAGTGGAAGCAGTGACAGATTTTCTCTTCTTGGGCTCCAAGACTACCTCGGAAGGAGACTGCAGTCATGAAATTAGGAGACGCCTGCTTCTGGGAAAGAGTGCAATGGTTAGCCTTGACCGCCTAGTAAAGAGCAGAGACATTAGTCTGCCAACCAAGATTCGTATACCTGGTGCTATGGTATTTCCTGTTGTGATGTATGGATGCGAGAGTGGGGCTGTGAAAAAGGCTGACCGCCGAAGAATTGACGCGTTTGAATTGTGGTGCTGGCGAAGACTCTTGAGAGTTCCTTGGACGGCCAGAAGATCAAATCAGTCAATATTGTCGACCATAAACCCTGACTTCGCATTGGAGGGTCAAATTCTAAAGTTAATACTTTGGTCATCTGATGAGAAGAGAGGAGCCGCTGGAGAAAGATTTGATGTTGGGGAAGGTTGCGGGTCGGCGGAGAAAGGGTAGGCAGTGAACGCTATGGTTAGATGGCATCCTCGAGGCACTGCAGATGAAGCTGTGTGATGTTGGGAAGATAGTGAGAGACCGGAAAGCGTGGCGTGACATGGTCCATAGGGTCACGAAGAGTCGGACACGACTGAACGACTGAACTGCTGGATTTGTGTAGTTTAGTAATTCTACGTCCTGATTTGCCACTGAGCCCACCTGTCGCGATTGTCAACGGTGTTTGGAACTGAATTGCGAGTGTGGCGGAATTTACCCTAGTTTACAATTTCAATGCGCGTCGAGTATTTCAACTAGTAAACTGAACTGAATATCGGTATTTATTATTGAGTGGTGGCTTGTAATGCCACAAGGCAGAAAAAAAAATAAATCACTCGTAGTGCGACTATAAACTTAGGAACTTCGCTGCAAAAGAAAATGATTACCCGTTCTGCAAAGTTATGACAGGTACACTGCTGCTGAGATCTCTCTGACGGGGCTATGACACATGATACCTGCGCTTGCGGAGCTATGCTGACAGTATATATGTTTTGATTTTCGCTTTCCAATGATGCCATTTTTACTATCAGGACGACATTCACATTCACTACACCTCTCCTAGCTTTCGCTCTTTCACTATATTCCAGCCATACTTTAAAGATTTTAATAATATTTATTATTATTATTCATTCATAGGAAAGGAAAGGCGCTGTATCTACACACCAATTTTGCTTGGTTTGGTTAGTGGTGTTTAACGTCCCAAAGCGACTCAGGCTTTGAGATGCTGTAGTGAAGGACTCCGGAAAATTCGACCACCTGTGGTTCTTTAACGTACACTGACACCGCACCGCACACAGGCGCCTAGCTTTTCGCCCCGTCGAAAAACGGCCGCCGAGGCCGGGATTCGAACCCGCACCCTTGGGAACAGTAGTCGAGCGGCGCGACCACTGCGCCACCCCGCAGGGTAAAAACCACCCCTGCTTTCGCACCGCGACGCATCTGCGTTCAGGTTTTGCTACTAGATGGTGCCACAGTGTTTGCAATTTCGTGAATAAAGCAATAATGGGTTCCACTAGAATTTTAGGCGTGCGTCATTGGGCCGTAACAGCCTTCAACACGAAACTGAAAAGACGTTATTCTAAGCAAAAACAATGTCTAATTACTGTCTGGCGAGTGAAATGTACGTTTGTTTTAAGCACGCCTTTTTTGTCAACTACCAGTCGTCATCGCTGTCGCTGCTGATGGTTTTCAGCATCAGACTTTATGAAAAGGGGCGTCAGCACTCATCGAAAAATTCTCGGTAAATATTTTCTACAGCATTTCTACCAAAACCGATGGAATCGAAAACTTTAAACTTGAATCTTTTCACTACGGCGATAAAAATTTGAAACCTAAATTCGAGTGTTCTCTACCTTTATTGGCTTTCATTAGGAAAGTTAGACGGTAAATGACAAATTAGCACACTGAAATAATTAGGACATTAAAAAATGCCTGAAAAGGGGTTCAAGTTCTTAGAATTAATAAACAATATTTGCTAATGCTAAGTAGCGGCACATAAAAAAAACAAATATAAAACCGCTTTAAAACTGAGAAAAAAAATGTCGGTGTGTGCGATATGCTATCCCATCATACAATTCACGGCGTAGCATAAGTGTCCCTTAGGTTTATTAGTGGTGCTGGTCAAGCCAAATGTTTGGGACATTGTGCACAGCTGCATGTGTTCGCAGTAATTATGTCATCCACTGATACTTGACGCGCTCTATAGGTTTGACGACAATAAGGCCACAGGCACGCTTCCATGCTTGACATAACCACCTAGAATATTAAAGGAGCTGGTCTCCGGCGCCCGACGACAATGCTATCGTGTCTCCGGCAAAGCTAGATGGGGCCGGAAGAAAGCATGGCTCTCCTGAAGAATGGAAAATCCGGAACGAGAGCCGACGTGCGATTGCTCGAGAACGGATGCAGAAAATTTAGTCCTATCATTTGTGCTCGACGGAAGCGCACTAGGTGCGGCCTGCTCTGTCGCCCGAAACCGATGCTAGGCGCCTACTTGCCGTAACCACCGCTGCGGTGCCACAGCTCGGGGAGAACAGCGAGCGGAGAACTGCGCCTAGATGTCCTTTGATTGAGGTGTCGGCGTGGTAGAAGCCTGTTATTTTAAGGATATAAGATCTCCGTTTCACAAAATTTGGCAACACGAATTCGTATATACTGTCACCTCTAATGTGAGCATGTGAGCCCTTAGCGCCGCTCGACAAGGATATATACTGGAGTGTGCACCGAAAAGCTTAATGTTACGGTGGTTTAAAGCCACTTGATTGGAGTGCTCGCATTACCGTGATGCTGCATTCGGGTCAAGTTGCTTGTCACGTGAGAATGTCACCCGACTGTGAACAATTCGAAGCTGTTCAGAGGCCACGCTAGCCTAATGCAGATAACACTTTAAATCACCATGTCGCGAATTCCCTGCGTTTCATTTTTATACTGTTTACTCATTGCTTCATACAGTTCGTATAAACAAAACTGATGTCAACCTATTGTACGCTGCCCAGTGCTATCTAATAAAAATATTAGTTGTGGTTTAACTCGGTTAACCCTAGTTAAATTGCGATAGCAACGACGGAAGCTTCTTATGCCTGCAACATTATTCCCCTTACACGCCCTATCAGTGTAAGGTACTACATTTTTGGGGTCACCTAAGCTGATCCTTTATGAGTATGAGGCGAGTGTGTAAGTTACCAGCCTTCTCCTCCTCCTCCTCCTCCTCATCGGCTGTTCAAGGTCAACCGTGGCGTCCGCCGGGGATACGCGAAGGCGCGAAACCTGGCGCAGTATTTCTATCGCAATAAAAGGTGGTCTCACTGTGAGCAGCCTCTATGAATGTGCGACTAATAGCCAAACTTTATATTTTCATTCTCTCACAAATGTTACGGTGGAAATAGGAAGGCGTTTGCGAGGTAAAATCTCGATGATAACCTGGGATCTTCGATTTAGTTGGAGACCTTACACTATGTACGCGAGAACGCCATCCGTCACTGCTGCCTGTATTGTCAACGACCTCTCAATGTAAGCGCGCTTCATAGTGCCGGTCTGCCTCAATGTGCGCCGAAAGATTTTTTTCCTATTTGCAGCCTGTGAACCCGTATAATGTTGCTGGTTTGTAGTTTTAAAGAGAAGAGCTCGCATCGAGTGTTCAAGTTGGGAAGTTAACTGTTATCTGCGATCATAGGATGTAATATTCAGCATATTTCCATTGAACATCAACGATGGGAACTGTCATATGTTAGAAAACTATATTTAGTATTCTGTGAAAGCCCCAGCACGAGGGTGAAGTGGTAAGACGCCCGACTTCTCTGCCGGGGCACCCGGGTTCATCCCCTACCGCCAGCGGCTGCGTTTAGATGGAGGCGAAACGAAATGCCATCCGCGTGCTACACCACGTATTATGGCCTGCTGGCGTCAGTATACGGAGAAAATGATTATGTGCCCCCACTGTACGACTCAAACTCGCGGCGGCATATCTCATCTAGTATGGGATTGCCCTGCTTTTTCTACGGGACGCTCCAAGATCAAACCCTACCGCCTGAACTACCGTTCCCTTCTAGAAACTGATGCTAACACACAGATGATATTTGCCAAGTATGGCTCGCTTAGTGGCCTGGTTAGAGCAATGTGATTCGAGTGATGACCTAAACAATGAAGATTGTATCTACTGCCTTTTATCCCTATCCATGGCCATGAGCCTTCCCATTCAATAAAGGACATTCAATCAATCAATCACCAGGTGGTCAAAGTACTTTGGAGCCCGCCCCTACGGCACCCCTCTCTCTACGCTTTCACTCCCACTTTCCTCCCTTCTCTTACGGCGCGGGTCAGGTGTCCACAAAACGTGTGATAGATTCCGCGCCTTTCATTTCCTGTGAACCATATTATTATTACTTTTATTATTATTAATAATATTATTATTCAACGCAGTCTAGTTACTTCCTTTAGTGGAATAGTGGGTAGATTGTGGCCTTGGTTTCTACGCACTCCTAATGCTCTGAAGTCTTGGCTAAGAGTTTAGGGCTGTCGGCACTTAACCGAAGTAGTGCTTCGATCCTGCCTGCGGAGGCCACCTTGCGAGGGAGGTGGAATATCAAGGAACTGCCTTCTGTGCGGTCCCAGCGCAGGTTGGACAGCCTTTGTTATTAATAATTTACCCAAGCGCCCGAGAACTGCTTCCACAACAGCCTGAGTTCCTTTGGGATGCGCACACTATTAAATAGAGCAAAGAAAATTATTCGTAAAGCGGGCGTAGAAAATCTACTAAACTCCGGGAGCCTTTTTCAGAGAAAACGCATCGCCATTACCTTTCGACTTTAACGGTGCGTCCTTAGGTACAGAAATGCCTGGACCTCCCACGTTGTTCCGCCTGCGGGTAGAGATAACCGGCTTGACCTTCACCTTCTGTCGTCTCACCATCTTCAGAGCAGGCACATCAGTGCCTGAGCAAGATGAGATAGACGTAGATGATGCACTGGTAGTCTCGGGTTCAGAGTCATCCACCTGTTCCGAATATGCCATTGTTGATGATGGCGTAACTGCTCGGTGAGATGTATTCGAAATACTGTAACTCGCTGAGCGTATTGCACTCAACCTGTCTGAATTATTAGACACTGCTGCTTTCGACAGCAGTGGAGGAACAATATCGAGGTGTCCCTTAACTAACTGCAAGCAATAGCCCGCCGCGTTAATGGGGTTAGCATGGGCCGCCTAATGGCTTCTGCGCCGAGCGATGGTTCCAAACATATCTTCTTCTTTAGCCCATGCAAAAATAGAGGGAGCGGCAATGGTTAACTGAGAACAGTGACAAGTACTACATGCACTGATTTATTTTAATAAATTTTTTGTAGACTAAGCCAAAAAAGTGATATGGCTTTGCTCAGCTAGACCAGGATATAAGTAGCAAAATAATGTGTGCCCGAATCTGTGCTGCCTACTCCTCTCCAATCCAATCTAGTTTCATCCCATCCAGTCTAACCCAATACAGTCTAATCTAATCCTATCCAAGCTAATCCAGTCTAATCAAATCCACTCAAATTAAGTGCAGTTCATTCCATTGAAATGCAATCCAAGAAATCCTGTCCAATTCAATAAGTATTTGCCCAATAAAAACTTGTCATATCGAGTCCAGTTCAGTCCAATTTAATCTAGTCTATTACAATCTTATGCAATGCTGAGTACAGGGTCGCCCGAAATGCGCCGCTGACTAGCCTATCATCGTCAATACTATAATCCTCACGCTAGAGAAGAATTAAGATGTGCAACTCACAATGTCTAGCTATGTGTTTGTTGCATAAAGGATAATAGATCTTCTGGTTGCTCCTTGATTGCCAGATGGCGCGCAAAACGCGCGGCGTCCGCCAGCCAGGCGGTTGATAGGCAACGGCTCTGTGCATCCCGCCACGCGAAACTCGTTAAAATACAAGCCTACGAATGTAGACCATTAATTCTAAGAAAACAAAAGCATAGTGTCTGAAGTTAGTATTTGTTTATAAATTGCGAATACAACATCAAGAAATCTGCCTATAGATGTGATGCTAGCTATGTGGGTATTCACAAAGTTTAGGAATCGCAATTCCACTGGCACTTTGACCGAAGGAGAGAAGAGACCAACGAAAAGCATCATCACCTTTAATGAACTATGCAACACCAATGTACGGTGGGGTCAAATAAATGCAGCTTAATTAAATGCATAATTTTCGAACGGCGGCACTGGTATTGTCCAAGAGCAGGGCAAGAGATTAAATTGGGTGCAGCTCCAGATGCCGTCTGATAAAACTCAACCAGATGTCTCCTTCAGCCTCTCCTGCGGTCGACTGCTCTGGGAATCCATCTCATGATGAACACCTGTTTTCAGCGATGTGAATATTGTCCTAGTAGTAAATAAGGCATCTTTGGAAACATAGAAAATCAAAACTTATATACTGTTAGCCTCGCTCCGCACGTCCAGGTATCATGTGTCATAGCCCCGTCAGAGCGATCTCAGCAGCAGTTTACCTGTCGTAACTTTGCAGGACGAGTAATCATTTTCTTTTGCAGCGAAGTTTCTAGGTTTATAGTCCCACTGCCAAGGATTTATTTTTTTTTTTTTGTGCGTGTGGCATTATAAGCCACCACGCCATCGTAAATACAAAAATTCAGTTCAGTTCACTGGCTTAATATACTCGACGCGCGTTGTAACCGTAAACTGGGGTGAGTTCCGCCAGACTCTCAATTAGGCTCCAACCATCATTCACGATCTTGACAAATGGGCTAAGTGGAAAAACCAGAACGTAGAAACCAGAAAACCTAACCTCCACAATCCCAGACACCCTTGATACTGAAATCACAAACAGCCGCATCCTTCACATACGCGAGGTACACGGCAGTCTGCAAAAAAGATGGTAGTGAACAAACTTAACAGCCTACACAACATTCCCGTCGCAACACTGGATAAAATGATTGAAGCCCATGCAGGACAGTTGGCATGTCTGCAATGGAAATGCATAAGCGGAATCTCGGCTTGGAAAATACGTGGACATTTTTCCGCTGTCTGTTGGATCCAGATCACTACTACTCAGTTCTATAGAGTACTATTTAGAGAGAACAACCAACAGAAAATGTTACCCGACTCCTTCATAAATCTCCCTACAAGATGACGCCCTTCTCCAAGCCTTAAAAACAGTGCCTAACTACCACTATTCGGACACCAATCCGGGACTCCCGCGCCCACCAGAGCCCCAAATTGGACGCAGACAACTTGCTATGGGAAATACTGTCAGCCATATACAACTTCAGAACGACATTAACCCCGGGGATCAGACAAAATCATTAACAAGATGCTCCGAAACCTGGATGAGCTTTTGTACATGCCAGACCTCTTCAACGATGTCAGACAAAATAGAGGGCTTCTAGCGAAATGGACATGTGACGACACACACTGCGATTATTTTCTAGCAGCCTCCGCCTTTGTATCATCCGGCAGGGCATAGCATGTCCGCACGCTGGCCTGCATCACCGATAAAACACTGCGCCATCCGAGGCATGCGCCAGCGAAGCTGGCTACAAGAAAGAAGTTGGCCGGCTGGGAAGAGCGGCTTTTTTCTTTCTGCTAGTGACACAAGTATGGCGTTGGTACGCTCGACTGCTGCCACTGCTAATAGAATAAAATGATATTACGTTTTTATGTTGGAATTGTCCTCCAGCAGAAACGACATCATACATCTGGTGACCCGGACAACGGACTATAACTTATCGCCATGGACGAGCAAGACCAAAAGCTTCAGGAACGATACGGCCAACTCAAAGCTCCCTTTGAGTGCCATCCTGCCGGCTCCACCTAGGACGACAGAACCCCGGAACACGGCGTTCCGTGTGCTATCCCGTTCGATGTCTGGCGTGTAGCCGTCAAGCGTCTGCCGTTTTGGCCGTATTCATCCGAAATATCGTTCGTCCAAATCGAGGCCCACTTCTCCCTCGCACACATCACGCAAGACCGGACCCGCTGCGATTATCTCGTCGTCCACGTCGATGCCAACTAAGCCAACGAGGCACGGAATATCCTTGGCAACCCACCAACGGCCAAGAATAACGAAAGCCTGAAAACCTAACTCATCCGCCGCCAGCCAGTATCGGAAGACCAGAGAGTGCGTGAACTAGAGTACGCAGAATTTGCCGTGCGCGAGCCTTTTCATCTCCTCCACCCCATACATGCTCTCTCGGGCAACATAGAAGTCCAGGAGTCATACTGCCAGCACTCTGGCTTCAACGACTTACACCTAACATCGAGGCAATTGTGTAGGCTCAGCTCAAGGTACTTCTCGACCAATTTGCCAGGATCGCTGATCGCGTCATCGAGGTCTGTTTGCCACAGTTGTCGCCCAGCGCCCAGGCTGTCGCCACCTTGGTGAGCACCACAGGCCTTGCGCGCCGTATCGACAATATCAATCGAGAGTTTAGCTACTTCAACGACTCCTGGATCAACACTTGTCAACGCGCCACACGCAAAGTCGAGACTGTAACAGCACCTCGTCGCAGCAGCCTGGTGACGAGGGCCGTTGCTACTACCATCGACACATCGTGGACAGAGCACAGCGATGTCGACCACCCTGCTCCGCTGGACATAAGGGAAATGCCAACGGCTGCTCGTAGACACGACTGCGAACTGACAACTTGGAGGCCGTCGCATCTTCGTCCCCAATCAAAATACAAAGCAGCAGTTCCTTGTCGACAGCGGTTCCGACACCTGCTGCTACCCACGAGCTAATCTTCAAGATACCCGTCCTCCTTCATCTTTCGAGCACCGCGCTGCAAACAGGTCAATAATCAACGTACGGCTCGCTCCACCTAAACGTCCAGCTTAAAAACCTATGCCTTCATTGGAATTTTGTCGTCCCCGACGTCATCGAGCAAATCTACTGCTCAGATTTTTTGTGCACTACAACCCGCTACCGGTCTGCCTTCACGACCGTTTAACCAAAGCGACAACAGGATATTCTTCGCCAGGAGAGCGAACTACCCACCAGCCAAGCATCAAGGTACGTGGTGCTGAAAACAATTCACCGTAGCACACCATCAACACCGAATGTCCTGGTTTGATGCGCCCTAGCGGATTGTAGCACAACACTGTGCAATACACCCGGACCATCCCAGACACCACAGTTTTTTGCGTACCCGTCACATTTCCCCGGACCATGTCAGTTCCAAGCGGTGCCCATGCGCCTCACCACATCACCCTTACCCGAAGAACACCGAAGGCTGGAGCCCCTGTGGGGACTACCGTGCCCTAAACGCCTGCACAATTCCGGGCAGGTACCCCGTCCACCACATACTACACACCACATTCTCCGGGCCACACTTGAAGGCCTGCACGCAGATACCCGTCGACACCGACGACGTCCCGAAAACTGCAATGATTTCCCATTTCAGCTTGTTCAAGGTTCCCTTCATGAGTTTTGGCCCGAGGAACACTGGACAAACCTTTCAACGCTTCATCGACAAAATCGTCGGCGGCCTCGACTTCTGCTTCGTCTATCTTGACGACTTTTTCTGTCATGCCGACGAACGCCACACGCACCTTCGTCTGCTTTTCGAGCACCTCGATGACCACAGTGTAGTCGCCAATGTCCAAAGGAGTATGCTCGGTGCTTCAGTCATCGAATTCCACAGCCACGTAGTTTCATCAGAGGGAACTCGACTTTTGCCTTAAAGCATCTCACACCTGCAAAATTACTCTGAATCCATCAGCGCTACAGACCTCGCTGTTCGGTCGAGAGGCTGAACTTTACGGGCGTTTCTTGCCGGATTCAGCCGACTATCAGGCTCCCCTCGACCAATGACTTGTCATCTCTATGAGGAAACCTACCCGCCACGGGGACACCGGTTTTAACGAAACCTTTCTAAGAATGCAAAACTGCTCTCTGCACCGCCACACCTCTCTCCCATCCCGTGTTAGACGCTCCCTAAGGGCTCTTTATGGAGGGCTTTAACTTCGTCGGCGGCGCAGCGCTTATGCAACGCATAGACAGCACTTGACATCCCTATTCGTCACTGGCAAGCTCTCAGCTCATAAAACGAACCTTTGTTGCCAGACCCACCGACGGTACTACGGCCCCCGTCCAATCAAGTTCTCCAGCTTATTACAAAGCATATATGAAGCATTACAACACTGGCGCCACATTCTGAAAGCACAGCAGAACACTATCCATGCCGACCATATACTATGACCTAGTGGATGAAAAAACTGCGCAAACGACAATCACCAGAACAAAGATACACAAGTAGAGCGCTGACTCTAACTGAAAGATTATTCAAATAGGGAACTCGATATATGGAAAAAGTGACCACCCTATCAAGAAGTGGAAAAGCAAACACACGTGTTGCTACACAGGATGCAGGCACGCAATCTCGCTTTCATGCAGAAAAATGGATGGCTTACTAACGCACAAGCTAGGTTTTTTTTTTCTTGTGTTAGGTCTCCATTAGCTCTCTGACCTAGGCCTTCTCTCAACACTGCGACAAATCTCCCGCTTTTCCAGTAGAACAAGCTCTGGTTCACTGCCTAGTATACCACCGACATCCACCAAGAAAGCTGGAAGGACAACTTTGTCACCGACGCGCTTTCACGTGTGACAGCTACCAGCTCTTTGCAAATAACAGCTTACGCCCTCGCGGAGGATCAGACTATGGCCGTCGAATCGCAAGAACTTCGTAAAAGCGGGTACTCACTCCAGCTGCAACAAGTCCCCATGCCTGGATCGACAGCGACTGCCTACTGCAACATGTCAACCGCATTAAGCAGGTGTTACTTGCCCTTTTCCTATCGCCGTGGCCTCTCCAACGAGCTCCATAATCTCAGCCACACCGGCATACGCGCCTGTACACACCTCGTGGCCCGCCGCTATACCTGGTCCTCCATGCAGCAGGATTGCTGTACCTGGGCGCACTCCTGCATTCAATGCCAGCACACTAAAGTCAGCATGCACGTCAATTCCCCAATCGGAGTGGGATAATCCAGCGTTTCCACCGAGAGCTCAAAGCAGCCATCATGTGCCACCCAACCTCGACCTGGCTCGAAGTTATTCCAGCTGTCGCCCTTAGTGTCAGCGCTACCTTCAACCCGGACATTCAGGCTACACCCACGGAGCGCGCGTACGGGCAACCTCTTTGTCGCCCAGGCGAATTTCTAACCCAGGCGAAGCGCCATGGCGCTTGCATGGCGCTTCTTCCTGTCACCTACTTGTGTGTGTAGTCTGTGTTTTGCGCCTTTAAACTATTTATTATCTACTCACAGCCACTGAATATTCCCACTTTCTGTAGTAAAGTGTTTAAGCTAAATTTTGTGATGCGTTTTGATCTCATAAATAAATTAGTGATGTCAATGAGCTTGTATTTATGTTCAATTTACAGCTATACTTCAACAGCGAGAAGGTGCGACATTGGGTTACACGTAGTCTAGCTACTGTGGGCTTACTTACAAAGCCTGGTTGCCAATTTGGAAGGTGTTCCCACTCTTACAGAAATGACAGAAAATAATTCACTTCTTAGCTCATGCAGAGTTAGGACGCAGTGCTTCAGCTGGAAAGCATGATCATCAAGCGTGGCCCGGAGAATGTGGCGTGTGGTATGTGGTAGACGGGGTACCTGTCCGGAATTGTGCGGGCGTTCAGGGCACGGTAGTCCCCAGTGGGGCTCCAGCCTTCGGTGTTCTTCGGGTCAAGGTGAAGTGGTGAGGCGCATGGGCCATCGGAGCGGCGGGAGATTCCCTCACGGAGCACCGCTTGGAACTGACACTTTCCCGGGCAAGGTGGCGGGCACGCAAAAAACTTAGGGGTCTGCGATAGTCCGGGTGTTGTGTGCAGTGGTGTGCTGCAACCCGCTAGGGTGCACCAAACCAAGATATTCGGTGAGGATGGCGTGGTACGGTGAATAATTTTCAGCACCACGTACCTTGATGCTTGGCTGGTGGGTAGCTGCTGTTCGCTGTCCTAGCGAAGAATATCCCGTTGTCGCTTTGATGAACAGTCGTGAAGGCAATCCGGTACGGGTTGTAGTGCTAAAAAACTCTGAGCCGAAGATTTGCTCGATGACGTCGGGGACGACAAAATTTCAATGAAGGCATAGGATTTTGAGCTGGACGTGTAGGTGGAGCGAGCCGTACGTTGATTATTGACCTGTTTGCAGCGCGGTGCTCGAAAGATGTAGGAGGGCGGGTACCTTGAAGATTGGCTCATGGGTAGCAGCAGGTGCAGCATCATTCGGTCGTTTTGGGGGATGTACCCTAGCACTGCTTTGCCCAATCTTCTGTTTACTATGAGAGCGACCCCATTCTTTCTCTTGGATTCGTGCCCACAATAAAAGACATAATGGTCGCCGGAGTTAAATTCGCCCATTCCGGTCCACTTGAGCTCGCTGATACCCAAGATATCAATGTTCAATCTGTCCATTTCTCGCTTGGCAATGCTCCTGTAGGGCAAGAAGGAAGTCAGGCTTCAATGTCCCAAACTGTGAACACGACGCAGCCTTTTTCCGAAGTGACTTCCAAGGAAGATAGCCGCAGCATAACTGTCACGCTTTGGGACCAAGATAATAACCCACAGGAACCGAAAAACAGTTCAACCAACGACATTAATGAACGCGGTAATATCAGCCAAGCTGAGGATACTAGTGACGTGAAAACAAGCTTTTTGGTAGCCTCAAAAGACGCTGCAGCGAATGAAAAACCAGGGCAAACAGAATACAGCTGCACCGACGCTGACAGCAGGCGTGATATAGGGGTAAAAATGACCGAGTCAAACCTTTCTGACTCCAAGAAGGCAAGCCCAAAGGCAAAGCCAAGCTTTGCGGATGTTCCTAGCAATCACAAAGAGCCGAGACAAATGGAAGTCAACCTCGATAGCAACCAGTATCAGAACAAAAGTACAGGAAATGGAGATCTTAGTGGCTCCATAGCGCAAAACAAAAGCGGACAAATGGAGACCACTGCGTAAATGTCTTGTCCAATGGATTTGCTTTCTGTCAGCTCAGACGGATATCAGACTAAAAACCCAACTGTTATCGACGAGAAAGCCATCATGGAAGCTTGTATGAATAGGTCCGTGAAAGAAGTGAAGAATGTTGAGAACTCTGTCATTACGTCCGAAACGGAGGAGGTATTCTACTTCCCAAAGGAGAAGGTAACCAAGAAGCACATATCAGAGACGAGGGTTCTCACAGAAAAACGTTCTTACACAGAAATTGTAATAGAGCCCAATTTGAGCGGTTCCTCATTGATGCCAGCTATTCCCGAGGAAATCGACTTGCCGGCGGTCAAAGCTGCACCGTCTGGAGAAACGCAAGATCGAAGTTTGGGCAGTATCCTGCAGCGACTAGTAAAGAAGCGAAAGAAGGTAGTGTTTCCACAGAGGATAAAGAAGTGGAAGGGTTCCGAGCTGTGGCCTCCGTCCGCGAAGCTTACTCTGGAGAAAAAGCGCCAGTGGACATTCAAAGTACGCTTCTACTGCAGGAACAGGTGGCCCCCAAAGACAGCAAGAGTGACGTTAAATTGAAGAGTTCTATGCAGACTTCAACCGATTTGACTCCTTAGGAGGCAGAGAGGCTTCTTTCTGCCCAATTTAATAATCATGCCGACGGAGCCTCTCAGTAACCAGACAGTGGTGGAAACTCCTTCGAGCGACTTCGACACGTGCAAGGCTCCCTCTGACGGCACTCGTGAGAAGCCTTCTCCATTTCTTTCTATTAGCCTCAGCGTTACTAAAGATGACGATGCCTTGTCTGGCCCCACGGAGCTACTATCGACAGTCATGGATGATATGGCCATCAACGGCCTAGAAACAAAGAGATATAGACAGCTCTACAAGACGTCATCGTGACTCCAGCAACATCCCCGCCGGTCAAGAGCTCAAGGAAATCGTCACCGCTACTTCTTCCGATCTAGCTAGCCAAGCAAAGGAATTGATAATCCAGGAAAGGTTTGCTCCCAGCGGCACGGAATTGTATAAGCCATGGCGCACATACGAGTCCGAGAAGGGCAGCGTCAAGGTCGATGAGGATACTTTTAAGAGTTATGGTCGAATACCAGCGGCAGAAGTCGTCACAAGTGTAGTGCTGGATGCACAGTCCGCTGAAGGGCTCCTGAACCAGACCGACAGCATGGGTCCTGAGGCCGCCAGCGATCTTCAGGAACTCAACCTCCTCGAAAGTACTCCGAAGGCCGGTGATCATGAAAAAATGCAAATGTTATCTGAGTCTGCATCCCAGCCGCTATCGACTATGCCTGCTTCAACATCTGAAACACAGGCCCAGAAAGAGCGCAGAAACGTTCATGTCAAGGCTGGCCAAGCAGCCTTGATGGACGCTGCAGAAGCTACATCACCGACAACGAAAGTCTCATCTCTGACTCTTGACACAGGTGGTCATTGGTCAGAAACAACAGGAACAGCTTCTGCTGCACGACAGGCTGATGTGCAAAGCTTGAATGAAGGGGGGAAAAGGTGGGCAATTGAAGCTCTAGACAATATGGCTACCGCCAGTGATGGCGGTTTGCAAAGCGCACTTGCAAGCGTGGTATCCAGCGGCACGATGACTGCTTACGAGTCTCCGGCTGACCTACTTGTTGAAAGGAAGGATTCGCTTGCCGTTGAAGTAATATACGATTTAGACAAGAAGCCAGCTCATGTTGGAGAAAGTTTCCACGCTGTGGCAGCAAGAAATGAGCCATCCGAAAAGACAAAGGAAACGAGCCAGACGGAAAAAGAGCAGCAATCGTATAAACGCTCCTTTCCCGAGATTGAGCGAGAATGCGAAGGTCATACAGATATATATTCTGCGACCCGTGCACTGTCTCTCGACAGACTAGACGCTTCGTACGGTATACCAGCACTTGCGATGGGTAATGTGTCGGAAACTATACCGGCTATCTGTACAGGGACTGCTCAGGAGGAGGAATCGTCTGAAAACTATTTCAGTAGCAGCTCTCGGGAATCAGCAGCCGTCTTCATCGGGCAGGAAAAGAAAGGCGTGAATAAAACTGATAACATACCAGAAAAATTAAAAGTGTCTGGGAGCGAAGAAAAAACCATGGTCATAGAGAATTCATTAGTGTCATTCTCGGGATCCAAAATGTCACCTTTTATAGAATCTGCGCCATTTAAAGAAGTTGTCACTGAGACGTCAGATATCAAGCCAGAATCGCCTACAGCTGAACCGATGTTTCGAGATACTACCTCTACAGATAACGGTGTAACTTCTGCACTTAAAACGCTGCTTGGCCCAGATATACCAGCTGCGTCAACCACAGCTACTGGAGAATCTGCACGCCGCTCATCGCCGGTGGAGTCAGCCTCGATGATAGGTGGGCACATTGCGCACACAGAGTCGCTCCAAGACGTGCGTGGACGCACTCTGCTTCTGGAAGGCGCGATTAATGCTTCACCCGGAGTCACAAATACTATAGACGAGTTAACGACCAACGAGACCACTTACGAGCGACGCTCTGGTATCACGCGTATCGAAAATGCAGCAGTAAAGAAAGAACTTGTTTCTTCAGAGACAGCAGTTCCAAAGAAAGAAGAAAGCACCGAAGAGAGACGAATTGTAGAAATAACGTCCACTACTTCATTGACAATAAGACAGGCGTCTCTCGCGGAACAAGAGTCGACCGATGTCGAGCAGCTGCAGCAGCAGGTGTCAAAACCGCTGTCGGCAAGGAACCGCTGCGTTGTAATTTTATCAGGGACGAAGATGCAACGGCCTCCAAGTTGTCAGTTCGCAGTCGTGTATAGGAGCAATCGTGGGCATTTCCCTTTTGTCCAGCGGAGCAGGGTGGTCGACATTGTCGTGCTTTGTCCACGAGGTGTAGATGGTAGTAGCACCGGCCCTCGTCACCAGGCTGTTGCGACGAGGTGGTGTTATGGTCTCGACTTTGCGGGTGGCGCGTCGGCAAGTGTTGATCCAGGCGTCGTGCAAGGAGCTAAACTTTCGATTGATATTGTCGATACGACGCGCAACATTTGTGGTGTTCACCAGTATAGCGACAGCCTGGGCGGTGGGCGAGAACTGTGGCAAACAGACCTGAATGACGCGATCAGCGATCCTAGAAAGTTGGTCGAGAAGTACCTTAAGCTGAGCCTGTAGAATTCCCTTGATGTTAGGTGTAAGTCTTCGAAACCAGAGCGCCGGCAGTATAAATCCAGGGCTTCATGTTGCCCGAGAGAGCACCTATGCGGCGGAGGAGGTGCGAAGGCATGCGCACAGCAAATTCTGCGTGCTATAGTTGACGCAGTTTCTGGTCTGCCGATAGTGGCCGGTGGCAGATGAGATAGGTTTTGAATCGTTCGTAAGGCTTGGCCGTTGGTGGGTTGCCAAGGATATTCCGTTTCTCGTTGGCTTAGTGGGCATCGAGGTGGGCGACGAGATAATCGCATCAGGTCCGGTCTAGTGTGATGCGTGCGACGTAGTCCTCGAAAAGAAGTAGTCCTCGGCTTGAACGAACCATATCTGGTATGAATACGGACAAAACGGCAGAAGCTGGACAGCTACACGCCAGACGTCGAGCGGGTCAGCGTGCGGAATGCCGTGTGCCGGGGTTCCGACGTCCTAGGCGGAGCCGGCAGGATGGCACTGCACGCGAGCTTTGAGTTGGCAGTACCGTTCCTAAAGCTGTTGCCCTTGCTTGTACATGGCGATAAGTTATAGTTCGTTGTACGGGTCACCAGATGTGTCATGTCGTTTCGGCTGAAGGATAAATCCCAAGTTAAAAACGTAGTAACTGTTTATTCGATTAGCAGTGGCAGCAGGCGAGCATACCAACGCCATACTTGTCTCACTAGCAGAAGGAAAAAAAGCCGCTCTTCCTAACCGGGTGGTTTTTTTTTTGTAGCCACTTCGCTGGCGCATGCCTCGGGTGGCGCAGTGTTTTATCGCTAATGCCGTCCAGTGCGCGGACATGTAATGCTCGGCCGGACGATAAAAATGTGGAGGCTGCGTGGAAATATGCACACGTGTGTCGTCACATGTCCCTTTCGCTGAAGCACTCCATTTTGCTAGAAATCGCTGAAGATGTTTGGCATGTACGGCGCTCATCCAGGTTCCTGAGCTTCCTGTTAGTGATTTTATTCTAATCCCCTGGGTTGAGGTCGTTCTAAGGTTGTACATGGCTGCCAGTATTTCCTATACCGGGATATCTGCATCTAATTTGGTGCTGGGGTTAGAGCGGTAGTCCGGGAGTGGTGGGCGAATAGTGGCACTATTCTTTTAAGGCTTGGAGAAGGTCGTCATCTTTTAGGGAGATTTACGGAGGATTCGGATAACTTTTCTGTTAGTTGTTCTTGCTAAATAATAGTCGGTAGAACTGAGTAATAGTGATCTGGATCCTGAGACAGCGGAAAAATGTCCACGTATCTTTCAAGCCGAGATTCCGCCTATGTATTTTCATAGCTGATCCCATTGCTGGCATGCCAACTGTCCTGCATATGCTTTAATCGCTTTAGCCAATGTTGCGATGGGAATTTTGAGAGGGGTATTATATTTGTTCACTACCATCTGTTTTGCAGGCCACCGTGTGCCTCCCATGTGTGAAGGATGCGGCTGTTTGCGATTTCGGTATTAAGGGTGCCGTCTTCCCCTATCAAGTCCTGGAGCATCAATGGACAAGAAGTGGAAGCAGTGACAGATTTTCTCTTCTTGGGCTCCAAGACTACCTCGGAAGGAGACTGCAGCCATGAAATTAGGAGACGCCTGCTTCTGGGAAAGAGTGCAATGGTTAGCCTTGACCGCCTAGTAAAGAGCAGAGACATTAGTCTGCCAACCAAGATTCGTATAACTGGTGCTATGGTATTTCCTGTTGTGATGTATGGATGCGAGAGTGTGGCTGTGAAAAAGGCTGACCGCCGAAGAATTGACGCGTTTGAATTGTGGTGCTGGCGAAGACTCTTGAGAGTTCCTTGGACGGCCAGAAGATCAAATCAGTCAATATTGTCGACCATAAACCCTGACTTCTCATTGGAGGGTCAAATTTTAATGTTAAAGCTCAGCTACTTTGGTCATCTGATGAGAAGAGAGGAGTCGCTGGAGAAAGATTTGAATTTGGGAAAGGTTGAGGGTCGGCGGAGAAAGGGTAGGCAGCGAACGCTATGGTTAGATGGCATCCTCGAGGAACTGCAGATGAAGCTGTGTGATGTTGGGAAGATAGTGAGAGACCGGAAATCGTGGAGTGACATGGTCCATAGGGTCACGAAGAGTCGGACACGACTGAACGACTGAACTGCTGGATTTGTGTAGTTTAGTAATTCTACGTACTGATTTGCCACTGAGCCCACCTGTCGCGATTGTCAATGGTGTTTGGAACTGAATTGCGAGTGTGGCGGAATTTACCCTAGTTCACAATTTCAATGCGCGTCGAGTATTTCAATTAGTGAACTGAACTGAATATCGGTATTTATTATTGAGTGGTGGCTTGTAATGCCACAAGGCAGAAAAAAAAATAAATCACTCGTAGTGCGACTATAAACTTAGGAACTTCGCTGAAAAAGAAAATGATTACCCGTTCTGCAAAGTTATGACAGGTACACTGCTGCTGAGATCTCTCTGACGGGGCTATGACACACGATACCTGCGCTTGCGGAGCTATGCTGACAGTATATATGTTTTGATTTTCGCTTTCCAATGATGCCATTTTTACTATCAGGACGACATTCACATTCACTACACCTCTGCTAGCTTTCGCTCTTTCACTATATTCCAGCCATGCTTAATAAAGATTTTAATAATAATTATTATCATTATTGATTCATAGGAAAGGAAAGGCGCTGTATCTGCACACCAATTTTGCTTGGTTTGGTTAGTGGTGTTTAACGCCCCAAAGCGACTCAGGCTATGAGAGACGCCGTAGGAGAGGAATCCGGAAATTTCGACCTCCTGGGCTTCTTTAGCGTGCACTGACATCGCACTGCACACGGGCGCCTTGCTTTTCGCCTCCATCGAAAAGCTGCCGCCAAGACAGGGATTCGATCCCGCGTCCTTGGGAACAGTGGTCGGGCGCCGTAACCACTGCGCCACCCCGACGGGGGACACATTTTTCGGATACCAAAACTTATACCTACACCTCGCCGTAAGGGAAGGAGGAAGGTGGGAGTGAAAGCGGAAACAGAGAAAGCGGAGATCTGACATCGCCCAGCACACGGACGTCACTTCGTTTCGCCTCCATCGAAACGCAGCCGTACTTAAACACCCAGAATATTCTTCAAGGGCTGCAAAAGGTATTTTACGTTGCGGTTTTGAGCGATCATCTGAAGGTTGCACAACTGATGCAATCTGGGTATCCCCACAATATGTTTCCCCTCGGCGGAGTGGCGCAGTGGTTACGACGTTCGACTAGTGTTCCCAAGGACGCGGGATCGAATCCGGCCTTGGCAGCCGCTTTTTGATGGAGGCAAAAAGCTACGCGCCCATGTGCTCTGCGATGTCAGTGCACGTTAAAGAAACCCAGGTGGTCGAAATTTCCGGAATCCTCCTCTACGGTGTCTCTCATAGCCTGAGTCGCTTTGTTTCTATTCGACAAGACCAACAGTATGTTTCCTTTCAGTGTCTTTTCGCCTGCTTTGCTACATTGGCGTAGATTACTGGATACTCCACCTTTTTATATTTTATTATCATTTGCGGTACTGAACTATCTAATCACTAGGACGTGGCGCCGAGATGGGCTTGATATTTGACGAGCCTCTGTTCAACTGTGCGAGACGAGTACTTGTTTAACGCATTCCGAATGTGAAGCATCCAACGCATTATCCACTAATTTGGAGCAGGCCGAATCGAACCGCAAAAGTGGCTTTCCCTCCTGTGTTTGTACATACTGTCTGTCTGGATATATAATAAAAGAAAGCCTAAGTCCACGACCCGTTTGCTGCTATTATGAGTTGCCGTATGTCGTGTCCTGGTGCGCTGATCTGTAAATAATAACAAAGTCCATTTTGCCTGTTTACTGTCACCAAATGAGCTTCAACCGCTGCTGTTTAGTCTTCCAGATTCTTTTATAATAATGTTACTTGTAAACGGATCTCGCAGATGTCTAACCAAAAATCGCAAACAGTGCATCCTGTATAGGCTCCCAAAGCATCGCTGGGTTGCGCTGCGGCTCCTGATGGGCAGCGCCATCTGTGGCAGAAAAACACACACCGGGGTGCCGCCGGCTTGGCTCGCTGCCTTCGCGGCGTGCGCCGCGCGCTTTCTCTCGCACGAGCACGCGCCCTGACGCGCCCCCGCAGGCGCATCGCGACATGCCGCCTGCATTCCGTCTTGATTATTGGACAACCTGTCGCGTATTTCCATGGAGGAAAGGTAATTATAGGCGAGAAAATGTTTATTCACGTTTGTACTGCACAGCAGACGACAGACGGCGATTAGTAAATACTGATTGTGAATGCGTTTGCCACGTTAGCGAAAACGTAGGAAGTGTATTTCGAGGTAAGTCTGCTATGTAATTATATTATTGTATATAATATGTTTAAAAACTGCAAACGTATTATCAGTACTCTGAAATAAAGCGGCTCGCTCGTTGATCATCGTTTTGGCCTGTAACATGAGATCTGTATACGGTTTTGTTTTCATTATAACGACGTTACTAACGCAAATCTTGCAGTAGAATAAGTTATAGTCCTAAGGAGGTGTTTCTTCAAAGGCACGAACGCTAGCAGTCTGAAAAGCACATGTGTGCTCCACGCGCTGCACGCGACATAACCAGCTCGGTGGCTCGGAAGGCAGGAAAAATCCAAGCTTGTACTACAATCGTGTTTTATTTCGGTGCTTATTAAATGGTTGTGCTTCATTTCTATTTGGTTTGCATTCACGAAACCTGTGACGCGAATAGGGTGCTCCGCGCGAGTATTGTCAATGGAGCCATAACTAGGATCGCTTTTGTATTGCACTTCCGACATATTTTCGTTATGAATAATAATAATGTTGGTTCATTTATTGACCAATTGGCGGAAATCTGTAAAAGCGTCTCAGCTTCGCAAGGCATGTCCCCCCCCCCCCCTTCCAATAAAAAAAAAGGTCTCGTTCCTAGATATTTCCATGGTCTTATGGTACATTCACATATCATTGTCGATCGCGGACGTCGCACGCTGCATATCTGTTGATTTGGTTGCTTTCAAAGCACTCGCAAAGCAGGGAGAGAGCACAGAAAATCGGCAAAGCAAGACAAGCGGGGAGCGAAGAGCTGAATATTATTCCACCCCCTTCGCTTTGTATGCATGGTGTTAAACCACTGTAGTCTTTCGATGCCTCTCCAAGCAGTCGTTATCAACTGTCGACATTTCTGAGTTTATGGGGAAGGGGAAATTGGCTCTTTTCGTTTCGACAAAGAACGCGAGACTTCTTAGAACGCTGTCACGCGGTTGGAAAACAGGTCTTGTGGAAACGCCTCCAAAGGAATCTGCAAAGTTTCCCACATGAGCCTCGTCTTTTGGCGCTTCGCCTACTATTGTGGCTTCCCATGATACAATACTACTTAGTACCTCCGTTTCGCATCAGCGGAAGCGTTTTTGTATCGCCAAATAACCGCCAAGCGCAACTCGATCGCCGCACGTGCACAGGAAGCTAGCGGAGCGTCTGCTCCGGCGACGTCCCATCGTTTCACATTTCGCCACCATGCCGGAATGCGGCGCTGCCATCACGCGGCGAAACTTGAGCTTGGGTTCCCTATTCCGCGTTTATTTCGTTGAGCGGGATCGTAAACGGGCGGCGCACGAGTGTCACAACATCGCATGACGTAGTCACCGAATAATGCGAAATTTTCTTAGCGTGTTGAGAAGTGATGGCATTCTCCTTCGGGGCCACTTCTTGTTCCCGACTAGAGGCAGTGGATCGCTAAAGACAAGCCAAGTGTGTAAGGACTGTTAGGGTGTATGGTAAGAAGTGCGAAAAACCTTCAGGACACTTGGCTTTGTTCCGACCGAGAGGCAGAGTTGTTCATTATCAGTAACGTTTTAGAAGACAGTGCGCGTAATATTTTAGCGCATGAAGCTAAATCAAAATGGAGGCTCACAGAAAGGATATGTTACATTGTGCACGGAGCGGTTTTATCTCCGATGTTATGATATTTCGCTAGTCACTATGCCAGGCAAGCGCTTAAAAGTTGTAATCTTTCCAATATTGCCCATTTGCACGTTCGGTCGGTAACAACGGCCGCCTTTGCCGTTTTGAGCGCTTAGACAATTGCAGAAAGCAGTTGCTAACCAACCAAATGTCCACATGTGCTGCTTTCAAGGTGGAGTAAGCCGCGTGGGCGACATGAGTGGACGCCAAATGTGAAAGGTGAAGGCCTGTGCCACTTTAAAGCGTCATACTGCTGCAGAGCGCTTTATTCGACAATTTTGCGTTGTGCTGATGCCAATGAACGAAATTCGTCGGTCGTTGGGTCATTCAGTTCATAGCGTGCTTAGAAGACATATGCTTCTTGAACCAATGCTCCACTGTGTATGCCTTGCCGCAAATTTTGCAGACGAATTTTGCAGCAAAGGCTTCAGACCTGGACAGATACCATTTCACAATATTAGAATTCTTGCAGAAAGAAACGAGAAGGTCGATGGAACGTTAGAACAAGTGCAAAAACCATGCAATACCTGAAATTTGTTCCTTTCGCCTTAATCTGCATGTAAGCGTACATTTTGAGCGCTCAGGGTAAGGAAGCCTTACTGGATAAAGAAAATAATATGGCACATAGCGTGTGATACGTTGTTAACGCTTTTCCGCCGATCATATATGTAAATTAGATGGCATACTCAAAAAGTTGTTTAAAATGCAGAATAAATGGCACATCCCTCTTGCGCTGACTGGTTTCTCAAATAAAAAAACTTATAGTGACCTCACCGCCTCACCGAACTGAACCTGCAATACAGGTGTACACCACGGAACAGTACTTAAGAAAAATGGGTTCACTGGAAAGCATGGCTATTTCAACGGCTGCTCCAAGAGATCACAGGGTGTTTGCGTCATGCGTGGAAATTATTGCCAGGTAAGAATTTGGCGGCAAAATATTGAGTGAATATCCATTCTTTTTTTTCCTCTAAAACGTTTTTCATTTGTCGAAATATCATTCATAGATATTATTATGCGCCGGAGGTGAGAAAAAGGTGCTAAGTAATGTGAAAAAAGAAGACGTCAGCCTGGAATGTGGCATCCACGTAAGAGACAAGCTGTAAGGCCAGCAACAATCACAAAAGGCAATTAGCAGCGAGCAAGATCCTTACAAAGTGACATCGTTCGTCTTGAAGTAGATGTGATAAAAACATGGCTTCTTATGATTCCGGTTAGGCGTGCTTTGGAAGAGGCGCGTGAGAAGTAACAACGAAGACAACATAATCTTCAGCTTCCTGTGTAATCGAGCATATTATTAATTTTTCAATTTCGTGCCAATGTTCTGTCATATTTGTCGTTTCTTAGATTTGTTCCAGCCCTTATGCCTAGAAGGTAGGCGCCATTCATGCAGGCTACATGTGCTTTGAAATATAAATATTTTAGGGATCCTAAAGGGTAACAGCGAAGAGCGTATGGCCTTAGCGTTGTATAATGTCTCTTGTCGGAATTCGGCAGTTACGAAGAATTCGGTAGACTGCGGTCTTGATTGCCAGCTTTTCTGTCCCAAAACTCGCACGCTGGAGCCACATCAATGTCGCTTGGCGCCGTCTCAGTTTTACCTGCTTGAGACAAAACCGACATAATTAGAAAATTGAAACGCTGTAAACCGAAAGTGCATCCAATTCGAACGCTGACCCCGAATTCATTTGGTTATAATCTTATTTTTCCTTTTGAGCACGTGCATTAAATGTAAAGTTTAGAGCAGTCAAAAATAGCTGCAGCTTAGCTCAGCTAACAAGGGTTACGCACGAGAAAGCTTGTTATGCTCGATTATCTTGGTTTCTTAAGCGAGGTGAGGATCACAATAAAAAATAATTGGTTCACAGGAAGGGAAAGGCACAGTATCTGTCACACTTGCCATGTGGACACCTGAACCGCGCTGTAGGGGAAGGGATGAAGCTGCGAGTGAAAGTGGAAAGAGAGAAAGCGGAGCCGTAGTGGAGGGCTTCGAAGTAATTTCGACCACCTGGGAATCATTAACGTGCGCTGACATCGCACAGCATACGGACGCCACTTCGTTTCGCGTCCATCGAAACGCAGCCGCCGTGGTCGGGTTCGAACCCGGGAACTCCGGACAGTAGTCAGGCGTCTTACCACTGCACCACCCCGGCGAGGCAAGTCAGGATCATATAATCTTGATTCTAGTTTAGTGAGCGGAAGCACAAATAAGCATCGAGGGTCACTGTTTTGTCTTTTCCGCGCGAGGCTAGTAAGACTTTCGCTTTAAAATGAGGGGACCTAGCCTGTGCTCCGTCATACATAACCATGGCCGCCGCGTTGGAGTTCGAATCTAAATATACCTCGGTTCATCTGCCGGGTGCCTCCACTGAGAAACCTAGGCGGGTAAACGTCTTTAGAATAATATTTGAGTAATGAAGCAGCAGCACCTCTCATACATCCGGGTGTACATCTGCACTTGGAACAGAGTAAATCGGCCACTTGGGGGACATGAGCGAATGGACGTGTCTCTGAAGGACTCCGACGAGTTTCCTAATTAGTGGTCTCAGATGTCATCAAGGCCCTTCCACAGATTTCAATACCCTCGGGAGTAGCTCAAGACCACCCCCGATCACCATCATCCGGTATTTGGGCTCCCTACTCCACGAATCAGCCCGATATTGGTGCTGCGACATCTACACTGTTGCTAGGCCTAGAGCCTGTCGCTACCATCCCGCTATGCTCGGCGCATACAAGGTGGAAAGATAGCTGAGCTCTACAGAAGAAGCCGTCGACAGTAGCTTACATGTAGCGCACGAAGGCTGCGTCTGAAACTTCTCAATAAATACATTACCCTCCAGTCGGAAATGAAGGAAACCATCTCGCAAGCGCCTTACACGATCATGCTTCGCCCATCGGAATTATAAGCCGCCGACTACAGGGACATTAGTCGCGTTCGTGGGGCATTTTCTGCAACCAAAATTCGTGCTCACGCTTTTCGGCAACCAGTTCTCCAATCCCCAATAATCTCAACTGCTGGAGCAAGTAATGATGTATTTCGACTTAATTCCCTGCTTATCAGGACTCCTAACAACCATCATACAGACTTTGCACAAAATTAAGTCCCTTATTTTTAAAGGCACTACCTATACGACAATGCCACGTTCAGACTTTATCAAAAGTTTACGGCCCAGAGGCCTACCTCTAAGTGATACTACGTGGCTCGTAATGCATTCCCAAGTTTCCATACCTGCTGAAGGCAAGAGTTTTCCTCCCACCCTCTCCAATGGCTAGGACTTCCAAGATTATTACAGGACATAATATACGGCCTAAACGCAAATCCTCTGGGGTGTAAAAAACTTTTGATAAAGTCTGTACGTTGCTCACACCTGAATACGTGCAGAGGCATCATCCACGGAATTTCCTTGGAGCATTCAGCAGAGCAAATCACTTCCAGTCTTCTTGACTGACCGGCACGACCTTATGATGGTTCGGCGTATAGGCTCGACCGACTCCATTCTCAGCACAACTTTTATCAAGGATATCTACATCGCTGCGTTCCCCTGAGACGCAAGGTTGAAGCTTGCAACGTTTGACTCAAGATCGGTCATCGTTCGGACGTCTGCCGCGATCCAGCCCTTTCGCTGTGTCCGCGATGTGCTGTAACTGATCCTGTCACTGCGGCCTCTCATCCGGTGTTCGGCATATAGAGCCTGGCGTTCGAGATCCCGAGTCTATGGCCAGCGATCCTACCCACAGCATCGGCCTAAACACTAAGAGACGCCTGAACTCCAGTCAGCGCCAATGCAAAATTTCCAGCAAGCGTTGAGTGCTCTTATCCACTTTTACAATATTTCCGCTATCTGTCGCCAGGTGACGCTGCTCAGAGGACCCACTGTAGAGAGAACGGAATGACGCGTTGAGGACCCAGCTCTACACCTTCTCCTGCCAATAGTTCCGGATCTCAGATGAGCTAGGCCCCGGTACTCTCAATAGGCTCTGGACAAAATCAAATGCACCACAACAAAATGAAGTTGGTCTTAGAAACGCACAAAAACCGAAGTGGAGTCTAGAGGTCCAATCTCTCTAATGGGGTGCTACGCCTTCCCCTCCTTAGACCCAGGCACGTTCAGCGACTTGCTAGCCCGTCTCTCGCACACCCCTGATGAGGCTGGGACAGGTAGGTCACCGCCGCTTGTTGCGGGGGCTAACCTGCCACCGACGTTTTATTTGTTGTAGGCCGTCATTGCACCCGCCACCGCTTCGGTGGTGGACGACGGTGGTTGTTGCGGCGCGCGTCATTCTCTCCCTCTACTTTTTTTTCTTCTCAATTTTCGCTTCTCTCCGGCCCCGCCAGGGTGGTGCAGTGGTAAGACGCCAGGCTACTGTGCCGGATTACCCGGGTACAAACCCGACCTCGGCGGCTGCATTTCGATGGAGGCGAAACGAAGAGGCGTCCGTGTGCTGTGCGATGCCAGCGCACGTAAAGGTCCCCAGGTGGTCGAAATTGCTCCGTAGTCGAGGCTACGGCTCCTCTTTCTCTCTTCCCACCTTCCCTCCCACCTTCCTCCCTTCCCTTACGGCGTGGTTGAGGCGTCCACAGAAAAGAAATGAGGCAGTTACCGCGCCTTTCCCTTCTAAATGAATCTCCTCTCCGCGCGAGGCAGCGGAGGTGGCTCAGCTACAGAGCAGTAGCAGGCCCGTGCATTTTCTTTTCCTTCTTCCTACAACCACAACAGCCCTTCACACCGGCCCCTAATAATTCTACTGCCCTTCTCGACCGGAATCCTTCCTTACCGCCTGAACAAAAAAATTGGCTGTGGCATAGCTCGGTTAAGCCTGGTGATTGCGAAGCAATACGTGGTGCTACTATTGTACCGCTTGTGGTGATGCTTGGCTCTGCTATATTCATCATGGTGATGCTCCGGTTATGTTTGCTGTTATGGCTATTGTGACGCTTGACTGTACTATGTTTAGCTATGGTTTTACATACGTCTGGAAGAAAGGCGCAGTATCTGACACACTTTCTCCGACAAGTGTGCGTTTCGATTGTACGCTTGGCGTTCCTTGGCGCGCATTCAAGTGTGGGATTGGCAGGAACGCTAGACAAGGTGAGACTTCTCAGGCTTTCGCCTTTCACTACTTTAGTCACCGAATTGGTAGTGCTGCTAGTAGATGCACGTTCCAAACTATCGGACAAATTCGTACCTTTTTCTCTTGCTTCTCACGTCGATTCTGCTACCGAAGACATTGACCGCCTTTTCCGCCTGGCTGCTTCTTGCGCTCGTCGCTTGGAAAGCAGTTCTTCTCGCTCTTCTGTCTCTGTGGCTCGCTTTTGCTTCCTCTTTGCAGCCTGCCTAAGCGCTTTGACTGTTGGCGGCATCTCAAGGCTTGGCGAGAGGAGCGGAGTCAGGCCGTAACTGCCAACGCACAAGGCGACGGTGAGCCCCCGTTCTTACACAGATGGTATGACGTCACGCAGCGCGCAGCGCCACTAGTGAGAGGAACGGAGTGAGTCCGTAACTGCCAACGCGCAAGGCGACGGTGAGCCCCCGCTCTTACACAGATTGTATGACGTCACGCAACGCGCAGCGCCACTAGTGAGAGGAACGGAGTGAGTCCGTAACTACCACCGCGCAAGGCGCCGGTGCGAGTTGAGCCCCCACCCTTACACAGATGGTATCACGTCACACAGCCAGGCGGAAGAAGACGCGAAGAGCGAAGACCTCTTTGCCTGCTTCTGATCGCGGAGGTCTCTGCACCCGTCCCTTAGGCCTGCGTGCCGGGGGCGGGAATTGGGGGCCTCCTAATCTGGTGGAAAATAAAGTTATCATCGTCATCATCATCACGCTAAAGGTCAAGCGTGGTTGCCACCACTGCGCCTTTTGACGGGCTGAGGTAGTAGCTAATGTAGTAATGCTTCGCAATAAAAATTTAAAGATCGCTTAGCTCTGCTATGCCTGGATATACGTAACGAAAAGCAGTGACTACCCTGATAATTCAGAAGTTAATCAGAAGTTAACTTCTCCTGTCTTCTGCGCCGCTCTCCAGCAACTAAACTCTCCTTGGCTTCCATGTTGAGCGCGTCTAACTTCACCGGCATTCTATTTTTCGTTTACAGGAAAGGAAAGGCGCAGCATCTCTCATGGAAGTTAAGAAGCGCCGCCCGTCGGCGTTGGAGCGCACTCGTTCCCGCTTGGTCCTCATTGCTTACAGCAGATGAGTGCCGTCACATCCTTGACGTCACCCTAATTGAAATTGTATGCCAATGGCAATATCTGGCACTTACAGAATCCTGCTATCATTGTCAAAGTAGACAAGCTGAATTATGAAGTGCGCTTCACAACTCGGAGCTTGGAGCAGCGGTAAATCGCTCGGCTGGGGATCCAAGTTGATGTAGGCTCGATTCCCGGATGGAGACATTTTTATGCGAAGCATTCTAGCCGCACAACCGAGCTCTTCCATGCTGCGCCGCGCGCGGCCGCGTAGCTACCACTTGACCTAAATTTTCGCACCACGTGATATGACGTCACAACAGCTGTGAAACCTGGGCCTCAACTCGTGCGCTCGTTTTCGGACGCGCAGCCTCAGCCGGCGGCCTAACTCTCGCTCCTATCGCTAGGAGATACTGACGTCACGCAATTGTATAAAAGGCGACGCACTCGTTGAGTCAGTTGAGCAGCGAGATGTCGGCCAGGGAGAGGACGGCTCGCCAGACCGCAAAGCGCAAGTTACAAACAGCCACGGAAACTGGAGAAAAACGAGAAGTGCGGCTTGCCGAGCGACGTGCACAGTATGCAACTAGACGGCAGCGTTCGACAAGTATATATCACCGCAGACCAGCAATGAAGATTCCATCAATGTAATTGCGAATGGATTGCCTGAACGGACTGACAAGAGAATGCTTATTTGCACCGGGGATTTCAGCAAAGATCCAATGAGAGATCCTACATTTGTGGAAGCTCTGGAGGCCAGATATTCCCTTAACTTGTGCTCATTGCAGCCGAAATCTACAACCCACTTGAGTAGCAGCTTGGACTGGATCCCGCATCGAAATTTGTCAAGAAAATATGATATAAGCGATGTTCAAACAAAGAGCGATTACTTTACTGATCATCATAGTGTATTTATTGGTTTGAGAAAAATAAAGGAAGAAGCAGAGTAACACATGAGTTGTTCTTGTCTATGAAATGGCTAACCAGGTATAGCCAGGTAATGTCTTGTCTATGAATGGCTAACCAGGTATAGCCAGGTAATGTTAATTTTTTAGGCTAGTATGTTTCGCACCCTAGGCTTAACCATAAGCTAAGTCAGACCAATTTTTTTTTAATGAGGAGGAGTAGCACACCTCTCAAGGAATGGTAGGCGACGCCGGCAGAAATTGGCGAGCGGGCTGCGCAGCTCGCCTTGGCTCTGATGTCACGGCCTAAGGAACACGGCATACGACATACGCGAAGCTCGGTTTGGTTGTTTTGGGGAGTTCGTCCCAAAGCGACTTCGGCTATGAGAGACGACGTAGTGGAGGACTCCGGAAATTTCGACCACCTGGGGTTCTTTAACGTGCGCTGACATCGTACAGCGCACGGGCGCCTTGCTTTTCGCCACCATTGTAAAGTTGCCGCCGAGGCCGGGATTCGATCCCGCGTCCTTAGGAACAGTAGTCGAGCACCGTAACCACTGCGCCACCCCGGCGGGGTCTACGCAAAGCTCGGCTCCCGACCCTCGTAGTGAAGCTTTTGAAGAGCAGTCAGACGGTCTTCTGACGAACGAGCAGGTTAGGAGAGAGCGAGCTTGAGTGTTTTGAAGCGAAAAGCTTCACTACGATGCTCGGCTCCCGACCCTCGTAGTGAAGCTTTTCGCTTCAAAACACACAAGCCGCCTTTTTCCTACCCTGCTCGTTCATCAGAAGAACGTCTGACTGCTGTTTAATGCAAGCTAGACAAATTCATTGATACTGTAACCCCCTTTTAGCCTCAGTTGAATCCTTCATGGAGTCTGCGCAGCAAAATATTCAGGTTTAGGTCACTTCAACCACCAAGGTCTCTCTACTCCTCTTAATTCTTAACGTATATAGTCGTCGTCAAAGTCGTCACAATTCTTATGACAGCCTTTATACACGCGCTCCTTCTGCTTCCAGTACACGCCCTTTGGTTATAGCGCTTTACTTTAGTGCTCCCTACCCCACTAGGGTTGCCTCCAGCCTATAGTCCAAAGGGCAAGGTCCTGCTGAACTACATACAAGGCAACCGCTTTACCCCACATAACGACTGTGTGATCTCGACCCGGCTAGATGCTAGCGTTGGCTGGGACGCATTCCCCGATCTCACAGTCCACAAAATTCGGCATGCCACCAGGTGTAACGCGCAAATCAATCTAAGTAGTGGCCACAATGTCTGCAATAGTAACCTCCAACAAACCCCAATTTCGACGAAGCAGCTTAGGTTCACAATTTTGTGTACATTTCTACAAACACTTGATTCGACTGGCCCCTCTCTTATCCGCGATCTCTTGTCCTGGGTCCAACAACTTCAGGGTGATGATCGGGCTTAAAAATCGGCCCGGCCTTCGCATATTCCTCTTAACACTGTTTACTCTAAACTTCTTCACGTGTGGGAAGCCGAGCAGTCCCTCCTGCGATAATAGAGACGGCAACGCCACTATCGAAAACTCCGGCTCAAATTGTCCAAGATGGACCAACAACTTACACAGTACACAATCTAATTGGCCAGTCAACAATACGTTCAGTTTTGAGTAGTGATAAATTGTCAACTCGGCAACTGATGCACATGGCAACTTTTTCGCCACCTACTTGACCCCACTTCCTCTCTCTCGTATATCTCATAAGCACCACTTAAAGAAAATCTTCACATGTGTACTAAGGCAATTGATCATCATTTCAATACCCTGCTTAACCAACATCTACCCACCGCCTACCACATTCCTGTCCCTCCCTACTAGTGCAGCCCTAACCAGCTTCTTGATGTCCCTATAACAGATACGGAGGCCACTCAACAATACGTTCACTTTTGAGAAATGATACATGGTCAACTCGGCAACTGATGCGCATGGCAACGTTTTCGCCACCTACTAGACCCCACTTCCTCTCTCTCGTATATCTCATAAGCACCACTTAACTAAAATCTTCACATGTGTACTAAGGCAATTGATCATCATTTCAATACCCTGCTTAACCAACATCTACCCACCGCCTACCACATTCCTGTCCCTCCCTACTAGTGCAGCCCTAACCAGCTTCTTGATGTCCCTATAACAGATACGGAAGCTCGACGTGCCCTCGCGACCCGAATAAATACGTCACCGACCTGCCCGGAGAAAGTTACCAATAAAATCCTCCGAAACCTAGATAATCTTCACTGAATATTTTAGCCGCTGCATCGACACTGGAACCATACTACCCACATGGAAGGACGCCCAGGCCATATTCGGTGTCAAACTTAATAAAACACTTCACGTGGAAAGATTTCTGCTTATTTCTCTCCTCCCGGCATGGGCAAGACATTTGTGCATGTTATACTCACGCAACTTGCAAAACACATAGTTGGCTGCCGCGAGTCTGTTTAGGCTAAGAAGTTATGCTCCGTCTTAAGCATGACATTCTTGTTCTTAGTGGTAGTATAGATTTACGAGCCCTACCATGTCTCGGCATGCATGGTGCATTTATAACATGGTCCATTCCGCCACATATGCTGGGCTAACCATGCTTTGTGGTGCTTAGGCCACTCCCGCAAAGCTCTCCCCTTTCTGCTTTCGTCTTAAGATGCGGTATGTTACCAATACCCATTTCACTTCGTTCCATCCCCTCTCTTAATTTCTCTCGCTATTGCGATGACATTGCTCTCTGGGTAGCGCGAATCTGATGGCCACATCAAGGACACCTTACAAGCAGCTTCGAGCATAGTAGTTCAACCATCTGGCGCTATGAAGCTACTCTGTGCGGCTAAAAATGTGAACTCCAGCTTCTACCCTCATACCGCCTTTATCGACACTATATAACCGTTCACGTTATGGATCAAGCTATTTAACATGTCCCTCAGATTCCAGTACTCAGTCTTTTCATTTAATCCAACCCACTGACGCCTACTCTTCCAACACTTTGTACTGCTGTCAATCACACCCTCCGCCTCGTAGGGCGCATATGTCTAAAAAGCACGCAGGCCTCTACGCATCGGAACTCCTCCATGTTGTGCATGCCTTTGTGCTTAGCATACTTACGTACTCACTACTGCACTTTCATCTCTCCTGTGCAGAAATCTAGGTTATAGATGTTCTTCGCCGTGTTCACCAATACTCCCTTGATATTCCTTTTAATGCCTCAACCGAGCGTCGTCTTCTAGCAGGCATCCTAAACAACATTCCTTGAATAGTAACGCCTCATCTCATCTCACCGTAAGCCAGGCTTGCTCGACCGCCACTGTTCGGCTTACACTTAAATATCTGCCCATAAACTTTAATTCGGTAATTGAATCTAGACTGCCTATCCCAATTATATTCATTAATACCTACACATTCCGACTCTACCTAAGAACATGCACACTCTTCACCACGCGCAACGATGTAAAAACGGGTGGAAGCCCTTCAAAGACGACATTTCTGTATCAAGGGTGTGCTCTATGTCGATGCGATGGAATATTCATCCGCCCCTTCCCGTGACGTTTCAGCTGTTAACTCGACCGCCTGTCTTAAAATGACTGCCAACATATACGGCTCCTTTTCGGAGGACGCGGAAGAGGCAATTATCGCTCTTACTGCGACAACTTCCGAAATTACCACCATTGTCATTGATTCCAAATCAGCCATTCATAATATCGGTGCGGGCCGGATATCCCGTTCAGCTCTGGCTTTCCTCATAAACACGTCTTAACTCATTCTATAAACCTTTTTCCGGAACCCCCCCCCCCCCCCAAACAGGCCTAGATCGTGACGAGGTGGCTCAAGCCTGTGCCAGAGATTTCACTGTCCGGACGCAGGCAGTAGAGTCCACATTCGGCTACGTGGCTCACTTACGGCGTGGGACCTAGTCCTCTCCCTTCATAATATATGTCATCATTACCACCAAGGTCACCTTGTGTTCCCTGGCACACCGCAAAGTCTCTCTTTATCATGAGATTCTCTGGCGCCAGCTTCATCATCATCATCAGCAGCAGCAGCAGCCTGATTATACCCACTGCAGGGCGAAGGCCTCACCCATATTTCTCCACTTAACCCGGTTCTGTGCTAGCTGCATCCACTTGACCCCTGCGAACTTCTGAATCTCATCCGCCCACCTAACTTTCTGCCGCCCCCTACTACGCTTTCTTTCCCTTGGAATCCAGTTTGTTACCCTCAGCGACCATCGGTTATCCTGTCTTCGCACTACATGTCCTGCCCATGTCCATTTCTTCGTCTTGATTTCTACTAGAATGTCGGTAACTTGAGTTATTTCTCTAACCCACTCTGCACGCTTTCTATCTCTTAATGTTACCCCTACCATTTTTCGTTCCATAGCCCTCTTCAAACTCGCCTAATTCCCATTCCTGCCTTCCGACACCTCATTCACCTGGCCATCTATCCCTCCACAGCTTGACATTGCTGCCACGCTAGAGCCAACGCTGACTATATCATGTGGGGATTTACACCCCCTCCCCCCCAAAACATTCTATAACAATAATTGAAAGAAGCAGTGGGTGGCTGCTTTTCGCAGCCTAGCGCTGAATTTCCTGACCAGATATTGGATCGTGCTCAGACGGTAGCGGAGGCCTATCTACCATAGAACTTCCCTCCTTCCACCACTGCCCCGTTCCTGTTTGGGATAAATTATGTTGTTACTCACTCCCCACTTAAAATGAACGGCATACAAAACGAGATGCATTTTTCAACAGTTTACTCATTCGCAAGACGAAATCCAACAACTCTAACAAATGAAGCTAAATGCGAAGCAGAATTACACTGAATGCTGCCCTTGTAAACGTGGCTCCATAATTTCGGTCACAAATTGCATGCGCTTTTCCTGCGCAATTCTCTCATTTCTCGGTTATGTCTAAATTCAAGAGAACAGCATTGACTACATGGACGCGATGCTTTAGAAACGATGAAGCAGTTTACGATCCACATAATATGCAAGTACGAACTGACAGCCTGTAGAATCTTCACCAACAATGCAAACACGGGGGCCAGTTGGTTGTCTTTCACTTGTCTCGTCTTTCACTTGTCTCTGTCTATCAAGTAGCGCAGTATTCCCCAGTAAGTCTCAACCAATGCGGCACCATATTGGTGTCATGCGGGGGTGTCGTCTTTCGAGCGCTGTCGTAAAATCGAAATCAGCACCAGCATTAGACGCCCACATGAAAACCCCAAGACTTTAGAGCACTGCCTGCTCCGCCGCGGTGGATTAGGAGTTGAAATGCTCGGCTACTGTGCCTGAGGTCCCGTGCACAAACCCGACCTCCGGCAGCTGCGTTTCAAGTGAATTGAAATGGAGGGAAGACCACGGCGGCTGCGTTTCGATGGAGGCGAAACGAAGAGGCGTCCGTGTGCTGTGCGATGCCAGCGCACGTTAAAGATCCCCAGGTGGTCGAAATTACTCCGTAGCCCTCCACTACGGCTCCCCTTTCTCTCTGTTCACTTTCACTCCCACCTTCCTCCCTTCCCTTACAGCGCGGTTCAGGTGTCCACAGAGCAAGTGTGACAGATACTGCGCCTTTCCCTTCCTCTGAACCAACAAGCCAACCAACCTTAACGGTAGTGGTTGACTAGGGAGGGTGCTCGATCTCGGCACTATAGATTAAGAGTGATGACATTGATGTCCCAGAGAAGGTTGCAATAGCTCTTGCTTGAGTCGCCACAAAGGCCACGTCTGTGTTGAGCGACAGTAAAACTGCACTTCAAAATTTTTGTAATGGGAGAATATTTCCCATGGCACTCAAAATTCTAAGACAAAAAGAATTGGATAGCACAATTAATCTGATTTGGACCTAAGCGCACGAATTTGTTAGTGGCAACGAGGCTGCTCCCAACATGGCTCGAGGTGGTGGTGGTAAAAATGTTTTAATGAAAATGTTAAGGAGGTTGTAGCGGCGGTTGGAAATTTTTGGGAGGTTGTAGCGGTCCGGAACCCCATTGGCGTAGGCTGCTATCCGCGCTCTTTCGATTAGTTCTTTTTGGCCCCTTGCGTCCCAGCTGGTCAGAGCTGCCTCCCACCCATCCTGCGTTGGCTGGTTATTAGTGATAGTCTGATTTCGCTGGCATGCCTACACCATATGGTACAGGTACGCCTTCTCCCCGCAGAATTTGCATTGTGAGTCAAATGACTCTGGATCTATTCCGTATAGTTTTCGTGGGTTGTTAAAAGTGTCGGTCTGTAGCTTGCGGAGGTTTACCTCCACCCCTTTGTCTAGTGTCTTTGCCGGTGGAGGGTAGACCCGGCAAGATAATCTTAGGTGCTGAAGTATTTCATTGTAGGTTAGCAATGGGGTAATAGGTTCCACGAGATCCGTATTGGGTGCCCGGGGGAGAAATGCTTGGGCTGAGGCGTGTGCGCTCTCGTTCCCTGGCATGCCCTGGTGACCTGGTACCCATGCTAAGTGCTCATGCGTGGGTTGGTAGCCAAAGGTGTAACTATCTTGCAGGATTTTAGCTGCTAGATGTACAATGCTGCCCCTGAGGTACTTGCGATATGCTGTCTGTGAATCTTTAAAAATGTATTCTGAGGTAGTGTGTGTTACGGCTAGGGCAATCGCCGCTTCTTCCGCAGCCAGTGTGTCTTGGCTGGGCGATATTAGTCCATCCACTGTTTCATTTTGGTGCACAACCGCAACGGCCGCCATTCCCATGGCTTGAGATCTCTACTGTCGAGCAGGTCTGAATGAGCAAGCTGAGGAAGGCTGCAACAGTGAAGGTCATCTGCTGTCGTATTATGAAGTGACGCAGTATTAGAGAAGGCAGCGTTAGAAACTACCCTTTACAGAGAAGACTATAGATGGAAAACAGATGACGGCGTGGAGGCGTCTGCAAGCTGATTTTTATTTAAATGCGGTGTTAAATAATGTATATTCCCAGAATTCGAAGATGATAGCTGCAGAATATTACGGGCAGAGGATCACCGTGAGCCATCAAATATGGGAGTGTTTGTATTCCCCATTCAGGGCCAAACAAAATTGATAGTAGAGAAGCCTGGGAGGCTTTTCTGGAAAGCCCAACCCAGGGACAATAGCCAGTAGCGGTTCGACTGGCTGAAGTAGCCGCCGAGATCCCGGGGATTTTCACCAGCATCTGAAGCGAACTCTCACCTTCGTCAAGGCGCCTCTGCTGTAGAGGGGAAGGCCTGGGTTAGAAAAGAGCATTTTCTCTCGAACAAAAAAGTTTATTAACTCCCTATGTGTATCGACATTCACTCCCCTTCCTCCCTTCACTTATGGCACGGGTCAGGTGTCTATGGTTCAACTGGGTTCAACTGTGACAGATACTGTGCTTTCCTTTACTGTGAACCTGTTATTAGCATTCCTTATTTCCCTTTCAGCGCAGTGCAGGTGTCCAAAAAAATGTGACACTGTGCCTTTACTTTTCTGTAAAGCAATGTCTTTAGTGCTACGCTGCCGCAGTCGGATGGAGCAAGCGTAGGGATATTTGGTGGCTGCTCCTGGCCATACAGGGCTGGAACTGGAAGGCCACTGCCGCTTGCGGCGCGGGAAAGCCCGCCACCATACTTTTATCTGTTGTAGGTCGCCATTGCACCTTCTACTGTTTCGGTAGTGAACGACGACTTCTCCGACACGCGTCTTTCTCCCCTTTTTCTTCCTCTTTCTTCGCCATTTTCTCGTCTGTCCGCACGAGGCAGAGGACATGGCTGAGCTACAGAGCCAGTAGCAGGATTGTGCATATTCTTTTTCTTCTTCCTTTAGTCGCAACAAAAAAGCAGTAAAAATATGCGCCTAGTGTTTTACGGTATGAACATGGGTATTAAAGGCGTTATCGCGTCTACTCCCAAAGCAAAGCTTGACTGTAATTTTTTGAGGCAGTGTAAGTGCAAATTGCCCTTCTTGGATCACTGCCTTGTTGTGGCGGAGGGGCTTGCGAAAATCGATGAAGTCGTGAGCTCTGCTGTGTAGGGCCACCCAAGAAAGACACGTCACGGCAGAGAGTTTTGTCGAAATGTGATTCACTGGAGAAGGTAATGGCAACCCACTCCAGTATTTCCTGCCAAGAAAACCCTATGGCCAGTCACACTACCATTATCGATATGGCGCCGGAAGATGAGCCCCCCAGGTTGGAAGGCGTCCCACATGTTACCGGGGATGAACAAAGGACGATTCCTAGTAGCTCCAGGACGAATGAAGCGGCTGGGCTAAAGCCAAAAGGACGCTCAGTTGTGGATGTGTCGGGAAGCGACCGGAAAGTCCGATGTTGCAAGGAGATATATCACATAGCAACATGGAATGTAAGATCTATGACGCAAGGTAAACTGGATGTCGTCAAGCGAGAAATGGACAGATTGAACATTGATATCTTGGGTATCAGCGAGCTCAAGTGGATCGGAATGGGAGAATTTAATTCCGGCGACCATTATATGTTTTATTGTGGGCAAGACTCCTGTAGAAGGAATGGGGTCGCTTTCATAGTAAACAGAATAGGCGAAGCAGTGCTAGGGTACAACCCAAAAACGACCGAATGATTTCACTTCGGATCCAAAGTCAGCCTTTCAACATAACAGTTATCCAAGTCTATGCACAAAACCACTACTGCTGAAGAAGCTGACGTTGAGAGATTTTATGCGGACCTGCAATGCCTTTTAGACCGCACTCCATCATCAGACGTCGTGTTTCTCATAGGAGACTGGAATACTAAAGTCGGGAGTGAAGAAATATCCGGAATTATATGCAAGTTCGGTCTTGGCGAGCCAAATGAAGCTGGGCAGAGGCTAGCAGAGTTTTGTCACGAAAAATCCGGACCATAGCGAATACTCATTTTCAACAGCACAAGAGGCATTGACTTCACTGGACGGTCTGTACAGGAATCAGATCGATTATATTCTTTGCCGGCAGAGATGGAGAAGCGCTATACAAGCAGTAAAAACAAGGAATGGGGCCGATTGTGGCACCGATCATCAGCTTCTTGTTGCCAAAATTAAGCTTCGATTGAGGAAAACGCCGAAAACTAGAAGGCCTTTCAGGTATGATCTGGATCAAATTTCATTAGAATATGCTGTGGAAGTGAGGAATCGATTTCAAGAATCGATTTCAAGAATCGATTTCAAGAATTAGATCTAGAGACAGAGAGCCCGAAGAGATGTGGACTGATGTTCGTGATATAATACATGAAGTTGCTACTAAGGTAGTTCCAAAGCAAAAGAAATGCAAGAAAGCAAACTGGTTATCTGAAGAGGCTTTGCAAATATGAGGAAAGGAGGATGGCAAAAGTTACTAGGGAAAAAGAAAGATACAAGGCTCTCAATGCGGATTTTCAGAAAATCTCAACAAGAGGTAAATGCCTTCCTGAACATACAGTGCCAAGCAGTTGAGGACAACAGCCAATTGAGGAACACAAGAGGTCTGTATAAGACAATCAAAGATATCAAAGGAAGCTTCTGTGTTAAGCTGGGCGTGATAAAGGACAAACGAGGCAGGGACCTCATGGAAGCCTCAGAGATAAAGAAGAGATGGCAGGAATACACAGAACTCTACAAGAAGGACCCGGAGGTGCAACGCCAACATAAGACGGCTGTGATTACTGATCTCGAGCCGGGCATCCTGAAGAGAGAAGTTGAATAGGCCTTAGCCAGCCTTGCTAAGAACAAAGCTAGCGGAATTGATGGCATTCCAGCTGAATTGCTTCAAAACCTCCACCATGACGACGCTTTTAACGTTCTGTATACATTATGTCAGCAAATTTGGACAACCCTGCAGTGGCCACAGAATTGGAGGAGGTCAGTTTACATTCCTATTCCAAAGAAAGGCAGTGCCAAAGATTGTTCCAGCTACCCCACGATCGCGCTTATTTCGCATGCTAGCAAGGTGATGTTGAAAATCGTCCTAGGTAGGCTGCAGCAGTATGTGGATCGGGAGCTTCCGGACGTGCAAGCTAGGTTTCGCAAGGGCAGAGGAACTAGAGACAAGATTGCCAACCTTCGCTGGATCATGGAAAAAGCAAGAGAGTTCCAAAACCCCATCTACTACTGCTTTAATGATTATGCGAAAGCGTTTGATGCGTAGATCACAGCAGATTGTGGCAAGCTCTCCAAGAGATGGGAGTTCCAAATCACCTCATCTATCTCCTCAGGAACCTGTATGAAGGGCAAGAAGTCACAGTCAGAACTGGGCATGGTCTTACTCATTGGTTTCCGATTGAGAGAGTGAGACAAGGCTGCATACTGTCACCCTGCCTGTTTAACCTATATGCTGAGTGCATCATGAGGAAGGCCGGTCTGGACGAGTCTTAAGCTGGAGAGAAGATTGCTGGGAAACGTATCAACAACCTTAGATATGCGGAGGATACCACTTTAATGGCAGAAAGTGAAGTGGAACTCAAGAGACTTCTGATGCGCATACAAGAAGAGAGTGAGAAGTTTGGGCTTAATCTGAATATTAAAAAGACAAAGATCATGGCGTCTTGCCCCATCAAGTCCTGGAGCATCAAGGGACAAGAAGTGGAAACTGTGACAGATTTTCTCTTCTTGGGCTCCAAGATAACCCCGGAAGGAGACTGCAGCCATGAAATGAGGAGACGCCTACTTTTGGGATAGAGAGCCATGGCTAGCCTCGACCGCCTAGTAAAGAGCAGATACATTAGTCTGCCAACCACGTTCCGTATAACTCGTGCTATGGTATTTCCAGTTGTGATGTATGGATGCGAGAGTTGGACTGTGAAGAAGGCTGACCACCGAAGAATTGACGCGTTTGAATTGTGGGGCTGGCGGAGAATCTTGAGAGTTGCTTGGACGGCCAGAAGATCAAATCAGTCGATATTGTCGACCATAAACCCTGACTGCTCATTGGAGGGTCAAATTCTAAAGTTAAAGCTCAGCTACTTTGGGCATCTGATGAGAAGAGAGGAGTCGCTGGAGAAAGATTTGAGTTTGGGAAAGGTTGAGGGTCACCGGAGAAGGGGTAGGCAGCGAACGCGATGGTTAGATGGCATCCTCGAGGCGCTGCAGATGAAGTTATGTGATGTTAGGACGACAGTAAGAGACCGGAAAGCGTGGCGTGATATGGTCCATAGAGTCACGAAGAGTCGGATGCGACTGAACGACTGAACTGAACTGAACTCAAGTGCAAATTGCATAATATGGATAGTTGCTTACACTTTTTATGATTAAGAACATTTCCTAGAAAAGTATGAAGGATTACGGGAACCATTTCAGACGTTTATAGATTATCCACGCTGCATAAACGTTAGGCACAAAAATCTGCTGTGGTTTCCTCTTCAAAATCCAAGTTAGCTTGCTTGGTTTTCCTCTGGTTCGTCTTAGTTATAGAATCGGAGGACATGTTTCCACGGCAATTTATTGGTGAGACTGTGACATCGAGGACACTGTCAACTATAAGAGGAAATGCAAGTGCTGCATCTGCCACCAAAGGTGTAATGTCAAGGTCACAATTCAAGAGGCGGTAAATCAGAGGTGGTATCATGGTTAAGCTATATAGTCACATACACTCCTATGGTTCATTGAAGTTAACCGGCTTGCACGAAGACCGGGACGGATAGATAACATTGTGAAGCGTGCGCTTCAAACGCTTTACCTGTCGCATGAGTGGCACTAGTAACCATTTCTCCCATGTGTACAGCCTGAGCGGGACACATACAGCAGATTTTCGGCATATCCTCCACTCTGCCCTGACATACAGCCGCCTCCGAATGGTTACTAACCGGCAATAGAAATCATGGTGTCCAGCTTACACCCCGCTGCACAAAGGTAGCATTGGCTCCAATCGTCGCTGAGAGCCACAAGCTCCCAGCCGGCCTACGTAATATAGAGCTAACTAGTGAGTATTCCAAGGCTCACTAATCAAAAAATTTCTCTCCCACCATTGCTTGTAAATGGAAAGCGAAATGGTTTGACATAATCCAGAAATGACATAAATTGGTTTGTAGAACAGGAAACGCACACTATCTTTCAGATTTCTCATTGTACTCATGATCAAGCCTTAAAATGTGGAAGGAAGGAAGAAGAGAGGGAAAGAGCAAGGAGCAAAACGTGCCAAATTGGCAGGTGGTGGTCTAATTTCGACGAGCCAGGGATTCCTAACGCCTAATCTTATTACACAACGCATCGTATTCATTCCATGTGAGAGCCATCGATATGGATCCCCTGCTGGGCAGCTGGAACGGTTCGAAAATAAATTTTCATACCAAACCAAGTGATGTTCTTTCTGACACCGGTTTCTGAAAAGTAAAAGTGGGGATTGATTTGTAAGATAGGAAATGTGCAGTTCTGTGACGCTTTATCCCTGGACAGAAGCACCGCACTGAAAGTGAACGGAATGAGATGGTAACTAAACCTGAAAAATAGGAAGTGTAGTGGTAGTGGAAGGCTAATGAGGAATTTCGGCAACCTGGTCCTTGGGTTCTTTCCTGTGCACTGACATCCCTTAGCACAAGGGGCTTAGCTTTTCGCCTCCATTGCAAAGCGTCAGCCGTGGCCGGATTCAATCCCTCATACGTAGCAGTAGAGAACCTTGGCGATTAGCCCGGCCGGGGTGGTGCAGTGGTAAGACGCCCGACTACTGTCCGGAATACACGGATTTGAACCCGACCTCGGCGGCTGTGTTTCGATGGAGGCGAAACGAAGAGGTGTCCGTATGCTGTGCCACGGTCGCTCGATGGAAGCGCACTAGGTGCGGCCTCCTACGTCGCCCGAAACCGGCGGAAGGCGCCTACTTCCCGTCGCCACCGCCGCAGCGCCACCGTTCGGGGACAGCCGCGCGCAGAGAGCTGCGTTTTGAGGGAGGCATCGGCGTGGTAGAAGCCTTTTATTTTAAGGATATAAAGCTCCGCTTCACGCAATTTGGCAACATGAATTAGTACATACTGTCATGTCTAGTGTGACGATGTTGGCAGTTAGCGCTTGCTCGGCAAGGATATGTACTGGAGTGTACCCCGAAAAACCTAATGTGACAGTGGTTCAAGGCCACTCAATTGGATAGCTCTCATTACCGTGATATTGCATTCGGATCACGTTGTTTGTCACACGAAAATGTCACCCGGCTATGAACAATTCGAAGCTGTTCAGCTGCCATTGTAGCCTAATGCATAACCACTTAATTACCTATGTCTCTAATTCCGTGTGTTATTTTCATACCATTTACTCATTCCTGCATACAGCTTTATACACAAATTGATTGCAACCTGTTCTAAGCTGCCAGCGCTATCCAATAAAAAAAATTTCCTACTATGAGCAACCTCTGTGAAAATGCGACATGTAACCAACTTTTCTATCTCATTCTGACAAATGTTACGGTGGAAATATGAAGATGTTTATTAGGTTAAATCTAGATGATAACCTGGGATCTTCGACTCAGCTGGAGACCTTAAACATTGTACACCGGAACACTATACGTAATGGCTTCCCGCATTTTGTATGACCGGACAAACTAAGCGCGCTTCATAGAGCCGGTCTGCCTCAAGGTGCTACGTATATGCGCCGCAAGGTTTTATTACTATTTTTATTTCCTGCTCGCAAAGCAATAAAATTTCGCTAGTTTGCAATTTTCAATGGAAGAACGCGAATCGAGTATTCCTGCTGTGAAACTCTTTGCTGCGATCACAAGAATGTTCACGCTTCAGAGCGCAACTGCAGCTGAGATTCAGCGAGCAGCCGAGTGCTCTAATAAATGGCCACACAAAAAAGGAAGAAAAATACCAATCGCAGACGGAAAACCTTTCTTGAGAGAGGTTTATGCCATAGCCATAAACGTCGCTCCACTGTTGAGTTGACATTTCCAGCCCAGCTCACTATAAGTGGGTGCAGCAACTTGACGATATTTTGCATAGCGCCTCAGCATGGGCACGATCATTGTTTTCATAGATTAGCTGCAATTACTGAGTACAGTGAGAAAAAAATTTATCAAATCAAAAGTTTGCATAGCTTGCTACTTCGCCGGACCTCTTCAGACTTAATCATACTGTTAATGAAGGTGCTCGTAAGCTGACAAAGCTTGATTACTTCCTTTGCGGGGTAAATCAAGCCTCCTTTGTCCTTGGTTTTCATTAACTTCTAACTGGTCCAGTTGATTCATATTTCCTGCAACAGGGTCCTGCACGACTGAGATGTCGCCTCAAAACCATTACCAAATATCGCATAAATTAAGCAACAACCTGGTAGTGATAAACAAACTTGGGGTTCTTAAGTCTCCTTGCAGAGCTTCGTTAGAGTACCCGCACTTTGCTACCTGCTTATTCATGTCGCATGTCATTAGAATGCAGCCCTGAGCAAACGCATTATATGAAATAGCACCCTACACATAGCTATATAAAGCCCTCTTTACCGAAGCCGTACGAACGAGCCCTATAGGAATATTTTTGTCTGACTTGGAATCTAAGGGTCCCGCTTTCAATAATTCCCATTTCACCCTTACATCTTATTGACTCTCTGGTTTGGCAGCTCCTGCCACATTAAACATTTCATGTGTTCTCATTGCGCCAAAGGTGTCAGGCCATATCATCAACTAATGTTCCTCTTACCAGAGAGGTATTTTTCCAACTTTTCGCCGACAAGCGGGCGCCGGATTTTCTGTGGAACGTTTCTTTTCAGTTTATCGCATCGGCTCAAACAGTCTCAAGAGTATAAACAAATGTTGTATGCACAGGCTCCTTTGCTTGCAAGGCGCGGCAAAATTTAGAACAAATTGTATATTTATACAAAAAAAAACGTTCGTACCTTTTTCTGATATGTCCTCGCAACATAACCTGCGAGAAAAGCTTGTGGTGCTACCTCATCGTGTTGATCTGCTTCACAACACATCGTTAAATATCCTAGTTCACTGGCCAGCTCCCTTATAACTAAATAGGTTAAACAACGTGACGGAATCACAGGAAGAGAGGGCGACACAACTAGCGCGGTTGTGCCGTCTTCTTCTCCAGTGTTGCGGTCACGTTGTTTGCACTGTTAACCTATAATTAATCACCAACAAGTCCAATCTGCTGTCCCTTGTAGCAAATTCAATGGCAGCTGATAGGGCATTATGCTTCAGCATCTGGAATTTTTTACCTCAGCGCCGCTTTCATTTCAGAGAAAGCGAGTGCATTTCCACTCCCTCGCTGCTGCCTTTTCCTGAAGCGAGCTCAGCAGATAAAATTAGATGTTCTCTTAGATGTCTCTTAAGCGGAGGACGGCGAAAGCCTACCCTTCTCCTATCATTTGCCTCTCATCGTTTGCCACAGTTCGTCATTTCAAGTCGTCGTTTGATATATTGGTCGTTTCCCAGTCATGATGAGTCTGCCTGGGTAGTCATTGTAGCCCTTACAACTTAATAACTAAGAAGGTAACTCATTTAGAATCAGCAGTGGTCATTACATGTCATCGTTTCACATATTGGTCATTTCATAGTCATCAGCAGTAATAGTGAGTCATTCTACTATAGTCATTACCACACATCGCTAAGCACTTTCCCTCATTTCTAATCAGTTGCGGTTATTACATGCCGTAGTTTGATATACTGCTCATTATAAATCATTTTAGTCATTATTAGCCATTTTTAGTCATTAGCATTAGCCATTACCTCTATCAATGTTTATTTATAACTTTTATTGATTACTTGTTAAGTGGAGAAATATGGGAGAGGCCTTCGCCCTGCAGTGGGTATAATCAGGCTGATGATGATGATGATGATGATTACCTATGACCATCAGCCATTTCGTTCTTAATCTCCCTCCTTTTACGCCCGCTTTTGCGCCTGACACACCAGTGCACAGATGCGACGCACAGATTACAGGCACAGCTTCTGCGCACAGATTTTCGCTCCATGAGCCTAGAGCGGCTTTCGCTTTAAACCAAACGCATCCCGTCTCATCGTTAACTTGCTTGCACATGCGCACACAAAAAGTTTGCGTTTACCACGCAGACGCGAGGCGAACGAGTCTAGAAAGGAAGCAAACCGCGCGCTCAGACCCGGCGACCCCCGCGGCGACGTGTCCCCGAACAGTGGCGCCCTCAGCAGAAATAGCGGGTGAAACTGCAAACTCCTCAAGGACGCGCTTGCCCATTGACGGCGGCGCGTCGCAGCAGGCTGCACCCAGTGCGCTTCCATCGAGCGGAAGTGGCTGTGCGATGTCAGTGCGCGTTAAAGATCCGCAGGTGGCCGAAATTACTCCGGAGCCCTACACTATGCGCGCCCTTCCCTCTCGTTCCGCTTTCACTCTCGCCTTTCTCCCTTTTCTGAGGCCTGGTTCACGTGTCCGCAGAACAGTGGTGACAGAAACTGCACCTTTCCTTTTCAGTGAGCCCATTATAATATATATATATATATATATATATATATATATATATATATATATATTTCCACTTGCACTGAACGGGAAATGATCAGTTAAATTATTTGATATTATTTCCTTATTGCATACGTGCCCTGGACTCCGTTTTCCAAGCGAAAGCTTTAGAGCACGCACGGCCGAAAAGCCATCGGCGCCACGGCCGATGTCAGCACCACGTGTCGGAAATATTTCAGCACTGCGAAAAAAAAAATAAAAGGCGATTTAGCTCTGCAATGCCTGGATATACGTAGCGAAAAGCAATGACTACCTCAAGATCAGAAGCAGATAATATATCCAGTCTCCTGCGCCGTTCGCCAGCAGCTAAACTCCCCGTGGCTTCTATGTCCAGCGCGTTTAAGTTCACCGGCGTTCTATAATTCGTTTAAAGGAAACGAAAGGCGAGAAACTATAATTGGTTGACAGAATGAAAAAGCGCACAATCCGTCACACTTGTTTCTGTGGGCACCTGAATAATCTTTGCAGTGTTGACCAGGTGTGGTCACGTCTTAGTATTGAGCTGTCTAGCGGAAGGCAAAAAGCGCCGCCTGGCGGCGTTGGAGCGCACTCGTTCCCGCTTGGTCCTCATAGCTGACGGCAGATTGATGGTGTCGCATCCTTGACATCACCTTAATTGACTTTACTATTTTAGACTTTGATACTTTCCAATTGCGCGGCAATCGCAGTATCACTCGCGTATTCCGGGTATCATCCTTACGGCGGACAGGCGGAATTATTGGTTTGGTTGGATATTTGGGGTTTAACGTCCCAAAGCGACACAGGCTACGAGAGCATGCTTTTCCACCGATTTTGCAGCCATTTTTATTCAGTGTTGGGTGTGCGGAGACTCGGCAAAAGTTCCAGAACTGTACTAATTTTGTTTGCCCCGCCGGGGTTGTGCAGGGGTAAGACGCCCGACTAGTGTGCTGGAGTACCCGGGTTCGAGCCCAACCGCGGCGGCGGCGTTTCGATGGAGGCGAAACGAAGAGGCGTCCGTGTGCTGTGTGATTTCAGCGCACGTTAAAGATCCCGCGCGGCGCGGTTCAGGTGTCCACAGAAACAAGTGTGACTGGTACTGCGCATTTCCCTTCCTTTGCAGCAATTATTATTAGTAATAGTAGTAAATTTTGAAGAGAGAAGTACCACGATGGGTTCGCTTGACCTCGGTGGCGCAGCGGTGTCAACTTTACTGCAAAAAACTTGATGTATGCAATGCCTTCGGAAGACTCGGTCACAGGGAGGACGTCCGTCCGGACCCGAGCAACCTCCAATGCAGGAGCTGCGGAATGGAGAGGGCACCGCAAGGTCACACGTGCGAGGCAAAATGCCAGCTATGCGGCAAGGGCCACCTGCTTGGTGACTGAAAATGTAAGGAAATATTCAGAACTCCGTACGAGGTGAAGAAGAAGCAATGGGAGCGAAAAGTCAAGGATAAGCCAGCGCACGACGACAACAGAGGGCGACCGAAAGCCAAGCAAGAAGGAGGAGGAGACTTCCGCGTTAGAGAAGACTTTTCCAACGCTGGAATCAAGTCAACGAGACGCCACCGCAGCAGAGAGGGCATTCCAATTCTCGCACCATGGGACGCTCCAGGTCTTGGTCAGGAGGCGCTCGAGTTCGAGGGACGCGGCCAACCCATGGACCAAGCGGGACGCCAGCGGAGACCGAAAAAAAATGTAAGCTTCACCAGCGGGAGGGTCCTACCACCACCAGACCCCACGTTAGGCAAAGAGAAAGCAGCAGCATGGAAAAAGCTAGAGACAAATACATACCCGAACCCAGTTCTTGTCAACCATATATGGCCAGAAATGCGATCACACCTATGTTCATTATGTAAGGAAAGGGATCTCTAGATCACATAATATGGGAATGTGCAAAGTTACCGGGCAGGGCTAAAAATATTGTTAAGGTTTATTTACAAAGTGGTTCTGCTCCTTAGCCTGATGTGCTAACCAAGATATAGTGAGCTTCTTCTTCTTCCACTTCTATTCCGGAGAGCCTCTTTTTGCACTTCCTTGTTCTCTTCTGTTTGCATGCCTGACATTTCCCCCTTCGCAGACGAAGCCCCTGGGCTGTCAGTCAGAGTCCCGAGCGAGAGTGGCAGCGCTTCATTCTTGCAACATGAACTACCTGTGTTTTCCGAGAGGGGCGACCTTGAGAACATTGGCGAGACACGACGTAGTTCAACTCATTGATGCGTTTGACCACAATAAAGGGGCCTGTGTAGTGCGACAGCAGCTTCTGGGACAAACCACGCTTGCGGAGAGGTGTCCAGAGCCACACTAAGTCGCCGGGAAGGTAGGAGACATCCTGATGCCGACCATCGTAGCGCTGCTTAGAGCGGTCCTGCGAGGCCATAGTGCGTAATCGGGCGACCCGACGAGCCTCTTCAGCGCGGCAGAGGGTGCTCGAAACAGACGGCTTGGTGTCGAGAGAGAACGGCAAAATGGTGTCAAGAGAACGTCGAGGCGGACGGGCGTAGAGGAGGAAAAATGGACTATAGGAAGTTGTCTCATGCTTCGAGGTGTTATAGGCGTAAGTAATGAAAGGAAGCACGTCATCCCAGTTCTTGTGCCGCGAGTCAACATACATCGCAAGCATGTTCGTCAGTGTCCGGTTTGTACGTTCGACAAGGCCATTTGTCTAAGGACGGTACAGCGTATAGTGACGCAACTGGCAAGTACAATAGCGCAGAAGCTGCTCCACAACATCTGCCGTAAACTGGCGGCCTCGGTCACTGATAATTACACGAGGAGGACGACAGCGTGAAGAATAAAGAGCGAGACATCAGCGGCGGTGGCGGAAGGGATGGCGGCAGTTTCACAGTAACGCGTGAGATGATCAACGCACACGATGACCCAGCGATTGCCTTTGGACGAGCGGTGAAACGGGCCTATGAGGTCAACACCCACTTGCTCATATGGTGTGGTCGGTGGTGTCACCGGATGGAAGTGGCCCGGTGGAGAAGTCGTGGGGAGCTTGAACCGCTGGCACTGCATGCAGGAGTTCACGTAACGCTGAGTCGTTCGACGCATATTTGGCCAGTAGAAACGTTCCTTAATGCGCGTAGGAGACCTGGCAAACCCCAAGTGCCCAGCTGTAACGTCATCGTGCATAGATTGTAGAACAGAGGAGTAGAGGGTAGCCGGAACGACTAGCAGAAAGCGTGCACCGTCAGACGAGTAATTTTTTCGATACAGCAAACCATCGCGAATGCAGAAAGGGTTCGCAGATGCCGGATCACGAGCTGTTTCAAAAAGTAATACCAAGTCTTGATCTTTTCGTTGTTCTCGCTGGAAAGTGGCAAGGTCCGGAAATTGTACGGAAACGGCGGCAAGATAGTCGTCAAAGTTGTCATCGCAGTAGGTAGTTGCGAGAGGAAGCCGCGAGAGGCAGTCAGCGTCAGCGTGTTTGCGGCCACTTTTGTACTACACTGTAAAGTTGAACTCCTGAAGGCGTAATGCCCAGCGAGCCAACCGACCGCAGGGGTCGCGTAGATTCACCAGCCAGCAAAGTGAATGATGCTCGGTGATGACTGTAAAGGAACGTCCATAAAGGTACGAGCGAAACCGCTGTACGCCAAAAACGACGGCAAGGCACTCTTGCTCCGTCACGGTATAGTTGCGTTCAGACTTGCTAAGGGTGCGACTTGCATAAGCGACAACGTGTTGGTTTCCGTCATGCCGTTGTATGAGCACAGCACCCACGCCGATGCCACTTGCATCAGTGTGGAGTTCAGTGGAAGCGTTCGGGCTGAAATGACGCAGTATGGGCCGCGAGGTAAGAAGAAACTTGAGCTGGCGAAACGCAGAATCACATTCAGGAGTCCATTTGAAAGGAATATATTTCTGCAAGAGGCATGTGAGGAGGTAGGCTACGTCAGCAAACTTAGGGATGAAGCGTCGAAAGTAAGAGCAAAGTCCTAGGAAGCTCCTGAGTTCTTTCACAGACTTGGGCTCTTTGACGCAGCTGACAGCTTCAATCTTCTGTGGGTCAGGCCTAACACCGTCTTTGTCAACCAAATGCCCCAGCACAACGATCTGGCTTTCACCGAAGCGGCACTTCTTAGAGTTCAGCACGAGACCCGCTTTCTCCATGCAGTTAAGGAGCACAGCTAAACGGCTGTTATGCTCGGCGAAGGTCCTCCCGAAAATCACTACGTCATCTAGGTAACACATGCGAATTTGCCACTTCAGTCCACGCAAAAGAGTGTCCATAAATCTTTCAAAGGTAGCCGGAGCGTTGCATAGGCCGAAAGGCATCACGTTAAATTCATTCCGTATTACTGCAAGTTAAATTCATATAACCCATCGGAAGTCACTAATGCCGTCTTCTCCTTGTCTTTTGGATGCATCGGTATCTGCCAGTATCCGGACGGTAAATCAACAGATGAAAAGTAGGAAGCTGAATGGAGGCAGTCAATGGCATCATTAACACGCGGGAGCGGGTAAACATCCTTCTTGGTGACAGTATTGAGGCGGCGATAGTCGACACAAAATCGTCAGGTTCCATCTTTTTCACGAGAATCACAGGGGCGGCCCATGGGCTAGATGATTCCTGAATGATTCCTCTTTGCATCATATCACGGACCTGTTCGTCAATTATCTTACGTTCTGAAGGTGAAACACGGTATGGTGTCTGTCTAATCGGGTGTGCAGATCCAGTGTCGATCATGTGATGGGTGCGGGAAGGCGGAATCGGTGGTGGCTGATCTCGAGCAAAGTCGAACACGTCCGCATGTTTCATAAGAACCTCTACCAATATTCGGCGGTCGTTGGTGGGTAGCGACTCATTTATGATTATCATAGACAAACTGGGAATCAGCATGATCAAGACGTCTAGTTGAACGAGCAACGCCGTCACTGAACGCGGCGATTTGCATAGAAAGGCGCTCTTCAAAGTCGGCGAGTTTCAAGCCACGCGGCAATACGGCAGGTTCATTGGTATGGTTGACAGTCCAAAGTGTGGCACGGCCCTCGTTCACTCGAACAACGCCGCGGGGCACCAACACTCTTCTTGGCACCTGAAAGGGAGGCGGGTTCCACCAGAGCGTCGAAGGCGTTGGGAACCGCACCCGAAGACACAACTGGGACGAAGATGGCGGACATCGCCGGAACGACGGTATCCTCGAAAACAGAAAACACTTGGACCGCCCGCGGCGATTCTTCTATGAGGGCCGATCGAAGGCTGGGGCTTCTTGATATCTCGCCACTGTTGAAGTCGAGAGTTGCGCCACACTGCTGTAACTCCTAGAATAACGTCGTGCGTAGAGCGAGGGAGCACCGTAAATTCAGTTCTGAACTCATGTCCAGCCATCGCCACATTTACATAAAAAATACCAAGCGGAAGCAACGATTCTTCCCCTACACCTCGAAATATGACAGTTCTATCCCAGTCAAACATAATTTTGCGGCCGAGACGGTTCTTAAAATCTAAGCTCATCACGGAAACTGTAGCACCCGTATCCACTAAGGCCATAACACAAACACCATCCACTAACACTTCCAAGCGGTTCCTCAGCATAACGACCGGTAGAGGAATTGGCAATATCGATGACCTGGCGACCGCACCTCCATCGGCCGCACACGCTAGTTTCCCGGTGGCGGAGAAGAACGGCGGGGAGAAGGCGATTGTCGGGAGCGGCGGGCAGGAGGAGTCAGGCTGCGATCAGAAACTGGTGAGTCGTTGTGTGGTGGTACGTAGCGGTAGGAGTCCGAAGGAGGGGGATAGGCCGGGTCACGGACTTCTGGACTCACGGTAGAACGGCGATTCCACCATTGGCGCTGGTAGCGTGGTGGCGGGTTCCGGCGGCGGCAGAATCTGGATATGTGGCCAAGCATACCACAGCGGTAACAGACGGGTGGTTCACGAGCACGGTCCAAATAATAGTCCTCGGTAACAGGATCGAAGCGATCAGCAAAGTCCAGCCGCTGGGGTTGTTGCGGAGGAGGTGGCGCCCTGTAGTGGGTACGAGCTGGGGGAGCAGGGCCATATGAGTCGTTTCGGTGGTCACGGACGGGAGGAGGAGCGGTAGAACGCCAAGAAGAGCACTGGATGGGAGCTGCCTGCAGGGAGCAGCTATCACAGGGGATTGCACTACGGTGCACATCTTGATGGCGGGAGAGCTCATCACGGACAATTTGGCGAATCATGTCGGCCAAATGCGGAGGCTCATGTGAATGCTCGTGAGAATCCGCGCTTGCAACAGTGGTCACGTTAGGCAGACGGCCTAATTTCGGGGTTATGCGACGCAGCTTTAAAGTTTCGAACGTACGACAGTGCTTGATCACGGCCGTGGGAGAATCTAAGTTTTCTTTTGTAATTAAAAAGTTATATACGTCCACCGCAATGCCCTTTAAGAGGTGGCCAATTCTGACTTCATCAGACATGCTCGGATTCACCGCTTTGCAGAGTTTTAGGACCTCTTCTATGTACATTGTGCATGTTTCACCAGGCCCTTGCGCTCGCTGGAATAAAGTCTGTTCAGCGCATTTCCGTTTTGCAGTGGTATCCCCGAAACAATTTCGAATCTCCTCTTCAAAACGCTCCCAGCTCGTTAAGGACGCTTCATGGTTCTCAAACCATGTCAGGGCTGTGGAGTCCAAGAAAAAAACAACATTTGCCAGCATTACAGTCGCATCCCAGCGATTGTACTTGCTCACCCGCTGGTAATTGGTGAGCCAGTCGTCCACGTCTTCGCCAGCCTTGCCAGAAAAGGTCCGCGGCTCACGGTAATGCTGCCATGCGGGTGCCGCTGGACCTGGCTGCCGTGCATCGCCGTCTTGAATCATTGTGGGTGTCAAAGGGGGGAGCCCAGCGCGTCGTCGGCTCGAACGAGGTAGAGAGGAATCCGTACTGATCTTTCAGCACCTTCCACCACACTGTTAAGGTTTATTTACAAAGTGGTTCTGCTCCTTAGCCTGATGTGCTAACCAAGATATAGTCAGCTTCCTTTTCTTCCACTTCTATTCCGGACAGCCTCTTTTTGCACTTCCTTGTTCTCTTCTGTTCGCATGCTTGAGAATATAAAGAACCCTGGGAGACCCTTCTGCGAAGCTCAGACCCAAGAGCCCAAAGAGAAATAGTTCGACTAGCCGAAGATGCCGCCAGAGTCCAAGAACTTACCGGCATGCAACTAACGTGACTGTCCCACCTTCCGGGTCTAACCCCCGAAGAGTGGGATAGTCACTTTGTTGGACAAATAAAAGTTCTCTCTCTCTGTTTCTTTCTCTCTCAACAGCGGGGCCTTCCAGGCTAAACCTAAGCGAGATAAGAAAGACGAAAAAATCAAAATTCTTAGAAAAGAAATTGAGGAGCTTAAGGGGGCGAATAAAAAGCTAACGCAAAATTAAAATTCGAAACAGCAGATGCAAGGGCCTCCCACTCTCGCGAAGCAGCTGCCACCAGCTTAGCCAGTCGCCCCGCCACAACCGGCGCCATCGGCGTGAGGGAATGAGCAAATCGGGACAGAGGCGTCTCGCCCGCTCCCGGTGAAGCGCAAAATTAATGAAACAGAGTTCGAAACCCACCGCCGGACACCCGCCGGTAAAAATGGATACAAGCGTCCCCCGACCTGGCGCTCGGCTTTTCTAGGGGTGTGCGTTTGAGAGAAGCTCCCTCAGCTGCAGCAGTCCTAAAGAAAGGCCACATAATGAGATTTTGCCGCGCGAGGCGTACTTATTGTTATCCGATGGCAGAACGGATCACTGCCACATCGGCGCAACTATTTGGGCCGGGAACTCTTTTCCCAAGCATTTCACCCCAGAAGAGCCGAGCACCAGGCCGGGGGAAGCTTGTACCCATTGACAAACCGGCGGGTAACCGGCGGCACCAGGGATCGAACCCGGTACCTCCCGAATGTGGGGCGGATGCTCTACAACAAGACCACCGCTTCGGTTTACGGAGTACTCGAAAATAGGCTTGACGAAAAATTGAATTCATTCATGAGCCAAATGACCCAATTCATGTACCAAATTCAGAGCCAGGTACAGGCACTTGCAGGGGAAGTGCAAAGAGTTCGAAACAAGCTCATAGACGTCAACACGTGGCAGTAGAATGTCGAGCAAAATCACCAGGCGCGTAAACGAAAACCAAATTTGGCAGTGGAACTATCGCGGCTTTCAGCACAAGAGAGCGCTGCTGCAGCAATACCTTCCACTCATAACTGAGACCCCCCTCGCAATCGCCCTTCAAGAAACAGGGAACGGAGCCAAACTAACGGGATACAAGGCGTTCAACAGCAATATACGTGCGACATCGACGGTGGCGACCCTTGTCAAGCGTAACGTAGCGGTGATAGAACATGATATGAATTCGAGAGATATTGAGAGATATCGAGAACGTATGTCTCGAGATATTAACGGGACGAAAGAAGGATCCCAGTCTATTACTTCTTCACATTTATAGCTCACCCAAGCAAAAAAAAATAGATTTAGGGCCCTTATGCGCAAAGCCATCAAGACAGCCGGGAATAATCCCTTGCTGATCGTTGGAGAATGGGGCTATGCTATACAGGACATCAAAAGTAGGCAGCTATGAGAGGACACGGACGAGCTAGGTCTCACCCTCCGTACGGATCCCGATCATCCAACGAGGACGGGTAACAGCGTATGCGCGGACACATCTCCAGACCTGACATTTTCAGAAAACATACAGGGTTTAGACTGGCAAAATTCGGAGAGAGAGCAGAACTTTTTATTTATTCCAGCGGACGAAGAGGCTCCGGGCCTCCGTCGCTTGGGATAGATGGCGGGTGCCCCGCCTCAGACGCAGGCCGGCAGACGTTGGCCGGCGGCGTCTGCCGGCCAGCTGGAAGGCGGCTAGCTGGAGCCCAGAGTCCGAGCAGCGCAGCATGTCTCCCAGAGTTGCGGCGTCAGATTTAGACCCCTCCCGGGAGAAAAGGAGCAGTCCCAGAGGATGTGTTCAAGGGTCCCTCTCGAGTCACAGTTGGCACAGAATTCAGATCTTTTCTCTCTTTTCTCTTTCACTCCCACCTTCCTCCCTTCCCTTACGGCGCGGTCCAGTTGTCCACAGAGCAAGTGTGACAGATACTGCGCATTTCCCTTCCTGTGAACCAACCAACCAACCTGGGAGCATATGGCTCACCAGGAGCGGGTTAGGGAATGTCCCAGTCTGAAGGCGACGCAGGCGACGGCCTTCCTGCAATTTAGGGTACGGGCTGGCACAGCAGCCACCCGTCTACTGAGTATATAATGCAGCAGAATTTCTGTGTAAGGTTTGGCACACTCTATGCTCCCCGCTCCAAGCCCCCCCTCTCTGCCACCGGCTCGGTGGTAGAGCCCTCGAGCCAGGGCATGGGCAGATTCGTTGCCGGGAACGCCAGTGTGCGCTGGAGTCCAAGTCAGCTGTATAGTTCGCGAGATTGGTGATTGCTGTAATAGTCGAATTGCCTTGGGAGCAATCAACCCACGACTGTAATTTCGTATGGCAGTTTTGCTGTCGCAGATCACGAAACGCGCCTTTGTCTGGGCGCAGGCTAGAGCTACAGCCACTTCCTCAGCTGCCTCAGGAGATCTATTTTTCAGGGTGACCGCGGTGATCGGTCTACCCGACCCATTCGATACCGCTGCAACCATAAAGGGGCTTGCCTGTCCGGCAGCATCTACAAAGGCTGCTTCCTCCGGCGGCAAGCGGCTAAATTTCTTACTGAGCATTTGAGCTCTTTTTTCCCGACGCTCCGTAAATTCGGTGCAAAATTTTGGCAGTGGCCATTTCATTGTCGTTTCGGTCCTCAAAGAGGGCGTCAAGACGCAAAGGGCGTGCCAACCGGCCGTTACGTAATGGGGTCAATTTAGAGAAATCAGGGCAACCGCGCAAATAGAACAGATTGAGAACATTCAGGAATGGACGAAGGCACTCAAACACCACTTTGGTGAGGCGACAAAGACGCTGGGGACGACGCTCCTGGTATAGCAGATAGCCGACTGATCCACATGTGGGACACTAAACAAAGCCTGGAACGCAGGCTGAAAAAGCCAAAGTGGAACAAGAATCATAGAAGACGAATCCCGAGGCATAACAAGGAAATTGAAAACTACGCGATCAAATTGTGCGAACAAAACTGGCTCAGCAGATGCGACGAAATGGATCTAGGCATGGATCTCTCCAAAACGTGGGGCATGCTCCGGCATCTTCTCGACCTAACAAATTCAAAACCTAAATCGGGATTAAGATTGGCAAACGCCAGACACACTTTGAAGAAGACGATGCGGCGTTTATGAATAAGTTAGTAAAAACGTACGTTGCAGACAACCAGCGTTTCTCCCTCCCGAGCTACTGTGGCAGCCCCAACGAGGCGCTTGAAGCCGCCATCACGGAGGCAGAGGTAAGGGCGGAAATTGTAAGACTAAAAACTAAATCAGCCCTGGGCCCCGATGAGATCACCCATAAAATGCTAAGGAATCTGGACGATGACTCTATTAGTCTTCTAACGGAATTCATTGGAAAAGTTTGGGAAATGAGTCAGTTGCCAGATCAATGCAAAACGGCAAACATATTTCTAATACCCAAACCGGGAAAACCTCCGCAAATAGAAATTTTGACACCAATTTCCCTACCCTCATCCGTAAGGAAGTTGCTGAGCACGTAATACAGACGAGATTAACGTGCTTTATGTAGCAAAACGACCTGTGACCGCAATAAATTGTCGGTTTCTGACCACACTTGTGCATGCTGGACGTAATGCTCTGACTAAACCATGATATCATAGACCCGCGATCGAGAGACGCCAAAGTGATCCTGAGCCTAGACATCACCAAGGCATTCGACAATGTGAGGCACGAGGCTATCCTCGAAGGGCTCGAATTGCTCGTAGTAGGGGAGCGAACGTACAACTACATAAAAGACTTCTTATCGGGCAGAAAAGCCTGCATAATATTTCAAAATTTATAATCTCCTACGATAGAGTTAGGAAGCAAAGGCACGCGGCACGGCTCAGTGCTATCGCCTTTCCTATCCAACGTGGCGATGAGAGGCCTACCGGGTAAACTTAGCCAAATAAAGGGGCTAAATTTTAGCATGTATGCGGATGATATCAACCTCTGGATTAACCATGGGAGCGATGCGAGTACGGAGGAACGCCTGCAGGCAGCGACCATCATTGTCGATTACGCGGCGTGCTCCCCGCATAAATCTGAGTTGTTCGTGTATAACCCAAAGTACCTCCGCTGCAAGAATAGCGTGGATTTTCATGCATATTTAGGTGGAAGACAAACCGGGGACAAAAGTTGATCAGATTAGGATTCTGGGGATGGTCATCCAATCTCACGGTCATAACGGAGATGTCCTGAAAAAAATTAAGGTTACGCGATGCGTAGTGAAGCTTTTCGCTTCAAAATTCCTATCGGAGTCAGTTACGGTGGTAGTAATGAAACTTTTATTGGAGCAGGGGAGTTTGGGGACCTAAGGCCACTGAACCCCTGCAAGGCTCCGCTACGCTCAAACGTTCATGTTCCTACAAATAATGAAGTTGTTGTGGTTGTTGCGGCTGAAAGAAGAAGGAAAAGAAAATGCACGGGCCTGAAACTGGCTGTGTAGCTGAGCCACCTCGGCTGCCTTGTGCGGACAGAAGGAAGAATAGAGAAGAAAGAAAATGAAGAGGAAAAGAAAGACGCGCGTCGCAACAGCTGTCGTCCACCACCTAAGCGGTGGTGGGTGCAGTGACGGCTTACAACAGATAAAAATTATGTGGCTGGCTGCAACCCATTCTGGTCGCACCCGCCGCCAACCTGGCCCGCTATGCGGAATTCATATGGATGCCCCGCACACTTAGAGCTAGGGTATGAGGCCGCCAGTGGGTTGTTCTTAGGTTCTTTAAAACAGCCGCACGCGGACTCCAATCTGGAGCCGTGTTTATATGGATGCGACTATAGCGCATCGCATTTCCTAGCGAATTTCAATAATGCGATGCGCCATCGTTTATATGTACCGCGTCAAGTCGGTGGCGCCACCCAGCGTCGGATTTGAGAAGGAGAGCGGAAGTGGTCGTCCACGGATGTATTCGGATGCACTCGGTTTCCGGTTGTGCTCCTGTCTTCCCGGCCAACGGCTCAACAGGTCGGTGCGTCTTTCTCCAAGGCGGATGTTCTCTCCTGCGATACTTGCGACATGCATCCCACTGCAGCATTTCGTTTGTCCGTTGTTATCCTTCTGGCGGCGTGGACAAATGCTCATGTGCTACTGTACATTATGGCCCACGTACAACATCAACAGTGGCGCCGTCGGATACAGTCAGCTTGTAGCGAAGCGCTTTTGCGCGGTACCGGACTTTCTGCAATGTGGGCCGCCAACGAATGGATTCTTAAACAAGGTAAGAATATAGTACAGGTGTGAAAAAGCGTGCCCTGAGCGCTCGAATAACGCTTGGCGGTGCCAAGAAAGCTGAACAGCTAAAGCAGTACATGCTTTCAGCTGGACCGGCCTCTCGCTTTTCCAGCTCTGCGGACAAGCGTGCTGAGGACCAAGTTTCCGCCTATTCAAGGACGGAAGCGTGCTGCACCGCACTAAAATGATACGTTGAATGCTTGTGTTTTTCGGGTCTTGCTGCCTCCGTACTTAACGGGAGGTATTTGCGATGGAACTGTACGGCCGTGCAACTGCCGGCGATTGATACAAGCACAGTATATAATGCGGCGCGATGCGGTGTGTTCAGGTTTCTTTATGCTGAATTGACAATATCGGAGCTCAAACTGTGAATTTTAAATTTATAATTTAGGTAGTTTAATGCCTTGAAGCCACTAACACACTGAGGAACGCCGTTTTGGAAGGCTTCGGAGAGAGACATACCACCTGGGGCATCGTACTGACATTTAGTACACAGGCCTTTGCACTTCGCCTCTATCGAAATGAGGCCGCCGCGCCGGTGTTTGAACCTATGTCCTCGGAATTGGCAGTCATAACTGCTGAGCCGCTATGGTGGGCCAAATTTAAATGTGTGCTGTGTTCACTGCTGACTCAAAATGAAATATATACTCTATACTTGAAGAAGACAGTGCTTTGTACAGCGTTAGAATTTGCTTTTCTTGGATGGCCTCGCTATCAGTGGCCCAGTTGTTTATAGTGAAATAAATTTGCATCGGTAACAACTAGCATTTGAGCTTAAGAAAGTTAGTCTTGTATGAATCTTTGGAATACTGCTGGCCGCTGCATTTCATATAAAAGAAGTATTTATTAGAACTCTTGATATAACAGTAATCAAAATAGAATACAGATATAACATAAAATTTAGAATGCAGTCCAAGCATAAAAATTGCTAATAATATCAATGAAACCTGAGCGGTTTTTTCTGATATTACAGTACTGTTCCTTTACGCAGTGTTCATTATTTATGTACAATGAATTACTCTATGAATTCTTTTTTTCAGATGCATCAGGAAATGAACGGAAAAGACGAACACTCTGGATGAAAACGCGGTCTGATGACTGGTGGTGCAGAATTGTGAAAACTGAGTTTACAGACGACGACTGGAAAGAAAATTTCAGGATGACGCATGCATCGTTCCTCGAGCTTGTAGCACTTGTGGCCCCTTATATGTCACCAGAAGTGGACTGTGTGAGAGCACCGGTACCGATAGAAAAGAGAGTGGCCATTGCACTTTATAAACTTGCAAGTTGCTGTGAATACAGAGTAGTGGCTAATCAATTCGGTGTTCACAAGAGCACGGTAAAAAAGTATGTGTATGCTCTGTGCCACACTCTGAAGAAACATTACATGGATAAGTTTATAGTGTTACCCTCTGAAGAAGAAGCAGCATCAATAGCTCAAAATTTTGAAAGTAAGTATCACCTGCCGCAGATATTTGGAGCCATTGACTGTACCCACATACCTGTTGTAGCACCCAAAAACGGGTATCGGGATTTCGTGAACAGAAAAATGTGGACGTCCTATAATATGCAAGGTATAGTGCATAATCTAGGCAGGTGAGATTCATTTTAGATTCATTTTCTCATTCGTTCTGAAGTGCTGTTATAGGTTTTTAAATGTATTTCTTTCGCTTATTGCTGACACCGACTTCCGATACGCTTATTTTGCTTAATGGCAATAATGCCTTTGCTATGTTAAGCTGCATTGAATTTTTAAATTGATCTTGTTAAAACATGCGAACTCATAACGAAAGCCTTATGATTATGAACGTGTTTACAGTGAATAACGTGGTGAACTTTTACTTTGCAGATTCAGGAGCATCACCTGCAACGTGCCTGGAAGTGCTCATGACGCTACAGTGCTAAGGATATCGAATGTGTACAAGAGAAGTGATGACCTGCTGCCAAAAGGGGGGAAGATTGTCCATGGACGTGCAATCCCTTTTATGCTTTTGGGTGATCCCGCTTATCCGGCACTTCCATGGATACTGAAAGGCTATACCTCTACAAATGGAAGACTCACAAAAGAACAAGAGTCTTTTAACGTCTACCATAGCTCTGGCCGCAACGTAGTGGAGCATGCTTTTGGGAGGCTCAAGGGACGATGGCGCGTGACCCTTAAGCGCGCTGACATAAACTACAAGTTCATGCCTACCGTCGATACAGCAGTATGCATCCTACACAATTTTTGTGAAGAAAGGGCTGAGACGGTACCAGATGTTTGGTTATCGGATGTCAGAGACTGCGAACGCCACTTATTTCCCCAGCCACCAACACGTCCTCGGCATACCAATTGTGCTAGTGGAGTACGAGACTTTCTTTGTGATTTGTTGGCTCAGAACTTCCCTCTACGTTCGTCTTCATGGTGAGCAAAACTGATCGTTTTGCAGCATAACACCAGTGTGACTTCCAACCAGGGCTGGGCACAATACTTAAAGAACATATCTTGCAGTGAGCCTGTCTTCTCGTCCCTTCTGTAAATGAGTGTACAGAAGCGCATTGCACGTGTATATCTGGTAAACAACGAACGGATGAAGAAAGAAGACTGAACACACCAATGGCACTGGCATCGCCTCTTCGTTGCTCTACACTAGTATATCTTTTTTTCTTTCTTTATGGTACAATTGCCACTGGTCCAAGGTTTAACTCAGAGCAGCCTGAGAATCTGGGCACATTCTTATTTTGAGTATCGTCAAAATCCACAATACGCAAAAAAAAAAGTAACGGAGCTCAGGTGACACACAGAACAAGAAATTTATTGTTCTGTTAAACATGACTAATTGGTGTAATGACTATGTGGCAGCGTTTTCAAAGTGGCATTGAGGCTGTAATGCACAATTCGGATACTTTATGCATATAAATAAAAACCATATGCCTACATGGACTCCCTAGGGCCATGACTTTGCTCCTCGGGGGGGGGGGGGGGGGGGGGGGGGGGGGGTTGTGAGAGATGTCGATGCCTGGGCATGGGGTATGGGCCCAAATGCTTGTGCAGGTTGTGTAAAAAGTTGAGCTGGCTGGCCAAATAGCTGTGGAGGTGGTGGTTGGTGAAAAATCGGCTGGGCCAAAGAATGTATAGGCTGTGCCATTATTTGGGCTATTAATGCCTGTGTGCCTGAAAAAAAAGACGTTGTGATTTGGGCCATAGTTTCCTGAAATTTTTTGTTTTCTTCTTCGAGGAGCTGTCGCTGCTGATCAAAAATCAGCCTCGTTTGTTCTTTGATAAGCTCGCTGTTCTGTTCGTGCTGCTGCTTTAACAGCTCAGCAAGCTCCGAATTCCGGCTGCACCTTGGCCGCTTTGGTAGTGGTGCAGAGCTGCTGGCAACATTTGCTGCGGGTAATCGAAAAAAAAGGCAGACAGTAAAGTTAACCATTAGGTCAACTCTAGTTCAGAGAACAGAACTATTTCAACTCGCAAAGTTGCCTTAAAGCATGTCCTGTAGACTAAACCTGTTGAGAGCCTCCTGTGCATCACTCTTTTTGCTTTTATACAATCTGGAGGCACATTTAATAGGCAATTAAATTGCTATGGTATGTTATCTGCTTTTGTTGTGTAATTAACAAAAATAAGCAATGTTACTTGATATTGCAGTAATTCTTGGCTGCCTTAAGTGCTTTAACATGCAATCTGAATGCAGTGTGCATAAAAACTTGTGCTATAGCTAATCAAACATATTTACTTCGAGCATGTATTGCTTAAAGCACAAGGAACGCAAAAGTTTTAAATGAGAACCTCAAATTCTTACTTACAGTGCGACGTGCTTCCAGACAACTGCGAACTGCTCTGAGTTGAAGTTTCATCTCCATCGCTTGTGTCCGTAATTTAACAAAGGCACCTCACAATTAACAAATTGATGTGTCCATATTGCTTGAAGATGTTTTTTTACATTGTCAATTATTGTACCAAGATACAATTCCACACTTATATGTTGCACAACAGAACACGACAAATTGTGCACAAACATGACAAAACAACTGTATTGCCCCAATGCAGAAGCAATGGATACAAGACGCCGTTAGTTCCAAGAATGACAGCCGATTGGAATACGTAACCTTGCGGGGTGGTTACTTTATCGTCACTCGAATCATTTATATCCGCAATTGGCCCCAGCCAGTCAATTTAGTGTATTTGGTGGTTAGATTCTTCGAGTGTTGTGTTTGATGTTTCCTGTTTTTGGATCAAAATACAACGCGTATATCGTGTTTATGTAGTGACTTCTTTCTGCAAGCTTTCTTTTTCTTTCTTTTCCGATGATGTTGTTGCTGTCTGTGACGGATTAAGCACTATGGAATTATGTACGTACCCCTGCCTTGGCCACCAAAAGGCGGCTGGCAGTATTGAAAAAAATAATAAAAAATGCTTTGCCGTCTCAATAAATTGAAGAAAATGCTGTCTGATACAATGTGCTGCTGAATATATCAAACACAATTTCATTGGCATTGCTAAATACATTTAAGAAACTCAGATCGGACGTGTTCGCGGCGCGGCTTTGGCGCCGTTCCCCTGCAGCCAACCGACACCGTGCATTCCGTGCTTGCCGGAGGGGCCTGACCGGATGTCTGCTTACGGCGAGTGTGGGAACATTTCGCTTCGCCCGAGGTATACATGATACTCGCACACAATACAAGACCAGGTTACGCAGCTGCCGATCGGTTTCTGCCAACCGTGGCACGCAGCGCGTATGCTAGAGCGGCTCCCAGCACAAGTTCAAAGCTTCACAAATTCCCTGCCTGCATTTCATGTAACGAAGAAAGGAAGTAGACTCTCCATTAAATATACTGCGAAGCTCGTACATTGCTATATTACCTCCCTCAGCATACTTTGTGTAGTAAACCGGTAACATTTTGAAGTAATAAGTTCTAATAGAATTCTTACTGCCACCGTAATGTATACACTGTCAGCGACTCCCACATTTGTAATTACTCCTGAATAGCCGCAAAGTGTAATATTGAAATGATAATGGCACATCTCGGGATTTAATGACGCAGCGCGAGTGCGTGGTGAAATCTGAAAGAGCGCAGCTGAAAATAAATTGATGAGCGGACAAAGAAGTGCGGAAGAGAATGGCAGCACGCGATCATTCCCGCAATGCGAGAACACGCGTTTCTACTACTGTTTCTAACTGGCACAAGGATAAAAGCAACCATACATGAAGCGCGTAAGCATTCTCATCGCTAAATTAATGCCACCAGTTAACTGGTGGCATTCATTTGTGCACATGTATAAAGCGACCAGCAGTGGTCACGCCACATGATGCATGAAGGCTCAGAAATCGGGCATTTCACTCCACCTCCTATGCTGTCGTCCTCGCCGGTTGCGTTGCTGTCGACTCCATAAACTTGCGCTTGAGCCATGGGGCGGTGCGACAGGATGGCGCTCATCGCATCATACCATTGCCACTTGGATGGTGCCGCACCGCTGCGGTTCTGTAGTTCCCTTTCCTGCGGTACACAAACGAGGCACCTTTAAAATAGGAGTGCTGGGCAAGCCCTCCTCGTTATGAACTGAGTGCAATGCATTTATATTAAGAGACGTACCTTGGTATACTTCGATTTCAAGTTCTTCCAGTGGGTGCGAAGTTGCTGCCAAGTCCAGTGGTAGCCCAATTCTTCCATTTTATCTCTAATGAGTTGGAAATGCGCTTGGTTGCGCTGCCGTCGAGAGTCCAGCAGTTGGCCGATGTCAATCTCGCTAATGATGGCGAGAAATGACGCGGTTTCCTCGCGGGAGAAGAGCGCACGTCCAGCGCACGCCGCGTTATTTCCGTCCGCCGACATCTCGCACAGTCTGTACGCCGTCTGCGCGCGCGGAGGCCAGCTCTCTCCGGAAGTGAGGAATTGGCGCGCCTTCCCATAATTCCCAATACGATGCGTCCGCCTGTTTATATGCTGCCCGTAAGTCGACTTCTCTCTCTCGATCTACCCCGGTCTGGCGGATTAATACGATGCGCTTTCCTGGCGCGTTATGCCGGTTTACATGAGGGCGATACGCTAGAAAGTTAATACGATGCGCTGTTGTCGCATCCATGTAAACACGGCTATTGTGCCGTAACACGAAACTGGAAAGACGTTATTCTAAGCAAAAACAATGTCTAATTACTGTCTGGCAAGTGAAATGTACGTTTGTTTTGGGCACGTCTTTTTTGTCAACTACCAGTCGTCATCGCTGTCGCTGCTGATGGTTTCCAGCATCAGACTATATATTTTTATACTTTTTACTCATTGCTGCATACAGCTCGTATAACAAAACTATGTCACCTTATTGTAAGGTGCCAGTGCTATCTAATAAAAATATTACTTGTGGTTTAACTCTGGGTAACATTAGTTAAATTGCGATAGCAACGGCGGAAGCTTCTTATGGCTGCTACATTATTCGCCTTACACGCCCTATCAGTGTAAGGTGTGTAGACCACGATGGGTGCTATATTTTTTGGGTCACCTAAGCTCCTCCTTTAGGAGTATGAGGCGAGAGTGTAAGTTACCAGCTTTCTCCTCCTCCTCCTCATCGGCTGTTCAAGGTCAACCGTGGCGTCCGCCGGGGATACGCGATGGCTCGAAACCTGGCGCAGTATTTCTATCGCAGTAAAAGGTGGTCTCACTGTGAGCAGCCTCTATGAATGTGCGACTAATAGCCACACTTTATATTTTCATTTTCTCACAAACGTTACAGTGGAAATAGGAAGGCGTTTACTAGGTAAAATCTCGATGATAACCTAGGAGCTTCGATTTAGTTGGAGACCTTACACTATGTATGCGAGAACGCCATCCGTCACTGCTGCCCGTATTGTGAACGACCACTTCAATGTAGGCGCGCTTCAGAGTGCCGGTCGGCCTCAATGTGCTATTTATATGCGCCGAAAGTTTTTTTTTCCTATTTTATTTGCATCTTGTGAACCCGTATAATGTTGCTGGTTTGTAGTTTTAAAGAGAAGAACTCGCATCGAGTGTTCAAGTTGTGAAGTTAACTGTTATCTGCTAACATAGGATGTAATAATCAGCACATTTCTATGGAACATCAACGATGGGAACTGTGATATGTTAGAAAACTATATTTAGTATTTTGTGAAAGCTCCAGCACGATGGTGAAGTGGTAAGACGCCCGACTTCACTGCCGGGGCACCCGGGTTCAACCCCTACCGCCAGCGGCTGCGTTTAGATGGAGGCGAAACGAAATGCCATCAGCGTGCTACACCACGTATTATGTACCGGTGGCGTCAGTATACGGAGAAAATGATTACGTGCCCCCAAAGTACGACTCTAACTCGCGGCGACATATCTCATCTACTCTGAGATTGCCCTGCTTTTTCTACTGGACGCTCCGAGATCGAACCCTACCGCCTGAACTACCGTTCCCTTCTAGAAACTGATGCTAACACACAGATGATATTTGCCACGTATGGCTTGCTTAGTGGCCTGGTTAGAGCAATGTGATTCGAGTGACGACCTAAACGATTAAGATTCTGTCTACTCCCCTTTATCCCCATCGATGGCCATGAGCCTTCCCATTCAATAAAGGACCTTCAATCAATAAATCACCAGGTGGTCAAAATCCGGAGCCCTCCACTACGGCACCCCTTTTTCTACGCTTTCACTCCCCCTTTCCTCCCTTCTCTTACGGCGCGGGTCAGGTGTCCACAAAACGTGTGACAGGTTCTGCGCCTTTCCTTTCCTGTGAACGATATTATAATAATAATTATTATTATTATTATTATTATTATTAATATTATTATTATTAATATTATTATTATTAACATTATTATTATTATTAATATTATTATATTATTATTATCGTAGCCCTCCTACGCAACTATCTCCTTGATCGCTTCTGCTTTGTCAGTGTCAATGGACAGACTTCTTTCGTTTACCCTGCAACGAGTGGAGTTCCTCAAGGTTCAGTACTAGGCCCGCTTCTCTTCTCCGTTTTTATTAATGATGTTTCCTCGGCGATAAAGAACTCCTCGTTTCTTCTTTATGCTGATGATATAAAAATATTCAAGGTAATACATTCTTTTCAAGATTGCGTGTTGTTGCAATTGGACATATCTGCTTTTTCTGATTGGTGTGCGATGAATCGACTTACCCTCAATTCTTCCAAAACTAGGGTTGTGTCCTTTACTCGTAAAACACATAGCTTTCTCTACCATTATTCTGTCAATTCTGTGCTGTTGGATAGGGTTGATGAAATTAATGACCTTGGTGTACTTTTTGACCGCACCCTCAGCTTCTCCTCTCACACTAAACGCATTGCTCAGCGGGCTATGCGCACACTCGGATTCGTTTGCAGACTTTCGAGAGAGTTCCATACTCCACTTCCGTTCCTAAAACTGTACCTGTCCATATGCCTGCCGTTCTTGGAGTATGCGTCGGTTGTTTGGAATGGCACTTGCAAATCGAACTTGGACAGGGTTGACAGAGTACAAACAAAATTTTTACGGATATTTCATTATCGCTTTCCTTGCGCAACTTCCCCCTCTCGCTCCACCAGGAGCGCCCAACTGAATCTTCCTACCCTTCACTGCCGTCGTATCAGACTTGATATCATATTTCTGTACAAACTCCTTCATGGCCACATTATGTGCCCTCAGCTCTTAGAGTACATCCTACTGCGCGTTCCGCGAAAGAGCATGAAGGAATTCAGACCATTTCAGGTTTCTCCTCTTCATTCCCACTCCCCTCTGGACAGGATGCAGTGGTTATTTAACTCTTTTTGTCCTCACCTTGACATCTTCCAAAACTCGCTCTGTTCATTTACATTGGATGTTCGTAGCGTTGTATTCTAAATAGTACTTTATCACTTAAAACTCCCACTTTCTAGCCTTAAATTGTATTTACTTCACTTCTTGCTTTTTCTCCTGTTCAATGCTGTCTGTATCGTGAACTACTTTTTATCCGTTTCTTACTTATATTTCAACTTTAAACTTTATATTCGAATCTTAATGCCCCTTGTTCAATTTTACTTCTTTATTGTATTATTCTGTATTTCTAGCCTGGGTTTTAAGTACCATGCACTTGTTGCGCCTGGAAGGGTTGTTTATTTTATGTATATTTCTGTATTACTATAATCAATGTCAGTTATTTGTTGTTGTTTTTTTTTTTGTCTTCTATCTACCGTTCGTTTTTTTTTTTCTTTATTTCCTGGTGTGCTAAAAAATTCTCTCACTGTGTATATAAGTGATGCTACTCATTGTTTGCTTACTTTCCGTGATACTTTTCGTCTGTTTCATTTCATGTATTATTTATTTCTTTTTTTGTGTTCTCTTTGTGTGTTTAAACATGTTTGTGCTTTTTCATTTTTGTTTCTTTTTTTTTTATTTGTGCTGCAGCACAAAGACCACATGGTTGTTCCTGCGCACATTAAATAAAGATTGATTGATTGATTGATTGATTGATTGATTGATTATTATTATTATTATTATTATTATTATTATTATTATTATTATTATTATTATTATTATTATTATTATTATTATTATTATTATTATTATTATTATTATTCAACGCAGTCTAGTTACTTCCTTTTAGCGGAATAGTGGGTAGATTGTGGCCTTGGCTTCTAAGCACTCCTAATTCTGTGAAGTCTCGGCTAAACGTTTAGGGCTGTTAAGTTAACCGCAGTAGAGCTTCGATCCTGCTTGCGGAGGCCACCTTGCGAGGGAGGTGGTATCAAGGAACTGCCTACTGTGTGATCCCAGTGCAGGTTGGACAGCCTTCGTTATTATTAATTTACCCAAGCGCACGATTACTGCTTCCATAACAGCCTGACTTCCTTTGGGATGCGCACACTATTAAATAGAGCAAAGCAAATTATTCGTAAGGCGGGCATAGAAAATGTACTAAACTCGGGTAGCCTTTTTCAGAGAAAACGCATCGCCATTACCTTTCGACTTTAACGGTGCGTCCTTAGGTACAAAAATGCCTGGACCTCCTGCGTTGTTCCGCCTGCGGGTAGAGATGACCGGCTTGACCTTCAGCTTCTGTCGTCTCATCATCTTCGGAGCAGGCTCATCAGTGCGGGAGCAAGATGAGGTAGAGGTAGATGATGCACTGGTAGTCACGGGTTCAAAGTCCTCCGCCTCTTCCGAATATGTCCTTATTGATGATGGCGTAACTGCTCGGAGGGAAGTGTTAGAAATACTGTAACTCACTGAGCTTATTGTACTGTACCTGTCTGAGCTATCAGACATTGCTGCTTCCGATAGCAGTGGAGGAACAGTATCTAGGTGTCCCTTAAGTAACCGCAAGCGACAGCCCTCCGCGTTATTGGGGTTAGCATGGGCCACCTAATGGCTGCTGCGCCGAGCGATGGTTCCAAACATATCTTCTTCTTTAGCCCATGCCAAAATAGAGGGATCGGCATTGGTTAAGTGAGAATAGCGATAAGTACTACATGCACTGATTTATTTTAATAAATCATTTGTAGACTAAGCCAAAAAATTGGCATGGCTTTGCTCAGCTAGACCAGGTTATAAGTAGCAGAAGAATGTGTGACCGAATCAGTGCTGCCTACTCCTCTCCAATCCAATCTGGTTCCATCCCATCCAGTGTAACCCAATACAGTCTAATCTAATCCTATCCAAGCTGATCCAGTCTAATCAAATCCACTCAAATTAACTATAGTTCATTCCATTAAAATGCAATCCAAGCAATCCAGCCCAATACATTAAGAGCCTGCCCAATCCAAACTTGTCCTATCGAGTCTTGTTCAGTCCAATTTAATCTAGTCTAATACAATCTTATGCAATGCTGAGTACATGGTCGCCCAAAATGCGCCGCTGACTAGCCTATCATCATCACTACTATAATCATCACGCTAGAGAAGAATTAAGATGTGCAACTCACAATATCTAGCTACGTTGTTGCTGCATAAAGGATAAGAGATCTTCTGGTTGCTCCTTGATTAACAGATGACGTGCAAAACGCGCGGCGTCCGCCAGCCAGGCAGTTGATAGGCAACGGCTCTGTGCATCCCGCCACGCGAAACTCCTCGTTAAAATGCAAACCTATGAATGACGACCATATATTCTAACAAAACCAAAATATAGTGTCTGAAGTTAGTTATGTTTATAAATTTGGAATACAACATCAAGAAACCTGCCTATAGATGTGATGACAGCTATGTGAGTATTCACAAAGTTCAGGAATCTAAGTTCCACTGCCACTTTCATTGGAGAGAAGAGACATACGAATAGCATCATCACTTGTATTTATTTATTTTATTTATTTATGAACTACTGCGGGCATTTCGCATTTAATGAACAATGCAACACCAACGTACGGTGGAGTCAGATAAATGCAGCTTAATTCATTGCATAATTTCCGAACGGCGGCGCTGGTATTGTCCAAGAGCAGGGCAAGGGATTAAATGGTTGGCAGCTCCAGATGCCGTCTGATAAATCTCAACCAGACGTCTCCTTCAGCCTCTCCCGCGTTCGACTGCTCTGGGGATCCATCTGATGATGAACACCTGTACTTCAGCGATGTGAATGTCGTCCTAGTAGTAAATAAGGCATCTTTGGAAACATAGAAAATCAAAACATATATACTGTTAGCCTGGCTCCGCACTTCCAGGCAACGTGTGTCATAGCCCCGTCAGAGCGATCTCAGCAGCAGTTTACCTGTCGTAACTTTGCAGGACGAGTAATCATTTTCTTTTGCAGCGAAGTTTCTAAGTTTATAGTCCCACTGCCAGAGGTTTATTTTTCTTGTGTGTGTGGCATTATAATCCACCACGCCATCGTAAATACCGAAATTTAGTTCAGTTCACTGCCTTAATATACTCGACGCGCATTGAAACTATAAACTGGGGTAAGTTCCGCCAGATTCTCAATTAAGCTCCAAACATCATTCACGATCTTGACAAATGGGCTCAGTGGCAAACCATGACGTAGTATTACTAACCTCCACAATCCCAGACACCCTTGATACTAAAATCGCAAACAGCCGCATCCTTCACATATGCGTGGTACACGGCAGTCTGCAAAAAAGATGGTAGTGAACAAACTTAACAGCCCACTCAAAATTCCATTCTCAACATTGGCTAAACCGATTGAAGCCTATGCAGGACATTTGGCATGTCTGCAATGGAAATGCATAAGCGGAATCTCAGCTTGGAAAATACGTGGACATTTTTCCGCTGTCTGCTGGATCCAGATCACTACTACTCAGTTCTACAGAGTACTATTTAGAGAGAACAACCAACGGAAAATGTTATCCGAATCCTCCGTAAATCTCCCTACAAGATGAAGCCCTTCTTCAAGCCTTAAATACAGTGCCTAACTACCACTATTCGGACACCATTCCGAGATTCCCGCGCCCACCAGAGCCCCAAATTGGGCGCAGACAACTTGCTATGGGAAATACGGGCAGCCATTACAGCTTCAGAACGACATTAACCCCGGCGATAAGACAAAATCACTAACAAGAAGCTCAGGAACCTGGATGAGCTTCCGTACATGCCAGACCTCTTCAACGATGTCAGGCAAAGTGGAGCGCTTCCAGCGAAATGGGCATGTGGCGACACACACTGCGATTATTTCCACGCAGCCTCCGCTTTTTTATCATCCAACAGAGCATAACATGTCCGCATGCTGGACTGCATCACCGATAGAACACTGTGCCACGCGAGGCATGCGCCAGCGAAGCTGGCTAGTGAGACAAGTATGGCGCTGGTTTCTTTTTTTTCGAAGAGTTTGCCACAAGGCATAAGTTGAGAAAGGGGGAATGGGATGCAGGAGATAGAAAGTTAAAAGAAGGAGTGCAGTCCAGTTGTGCTTATGAATTCGAGAAGGTTAGCAGTATAGCGATTGTCCATTGTCCATTTCTCATAATCACTATCGCGATTCCACCGCAGGCCCACCTTCATGATTATCCGTTGCCTGATGTGCGTTGTTGATGGACACGTCCACAACAAGTGGCGCACATCGCAGACGTCAGGTGGAGTGTCACAGTGAGGGCACTTGTCAGTCACTGGTAGGTCTTTTTCCCGCCATCGATGTCGAACAGATGGGGTCAGAGCCGCCCCTGCCCGGATCCGGCGCACTGTCACCTCCTCCTGCCTGGTTTGCTCGACTGCTTCTACTGCTAATCGAATAAAACGTTATTACGTTTTTATGTTGGAATTGTCCTTCAGTAGAAACGGCATCACACATCTGGTGACCCTGACAACAGACTATAACCTATAGCCATGGACGAGCAAGACCAACAGCTTCAGGAACGCAACGGCCAACTCAAAGCTCCCGTGAAGTGCCATCCTGCCGTCTCCGCCGAGGACGTCAGAACCCCGGCACACGGCGTTCCGTACGCTATCCCGTTCAATGTCTGGCGTGTAGCTGTCAAGCTTCTGCCGTTTTGGCCGAATTCATCCGAAATATGGTTCGTCCAAGTCGAGGCCCACTTCTCCCTCGCACACATCACGCAAGACCGGACCCGCTGCGATTATCTCGTCGTCCACCTCGATGCCCACTAAGCCAACGAGGAACGGGATATCCTTGGCAACCCACCAACGGCAAAGATTTACGAAAGCCTCAAAAGCTAACTAATCCACCGCCAGCCACTATCGGAAGACGAGAAAATGCGTCAACTAGAGTACGCAGAATTTTCGGTGCGCAAGCCTTCTCAGCTCCTCCACCACATGCATGTTCACTCGGGCAACATGGAAGTCCAGGAGTCATACCGTCAGCACTCTGACTTCTTCGACTTGCACCTAACATCGAGGCAATTCTGTAGGCTCAGCTTAACGCACTTCTCGACCAACTTGCCAGGATCGCTGATCGCGTCAGCGAGGTCTGTTTGCCACAGTTGTCGCCCAAAGCCCAGGCTGTCGCCACACTGGTGAGCACAACAGACCTTGCGCGCCGTATCGACAATATCAATCGACAGTTTAGCTACTTCGACTCCTGGACGAACACTTGCCGACGTGCCACACGCAAAGTCGAGACTGTAACACCACCTCGTCGCAGCAGCCTGGTGACGAGGGCCGGTGCTACAACCATCGACACATCGTGGACAGAGCACAACAATGTCGACCACCCTGCTCCGCTGGACATAAGGGAAATGCCAACGGCTGCTCGTAGACACAACTGCGAACTGACAACTTGGAGGCCGTCGCATCTTCGTCCCCATTCAAATTACAAAGCAGCGATTCCTTGTCGACAGCGGTTCCGACACCTTCTGCTACCCACGAACCTATCTTCAATGTACCCGTCCTCCATCTTTCGAGCACCGCGCTGCAAACAGGTCAAAAATCAACGTACAGCTTGCTCCACCTGAACGTCCAGCTTAAAAACATATGCCTTCATTGGAATTTTGTCGTCTCCGACGTCATCGAGCAAATCTACGGCTCAGATTTTTTTGTGTGGTCTGCCTTCACGACCGTTTAATCAAAGCGGCAACAGGATATTCTTCGCCAGGACAGCGAACTACCCACCAGCCAAGCATCAAGGTACGCGTTGCTGAAAACAATTCACCGTAACACGCCATCCTCACCGAATGTCCTGGTTTGATGCGCCATAGCGGGTTGCAGCTCAACATTTTGCACTACACCCGGACAGTCTCAGACCCCACTCGGTCCAGCCGTTTCGCTGTGTCAGCTATGTGGTGTAGCTGATCCTGTCACTGCAGCCTCGCATCCGGCGTTCGAGATATGGAGCCTGGCGTTCGAGATCCCGGTTCTATGGCCAGCGGTCCTACCCACAGCATCCGCTTAAACACCGAGAGACGCCTGAGCTCGAGCCAGCGCCAATGCAAAATTTCCAGCAAGCGTTGAGCGCTCTTATCCACTTTTACAACATTTCCGCTATCTGTCGCCAGGTGACTCTGCTCAGAGGACCCTACTATGGTGGCTATAACCGTATTAAGGCTCCTCCATTTTTTTAAAGGTAGCGACAACTACTCGAGCGCCCTCTCGAGGGGTCCAGGGGACAGCGCTAACAGACGACGCGCCGCACTTTTTTTTGCATACTTTGTACTCATGAAGCCGCGCTCGGTGCGCACATTCAACAGATTTCTGTCCTATCCTGCTCAAAAAGCTTCAAAAGACAGAAATAATAACTTAAATATGCGTGTGCAGCATAAACGCAAAAAAAGAAACGCGGGCGTTAAACGAGCTAGCCCATTCTAGTGAACCATTCGCATCAGTACATGGGTTAGAAAACTGTTCATTATTATGCACAGAAATGATATTCCAGTAAACTTATTGGGCTCGTTTCCTTACTAAAAAATAAATAGACTGCGAGTTTTCTGCAACTTTTGGGAACGTCATTGCGCACAGAGCTCTAATGCAATATGGGCGTCATTGCGTTTGTAACCGTTTGGGTATACTCCATTTTAAACACGTTTTTTGGCTCGAGTTTATTTCGTTTACACAGTATTTAAATAGATTTATTTTGGAGAAAAAGTCTGTTTCTCTGCAGCTGTATATTACCAATGCAGGTATATCTTGAAACAAGTAAACAAAAAATCGGGTATGATGCGATACAAAGCTCACGGATAACGTTTTCTCAATTATTATTCTTAATTTGCTTTATATTGTTTTCCTTAGCCTGCCGGGCAATAATGTCACCAGTAAGCTTGGATGCCGCCTCTTGAAACTTGACGAGTCCCTGTGCGCGTTCAGCGGAACTTCGATGCAACGCCGCGAAACTCCTCTGTTAAAACAATAACTCAATAGCGTTTCACGCACACACGGTTGATTTTACACTTTTCATGGTACAAATCTTTGTTTTTGTTTTTTAATTTTTATACGCCCATATTTAGCGCAGGCAAATATTGACTTTTTATTTGGATCGTTTTGACACATTTGCACCCTCCTGTTTTTCCAATGATTCATTTTTCATTTATATCAATCAACTGATCAATGCACGGTCTAAATTTTCATAACAAGCATTATCAAGCATTGCATTTTCATTCTGAGCATTTTGACACTATTGATTCCACGCGTTATATTGCAGTCCTGATCTGTTCGGGGAAAGCAAGGGGGGGCGACACGGCAGTGACTTTTCACAAGGCATCCACAGCACAAGTCATAGCGACATAGTCATAGCGTTCTTGATATTTTGCTCATGAAATAGTATATGCCCAAACAAAGGCTATCCCGGGCAAGCGAACGACTTTTTAAGCAGACAGAAATCACTTCGCATAGTCGGGTGTTTTCCGTGGCCATAAATATCTTATGCCCGATCCTATGAGGCCATAGCTTCCTTCTGTTGCTATTATCGTCCCCGCGAGGAATGGAAAATGACTTTTTCGCGTCCTCGGAACTGTCCCGGCAGATGAAAGCACGGCAGCTCGGCGCAGCCGCCTGTCACGCGTGTGCTTCAAAACTTAAGTTCAAAAATGTAACTCCTGCGTCCGCTTAAGCACTAAGTACTGCACATACACTCCTAAAAATGCAATAGAGGCATGTGAAGTACTTTTTGCTTAACTAATCGGCCAATATCTCGCTGGCAAGCGCAGATCGCCGTGCATTTCAGCGGCGCAGCGAGCACCGCTGGACCCTTTGGGCGGAGCTTAGCGGCGAACAGGTCACACGTGAAGCCAACCCGCCTATCGGAGGAAGCGGCGGCTGGATCAAGACCTGTCGCTACATTTAAAAAATGGAGGAGCCTTACACCCTACCGTAGAGAGAACGGAAGGACGCGTTCAGGACCCAGCTCTACACCGTCTCCTGCCAATAGTTCCGGATCTCAGATGAGCTAGGCCCCGGTACTTTCAATAGGCTCTGGACAAAATCAAATGCACCACTACAAAATGAAGTTGGTCTTAGAAACGCACAAAAACCAAAGTGGAGTCTAGAGCTCCAAGCTCTCTAATGGGGTCCTACCCCTTACCCTCCTTAGACCTAGGCACGTTCAGCGACTTGCTGGCCCGTCTCTCGCACACCCCTGATGAGGCTGGGACAGGTAGGTCACCGCCGCTTGCAGCGGGGGCTAGCCTGTCACCGACGTTTTATCTGTTGTAGGCCGTCAATGCACCCGCCACCGCTTTGGTGGTGGAGGACGGCTGTTGTTGCGGCGCGCGTCTTTCTCTCCCTCTTTCTTCTCTATTTTAAAGCGGTAGCGTTAAGGAGCTCGTGTCGCAGAAAAGCCGGTGTTGTCGGCGGCGTTGGCCGTGAGCGATAAATCCCGGAATACAATTCATAAATAAAAAGCAACTTCCGAGATGGGCTGGGTGGGGATCGAACCAGGGTCTCCGGAGTGCGAGACGGAGACGCTACCACTCAGCCACGAGTTCGATGCTTGAAAGCGGTACAAAAGCGCTTCTAGTGAATGCGGTGTTGCCTTATAAACGTGCCGTAGAACGTTATACTGCGGTGTATATCGGTAATTATCAGCATGTTACTTACAGAAGTCGCAGTTACACGAGTAGCGAAGTACGTTTCCGCTACATTTCTTCTGCGCTCTGCGCACATGCAGAGCCACTTGCGGCAAACACAGAAGAACCCCTCCTCGCAATGTGCGGCGCTGCCCCGACACGTGGCGCGCTACTCGCCCCTGACGTTTCGCCGTGCACCCTTACGGGTTGTAGAATCAAGCGTCTTTCCTTTCTTTAGATCCCTATCTTCGCTCACCCGCTTCTCCCCTTCGGGCCACGCGGGTACCGGTGCGAGGATGCCCCAATACCCTTGCGTTTAATAAGTTTTTCTCGACGAGGTGCAATAACGCTATCGCGTTCCACACTTGAAGGCGAAGCTTAAGCGTCCTCCAGATTTTTCGCTTCTCTCCAGCCCCGCCGGAATGGTGCAGTGGTAAGACGCCCGACTACTGTGCCGGAGTACCCGGGTTCGAACCCGACCTCGGCTGCTGCGTTTCGATGGAGGCGAAACGAAGAGGCGTCCGTGTGCTGTGCGATGTCAGCGCAGGTTAAAAATCCCCAGGTGGTCGAAATTGCTCCGTAGCCTCTACTACGGCTCCTCTTTCTCTCTTCCTACCTTCACTCCCACCTTCCTCTCTTCCCTTACGCGGTGGTTGAGGTGTCCACAGAAAACAAGTGAGACAGTTACCGCGCCTTTCCCTTCCTATAAATGAATCTCCTCCCCGCACGAGGTAGCGGAAGTGGCTCAGCTACAGAGCAGTAAGCAGGCCCGTGCATTTTCTTTTCCTTCTTCCTACAGCCACAACAACAGCCCTCCACACCGGCCCCTAATAATTCTACAGCCCTTCTCAACCGGAATCCTTCCTTACCGCCTGAACAAAAAAATTGCCTGTGGCATAGCTTGGTTAAGCCTGGTGATTGCGAAGCAATACGTGGTACTACTATTGTACTGCTTGTGGTGATGCTTGGCTGTGCTATATTCATCATGGTGATGCTCCGGTTATGTTTGCTGTTATGGCTATTGTGACACTTGACTGTACTATGTTTAGCTATGGTTTTACATAAGTCTGGAAGAAAGGCGTAGTATCTGACACTCTCCGACAAGTGTGCGTTTCGATTGAACGCCATCGCTCCTGTCGCGGGGCGTTCCTTGGCGCGCATTCAAGTGTGGGATTGGCAGGAACGCTAGACAAGGTGAGACTTCTCAGGCTTTCGCTTTTCATTACCTTAGTCACCGAACTGGTATTGCTGCTAGCAGATGCACGTTCCAAACTATCGGACAAATTCGTACCTTTTTCGCTTGCTTCTGACGTCGAGTCTGCTACCGAAGACATTGACCGCCTTTTCCGCCTGGCTGCTTCTTGCGCTCGTCGCTTGGAAAGCAGTTCTTCTCGCTCTTCTTCTGTCTCTGTGGCTCGCTTTTGCTTCCTCTTTGCAGCCTGCCTAAGCGCTTTGACTGTAGGCGGCATCTCGTGGCTTGGCGAGAGGAGCGGAGTCAGGCCGTAACTGCCAACGCACAAGGCGACGGTGAGCCCCCGTTCTTACACAGATGGTATGACGTCACGCAGCGCGCAGCGCCACTAGTGAGAGGAGCGGAGTGAGTCCGTAACTGCCAACGCGCAAGGCGACAGTGCGAGTTGAGCCCCCACTCTTACACAGATGGTATGACGTCACGCAGCCAGGCGGAAGAAGCCGCGAAGAGCCTCTTTGCCTGCTTCTGATCGCGGAGGTCTCTGCTCCCGTCCCTTAGGCCTGCGTGCCGGGGGCGGGAATTGGGGGTCTCCTAATCTGGTGGAAAATAAAGTTAGCATCATCATCATCATCACGCTAAATGTCAAGCGTGGTTGCCACCGCCGCGCCTTTTGACGGGCTGAGGTGGTAGCTAAAGTAGTATTGCTTCGCAATAAAAATTTAAAGATCGCTTAGCTCTGCTATGCCTGGATATACGTAACGAAAAGTAGTGACTACCCTAATAATTCAGAAGTTATTCAGAAGTTAACGTATCCTGTCTTCTGCGCCGCTCTCCAGCAGCTAAACTCTCTTTGGCTTCCATGTCGAGCGCGTCTAACTTCACCGGCATTCTATAATTCGTTTACGCAGGAAAGGAAAGGCTAGCATCTCTCATGGAAGTTAGAAGAGCAGCCCGTGAGCGTTGGAGCGCACTCATTCCCGCTTCGTCCTCATTGCTTACAGCAGATGAGTGCCGTCACATTCTTGACGTCACCCTAATTGAAATTGCATGCCAATCGCAGTATATGGCACTTGCAGAATCCCGCTATCATTGTCCAGGTAGACAAGGGGAATTATGAAGTGCGCTTCACAACTCGGAGCTTGGCGCAGCGGTAAATCGCTCGGCTAGGGATCGAAGTGATGGAGGCTCGATTCCCGCATGGAGACATTTTTTTTTATGAGAAGGAGTCGCACACCTCTCAAGCAACGGTAGGCGACGCCCGCAAAGATTGGCGAGGGGGCTGCGCAGCTCGCCTTGGCTCTGATATCACGGCCTAAGGAACACGGCCTACGACATACGCGAAGCTCGGTTTGGTTGGTCTGGGGGGTTTAACGTCCCAAAGCGACTTCGGCTATGAGAGACGCCGTAGTGGAGGACTCCGGAAATTTCGACCACCTGGGGTTCTTTAACGTGCGCTGACATCGTACAGCATACGGGCGCCTTGCTTTTCGCCACCATTGTAAAGTTGCCGCCGAGGCCGGGATTCGATCCCGCGTCCTCAGGAACAGTAGTCGAGCGCCGTAACCACTGCGCCACCCCGGCGGGGTCTACGCGAAGCTCGGCTCCCGACCCTCGTACTGAAGCTTTTGAAGAGCAGTCATACGATCGTCTGATGAACGAGCAGGGTAGGAGAAAGCTAGGTTGAGTGTTTGAAGCGAAAAGCTTCACTACGATGCTCGGCTCCCGACCCTCGTAGTGAAGCTTTTTGCTTCAAAACACACAAGCTCCCTTTTTCCTACCCTGCTCGTTCATCAGAAGACCGTCTGACTGCTGTTTAATGCAAGCTAGACAAATTCATTGATACTGTAACCCCCTTTTAGCCTCAGTTGAATCCTTCATGGAGTCTACGCAGCAAAATATTCAGGATTAGGTCACTTCAACCACCAAGGTCTCTCTACTCCTTTTAATTCTTAACGTATATAGTCGTCGTCAAAGTCGTCACAGTTGATAATTATGACTGCCTTTATACACGCGGTCCTTCTGCTGCCAGTACACGCCCTTTGGTTATAGTGCTTTACTTCAGTGCTCCCTACTCCACTGGGGTTACCTCCAGCCTAGTCCAAAGGGCAAGGTCCTGCTGAACTACATACAAGGCAACCGCTTTACCCCACATAACGACTATGTGATCTCCACCGGGCAAGATGCTAGAGTTGGCTGGGACGCATTCCCCGATCTCATGGTCCACAAAATTCGGCGTGCCACCAGGTGTATTTGGAAAATCAATCTAAGTAGTGGCCACAATGTCTGCAATAGTACACCTCCGACACACCCCAATTTACCCGAAGCAGCTCAGGCTCACAATTTTGTATACATTTCTACAAACACTTGACTCGATTGGCCCCTCTCTTATCCACGATCTCTTGTCCTGGGTTCAGCAACTTCAGGGTGATGATCGGGCCTAAAAATAGGCCCGGCCTTCGCATATTCCTCTTAACACTGTTTACTCTAAACTTCTTCACGTGTGAGAAGCCGAGCCGTCCCTCCTCCGATAATAGAGACGGCAACGCCACAAACGAAAACTCCGGCTCAAGTTGCCCAAGGTGGACCAACAACTTACACAGTACACAATGTAATTGGCTACTCAACAATACGTTCAGATTTGAGAAGTGATACATCCTCAACTCGGCAACTGATGCACATGGCAACTTTTTCGCCACCTACTTTACCCCACTTCCTCTCTCTCGTATATCTCATAAGCACCACTTAACTAAAATCTTCACATGTGTACTAAGGTAATTGATCATCATTTCAATACCCTGCTTAACCAATATCTACCCTCAGCCTACCACATTCCTGTCCCTCCCTACTAGTGCAGCTCTAACCAGCTTCTTGATGTCCCTATAACAGATACGGAAGCTCGACATCCCCTCGCGACCCGAATAAATACGTCACCGACCTGCCCGGAGAAGGTTACCAATAAAATCCTCCGAAACCTAGATAACCCTCACTGAATATTTTAGCCGCTGCATCGACACTGGAACCTTACTACCCACATGGAAGGACGCCCAGGATATATTCGGTGTCAAACTAAATAAACCACTTAACGTGGAAAGATTTCTGCCTATTTCTCTCCTCCCTGCATGGGCAAGACATTTGTGCATGTTATACTCACGAAACTTGCAAAACACATAGTTGGCTCCCGCGAGTCTCTTTGAGGCTAAGATGTTATGCTCCGTCTTAAGTATGACATTCTTCTCCCTAATGGTAGTATAGATTTACGAGCCCTACCATGTCTCGGCCTACATGGTGCATTTAATAACATGGTCCATACCGCCACATATGCTGGACTAACCATGCTTTGTGGTCCTTAGGCCACTCCCGCAAGGCTCTCCCCTTTCTGATTTCGTCTTAAGGTGCGGTATGTTACCTATACCCATTTCACTTCTTTCCATCCCCTCTCTTAATTTTTCTCGCTATTGCAATGACATTGCTATCTGGGTAACGCGATTCTGATGGCCACCTCAAAGACACCTTAAGAACTGCTTCGAGCTTAGAGTAGAATCATCTGGCGCTATGAAGCTACACTGTGCGGCTAAAAATGTGAACACCTGCTTCTACCCTCATACCGCCTCTATCGACATTATATAACCGTTTACGTTATGGATCAAGCTACTTAACATGTCCCTCAGATTCCAGTGCTTAGTCTTTTCATTTAATCCAACCCACTGATGCCTACTCTTCCAACGCTTTGTACTGCTGTCAATCACACCCGCCGCTTCGTATGCGCATATGTCTAAAAAGCACGGAGGCCTCCGCGCATCGGAACTCCTCCATGTTGTGCATGCCTTTGTGCTTAGAATACTTACGTTCTCACTACTGTACTTTCCCCTCTCCTGTGCAGAAATCTAGGTTATAGATGCTCTTCGCCGTGTTCACCAATACTCCCTCAACCGAACGTCGTCTTCTAGCAGGCATCCTGAACAACATTCCTTAAATAGTAGCGGCTCATCTCACCGTAAGCCAGGCTTGCTCGACCACCACTGTTCGGCTTATACTTAAATATCTGCCCATAAACTTTAATTCGGTAATTGAATCTAGATACCCTATCCCCAATTATATTCATCAATACCTACACATTCCGACTCTACCTAAGAACACGCACTCTCTTCACCACGCGCAACGATGTCAAAAACGGGTGGAAGCCCTTCAAAGATGACATTCCGATATCAAGAGTGTGCTCTATGTCGATGCGATGGAACATTCATCCGCCCCTTCCCGTGACTTTTCAGCTGTTAACTCGACCGCCTGTCTTAAAATGACTGCCAACATATACGCCTCCTTTTCGGAGGACACGGAAAAGGCAATTATCGCTCTTGCTGTGAAAACTTCCAAAACTACCACCATTGTCAGTGATTCCAAATTAGCCATTTATAATATCGGTGCGGGCCGGATATCCCGTTCAGCTTTGTATTTCCTCCTGAACACCTGTTAACTCATTCTATAACCCTTCTTTCTAGACCCCCCCCCCCCCTTAAACGGGCCTGGATGGTTACGAGATGGCTCAAGCCTGTGCCAGAGGTTTCACTGTCCGGCCGCAGGCAGTAGGGTCCACATTCGGCTACGTGGCTCACTTACGGCGCGGGACCTAGTCCTCTCCCTTCATAATATATGTCACCATTACCACCAAGGTTACCTTGTGTTTCCCTGGCACACCGCAAAGCATCTCTTTCTCATGAGATTCTCTGGCGCCAGCTTCAAACTCGCCTAATTCCCATTCTAGCCTTCCGCCACCTCATTCACTTGGCCATATATCCCTCCACAGCTTGCTATTGCTGCCAGGCCAGAGCCAACATTGACTATAAAGATTTACACCCCCCCCTCCCCAAAAAAATCCTTAATAATAATTGAAAGAAGCAGTGGGAGGCTGCTCTTCGCAGCCTAGCGCTGCATTTCATGACCAGATATTGGATCGGGCTCAGAAGGTAGCGGAGGCTTATCAACATAGAGCCTCCCTCTTTCCATCACTGCTCCGTTCCCCTTTGGGATAAATTATGTTGTTACTCACTCCCCACTTAAAATGAACGGCATACAAAATGTGGTGCATTTGTCGCCAGTTTTACTCATTCGCAAGACAAAATCCAACAACTCTAGCAAATGAAAGCTAAATGCGAAGCAGAATTACACTGAACGCTGTCCTTGTAAACGCGGCTTCATAATTTGGATCACAAATTTCATGCGTTTTTCCTACGCATTTCTCTCATTTCTCGGTTATGTCTAAATCCAAGAGAACAGCATTGACTACATGGACGGCGATGCTTTAGAAACGATGAAGCAGTTTACGATCCACATAATATGCAAGTAAGAACTGACAGCATGAAGAATCTCAACCAATTCGGTACCATATTGGTGTCATGCGGGGGTGTCGTCTTTCGTGCTCTAAGTTGTTGTAAAGCGAAATCAGCACCAGCATCAGACGCCCACATGAAAACCCGAGACTTTAGTGCACTGCCGGCTCCGGCGCTGTGGAGAAGGGGTTGAAATAAATGTATAACAGTACTTGTAGTATAAGGTTATTTGTTACAAATTCAAAAAGGAAGGGAATGATTCCTGCCTGCCGCGGCATCTGCAATCGAGTGTTGTTTCATGGGTCGAGAACAAGGCTGAGGTAGGAGGATTTGCGAATTAATCAGCTTACGTGTCTTTTTTTCTTTTTTTTTCAGTATTGCAGCCTTTAAATAATGCGTGAACATTTTAAGGGGAGTGTCATTCGCTGACGCGTTGTCTTTTGTTATCGCATAAAGTGAACACATCCGCTGGCTTCTAGAAATGCATTCATTGGACGCACGCGCGTTTGGAAAGCTGTTTACCGATTCAGAACGGGCCCGTCAGAGCAATGGGACTTCTTTCGTGCCTAGGGGCACTGCCATCGTCCAGCAGCATTAGAAAAATAATGCATGCATGCTGGAGCTGTGATTTACCGCATTTCCTGTATTTTGCGATAACTGGGATTATAATGAGCTGAAATCAACGTCATCTCAAGAGCTCATAATGCAATAATCTTAATAGTCGTCAGCCATAAACGCATGCTAATGGCGGTACAACTTAAAAAGATGGCGAAAAAAATACATAATTTAGGTCATGCATATCATAAGGCGAGAGAAAGACATAGTACTTAGGAACAACGAGAAACGACAGTATATAGGCTCCAGAAAAAAATATTTTCGCTTCATGTATTCCAGTCTACTTTGGTCAGGTTGGGCTAACAGGGAAGCGGGACACTTGTATGCCCTACCTGTACTGATCACTACCTTTTACGCAAAGCATCCACGCATTTTTATCCCTCGGGTCACACCGAATGTTGTGGATGCGCACTCTAAACTGATCGGCCGCTGTGCTTCACATTGTTTTGACTCTGGGGATGAATTCTCAGAACCAGCTGTAAGAAGGATGTCGATGGTCGCTTGCAAGCATTTCTTTTTCTTTTATCAAAGAACTTGCGCACCCATTAGCGAGCTCGTGTTACCTTTTAAACCCCATTTACTAATTTGCATTTTGACATTATTACAATACTAAGGAAAATAATTAAATTAGTTAAAAATAATAATTCTTTTCTTTATTTTAGCCTCATCAAGTATTGGCATTTCTTTCAGAGCACTTCCATACCTTTGAACCCCTTTTTTCAACTTTTCAATTTTCAATTATTTCATTGTTCAATTACAAAGTCTATACTTTCTTAATTAGCCTAATCAAGCATTGGTTTTTCATTATGAGCATTTTCACACCTTTGAAACCCCTTTTTCGGTGTCTCATTTTTTGTTAACTCATTTATTTCAATAATTACGTGCTTTAAATTTTTTTATTTTGCATCATCAAGCATTGGTTTTACATTCTGAGCATTTTGACACCTTTAAATCCCCTTTTCCCATTTTTCCTTTCTTTTGAATTCCCTATCGAAAAATGCAGTGCCACTGGGTTACTGGACGGTGTTTTCCAGTGTAAAGCAGTATATTTATTACACTGGTAATACTGCACCCCACTGGCGTCGCACTTGGATCCACTGGGCCCCACTTGGATGGTACTGACGCTCGCAGCTTTGCGCTGGGTCGCACTGGCACCTACTGAACATTCACTGCAAGCTCACTGGTCCCAGCGTTTCACAGCGCCAAGCTACACCTTTCACGCTGGGTAGCAGTGTGTCACGCTGCGCCTAATGGACGTTCACTGCAAATTCACTGGTCCTAGCGCTGTGCAGCGCCAAACTGTGTCAGTGTCCCACTGCACACAGTTTGCACACTGGTACAGTGCCCGTCACATTCCATGAGAAAATTGGGAGCGCTTACTAACGCTTAATTGCTGGAGAATTCATACCGGCATCTTATTGTAGGTATAGCGGTTTTTAAGATGGGTCTAAATATGCGTCTGGCGCAAGTCCATGCAGCCAACAGTCACTGAATTAAAACGCCGGACGTCGACGTAGTAGACATGTAAACCACGTCCTCCTCATTAATTATGCTATGCGCTCTTCCGGAATGACACTAAATTCAGGACATTCAAAGTAAGGTTTAACCATTTTTACGTCTTGCACTCACAATGATGCCGATAGCGGCGTTTTCATGCGCGTTTGCGCGCAGCGATCAGCGCTGCCGCTCGCACCACATTGCATGCAAGCGTCGCGGCGGCCAAGAGATGCGGCGTACGCCGGCCAGAAGAGATACACCATATAGTTTGGCACATCTTTCGCGCTTAGTAAACGGTCTCGAACTCCGCCGTACCTCATTTTGCTCGTACTTTGCAAGATGCCAGCATATGGACCGCCGGCGCCTTCAGTGCTTTCTGAAGTACGTACTGCGCCCCGAATCTATCTAGTGCCGTGAGACGTTGAAAGCACGCATCTTAAAGCGCAGCTTTTCTTTCAAGTACAAACAGTGCATATAGGGTGTTTACTATTTTTATTTTTGTATCGGAGTGTCTAAAGATACGTCCGACGTACCCATTTGATTCTCGTAAAGATACGTCGGACGTAGGCTCATGGCTAAATTGCACGTCCAACGTACAGTATATGTCCGCCTTCCGCCTGCTACGTGTGAATGAATCATTTATCTCAGATAGCCTTGGTCACTCTCAATGAGATACTACGAAGGTTTCGCCCATTCTGACAGCCGCAGGTCACGGTCTTCACTCAGGATCCTGCGCGGCGAGCACGCACAGCCAAAGGCGACGCGACGTACTGCACCAGCTAGCATCGAAATACGCACATTCGTGAGCAGCTTTCGATTCGCACTTAACTATCACCTCGATCTGCACGTACTGCAAGCGAGCTATTCCTAGCATTTACGCTGTCTTCGATCCTGCATCGACCTCCGAAGCTCGTGTGCCGGCACAATTCACACTGAACACCTCACAGTGCACTCCGCCGTCCAAGGTATATGTACTACACTGTAAACTATGTGAAATGCTATGCTCGTTCCTCACACGCAGACAGAGGAAATATGATGTTTCTAGTTAAATTCTTCTTTCAGGTTCTACCTCAGAGCCGTGGAAAAGGCATGCCGAGTGGCGAGCTGCATGTCGAGGCGTAGACCCGCTGCACCGCAATACATGCGTGCACAACCAAAAAGCCGCAAGCGCGAATGATCCGCTTCCCTACGAACAACAATGTTCTTCGGTATTTAGGGGAAGACTAGACAAGGGATCAGCCTGAATCTTTCTCTCGTCATTGAATTTTGCGTACATGGAGTTTAAACCCCCGCATGCTCGAGGTTACCGCCACCCGATTGAATGGCCTCCACTTTCACACGAGCGGAAGATATGCGATGCGCCGGACTTCGGTACGTGGCAGAAAATGTGCCCTGCACATTTAGTTGCAGAAGCTGGCTCTTGGAATCCTGCAGAGGGTGCCACGCAAGCTATCGTTGCTACAACCACCCATATATATGTTCCCACGGCTGGCCTACTCTGTGGCGCATGAATGCAGTCGAGTATGCGCCCTCCTCAGTGCGTTGACCGACTGTGCGGAGCTCGCAATTCCGCCCTCGATCGCGTTGTCGTTTTATTTTCTTGTCTTTTGGGCGCTTCCATATGGCGTTTTGATGCTTGCAAAATAAACGTGAAATGTAGCCAAGCACTTGTCCTGTGAATATTGTTCGTCTTGCGTTTTTGATGCATATATTTGCAACGTCGAATGTACTACGTCCGCGCGCTCTCAAATGAAACATGCAGTTGCACGATAAATATTCTACTTTCGAGAGGCTGCAAACTGCTGTAGAGCAGTGCGCGAAGGAGAAGTTTTATCAGTTTTATCATTTCTGCCTTGACCATGCATAGTTAACTCAGTGTTTCAGGTGGGGCCAAGCCAGTCCGAACAGCTCGCCTTTCAAGAAGAATGAACGGCTTATTGGGGTAGTTGGTGAGCCAAGACGAACAATAATATAATAGCGCAACAGAAATCATTGTTGTCCTCTTTTTTTCGTCTCGTTTTTGTAGCGCTCTTATATTGCTGTTCATTTTTCAAGTCCGTGGCCAGCGCTGGACCCGCAGAGCGACTTTCCACGCTACACCGCTGTCTTACTAGAAAGCCAACCTATAGGCGGCGTTTGACTTTAAGCTGGTTTTTGTGGGCCCCGTAACGATAAACGCCTTCAGAATGGTGCGCAATGTTCAGAAATATTCAAAGAATGTTAAAAACAGCTGATACAACTTCATACTTATGAAAGAGGACAATTACCAAAATGCAATAAACCATTAGGGGGGGGGGGGGGGGGGGGAGGGATTCTTTTATTTAACACTTATTATACTTATATAGTATAGCAAACCAAGGTATACCTAACCGCGTTGTGTTGATTTTTATGGCACATAAGCGACTAAGTCTGCCTTGCACCAAGAATAAGGTTTAGTGTATTTTTTTTTTTGCATAATGACTAAAATGTTCTTTAGGATGCAGCTTGTTTAGCAACATTGCTTCCTTTAGGAAACCGAGGAAACCGAAAATGCAGAGGATTTGGACTACTGCAGTTTCTCGTAGGATTATGCTGGAATGGAAAGGGATCTGTTGCAAAATTGTAGAAAATGTTTTCTTCTTGATTTCTCGCGTCTGGTGCATATGAATGTAAGATATGGTTTATTGCTAGTTCACCTCCCCTCTTTGCGTATTGGTTTGCCTTCTTTCATAACTATGAAGCTCTGTGTCAGGTGGGGGTGTGTCTTTTGTGAAGACGGCCTAAAATGTCCTCCATGATGTGGTTTTGATGAAAGCATGATTTCCATTCCTCGATGACAGGCTTGACAAAGTGTAGTTTGTTGTTTATTTCAATGTTCCAAACATTCTGCAATATCACTCTCAAATTTCTTTTTACAAGCTTCTTGGTATTTTTATGCAGTATATTCAACCTCTGTAATTTAGCATTGCAGCTAGGTAACCCGCTTATTTCTCTTCAGCATCTTTCAAGACAGCTGTCCAGCGTTCATAAAGTGTAGGGCTTCTGAATATATATATATATATATATATATATATATATATATATATCGCTCATTGGAATGGTGTCAGCACGCTTTTAGAACAGGTCTTTTAACAACAACCGCTGCCTGAGGTGGCCGTGCCATGTAAACCACAAGCACTGACAGAACTCTTGATCATGTTGTGTGATGATGCTGCCCTTGCAAAAATAAAGGTACACATTTCAGAACATCCAGTGCACCACTTGACCATTTGCCACCAATGCTTGTGCGAAAATGTATTTTTCCTGCATGTTAACCAGCAGGATTAACAGACAGACCTTGTGCACAAGCCAAACGTACCTCGATGCAAATGCCACGAGGCCACACGATATGGCAAGAGCTGCTAACTCGAGCTTACAAGGTTACATTTTGTTGTTGCAGGTTTGTGATGCACCTTGTGCATCACAAGATCGGGCGAGCTGCAGTGATCGTTGCGTGTAATTAACGTGCTCTCTCGGGGACAAAGAACACGCAACCGCCAATGCAGTGAGTTGATGTATACTAGGGTGCACTTCGATCGCTTCATAGCTTAGAAGTATTTGTGAACAAAACGCGTATACCACAGATAGAAAACGTTTTAACATATAATGCTATCAGCGCACTGGCATGCTCCGGCGCTATCATACTGGTATAGCTTCAGCACTCGATGCCGTCAGAGTTGAGAAGCGAAGTTATCATAGTCTGGCACGAGTTACATACAGGACGGGCTTGTCCGATTTGAGTTGCATACCGGATATGGTCTTTCAGGGATATTTGCTTCATAGGGAACCGTACATTCCGATGTATGATCTATACCGTTCCTGTCCACCCGGTTCGAGGTTGGTGTCGACCATGTCCTGTCCAGTTTAAGCGTTATTCCGGCTCTGTATAAACCTTTCAAACCTTTATACATAAAGGGTCAAACCGGTATGACGTTTATACAATACCGTACTGGTCCGGTAAAAGCCAGTTTAATGTTATACAAAATTATTTCATACGTGGAGCTTAAGTCTTGGACAACTTTCAATTCCTTTCCGTGCATAATGACCCGAATAAAACCAGAATCTGCACGAGAAAAATAGGCGCTGAGTGAAGCCGAAGCGGGTAAAATTTGCTATTGAGGAAGCGAGGGCAAGGAAAGGCAAATGTAAACATTCTGCCGACAGATGTTTGCGAACTTAAACGAGACTGCAACCTTCAAACATATGAAAAATTTTCACCCGAGCACACAGAATCTCATCTGTATCAATCTGACCCTTAAATCATTGCCTTTATGTTTTAGTTAATTATCCCTTCAGATATTGCGCGCGAGATTTGGTATAAAAAACCTACTGCCCCCCTTTTTGCAAAAGTGCATTTGAATGGAAAGGAAAGGCAAAGTTTTTATCGAAATTGTTTGGTAACACTTTGTTTACGAAGAAAAAGTAAAACTCACCCGCGACGCTTCTTTGAAGGACATTGCTTTCATTGAGCACGAAATGTTTGCTTCAGAAAATGGATATTTATATTCAGAAAGTTAAGTAGCTTTAAAAGCGACATCGTGATGTAAATTTATACAAAGCATTATTCAACAATATACACAAATTATTAACATTAATTTTTCTTTGAGCGGAAGTGGGGTGTACATTAAAGGGAGCCATTATGGAGAATCGAAACATTATACTGAGAAAAATATTTCACGAGGCTGCTGTGAGCCACTCGTTCACGTCATCATTCACTGCACCCGCGAAAGAGCAGGTCTTTCGTCAGTGCGGCCACCGACTACTCGCTGCAGGCTAATGGGCGACCTCTCTGTCCAGGAAAGTTTTGGGTGCGAAAAAATGAAGGTCAGCATTACGTCGACTCCTTTGCGTCTAAAGCTGAGGATACATTGTTGATAAGCACAACACCTCCACTGCATGCGCAAATATAGGGTCGAGTCAGAACCGTTGTGCCACCTGTCAGTCCTCACAGACAGCACACATCAAAATTAATATCGTACTCTTTCCCAGCACATAACATCTCAAATCATCGCGACCATTAAATATTTAAAACTAAGCGTAGAAAGCTGGGATAGTTGGTTTCTAGTGCAATTCACCTCTAGTTGTGCCCTAATGGCATTATTTGTCACACCGCCTCAACATGGTTGTCGACAGGTGCGGCGTGCCTGTTGTGCTTTCAGCCCCTGAAAAGGTGGGACGCATACCGCGCCTAGCAAATGACAACAAGAAGAGACCTATGTGCAAACCTAAGCAGACAAAATCTCTAGTTAAATCTGAGGTTGGAGTGGTGTACAGCATTCCTCTTACCTCTGGTATACTCATTCGTTAAATGGCGCAGGCCACTTAGCTGACCACATTCGCCATTGCTTGCACAACCCAGTATGCAAGGCGTTTTTGAACAGGACACGTGTCTTATGCAAGTTCAAGGCTCAAGTTAAGTTAAAGTTAATTGGTTCACAGGAAGGGAAAGGCGCAGTAACTGTCACACTTGCTCTGTGGACACCCGAACCGCGCCGCAAGGGAAGGGAGGAAGGTGGGAATTAAAGTGGAAAGAGAGAAAGAGGAGCCGTAGTGGAGGGCTACGGAGTAATTTCGACCACCTGGGGATCTTTAACGTGCGCTGACATCGCACAGCACACGGACGCCTCTTCGTTTCGCCTCCATCGAAACGCAGCCGCCGCGGTCGGGTTCGAACCCGGGAACTCCGGCACAGTAGTCGGGCGTCTTACCACTGCACCACCCCGGCGGGGCTCAAGGCTCAAGACAGTCGACAATTTTTTTATGCCTTTAGTATCATAAATGAAGGGCAGAACTGCGTCAGATGCCCTTCTGGTGCTTTGCGTAAAAAAGAAACAGATTACCTCACGGTCAAATGTGTTGGGTCAGCCAGGTAGGCGATAGGAGATGTGCTGCTGTAAAGGAGAAAAAAAAAAGAACGACATAAAATTTCTGCCTGAAATTTATGTTGATATTGTTACCTGGTCGCGGAATACTTATAATGCCTGCGCCCCCTCTCCCCTTTTTTGTGCATATACGCCTGTTTGCAGGATAAACCTCGGTTGAAGTCCGGCGTTCATGTTGCCTTTTCCACCTCCGTCCGTGTATTTTTCTGCGGTGGAACAATGTCTCACAAATGAAATATTTGGTTGGTTGGTTTGTGGGGTTTAACGTCCCAAAGCAACTCAGGCTATGAGAGACGCCGTAGTGGAGGACTCCGGAAATTTCGACGACCACCTGGGGTTCTTTAACGTGCACTGACATCGCACAGCACACGGGCGCCTTGCTTTTCACCTCCACCGAAAAGCTGCCGCCGAGGCCGGGATTCGATCCCGCGTCCTTTGGAACAGTAGTCGAGCGCCGTAACCACTGCGCCACCCCGGCGGGGTTGAGATATTTAACTAGATGGAAATATTTACCATCTAGTTATTTAACTCCGTAATCGGTAATCTCTATATGGTACATAATATTCGCCTTGCTGTATAATCACCGTGCACAGAGGCGTAATCAAGCTCGTAAGCCACCTCTCATATCTTTAAAGTAGCAATCATCAATTGTAAAAACGTAACCTGGTATAACACTCTGTATACTGGTTGAAGATCGGTTGAGATGAAGTAGCCGTGTTGTCTACCTTTAAGAAAATTAAGAGCAGTGAAGCTGCTTGACGATATGATTTGCTGAGTGCTTCTTTCCCAGCTCGAACACGGAGAGTAAATGCCTTTCCTTCGTGAGCTGTGCGTGTTATCCAAGCATGCATATGCGCTATAGAGATAGAAGTGCGACAACCAACTTACTGTATGCCAAAACATTTTTCGGAACTTCTGCTGTCACAGAGTTTCTTCATCACACCCTCCTCTTCTTGATTAGACGTCCTTCACGACCTGCTGTAAATCAAAAGCTCTTTACGTATATAAGCTTTCGCCTACTTAACAGAATGTGTTCAAGCTTGAGTGGGAAGGTGGTGATGATTGCGCAGCAGCAAAGCTGTTCTACTTACGGACGTTGTTTACGTGTGCACATATCACTCGCTTTGCACGGAGACTGCGCTTTTGGCAGGGTGTGGCTAGGGAGCCTAAAGCAGTCATACCGGGCTCGTGTTTTCCACGTTCGTTTACTCTGCCTACGCATATTCTCTGAAGGGATCAGAAAGGTCTTACGGTGTTCTGAAAAGTCTAGGACAATTTTTGATGCTTAATTATCATATTGTTTCGTCGTTTAATAAAAAAGATGAGAAGGAAACATTATCTAAAAATAGCTAGAAACGGTTTGAAGGGTTGCATGATACACACTTCGCTCAAAGCTATCGAGTGAATAATAATAATTGTTTCACGAGAAGGAAAAGGCGCAGTACTGAGCCGCCACCAGCTGTGCTACATGTCATCCTAAAGCTTTGTACAAAGCACTCAGCCGTTACTGAGCTGCACAACAGAAAATACAAAAGGCAGGCAAAGACAAACACCGTGTCGCCATCGGAAGCCAGTCAGGTAGAAAGTCATTTTCTTCGTAAATGTCTTTCAGTTGCAGCATCATTTTGCTAAAATAGATTCTAGGTTGAAACAAAACAGGTTCAATGTTGCGATCCAGCATGCGTGTCTTCCACAATCCAATAAGAAACAACATGTCATATGGTTTGTAATCAGATTGTGTAACAACAAGGTACCGCACACTGTACGAATTTGGAACAGTCTGTCTTAAGAGTTCTTTGCAGCACGTCCCAAAAACAAATTGCGTGTTTGCAGTTAATGAAACAGTACTCAATTGTTTCAGGCATGTCACACTGAGGGCAGTTTGCAGAAGATACAAAAATATTTTCCTATGGAGCCATGTGTTAACAGGTAGAGCTTCGGTGTACATAACCGCGTGTAAAAAATATCATGTCGAAAAGCCATTAGTTGTGGTTTAGCGCTCGTTAACCCTAGTTGAATTGTGATAGCAACGGCGAAAGCTTCTTTTGTCTGCTACTGTATACTCCTATCACGCCCTATCAGTGTAAGGTGCAACATTATTGGGGACACTTAAGCTCATCTTTTAAGGAAATGACACAAGCGCGTAAGTTGCCAGCCTTCTTCTTCTCCTTCCTCCTCTTCTTTCTTTTCTTCTCCTTTTTCTTGTACTTCTTTTTCTTGTTGTTGTTTTTCTTCTTAATCGCCTTGTGACGTCATGACCTGTCGTGACGGTACATCGAGCGCCCCTTTTCGAATACAACCAGCATTTCGTTGAGCGTAATAAAGTTCATTAGCGTTCTATAATTTGTGTACAAGAAAGGAAAGGCGAAATATGTCACACGCGGAATCTAGCTATTATTCTCACTGTAGACAAAGGGAATTACGAGCAACGTCAGTGCTGGGCTGTGGATCCAAGGGATAGCGGTTCGGTTCCCCGGTGAGAGACAAGGTTTATTCATTTATTTTTAAAGTATCATCGCCGCAAACGCTCCTCCTCCTCCTCGGCTGTTCAAGGTAAAGCGTGGCGTCCGCCGGACGGCTCGAAACCTGACACAGTATTGCTATCGCAATAAAAGAGCACTACAGACTCTGCATTGGAGTAATGCGAAAGCACGGATACTGCCATTGATTGCTTCTAGTTGCTTAATTCACTTCTTCCTCGCCCATTTTAGTCTTCGGTACTTTCAAATTGCGCGCCAATCCCTTCCTATGCCCTTTTTCGGCTCTACTTCGGGTTGCGTGACATCACGTCCTATACATAACATTAATTCACTTCTTATTTACCCATTTTAGTCTTTGGTACTTTAAAATTGCGCGCAAATCCCTTCCTATGCCCCTTTCTTTGGCTGTACTTCCAGTTGCGTGACGTCACATCCTTGACGTCATATCAACTACGGCACCCCTTTCTCTCTTTCCGCTTTCATTTCCACATTCCTGCCTTCCCTTACGCGTCGTTCAGGTATCCACAGAACTGTGGCAGATACTGCGCATTTCCTTTCCTGTAAACCAGTTATTGTAATTAATTACCTAATTATTTTGTGTGGTTTGCGGATTCAATGTCCCAAAGCAACTCACGCTATAAGACTCCATAGTGGAGGACTCTGGAAATTTCGACCACCTGGGGTTCCTGGGTTCGAACCCGACCACGGCGGCTGCGTTTCGATGGAGGCGAAACGAAGTGGCGTCCGTGTGCTGTGCGATGTCAGCGCACGTTAAAGATCCCCAGGTGGTCGAAATTACTCCGTAGCCCTCCACTACGACTCCCATCTTCTCCCTTTCCACTTTGTCTCCCACGTTCCTCTCTTCCCTTACGGCGTGGTTCAGGTATCCACAGAAACAAGTGTGACAGATACTGCGCCTTTCCCTTCCTGTGAACCAACCAACCAACCTGGGGTTCTTTAACGTGCACTGACATCGCACAGCACTCGGGCGCCTTGCTTTTGCATCCATCGAAAAGCGGCCGCTGAGGCCGGGAATCGATCCCGCGCCCTTGGGAACAGTAGTCGAGCGCCGTAACCACCGCGCCACCCCGGCAGGGTAATTACTAAATTATTTATTGGCCTAAATATCTTTTCGGCAACAACATTAGGTCACCCTCTATCGATTGACACCACTGAATAATCTCTACCGCTTCTCAATTACAACTGCTGCGTACACGGCCTGCGAACACGGTCTGCGAACAGAAATCTGTGAACATAGTGAAGTAATGCTTTCGCATTAATAATGCGCCTCTGAAATGGCAATTTATGTTTTCCCAATTTGTTCTAATACGTTCATGGTTGCTGCACACCAGAAAACAACACCACATATGCAGCGTGAAATTAGAAAATTACTTTTAAACTTTCGGTGCCATGTATTTCTATGGCTGCAAAGCCTACTTTCACCCCGAACTGGCTGCGGCGGCGCGAGCGCCTCCAACTCCACAGCCTACTTACTTGGCCTGGAGATGGGGAATAATAATAATAAATAATAATGATTGGTTCTGAGGAAAGAAAAGGCGCACTATCTGGCACACTTTTTTCTGTGGACACCTGAACCGCGCCATAAGGGAAGGGAGGAAGATGGTAGTAGAGTGGAAAGAGAGAAATAGGAGCCGTAGTGGAGGGCTACGGTGTAATTTCGACCACCTGGGGATCTTTAAAGAGCGCTGACATCGCACAGCACCAACACCACCTAGACTAGGTGGTGTTGAAAGCACACGGACGCCTCTTCGTTTCGTCTCCATCGAAACGCAGCCGCCGCAGTCGGGATCGAACCCGGGTGCTCCAGCACAGTATTTCGGGCGTCTTACCACTGCACCACCCCGGCGGGGCAATAGACTAATGAATCACAGGAGACACACTTGATGAACATATATACACAAGACTATCTAATACGCTGTCGAGTCGTCGTGCCCTTGCCGACTACACATCAATCACTCAATACATTCGGAAGAGCGCGTACATAATCCAAAACAGTGGAGATATGCCTCGCACGTACGCCATCTTCCGGCCAACACGACACAAGGACCATAGCATAGAGAAAAAGACTCCATGTTTGCGTCCGTAGTGGCAAGCGAACACTTCCGCCCGCGTGAGACGTGTGCCACTATAGTCGTACAGAAAGAAAATATAAAGAGAGCACGCTCGGCTGGAACTGGCCACAGGAAGTACGTCACAATACGCAGGCGTCTAGTATTCTCATGTGACAGATACTGCGCCTTTCCTTCCAGAAGTCTCATCTTGTCTAGTGTTCCTGCCATCTGCAATCCCACACTTGAAGGAGAGGTGAAGGGTGGCAGTTCCTGGCCCTACGGTGTTGGGACGGTAGGTCAATGCCGCTTGCGGTGGGGGCTAGCCAGCCACCGAAGTTTATCTGCTGTTGGCCGTCATTTCACCCGCCACTGCTTCGGTGGTGGACGACGGCTGTTGCGGCGCGCGTGTTTCTTTCCCTATTCTTTTTCCTTTCTTCTATATCTTCTCTTCTGTCCGTACGCGGCAGCGGAGGTGGCTCAGCTGCAGAGCCAGTAGCAGGCCAGTGCGTTTTCTTTTCCTTTTTCCTACAGCCACAACAACAGCCACACTTGAACGCGCTCCAAGAAACGCCACGCGACAGCCGCCGCAATAGCGGGACACTCATTGTCCACGACAGTATGAGCCATTAAAGGTCTTCGCCTGAATACACTACATATTCATATGTATGCTAAAGTAGTGGCCTTAAAGCATAAAGAATTATTTAACAACAAGAAAGTTGCACACTTGACTTTAAAGACATTTCCAGTTTGTGCCCTCTGGCATTGGGTGAGAATACTAGACGCCTGCGTAGTTGTGACGTACTTCCTGAGGCCAGTTTCAGCCGAGTGTCCTCTATATTTTCTTTCTCTATCACCATAATGGCAGACGTCTCGCGCGGGCAGAAGCATTCGCACTCCACTACGGACGCAACCATGGCGTCTTCTATGTGCTATGTGGACGCCTTCGGCCCGCACCATGGGGGCCGGGTCATCATGACCGACTCGACGGGTGCTTGCCGCAGTATGGAGCAAGGGTACATATCGCACTCCGCCAGCAACATTTTACGAAACACTGACTACCTCTTTGCCCCCGCTCATCGAACAATTTCTGGACTCCGGTTCACGCTGGTCTCGAGGGAAATGAAACGTCTGATGCCGCCACGCGCGCGCTCACTTTCCGAGCACCAACCTCGTCTGCCACCGATCTCGACTCCAAACCAAATCCCGCCTACGTTTTCAAACAAATAATTCAATCCTATCAATATAGCCATTCAATCTTAAGCCCTACAAGGGCCTCAAAACGGTGGAGCACATTATCCTTCGCCTTTAGGACAAAACTTTGTTGTCCCCGGTGGTATTAAACTATGTTGACCCCGCTTCCACGGAGAAGTGCCCGCAATATCAGGAAAAGTGCTCGGACATTTTCCGCATAGTGTGGGCGAATAAAAAAAAAAGGAATCTGGTTGGTTTGTGGGGTTTAACGTCCCAAAGCGACTCAGGCTACGAGAGACGCCGTAGTGGAGGACTTCTGAAATGTCGACCACCTGGGGTTCTTTAACGTGCACTGACATCACACAGCAGACGGGCACCTTCCTTTTCGCTCTCATTGAAAAGCGGCCGCCGAGGCCGGGATTCGATCCCGCGTCCTTGGGAACAGTAGCCGAGCGCCGTAACCATTGCGCCACCCCGGCGTTTTGTTTTTTCGTTATTGCATGAATTGGTACAAATACATCAGTAAAAGATCGTGGTTGCCATGCCCCTTGGATGACAACCGTGTCTAATGGGCTTCCATTACCACAAGTTCGCCCATCAGGCTCAAGACCTCCTCCGCAGCGTCTTGCTGCTTCAAAATTTCTTTTAGTTTATACACTTGTTCAACAAAATAATCACATACAGATCCTGCATCTACATCACAGTGTCTATAAGCCATCCTACTCGTCCAAATACTGTGAAGGCCCAATAGCATGATGAGGTCATACTGAAAATCATCATTCACAGTTGTCAAGTACCGAATTCCGCGTGGCGTCAATGGCAGGTCTTTTTTAAGTGTCCTTTGTAACACATCCCAGTAAAACACCGCACCCCAACAATCCAGGAATACGTGATCAACTGTTTCAGGTTTCCTACATAGTAGACAGTTTGAGCCCCAAGGTACAAAAAGGCCCTTTTCTTCCATCCATGTTTTGACTGGGAGGATTCCTGTATGCAATTTAAAAAAGAATGTTTTTACGCCCGGTGCAACAGTCATGTTTTTAACTCGCTTGAGCACATCTTTCCCTGGGCTTTCACAGTATAAGGTTCTGTACAATGGAGCTGGGAACAATTGTGAAATACGATCCTTGTATAGCCGCTTAGGTGGTACCATCGCTAAATACTCTACAGAGTACCGCACGCGCAAAAACCTGAACGATCATCACCACTTCTCGCAGGAAGCGTGACACAGTGTATACCCGAGCAGAGCATGAAGAGACTATAAACTCTGGAATTGCACTGGATATCATGATTTGCATGAAGGTTCTCAGGAATGCATCTTTTTGGTCACATAGGAAACAAAACCTTAAAACCATCTACCGCACATATAGATGCATTAGAGACAACCCTCCATCTTTAACTCGCCGAAAGAGATTATCTCTGCTAATTCGTTCCCAGTTGGACGACCAAATGAAGACCGCAAATACACGATGGAACCTTTGTATATTGCTTCGAGCACAATACAATACTTGAAGTAAATACATTATTCTTGCCACCAAAAAGGTATTGCATACAGTCGCACGGGCGAAAATAGAGAGGTTACGTCCCATCCATCCTTTCTTCCTTTCCCGTATTTCTTCCGCTTTTTCATTCCAGTAATTCGTATTTTCCCCGTATTTGTCCAAAGGGACTCCCAAATAAACTCCGGGCTTTGTAGCCCATCGTACTCCATAGAAAAAGTTCCGGTTCCTCTTCCCATTCCCCGTGCCAGACTCCGAGACTTTTCTTTAAATTAACAGCACTACCAGTCTGCCTGCAATACCATTGTGTTAGACTGTTTGTTGGAACATATTGGTGTTGGTGCCGTTGTATTGAAAGGAGTTAAAATGGCTTATGCATGTTGTTCTACACGCCTTATGATTACAAAGCGTTATCTGAAAGAATTGATGTAAGAGCATCTGTGCGGCAGGGATGTCCACTGTCTCCTCCCCTCTTTGCTATATATTTGGAACCATTGTGTAAATAGTAACTGCTAACCAATACATCCGTAGTTTTAAGCTGGGACTATGGGAAGTGAAAATATTGGCAAACGCTGATGATGTGGCGCTTTTTTGTGAAGACCGCGAAAGCGTTCCGGAAGCTTTGAAAGTAACATATTGCGCCACCCCGGCAGAGTACAGAAAAACGTGTGGTAGATATGGCGCCTCCCCTTTCCTGTGTACCAATTTATTATTGTTATTTATTAAGAAAAAAATGTTTAAAAATCTCATTAAAAAGGCAGTGTTAAAAGGGCTATCGCTGCAATATTCACAGCTTTCACTCTATCACTAGGTTCAAGTCATGCTTAACCCCCCCCCCCCTTTTTGGAGATATATTGTCAGCTAGCCAAGGAATTTACTAAATGGTAATTTTAGTATTTCATGCTTAAGAAACCACGGCTGTAATCAGTGAACGCTGTCACAGCTCAGACACAGCATGTCGGCAGCTAGCGCTAAAGGGGGCAAGAAGCATACCGCACTAATTTCTTTTTTTTTCTTGGCGCACACCCTAAGAGGAGACGAGAGAACTAACGAAAGGCGTTGCGAAGAAAAGCGACGCAAAGGAGGAAGCGTGTTTATGACAAGCGCGACTTGTGGGACGTCAGAGGGCGAATTGCGGCGCGCTCGTGTATGTTACTTGTCTCTGCTTCTTTTGCTCATATATGATGAGTGGGGGCTCGGCGAGCGCTGAGACACGCACTCGGTCCAAAGGCAGATACGATCGTGGCTGCTCGCTAAGCTCCGATGGCTCTCGTCCTTGTACTCTTAGCGGCTCTGCTAGTTGCAGGTAAGGCGCAGCCTCTTGCTGTTGTGAATTTCATTCTTTTAAGGAAGGTAGGAAAACGTTTATTAAGCCCTAAATTATTTTGGCGGTTTTTGAGGAGTCTTCAGAGGTGTCTCCTTGTTGCATGCCTAGGAGTCCTGTCCGTCGACCTCGTCCACTTCTACCCAATGGTCGGTTGCCCTCAGTTCAGGCCTCCGCTGGCCACTGCCACCCGTTGAGCTCGCTGTACCAGACTTTGCTAGTCTTCGCAGCGGTCGCTGGACAGCAGAGTCTCCCATTGCTCCGCACTCGGGTTTCGAATTTTAGATACCACGTCTATGTTTTGACTGGCCCATGTGATGTGATATAGTGTGGGTGTTTAGTCGCACCTCGGACATCTGCCCGCGTATATGGTAGGGTGAATTTTGTTTAGTATGCGCAGATTTGGGTATGAACCTGTCTGTAATGTCTCTAAATGGCAGCTTCCCCTCTGTTGAGGGAACTGTGCGGTGGGAGATATCGCATTCTTCTGCCTCTGTTGTTTTCTAGTGTGGCCGAGTATACCTTGGCTGCTGGTAAAAGTTCCGTGGACTCGTCGGATGCTCGGAAAGTAGTGTATGCTCGAGCTATCCTGTCGGCCTCTTGGTTTCCTGCAACCCCCCTGTGGCCCGGTACTCACATAATTTTGTGTGTGGTCTTTTTTCTTCGTGGTTTTTAATGTTGTCGCTCGCTCTGAGGAGTGTACGGAGCGCGTGACGACCTATCCTACCATTCATGTAATTTTGACAGGCTGTTTAAGGGTCAGTGAGTATCATTATCGACAGCCCGGTCCTATAGCCCTCCGCCACCGCTAGTGCAACGGCTGCTTACTCGGCCTCTGCTACTGTGCAGTGTCGCATAGAGGCGCTAGTCACTTCGCGTAGAGATAAATCGACCACCGTGGCCACTGCAAGTTTGTTGTTTCCTCCTCTCGAGGACGTGTCTGCATACACGGTCGTGTCTTGAGCAGCGTATGTTTTCAGAATGAATTCGGCCTTTGCTTCTCTCCTGCCTCGGCGGAGGTTGGGGTCCATGTTTCTCGGGATTGGAGCTGCCTTGAGGAATTTGTGAAGTTCGTCGGGGATCGTTTCCGTCGTCGCTATATCTCGCATCTGCTCGCGGTATCCGAGTCTCTGTAAGAGCACTCTTCCAGTCATTGTCTGCAGCAGCCTGAGTTTTTGCTACTCAAGCAGCGCCTTGCGTAGCTCTTCGAAGGTGTTTTGCAATCCAAGAGCCATGAGTTTTTCTGTCGACGTGCTGAGCGGTAGTCGGAGCGCTTTCTTATTCGCTTTGATAGCAGGCATCCGCTTGTTGTCTTTCGCTCTTGCTATGGCACTCGTAGGGTAGGTTGTACATAATTCGGCTCAAGACGAGGTTTCTGACAAGTTTTAATGTGTCCTCTTCGCGCTTGACCTGCCACCTGTTGGTGATGCGGGTGAGCATGCGTGTTACTTGTAGCGTTTTTTATTCGAGCAGGGTAAAAGTGTGAGTACTGCGTTGGTTGGATTGAATCCACATACCTAATATTCTTATTGTCTTTTCCGGCATGGCCATTCCTTCCAGGTAGATGTTAAGTTTTAGGTCCTCAGTGTTTGGGACGGTCCGGTTTTGTTTGCCTCTCCACGCTCGAAGCAGTTTCGATTTCTCAATCGAGCATACGAGTCCTCTTTCTCCGAGATATTTCTGTACACAGAAGGCCGCTTCATATAGTTTTTCTTCCTTCTCTCCGAGGGAACCAGTGTTCATCCAGACTGTTATGTCTTCTGCATAGATGGCGTGCCTGGTGCCTTCGATCTTTTCTAGTTTTTGGGCTAGACCTATCATAGCTATATTGAAGAGGATAGGTGAGACGACTGATTCTTGGGGTGTTCCTTGCGGTGTGAATTTTGTTCGATCGAAGGTCTCCAATGCCAATGGTGGCAGTTCTATCTGACAGGAAGGCTTTGACGTACCCGTGGATTCTGCGTCCGCAGTTCAGGTCGTCTAGGCTTATAAGGATCGCTTCGTGACTGATGTTATTGAAGGCTCCCTTGATGTCGAGGGCCAATATGACATTTTCACCCGTTTGGGGTACGTTGCGGAGCACACCTTCTTGTATTTTGAGGAGCACGTCCTGCGTCGAGAGTTGTGGTCTGCAGCCGCACATGGTATGGGGTAGACGATCATTATCTTTCATGTAATTTTGCAGTCTGGGCATCACCACCCACTCGTAAAGCTTGCCAAAGCACGACGTGAGCGAGATGGGCGATGTTTTTTATGAAGTTCCTTTTAAGGCGAAAACCTTTTAGGCTCACGGTGGAAATCTCGCATTCACGATGTTCTGCGATATGCGCCTTCGAGACATCGCCATAGGCTCATAACGTCGAAATAATATACCCGGTCAGGACGTCGTAACTGGTTCTGGCGTCGACATAATTTCCCCTTTTGGCTAGTTCGGCCTTCATTCTGGCATGTCGAGGAGTCCTGAGAAGCCGACGTATTCGGTGACGAAGCCAGTGAAAAAGAAGAACGTGAGGTTATAAAATGCACAAACACGCAGGATGGCGGTAGCAGAGAGGATGTAGACAGCAGAGGTAGAAAACAAGAAGGAAAGGCTTTCGCCACTATGCACTTAAGGGACGCTAAGAGCAATTCTGTAAATTCGTCTTAGATCGCCAAATGCAGTGCACTATTTTTAGGTTGTCTGACGGAGAGGTAGCACAATATATTCTTGGAAATGGTTCTTGCTAATTTAAGTAAGTAGCCAATAGAAAGTTCGCATAAACAAAAACTGAGAGCAAACAAACCAAAGGTTCTCCACGGCGAGTTCATTTGGAAACTGTTGTTTCCAGCGTTTAAATATTCCATATTTACGTGCCTTTAACGGCACTAATTGTACTCTGCATCACCCTCACTCTGATCGCGATTTATAGGAAGCGTTCTGAATTTCGACGCTTGAAACGTTGGCGAACTGTACTTTGTTAATTCAATATTTACAGGTTCCCTGCAAGCCGCCTCAGAAACCCAGCACCGAAGGCTGCGTGAGTGCCTGCAATTGGTTTAATTTTTTCTCTCTCTCGTACGTCTTTTAAGATGATCAAACAACATAAAACGCGCTAACTAATTATTTTTAAAAAATGTAAGGAAGCTTGAGCTTTGCGTTTGAGAGTTGAGCGCGATAGCATTATCGGTGCTTGTTATCATCGCCTTGTCTTTCGTTTATCACGCTTTTGAGCCTCGTAAAGGAGTAGTTCTCGTGATACAACAGACCGCTTGGCTTCCACATGCTCTGCACGGTTTCTGAGAGTTAGGCACGCTAACGTCGCACTGCCGCTGCCTGCCTCTCAGCTTTCCCCGGCTCTCAGGACCACTTCTGGAGCATTGCGTAAGCCTGTCTTCTCCGCATCTTGGCATATTCGAACCACCTAACCTTCATTGCCACTGCTTGCCTTGCTTTCGTTTCTACCATCTATCTATCTATCTATCTATCTATCTATCTATCTATCTATCTATCTATCTATCTATCTATCTATCTATCTATCTATCTATCTATCTATCTATCTATCTATCTATCTATCTATCTATCTATCTATCTATCTATCTATCTATCTATCTATCTATCTATCTATCTATATATCTATCTATCTATCTATCTATCTATATCTATCTATCTATCTATCTGTATCTATCTATCCATCTATCTATCTATCTATCTATCTATCTATCTATCTATCTATCTATCTATCTATCTATCTATCTATCTATCTATCTGTCTGTCTGTCTGTCTGTCTGTCTGTCTGTCTGTCTGTCTGTCTGTCTGTCTGTCTGTCTGTCTGTCTGTCTGTCTGTCTGTCTGTCTGTCTGTATCTATATCTATATCTATCTATCTATCTATCTATCTATCTATCTATCTATCTATCTATCTATCTATCTATCTATCTATCGATCTATCTATCTGTCTGTCTGTCTGTCTGTCTGTCTGTCTGTCTGTCTGTCTGCCTGCCTGTCTGCCTGCCTGTCTGTCTGTCTGTCTGTCTGTCTGTCTGTCTGTCTGTCTGTCTGTCTGTCTGTCTGTCTGTCTGTCTGTCTGTCTGTCTGTCTGTCTGTCTGTCTGTCTGTCTGTCTGTCTGTCTGTCTATCTATCTATCTATCTATCTATCTATCTATCTATCTATCTATCTATCTATCTATCTATCTATCTATCTATCTATCTACCTACCTACCTACCTACCTTCCCGGATTCAGTCTTACGTGGACGGCACCGTCGCCGAGGAGGAGCTCACATAGATGTATCATCCATACTTGCAGAAGACGGCTTGTACGAGCGCCCCGCACTTGTAGATGGCACTGTATCCATCGACACAGATAGCACCAGTAGAGTTTCCTTCCTTGTTTCTTCTACTTGACTGGAATTGGGCGCGAAGCATGACGACGAGGACGTAGATGTTGACAAATGAAAACATCTTTATATATAAAAATAGCATGATTAGAGTGAATACGGACAACTTTTAGGCTACGAATTACAGGGAGCCGCCGGACCTCCCCCGTCAGAAACTCACTACGAGAACCTTTAGAGTGTCGACAAACCTCTCGGCTCCACGCCGATTGGGCAGACCCTCTCATGAGCAGGTCTTTTTCTCACGCAGCAGCCTGTAACCGCTTATATAGGTGGTCCCGCCGTTCTTCCAACGGGCCTCAAGTGGTCCCGTAATAACGCACTAAGCAAACACACACACACCCACACACCCACACACACACACACACACACACACACACACACACACACACTGAATAGCAAGTGGCGCTGTTATGACTTGACCAGACAAAATACACAGCAAGAAAAAGTAACAATGAAATTCGTCTCTGCGGTGGCACACGTGAAATGGCAAAACTCAGGACAAGGAAAAAAAATCCAAATCGCATATGCGCACAGACTTCACGCGATCCAACACAACACAACCATTGAATGCGCAAACTCGGACGAGCCCGGGCACGACAGCGTCTACCATCTGCACCTCATCGCAGCGCGGGCCAACCGAGGTCGAAATACAAATTTAAAAACAGGGTCCTCCTCTATCCGTTTCCCACGAACCCTGTTGCCCGACCGAAACTAAAATGCTTTAACGAGAGCGAAACCATCTCCGCGACGCCATTTAGACTCTGTCAGCTCAAGCTAATAACGGGCGAAGGTTTAGACTTCCCTGCTCAGCGCGCGTTACCAGCGCGTTAAAGACTAAAGGGAGCGGTTGCCCGGAAAGCCCAGTGTTCACACTATTAAAACGCGATCCGTGTCTTTGGCCTTGCCCGCGTGACCCAGGGATGCCATTTCTAACTCAATGCCTTCCTGGGATTCGTACCCTCAACCGGCCGGTAATATACGTTTCCGGCAAACGGGGAAGAATGGAGGGAAGGGGGGGGGGGGGGGGCAGAGGCGCAAGACCGTACCCGCGAAGTCTCTGTTTCACATAAGAGCACGCACTCTGACTGGACCAAGTTGACTCTTCCATTGCGATATGTTTTTCTCGTCGTAAATATCCCCGGCCCCTCGGCGCAAGCAGTGAACGAAGCGACCACGACGACACATGGTTCGCAGGCCAGCAGGAACACGTATATTGCCCGAAACGTGACGATCTCTAGCTCGGTGACTCTTCAGCACCGAAACATTGCAGTAATGTTACGTTACTGTTACTGGTTCAGTGAAACGCTATTTAGATGTTCTGAATATCCCTTTTTATAACGTTTTGGTAATGATAAATACAAACGTTGGAATAGTGTTTCATTAAACAATTATACAGCATAAATATAAAGCGTATGCAACATGAATGTAACTAACTTAAACATGATACAGAAGCCCTGCACGACCATGTAAGCTGATGGCACGTCATGGTACACAACATGAACGCTTTGGAAAGACCAACAATGAGGACGACACCTGAGCTTCGCAGTAAAGCACAATTCGTATACACTCAGCTTTGAAGTAATAGCATAGAGTCAAGCTTTATCCCTTAGTGAAGTCTGTTCCCTCAGTGATAGTGGCGAATGGATAACAAGAAAAGCAATGCACACTCATTAAGACAATAGGGATGTGTGTGCATTGTATGGCAGGTAACATGTCAAATATAAGGTTGCAAAGGAATGCTCTTGAAAAAAACAACGTTTTACTGAAAGAAAAAGGGCAAGGTTGCTTGGACCCAGTTCTTGAAATATATATGCTATGCTATATTATAGCTATGATTGAAACATTATTTTAACGTGTAAACGATAATATTCACTATTTCTTTGTAACATTAATACAATGTTTAACTTCAACTGAAGCATTATATAACAATATTATACCAATCAAACGACAACGTTATTATATTCTACGTTTTCAATGTCATACTAATGTTTTTATTTCACACCAACGTTAGGTATTAGACAGGCAACTTACACAGCACCTTTTAACATTTTTGTAATGTTTCGTGCTACCTGGGGTGCACACATCTGAGATGCGTGTCTACTTGGCTTCTTTTGGTATGTATTGATGATAACGTTACAATACCCAGACCCTTTACAGCAGAGGACAAACTAAATATCCTGACCTGATGAAAAGAGAGTTTGTGGCCTTGTACTGCTCGCACGCCATGTGTTGCGTAAGCGCCGTACCATCACGATATACTTTAAGTGAGCGCGCACATCGGCACTGAAACCATAGGTAAGCAATGTGGAAAAGTAGCGGAAATGCACATTGATACTTGCTTAACTAATACTTCCGCAAGTAACTCCTTTCTGAAGACGCATCTTCTCATTAGTTTACCTTCGTAACGAAATAGATGCATTAGGCCAACCTTTATTTCCGCGGATTGAACGTGATTCTCTATATTTTCTCCCTTGTATCCTGCTCTGATGTGACTTATAGTGATTATATATTAACGACCATTGATTTACATTATTCCTATGTCCCCCTAGCCTTATGCAGTGCCCCCTTCGAGGGGTCTTTCAAGGCAAACAAATGAAGATTACGATGATCATTTGGCTGAGTGTTTGCTTGTTTGTCTCTCGAGCTCAAGCGAGTTCGATTCCGTGGGTGGACAAGGTTTTATTTCCTTGTTTCCTTTTGAGTTTTGCTGCAAAAACATTGAGTTTTTCTGCAAACGAACAACTCCCGGCAACACCCTAGCTTAAATGATCAAGGCAACGGCTTTTCGATTGAGCGCGCTTACACGGTATTGCCTAAATTACTAGCATATTTCAAGTCACTCTTGAATATGTCTACAGTGCCTTAGCTTGCGTTCTTGCAGAAAGGAACGACAGCTGTTTCCATGTCAGCCGAAAATGAAGGCGTTTATGTGAGCTCTGGAACTCGAACCTAATCCCATCAGGGTTTGAAGTTTGAAGCTTTTCGCACGCTTGAACTGTTCACATATAGCACGAAAACATGTATGAAAGAAAAATATGGCGATAGCTGGAGAAGTCCAACTGATACCAAATTCATCGGTACATGTACAAGCAACCTTTTGATTGTTTTAGGTGTATTTACATATTATTGCCCGCTGCATAGGTAATGAGCGGTAGTCGTTTTATATGGATAATAAGCAGCAATTGTTTTTTTGAGCACCTTTCTTATATGACGTAGTTTCATTCGCCTTCTTTAAAGAGCGTGTTGCCCTTCCTGGTCGCTGTTCGGATGAGGCGATATATAAATCAATTCGTGTCAAAATTGTTTCAGACTACAGCGCCTCTTTTCCTCTTAGGCCCTCAAGACGCGGCAGCGGTTTCCTCTGGAACTCAGGCATTAATGGTTCTTGTCGTAATTTTTTTATTGTTTTTATATGTTAAGGTTGCTCAAATCTATCTATAGATGAAACATAAGTCACAAAGAAGTGAGAATGATAGAACGCAATGAACACTAAAATCAACTTGAAAACACGCTTTAAAACGTGTTGTAATCCTGCATGTCTAAAACATGCACGTCGCTGGGTTAGAGTACTACACAGTCCGAATTATCTGCAACAATCGATACTCCTATGACCTTTGTTATTCCAATCTCTACGGACGCCAACGACGGCCAAGTATGGCCTCTTTTGATACATTGATACCAAATGTGCACATGCGCGCATATGTGAGTCCTGTTAATTCGAGGGGACGTTTTCAGCTCTAGCGTTGAAAAAAAATCTTTGGCTATGCAGTCTCGCAATGTGGAAATAAACATCTCTCCGAACACGCACAAACCGTAAGCATTTGCTGCTGATACCCCCCCCCCCCCCCCCCCCCCAGTGCTAATTCAGACGAAAAAGAAAAATAAGTCTAGGCGCTTTACTCTTCACTTCATTGTTAACTCTCATTGAACTTCTTTAAATTTTGTGAGGTGATACGCAGTTTCTTGCGACAGATATTGATGTATTTGTTTTCAGGCTAGCTTCGAACTGAAGTTAAACCACAACAAATAAAAGTTCTTTGATTAGCTCACATAGAGTTAGCTCACAAAGGAAAGATAGTAAATAGTAATATCGCTGATTTTGATTAGTATACGATTACACAGTTTGTAGTCCCTTCAAGGAAACTTTTTTTTTCTAACGTTCTGGAACAAGTTTTTACAACTTAACCCTTGTAAGCCGCACTAAAAGAGCAAAGAAAAATCTTCTAGACAAATCGTATACTTGTGTCATTTGTATTGTTGATCACCTGAGAATTAGAAGTATAATCTTCTGAGCGCTGAAAGGCAATTAAAGGCAATTGTTTAGAAAACGGAACAAAGATAACCGCATACAACTAGTTGGATAAAAGCCCGTGAATCCTTCGTCTCGAGTAGCGTATTCAAACTAATGGAACACTAAGCACCAATTTATTTTCAACAAGGTAAGAGACCTTTCCGCTTTCGCAAATATTTATTAGGCAACATTTGACGACGTTAAAGCGTTCACAAGTTCCTCAGGCATTCATATGTCGGCGTCATTTCCAAACTTGCGTACAGGTGCCATTCAGGCTCCTTGTTCAGAAGTGGTCACGCACATTGGAAAAAGCACTTAACTCGCTGGAGTAACATCATGAGCGCGTCAGTGAAATGCATAACTTTGATTTTAAGTCATCCTGATGTAGCAGTGTGGAACACATTTAGCTCTCATCAATTTGCTAACTAAATAACTTCAGTTTTGGAGAGCAATAAAGGTAGCTATTCGTATTCAACAAAGAATGACTAGCAGCATGCCACAATTTGAACGTATTTAATACAGTTACTTTAGAAACCACGAGCTTTGCGTCAAGGTAATTTCGTCGCTAAAACTTTGGCGTGCAGTCACAGCTGACCAGGAAACTTCAGGTGTTACTCTGTTATCGAGCTTCATCTGGCTTATGCGGGCCAGCTGCTTTTTGATCGCACTTCTTTTCGCTGGCCCTGAAAATATCGCATCACACTACTTGTATTGCAAACAACTGTTCGCGTCCAGTGCGACATAAACGCGACTTGCCATGGCTGTTCATTTTTAGCCTGTTTGTGACCTTTAGACGCATAAATGCTTTGACTTGACTAACATGATTACTGATCCCAGTCCCTACAAAATGATTCGATTCAAGCGGGACATTATATTTAAACCTGGCTGGACAAGAATAAGTGATGCTGCCTTGTTATGAAAGCTTTGACGCAGCCGTTCTTCGTGCAGATTTCGGCGTGGCACCTTACATTATCGATTACCACTCAACTGCTAGCATTAAACTTCTAATCAAGTTGGAGCCTTGTTCCCGATAAGTATTCGAACCGACGCCATACTCACGTCAGATAAGTGTAGGTGCCTACTGAGAGGTAAGACGCTTACTGCTCCTTCATTTCCCCAAAACCCAATTTTAAGAATTATAAAAGTATTCGTGGAATTAAAGAGATGATGTTGCAGGCGCTACCGCATCTAACTAATTTTGTTTTCCATGAACTCTGTTTACCATAGCAACAGACGAAAGCGTACAACACAGGTATACTGGAAATTAAGAGTGAAAACATCTAGAACTAAATATGGCTAGGAAATCTATATAGTTTTTCTTCCAAAACGCAGTCGCAATGTATTCGCGCTCGAACGTCGCGTTTCACTTTAGCAGCAGGGAAATATACACTTTCATACCGTCTTTACTCACATTTATTAGGGCAGTGCGATGCCTTTTGGTTTCAAGGACGAAAGCTGGTGTACACAAGAACGTGCGATGAGCGACGTCAAACAGTGGTAGCTTTATACGCTGCCACTTCTGGCATAGCTTGGCATAGCTTGGCATAGTGCTGCCGTGCGGTGGCTAGTGACGCTGATTTGTACAGCGTTGAGTCGTGTTTATCTTATTTTCTTCCGCTGGTGTAGCTGACTTCAGGCATGATTGCCTAAAAAGCCTATCTCATAAGACGAAGTGTATAGTATTTAATCTGCAGCACCAACCAGCTCACCTTTCTGTCTTGACTTCAGAAGAACACACAAACAACGGTTTGTCATCGTACTGATAGCTCTAGTACTTACACAGTAATACGAACTAGCATGATTTTTTAACATTGTGTATAAAAGAAAGCGATCTTGAATCCTTCGTGCGTTTAACTTAACGGGAAACTTCGTCGGCTCTTTTTCTTCAGGAGCAGAAACGCTTTAGCAAAATTTTTTTGCTTGCACTATTAGGATGATCAGTACAAATCTCTGCCAATCCTGTTGTTTCTCTTCGACAAAGAGTGAATGTGCCTTAGTAACGCCTGTTGGACCTGTATTCTTAGCCATCCTGTAATAGGTCTACTTCTAGATAACTATTTTATGCAATAGCATAAAGGCCCATTGTTTTGCAGAAAAGCCGGCGTCGGCAATGTGATTGTAATACACAAATCAGCAAGGCGCAACTAAATATGAGAATTTTTGCCGACCCTCGAACTCTAACCCGTTTAGACGCACGTGATATCGTATTCGAATTGTGATGCAGCCTTTCCTTGTTCAGCATTAGTTAGGTGTTATTACGTTAGCATGCACCTGCTAATCACGATGCAGGCAAGTGTGCGACAGGGATTCAAACCGACGACATATCTATTTTCTATTGCATGCTCTTAATTGTGAGTGTAGATATCCACCAAAACGTCAGACAGCTAACAGTACCTTCCACTCCCCCTAAACCAACTTAAGTAAGGTAGTCATTCCGACGAAGCAATGTAATAATTTCGACAATAAACACCTTTCAGCATTATTATTTAAAATATGACGGAATGACAAGACGATGCTAAAAGCGATATCATCTCTACTCTTCAGGCGAAGCTTGAGTGTGCTTATAATTTTTAACACCAAATGTCAAGCCCGCATGTACGTGGCGTAGCCAACCTGTGAGAAAAATCTTCGTGATGTTTGCCCTCTCATAGTGGTGATACAATGAGCATAAATATAATCTACTTGGGCTAGCGATTTATTGTCTTTTCACACCGCCACGATTCTCTGCTCCTCTCTTAACCACTGCAGGTCGTGGGTTCGGCTGTCCTTACAACGAGGAGGCCTGTTCACAACGGTGCATCCGCATCGGCCATTCGTTCGGCTTCTGTGGCAAAGATAATCTCTGCGAATGCATCGGCTGATATGCCAGAGGTCCTTGCAATTCTCAAAATGAACGTCCGCTGGCTGAACCGGCTGATTCCGATATCAGGGGGGACTAGTCTGTTCGCTCTATCAAACCACGGTAACATCAAATAAATTAGACTGGGACGTCCGGAGTGCATTCTGTTCTTCCTTCATTGTCATTCATGCGTTGCCGTCCTTGCCAGGATATTGCGCGAGCAATGAGATAAGGGACATAGGCCTTCATGAATGTATCAAAAGTTCCAACTGTCATACCACAAACGACCGCCGCCTCTGTATATAGGACAAAACAACGATTGTGACCGCAGTATTGAAGGCAATCTGGAGAAACATAAAAATCTCTTGCAGCTATTCAGCTTTGCTTCTAGGTAATGGGCAGCGTAGCCTGTTTTGCGACTCTTCCGAACATGAGACAAGCTGAAAACGCATGAAAAAACCTTCAATGCCGGCGCCCTCATATAAAACCAAATAAAATGTACAAACACTGTTTGGACCGATAGCTCAGTTTGATTGCTGGCCGCGCCAGATGGCCGCCAGTTGCGTCCTGCCGGCGATCTCTTCCGCCCACTCAGTGACCCGAGTTTGTATGGCCGGGTCCGAGCAGCGCAGCACGGCCTCGCACTCCTCCAGAGTCGGCGGGTGGCGGATAGGCCGCGCACCCCCATGTAATGTGGTCTAAAAAGTAGCGTCGACGCCACACTCTTTGCATTCAGGGTCAACCTGCTCATTGAATATATATGAATAAACTTTGGGGCAGGGGAAGGAGCGGGTTTGTAGCTGGCGCCAGAGTATCTCCTGGGCCTTCTTAATGACTTGTGTGGTGGAAGGAAGATGCGCCTTCCCAGGTTAAAATGGCGAGTTATATCATGGAACGAGAGCAAGCCCTCCCTCGCGCCCGCGGGAAACGAGGTGCTCACCGCCTGGCCGACGAAACCTCGGGCATATTCGTGAGCCTTCTCGTTCCCGGGATTGCCCGAGTGAGCCGGAACCCATACCAGTTCTATCGTCCTACCAGGGACTGGACGGTAGCTTTTAAGGATATTCCTGGCGGCAGCCGACAGACGGCCCCTCCTGAAATTCCGTACGGCTGTTTTGGAATCACTGACTACAACATCTGCTTCGGTAGAAGCGATAGCCAGCGCGATGGCCGCTTTCTCTGCAGCCTATAGCAAAACGGCCATTTGGAATTTTGGAAAGGGTAAGGTATCGCCGGAAGCGGCAAGGATTTTGGCCAGTAGACGACTAAACAGGAAAATTAGCCTAATTTGGACCCCTGCACACGCGTCTGTTCCTGGCTACGAAGTGGCCCACGAGTTAGCCCGAGCTCTCTACTTCCGGGGAACTTCGGAGCTTCCCGACTGCCGGAACTTGGACGACCGTCTGCAACATTATATGGACATTCTTGAAAATTACAGGTTAAGCAGGAGACTGGTGCCACCACCGGATAAAAGTCTAAACAATAGGGAAGCAGTCGCATGGCGGCGCCTGCAATCTGGGGACTTTGTAAACCCGGTCTGGGCATATTATGTCCAGATGGACGATAGAAAAAAACGTAAATGCAAGCACGGTGGGGAGAGAGGGACCCTCGACCATATAATCTGGGAATGTGCTAGCTCCCCAGGGGCTAAAGGAAATATAAATTGTAGAGAAGCCTGAGAAGTCCTGCTGCGGAGCGACGTCCCTGCTTCACAGCAACAAGCCATCCTCCTAACGGAAGAAGCCGCGAAGAACCAAGACCTCTTTGCCTGCTTCAGACCGCGGAGGTCCCGGCTCCCATCGCTTACGCCTGCGTGCTTGGGGCGGGGACGGGGGACTTTTTATCTGCTGGAAGAATAAAATTATCACATCACGCATATACGAAGGTGACCCCGCCGGGCGTTCGATCCAGTCCTCTGTGTGGCGCCTTTCATTTTGGCGCTTCCTCTAACGCAGCACCACAGAGCATATATAGAAATAGATGGACAGAGAAGGGTGGGTGGTCCTGTCCCTGATGGGTCCGGGATAGATATGTCAACGCGGCTTGCGGCGGGGGCTGGCCTTCCACCGTATTTTTTTTTCGTCGAGGGCTCTGCGCCCAAGATATCCTCAGAAGGCTTCATAACGACGTTCTCGCATACCCTAGCAGCGCACAGCTCCGAGTTTTTGTTGGGGTCGACGTCAAAAAGGCGTTTGATTCCGTGCCCCACTTGACCATACTTCGCCGGCTCCAGGAAGTGGGGATAGGCGGCAACCTCTACCGCTTCGTAAAAGCCTTTCTTGCAGAAAGAACCTTTTCAGTAATGGTTGGAGATACTCAGGGTGGTTGGCAACGCAACCAAACAGGTGTCCCCCAAGGCGCTGTCTTATCACCGGCTCTCTTCAATATAGCTATGTCAGGTCTCCCGCCAATGCTGTCGTTGATACCCGGTCTCGATTTCGCCGTGTATGCGGACGATATAACGCTGTGGACCAATTCAGGGTCCCCTGCAGAGCAAGAACAAGCCCTACAGACAGGCCTCAATGCCGTCCATGAATACATCGAGAAGTGGGGAATGAAAACCTCTCCGGAAAAAACCGAGTACGTGGTTGTCATAAACGGCCCGCGGGTACGAGCCGAGGCAGAACGCAAACTTATCTCTCTTCATTTAGGGCACTCGGTGATTTGCCGGAAACCAACAATCCGTATACTAGGCATGCTTATTGACGTATTTTTATCTGTTGTAGACCGTCATTGCACCCGCCACCGCTAAGGTGGTGGACGATGGCTGTTGCGGCGCGCGTCTTTCTCACCCTCTTCTTTTATTTCTTCTATACTTCTGTCCGCACGAGGTAGCGGAGGTGGCTCAGCTACAGAGCGAGTAGCAGACCGTGCATTTTATTCCGAAAGCAATACTACGCACTCGAACGGCCTTTCGCGTAGCGGCGGCTGGTAGCCACGTTTGACCTTTAGAATCACCTCTGATGTCATACCAGGGTGAGGGACGGGCTACTAAGTCGAGTCGTCGTGTAGCGGCGGCCGGTGGCCACGGCGCGCCGCGTTTCTCCCGCTAGAGGCGCTGCGCGCTAGACCTCTGACGTCACACCAGGAGCGAGAGACGGGCTAGCAATTCAAGACGTCGCGTACCGGCGGCCGGTAGCCACGCGTGAAGTCCTGGCGCATTGCATTGCTTTTGTTGGAGGCTTTAACGTCACAATAGAAAGGTAGGTGGCGGATTCGGGGGTATATACTCGCGTTCACCGTCTCCCAAGTCAACCGCCATGCTAAAGAGCTCAGCTCAGAGGCTCAGCTCAAGAGCCAGTAGCAGGCCCGTGCATTTATGAAGAGGCGTTCGTGTGCTGTGCGGTGTCGTGCACGTTAAAGAACCTCAGGTGGTCGAAATTGCTCCGTAGCCTCCACTACGGCTCCTCTTTCTCTCTTCCCACCTTCACTCCCACCTTCCTCCCTTCCCTTACGGCGTGGTTGAGGTGTCCACAGAAAATAAGTGAGACAGTTACCGCGCCTTTCTCTTCCTATAAATCAATCACAGCGCTGACATCGCACAGCACACGGACGCCTCTTCGTTTCGCCTCCATCGAAACGCAGCCACCGCGGTTGGAATCGAACCATTGTACCCTACAGTACTAAGGCGTTTTAACAATGCACCACCGCGGTGAGGCAATCTCTCATTCTTACGTTAGGTTTTGAGGAAAAGAGGGCGCCTTATACTTTTGGGGGAACCCCACGAAATGGTGGGCACCTACACTTAACCAGGTCAAGGTCATGTTTTCATTATTATTGCGATAGCAATACTACGCCAGGTTTCGGCCAGTCACGTAGCCCCGGGAAGGGTCACGTTTGACCTTGAACAGCCGCGAAGAAAACGAAGACTAAGAAGAAGACGAAGGCGAAGAACTTGAAGACGAATAAGATTAAGATGAAGACTAAGACGAAGACGAAGAAGATAAATACGAAGACGACGAAGAAAAAAACGAAGGAGAAGAACGCTCGGTAACCCGCAGCTATGTTTCGCTCCACATTCGGTTCAGAGGAGACATCATAGGTGGCGTCGACTAGAACAGATGGCGGAACATCGAGCTCCGGAATTTACCTTTTTTTTGCCAGACCATCAACCCTGGGACCTCCATCGCCCAACTCACGTCATTCGGCAAGTACCTGGGATCATTCTGACTCCTCATGTGCTGAATTGGATAGCTTTTTGGCTAAGAACCGACCATATATAGGTTCCGATGATGCCCGGGGCTCGCTAAGCCTTGCCACGGATCTCGATTGTGTTACCATGGCAACGGCACCGCCGCCGCCACGTGCCGTCGATGAATTTCTTGGAGAAACACGTGCCCACGCTGCCGAAGCATGCGCCAGCGCCTCAGACGCCAGAGAAGAACGCGCTCATACCTCTGAAGGTTTCGATGTCTCTGACTGGATTACCCCAAAGAGGAAAGGCAAACAAAAGATTCCGGCGACACATTTCTCAAAGTTGAAAACTGTCGTAATCAAGGCACCAAGTACACTCAATATCTCCCAGGTTAAACCCTACGAAATTATTCAAGAAATTTCCTCAGCAGCAGACTTGGCGCCACATGAGCGACAGGCTCTGACTCTACAAATCAAATACCACCAGAATGTCATCCTTCTGAAGACCACCAACGAATTGACCGCCCGAAAGGTAGCAGCACTTTCCTCGTTATCCATCCGAGCCAAAACATAACATTCAATCTTACATGACGGCCCCGGTGGCATCGTGCCGGGGAGTAATTCATAGAATCGAGAAAGGTCTTTCAGAAGCCGAACTTTTAGAAAGCCTTGAATCGTGGCATGCGACGATCCTGTCCGCTCGTATGATGGGACAGAGTCTGTATTAATAACTTTTGAAGGCACCCATGTACCTCGACAAATTCTGTTCCGCCGCGTCTTGTACAGATGCAAGCCTGAAAGACCAAATGCGTTGAAGTGCAGCAGGTGCCGTGAATATGGTCATCGGCTGCTGAACTGCCCTCACCCTCCGACATATCAACGCTGCCGCACCTGTTCAGCCCAGCTCAGCCAGCAAGATGAACCACATCGTTGCTCCGCCTATTGCTTCCACTGCGGTGGAACCCACCTAACTTTTGACCTCACCTGCCCTGTACAGAAACAACAAGACCAAAAGAGCCACAAGGCTACATATGACCGAAGGAAGAGTCTCAGGGAACAGCTGGAACCTTCTGTCCAAGAACAGAAAAAGCCATCTAATTCCCAGCGTCCTACTAGAAAGCGACTATTGAATACGCGACAAAAAATGTCTGGTAACCCTGGCAAGAAGAATACGCCACCCCATCATCCTCCGAATCGCGAGGACTTCCCGCCTCTGTCACATGCAAATCAAGAGACGGCACCACCCCCTCGGACCAATGTCTGGCATCAAGAAGTTCAAGAACTGCCAGCTGCCCCACATCCGCTTCTCAAGCCAGCTACGCTCCCACCACCGGGTAAGCCGAGCCCGCCACTTCCCATTTTCCCTCCCAAACATTTCTCTTATACATCTTCCGATTCCACACCAGTTATCACATCTGAGAATTATATGCGCCACATAAAAGATCGAAATGACCCTATTATCTGGTACCTTGCAGAAGAAATTTCCGCCATTCGCCAAGCATTCGAACTCATGCATACCCTCCTTAGCAATCTCCTGCAGGATGACGAACGCATGGATTTCCTAAATCATTCTCTTAAACGGCCCCGTCCATCTACATCCCCTGAAGCAACTGCTGCATCCTCTTCTGTCCCTCCCGAGAAGCGCGCTAACGTAGCTTAAGAATGGCAGGGAACAATCACATACACATTGTACAGTGGAGTAGCAGAAAACTGCGTACCAATCGAACACTCTTTATCCAATGGCTCCTGACTTTATCCTCGCAGCCCCACGTCATTCTCATTCAAGAATCGCGTGCTCTTAAAGGTATTCCGGGCTACCGTGCCCTGCATACAGCGCATGACAGCGACTGTGCACCATTAGTGAGCACTTATATTCGTCGGTACATCCGATTTGAGGCCATTGAAGTCCCCAGTCGTGTTGAACGTCACCTTATTGCATTTACACTATATTCTGATCACTTATATCGCCCTTTATCCATTCTAAATTTTTATAACCCTCCTACAGAGTACACGCTTTTCAAACCGCTAATGCACTTTACTTCAAGATTGTTTCGAGACTCCGACTTCTTGATAGGTGGGGATTTTAATGCCCCGCACGTTATCTGGGGTTACCCACACACCTTCCGACCTGGCCGTATACTCAACGACGCATTAAACGGAGCTCAATTAACTGTTTATAACACCCCAAACTCCATTACCCGGGAAGGTTACAGGAACCAACAATCCACCATGCCAGTCCTCACAGTGGGCCGCGGACTGCGAGAGGTCACCTGGCAAGTTACAGATGAAAAATTGCTCATCACTGTCCCTAGCCGTACCCGTCCGCGTAAACGTAAAATTTCCCACACAAACGGAATACCTTTCGCACTATACGCGACACCTCTCATACTACTGGCAGTCTTCAGAGCTGGACAAAAGCACTCAAACATGCTCAGAAACGCAGGAGAGTTCCACTTCAGCCCCGTCAGATAATCCGGACCCTTACCTTGTACGCATCTGGAAGAGGCGGAAACGACTCTTGCGCACTCTTCGCACTAAGCCCAACAATGCTCGCCTCTCCGACCGAGTCACCGAATTGACGCGACAGGTTAACGAACACTGCGTTACACTTGACACCAATCAATGGAACAAAATTTGTAACACCATTAACGGCACACTAAATCAAAAAAGAACCTGACATTTACTCAGAGAACTACTCGGGCCTCAACCGGCGTCTGTTCCCACTCTCGAGAAGCACTATTCTCAACTAGGCGCGGATGCCTTAACAGCCCAACTCCATGATCTCTACATTCCTCCTCCCCTACCCAGCCTTTATACTCCTTACACTGGTGCTTCCAATGTAGAACTCGATCAGCCGTTTACCCTCTGGGATCTCGACTGGGCGCTAGAACAGCTAAAGCGGAAGTCAGTCCCAGGTGAAGACCAGATTACATACTCACTCATTCGAAATCTCTCTGACAAGGACAAAGAACATTTTCTGAGCATTATAAACTTACATTAGGAAGAAAGCACACTCCCAGCATCTTGGAAACAATCACTTATAACCCTACTTCCAAAGCCAGGCAAAAAACCTGCGCTTCAAAACCTCCGCCCAGTTTCTTTAACATCATGCCTGGGAAAAACCATGGAGCGGATGGTGCTCAATCGGCTCGAGACTCATCTTGAATCCATAGAATTCTTTCCCCCTCAACAAATTGGCTTCCGAAAAGGTGTGTCTACTCAGGACCTATTTTTTCTCCTCATGCACGAATTTGACCCTCCGCCCACTTCCCAGATCCAAGCCATAGTGGCCCTTGATGTGCGAAAAGCTTTTGATAACCTTTCCCGCGATCCTCTATTAAACATCCTTGCCTCTACTGGCTGTGGTCCAAAGATGTATGGCTACCTCACAGCATTTCTCCGCGACCGTACGGCCAAGTTCCGTCTCCCCGATTCAATATCTGATCCTTTCCCCCTCACACGTGGTACTCCTCAGGGCGCTATTCTGTGACCCACCCTTTTTAACCTTGAAATGGCTCCCCTACTCGTACTCTAGCGTCTATCCCAAACCTAAAACACACATTCTATGCAGACGACCTTACTCTTTGGTGCGCTTCTGGGTCTCCTGGAGCAGTAGAGGAGACCCTACAGCAAGGTATCGATGCTGTCGTTAGTTACCTTGATAAAGTAGGGCTATCTCCCGCACCTGAAAAATCCGAATTGCTGCTGATTGCAAAAACTCGCTATCAACGCCAACATAACCAGCTGATCAATCTCACAATGGCAGGTCACCCCATCCCTCGTGTATCATCCTGCCGGATCCTCGGACTTCATATCCATGAGTCAACCAATCAGGCCAATGTATCTACAACCGTTAAAGTTTGCAATCAGCTTACGCATCTAGTTCGCCGCATAGTCAATAAGCACGCCGGGCTGCGAGAGGGTCAAGTGAGGCAGCTTGTCCACGCATTAGCACTTAGCAAAATTTTATATACGATTCCTCACCTTACACTAACTTGTCGTCAAAGACATCAGATTGAGGTTGCGCTTCACATATTGTACAAGGCCGCCCTTAACGTCCCTGTACATACGTCCACGGAGCGCCTATACTCTACGGGGCTGTTCTTGCCCCTGGGAGACCTCATACAACAACATCGCGACCGGCAAATGGCACGTCTTTCTAGCACCAAACAAGGACATTGGATACTACAGCAGGTTGCACTCAAACCCATAGACCTCCCTATAATTACCCTTCCTTCTTCGCTCCCGGATAACCTCAGAATAATCCCCATTCCAAAAAACGTTGCACCCGACACTAACACAAACGGACGTTCCGCTCGCGTTTCCAACCATGTTCACCCGACAGATTCCACGATCGCCTACACAGATGCATCACGAACTAACGTTGCAGCGGCTGCTTACTCAATTCAGAGCTGTAGCGATGTAGCGACGCATACCCTCGGTCCTTACATAGATCCTCCTCCTACAGCGACTCTCGAGACCCTACCAATAGTTACCAGTATTCAAGACCTCGCACAAGCACCCCCTAACCCTTCAGGATATACCATATACACTGATTCAATACAAGCTATACGCGCCATTCACACGGGTCGCATTCCTGAAGAACTACACGATGATCTACACAGAGCCCTTACCAAACTACGTCCCCACACTGTAGCACTGAGGTGGATTCCTGGTCACGCTGGAATCCCAGGCAATGAGGTAGTGCATCGCCTCGCCCGCGAACTTCAACACCGGGCGCCTGGGATTCCCTGACCTTATCCACCAACGTGGGACACTACTCTTCACTACAAAAAAGAAATCAACGTTCACTACGACAACATTAGAGAAACACTCCGTACACTTCCTCTTCCTGATAAATCTCTCACTACCACGCAAATCCGCATTCTTAGACGCATACAACTAAATACACTGCTTACTCCTGCCCGATCTTTTCTATACAGAATCATACATTCCCCTGCATGCCCAAATTGCCCAGAACACTATGCAAACTTGGAGCATTCCATCTTTTCATGCCCTGTCGCCCTCCAATCTCCTCACTTTCCACACCCTCCTCCCCCAACGTGGCGGGCTTGGTTAGCCTCTGACCAGCTGCAGGATCAGTTGGCCTTGGTGACCCTGGCCCAGGACATTCTTAACGCTTAATGCAATGCGTTTAATAAAGTTGTTTCCTCCTCCTCCTCCTTCGGTTCAGTAGCATTGAACCAGGCTATGATTGAACCCTTCTCATTTATATGTGGGCTGGTAGCTTACGCTCTCGCGCCATGCTGTTAAAGATTGATTTAAAGGAAGGGAAAGGCACGGTAACTGTCTCACTTGTTTGCTGTGGACACCTCAACCGTGCCGTAAGGGACGGAAGGAAGGTAGAAGTGAAAGTGGAAAGATAGAAAGGGGAGCCGCAGTGGAGGGCTACGGAGTAATTTCGACCACCTGGGTATCTTTAACGTGCGCTGACATCGCACAGCACACGGACGCCTCTTCGTTTCGCCTCCATCGAATGCTCTTAAAGGATGAGCTTAAGTGTCCCCAAAAATGTAGCCCCTTACCCTGTGGGGCGTGATAGGGGAGGAGAACGAGAATAAACATTTATTACTTGAGGAAGTCAGGCAGGCAGGAGCTTCGGCGCTAGATGGCCAGGAGCCCTTGAGCTCTGGAGACCTAGGTTGCACGCTCGATGGCCCGCAGTTGGATTACCGGGTCTGAGCTGAGCATATATCGGCCTCCCACTGCTCGCAGGTGGAAAGCTGCAGATCCCGCGGAGGTGGGTCTCGTGGGCATGCCCACAGTATGTGGTGTAAGTTGGCCCTCTGGTTGCATGTTACAGTACGGTGTGTATAATGCAGGGTATGCATGGGCGTAGGTGACTGGATTTGGAAAGGAATGCGTCTGTAATTTTCGCCAGGTGACCTCCTGTGCCTTTATTGTAGCAGGCAAAAGAAGCTTCCGCCATTGAATTCAGCTAGGGTTAACCAGAGTTAAAACACAACTAATTTTTTTTATTGTCAATTAAAAATTGGTTTATAACAAAGAAAAGGCGCAGTATCTGCCAAAGTTGGGGGAACGGGGTAAGATGGAAGTAAAAGCGGAAAGAGTGGAAGCGGTCGCGTAGCGGAGGGCTTCGGAGTAATTTAGGCCACTTGGGGGCCTTTGTGTGCCAGCATCGCAAAACACAGGGCTGCCTCTGTATTTAGGTTAGGCTTTGGAGGAAGGAAGGGGCAGTATACATTTTGGTCAACACCACGAAGTCGTGGACACCCACACGTAATTAGGTCAAGGTCACTTGAAGGCCAAATTTAGCGCCATACGAAGCCTGCTATACCTAGCGTAGTGACGCTTTCGCGTCCAGTGTAGCTTGGTTTATAAGAAAAAAAAGCGCAGTATTTGTCGAAGTCCCTTGAAGGGGAAAATCAGTGCTACGCTGAAGGCTCGAAAAGCTGGTGTGGTGAAGATTTGACTTGAAAACCGCAAGTAAAAAGGCCAATCAAATAAGTTTTTTAAAAGGAACCTTCGAATCATGACGTAGACACGCCTGTCTTATAGGCATTACGGCACATGGATGCGGCTTGATAAAAAGATACAGAGAGGTATATTATTAGTATATACTATAGCATATTGTAACGACCACTAAGACGATAATGCACTATGTGCTATAGAGAATTTCATCGGTAGCTGACGCGTGCAGATCCTTGTAAAACTGACAACTGACGCGGCCTCTGACATTCCGTTTTTTCTTGAAGACATTTCCTTGTAAAAATGCGTATTACATTTTAAAAGTTAAAATTAAGAGACCACAGCGAAACCAATAAGAAGTTGCATCATTGAGAATGCATTTGGGCAAATGAAGCTGCGGACATTCGCTATTAAGGCTGCCGCGTCATGCCTTTCAAGGGTAAGCCAAACGTAACCTCGCGAATATTTTATGCAATATTTTTAAGGAAGCCTCAAGATACAAATATTCGCCGATTTGCTTAGAATGACTTGTTGCTGACAAAACGTTTTCTGGGTGAAAATAGGAAGCAGGGCTTAGTACGTATTTTAGGGCGGGGTTGTATATAAGGTGGCCTTTCAATCGATAGCCAATGCTGCAAAATAAAGCCTTATATGCCTCGATTCTTGTTCCTCCTTGCAGAGATTGCAGTGGTCGCAAAACCATTTCTGCGGCTTAGCTCGGCTAGCCCCGCTTATACAAGCCAAATATTTGTTTTAGTTGAATTTTCTTTGTTTCTAAGCTATATTAGATTCTTATGGATAACCTAGTTTAAATAGCGGAAGCTAGGTTAAGTATGGTCAGGCGTGGTTCGTTGTGGTATAACTCATCCAAGGCTGTCTGGCAACGTCAAATAAAATCGGCTAAAGCAATGGTTCTATCACGCGACTCCTCCATTGCCATCTGTAAATCTCAAGGACACCGCACCACAGCCGGCTTAGACGACACCAGAGCATTCAAGGACTCTGCCGTCACGAAGGTGTCGAGGGCACTTTGGAAGGGTAGGTCTCAGGAGGCGAGCTAGACGGACAGCGGTGGCGGTGGTGGAAAGGGGCAGGCAGAGGACTGGAAGGCTATGTGGCACTGCATCAGGCAATGTGTATCTCTGCAGATATGTCCCGGTAAGAATAAACTTTTCCGGGTGTGTGAACAGGAAGTAACAGCAGAGGTGCGAAGTAGAAGAACCGGAGCAGCAGCACGCTCCACGCGCCACACGTGCGAAGATCCAGAAACACGGCGCTGGTTCCTAGCGCCGCAGCTGAGGAAACATTCTCAGAGCCGATGACCTTAATAAACTTGCGACTCTTGTTTGTCATGGCTGTCAGCCTTTCTTTGTAAACTATAGCGCCTCAAAGTGATCAGCTGTATGACGAAGTAATTATTTTAATTGTTGCGCAACGTGCATAGCACGTGAAATTTGCCCTTCAGCTGAAATGCTGTGTGACTTAACATTCGCACGCTAAGCCGAGACCTTATTTGCGACGTTCACAGCGAGCCTCACGACAGACACTTGTGCCCTGGCCTGTAGTGCTAATACTTAAGGGCTTTTAACGGTTGAAAAAGTTTGCTAGCCTGCGACCCATGTGGACTGCAACAGCCAACGCAGTATTGATTTCCTTCCGCTTTACATTCGCTTAGAGATGTACAGGGTCAATCACACTTAACGGGAACACGGCTCCGGTTAGCTGCACACTTGCGAAGCGCCATTGCGCCCAAACCGGTCGCAAACTGATACAGGGTGCACCCCTAACAAAAAACAGTCGTAAGGTAAAGTTGGTGTTCTGTTCAGCAGACTCAACATGTCAGGATTTCGTGTTGGGATCTTACAAGACGGATGCGGGCATAATATTGAGGCAGAGGTAAATTTCAACGGAAACGTACCACCGTGCTGGAGTTGAGCATCCCTAACATTGTTTCTAGCTATTTTTATGTTAAATCCATATTGAATGTTTGCGCTGATTGAACGCACGAAAGAAGATGAAGACGAAGAAAAGACAAGACGACGAAGAAAAAGACGAAGAACGCTTGGTCACCCGCATTTTGTCTGAGGTTATCATCATTATCATCATCAGCTAATGCTTTCACTCCACATTCGGTTCAGCAGCATTGAACCCTTCTGGTGTAGCCATCACGCGCTACACCGAAAAATCTATCAGACAAGCGATCGCAACAGCGAGCGGCGTCACCGCGTCCGCGGTCGAAAACGACCAATCTAGAATCAACTCTGCAAAAAATGTGATCAACATATCGACGCCGGTGCAGGCAAACGCACTACGCTACGTCGCAGTCAAGCAAATCAAAATAGAAGTCAAAGACATTGTTATGACGTCGTACATCGCCCCTCCGAACAGGGCCCTGCAGGGCATTATGGCTTACGATGGCGAAACGCACCAAGAAATGATGACCGAATTCCAAAAAAGAAACCCTGACATCGTTCAAGCACGCACCATGGGAAGAACATCAAAGTCCCTCCTGCTTCACTTCGACGCGGACGAACTCCCAGATAGCATCGTCTACTTCAGAGTCCTGTACCCAGTTTACCCCTTCATTCCCAAAGTAGAGGCGTGCACAAACTGCAGAAGAGTCGGCCACAGAAGAGACGTATGTCCGGAGCCACCGCAACAACGGTGCCCGTACTGCGGCAACCAACACCTGAAAGAAGAAGTCTGCGACCCGGTCTGCATTATCTGCGGAGGAGGGCACCGCACAGGCGATAACAGCTGCAAGAAGCGATTTCAACGACACCAAACGAAAAAGTCGGAGCACCAATCAAGACCCAAATCACGGACATGTGACGACCCAACATCTACCGAAAGGAAGGAACGCTCGAGCTCCTTCCCGTCCTTGGACAGCGGACGCAGCAGCAGCCGTAGCGGACGGAGCAGCAGCCGTAGCGGACGGAGCAGCAGCAATGGAGGAGGCGCCAGCACTAGCAGCCGGACTCAGAGCCCCGGGCCGAAACAGGTGAGCTGGGCAGGAGTGGCCTCTCATGGGAAAGGGATGGAGCTGCAGACATTACAGTCTAAACTAGATCAGGCACTCCACCACATTCAAATTCTCACGAATCGAATCAAACACTTGGAGGAGGAAAATAGTAAACTAAAAGCACCCGCCATATCTAAGGACCCACCTCCGAAACCACTCCCATTGCCGGAAGTCACAGAAATGGAAACTACTGTGACCACCTCAGTCGAAACCCCAGTAAACGTAGTTAGCAAGGAAGAAACACCTCGCAAAAAACGAGCAGTAGCAGCTGACGTAAGAAATACCTCAGTGGAGGATAGAGTCCCAAAACGCGAACAAAAAGTGAAGGAGCACAGCCAGAAACTCGATAGTCTAACCCAAAGAGTTGGTAATTTAACACGAAGACTCGAACAACACATACAGGATGTAAATCACAAGTTCGGAGTAATTGACACCGTTTTACAGGAAATTTTACACCGGCTTCCCCCTTCAGCTCAAGGGGCGCCAATCGATCTATCCCAGCAAAATGGCCAATCCTAAAACCGTAACAATTTGGCAGTGGAACTGCAGGTCTATGCGCAACAAAAAAACAAATCTGCAGTTACACGTTCAATCGCAATCCGAAAAACCTGACGTTATAGCGATTCAAGAACCCAGAATGTCTCGACTAAAACTGCCAGGGTACCGGGCGGTTCTGCCATGTCACATCAAAGATCAGCCTTTAACCACTACGTTGGTACATAGAAATCTTACCGTGGTTAACCACGAGATTGAAAACGTAGAGCTCGATTGTATATTAATTGAAATTCTGTCTAGCAGAAGAAACTCCCCTTCTCTGTTCGTACTAAACGCATACAGCCACCCCGGGGCACCGGCTGGACCAGCGAAAGCCGCTATACTCAAAACCCTCCAAATCGCAGGCCAAAACCCAACCCTAATTGTGGGCGACTTCAACGCTCAACATGTGCAATGGGGACACGCAACCATATCCAGGAAAGGAACGGCCCTAATGGATTTTATCCAGCAAAGAGGGCTCACCCAATACACGGACCCCATGCAACCTACTAGGATAGGCAACAGCGTGACCAGGGACACGTGCCCGGACCTAACGATGGGCAAAAATCTCCCAGACTTAAGCTGGAGCAACACCAGACAAAATCTGGGAAGTGACCATTATATCATAATGTCTAAAATTACCATTGCCAATCTCAAACCCCAACCCAGAAAAAACAAAATCACCGACTGGGACAAACTTAGGACTATCCGCGACCAAAATAACGAACCAATCATAGACTTAGAACACTGGACACAGACCCTCCTATCGTATGTGGAAGAGGCCACTAAGGAACTAGTACATGACTTAGGCGTAAATACGGTTGACAGCCGACTTACGCACATGTGGGAGGCAAGGCAGAGCCTAGAAAAAAGATGGCTTAAGCAAAAATATAACAAAAAGCTTAGAAACAGGATCGTCACACTCACGAAAGAAATTCAACACCACACCGCAGAACTAGCGAGACAGCAGTGGAACCATATCTGTGAAAATGTGAATGGCAATCTAGGCACGAGGGAGACGTGGAATCTTCTGCGGCATCTCCTTGATCCGGAATCCAACAAAGCTACCACTCAAAAGGAAATCAAAATTTTAAACATAGACCCAGGCACGGATCAAGATATTATAGACACACTACAGCAGAAATACTTCTGCACTACCCGTGAGACGAAGTCCCTGCCCGATTATAACGGAGAGCCTAACACTATCCTGGATGCTGACATAACAATGGCGGAAATAAGAGCAGCCCTCTTTAAGGTACATACAACATCCGCCCCAGTAGAGGACGGCATTAACAATAAGACACTCAGAAATCTAGACGACGCTTCTATCACAGCCCTCGCGGACTTTGCGAACGAGTGTTGGAGGGGGGGAAAACTCCCAGCGTCTTGGAAACATGCCATCGTTAAATTCATCCCAAAACCTGGCAGAAAGCTCGCGCTCGAAAACCTGACCTATTTCGCTTACTTCTTGCACAGGAAAGCTGATAGAGCACGTCATACTAGACAGACTCCAGTCCCACATGCAAAAAGAGAATTTATATCCAAACACTATGGTCGGCTTTAGACCACATTTATCAACACAAGATACAATGCTAAGACTAGCAAACGAAGTCCTATCTCATGAGCAAGAAAGGAGTACCAGGGCAATCCTAGCCCTAGATTTAACCAAAACCTTTGATAATGTTAAACACAAAGCAATCCTAGAATCTCTTTCACTGCTGAATGTAGGCGCAAGAACATTTAACTACATCAAGGACTTCCTCTCCGATAGGACGGCTAAAATTCAAATTGGCACTATCAAATCCGACACCTTCACTTTAGGAGATAGAGGAACTCCGCAAGGATCGGTCCTCTCCCCCTTTTTATTCAATATAACCCTAATCAAAATGGCACACGAACTCGCAAGAATCCCAGACCTAGAACACTCTTTGTACGCGGACGATATCACCCTTTGGACCACCACGGGGAGTATTGGCACGATACAAGATACGCTACAACAAGCGGTAGACGTACTCGAGGAGGAGGCGCAAGCCGCGGGACTCGCGTGTTCCCCCCAGAAATCTGAATTACTCATTCTACACCCAAAGCGTCAAAGAAAGAATAAAGCGCCTGCGATCAAAATCTACGCGGAAGGTGCAGCCATCCAAGAAGTGGAAACACTAAGAATCTTGGGAATGCTCATACAGTCAAACCAAAAAAACGACACACTAATTAAGAAACTGAAAAACATCGTCAACCAAATTTCCCTCCTCCTCAGAGGAATCGCGAATAGTCGTGGAGGAGTTAAAGAAGCTGAGACCAGTAAACTAGTAGAAGCCTTCGTTCTTAGCAGAGTTATCTACTCTACACCATACGTCACCCTCACAGTTAGAGAAAGAGACGACCTGGATTCACTAATTAGGCAGTCCTATAAAATTGCGCTTAACCTCCCTCGCGATACCCCAAATGAAACACTAGTAAAGTTAGCAATTTATAACACCTTAGCAGAAATGATGGAAGCACACCTCACCGCACAATACGAACGATTATCAAGCACTGAAACGGGACGTTTCATCCTAAAAAAAGTAGGAATACAATATGAAGGGACCCGGGCCCACACTTTGCCGATTCCAAGACATGTGCGCGAGCAATTAATAGTCCGTCATCTGCCTAAAAACCTGCATCCAGAATACGATACGGACAGAAGAAGGGCTAGGGCACAAAAATTACACGAAAGATTTTCAGTACAGAAAGACACGCCGCACGTGGACGTGGCAGAACATGCAGACAGAGATGCCTTCTCCCTGGCAGTTGTCGATCATCGAGGTTCTCCCCTCGCATCGGCGACAATCAATAAAACAAAATTTCCGGAGGAGGCCGAAGAGGTTGCCATAGCTTTAGCCATTACCTCCACCACTGCCAAATACATCCTTAGCGACTCTAAAACCGCAATTCGAAATTTTGCAAAAGGAAGGGCCCACTCCGCAGCCATCAAAATCTTAGAAAAAATCTCCCATACCCGCCTTATCACATTGATCTGGGTCCCTGCCCATTCGGACCATCCTGGGAACGAGGCAGCGCACCAATTTGCCCGAGGATTTGTAGTTAACCGGGAGGTGCGCTGCCCTGAGCTCAGGTCGGCCAGGGAGCGAATGACAACATACAAAGAAATTACTACCCACTTCAAGAAAGAAAGACAAATCTTCCCAGAACCACATCGATCTCTAAGTAAAACACAAGTCACCTGGCGGCAGCTTCAAACAGACACTTTCTTTAATCCGTACATGTACTCCATATGGTTCCCAGAGCAGTTCGGCCCTGTCTGTTCTCTTTGTGGACATCAAAAGACAGACACACCACACATCCTATACTCATGTATTCAAGACAAGCCATCAGAGAGTCTGCAGCTCTCTACCCAATCTCAGTGGGAGGCCGCGCTGCTCAGCTGCGACCCGGAGGTTCAACTCCGAGTCACGGAGCGGGCTGAAGAGGTCGCCGAACGACATCGTCGGTCGGCCACCTGGCGTCCGGCCTAGAAGAGGAGCCCACCGCGGGGACGGGAACGTCAACCCACCCCGCGCCTACGACCTCATCTTTAAATAAAGTTTACCTCCTCCTCATATATATGTGGGCTGGTAGCTTACGCTCTCGCGTCACACTCTTAAAGGATGAACTTACCCAGGTAGCACAAAATGGCCTATGACGTGGGGCCTACGTTGGACCCGTGGGGGCAGCCCATACGGGCCCCATGCGGGATTTAAAATACGTACTCAGAGGGGGCCCACGGGGGCTGCCCAGTTTTGCCGCGATTGGTTCGAATCTGTACCCGTGTCGGCAGCATAAATAGGGCTGCCCGCATTCAGCCCAGATAGCTGAATATGGGCAGCATACCAGAATCATTAATGGGTCCTGCGTTTATGAAGGCAGTGCCGCCCCATTAATCAAGGTTTTAATTTTTATGTCGATTAATCCCTCCAATACCTGATTTGTTCCGGCGCGGGCTTTGCGGAGGCCATTCCGTTTCGGGCTCGCCCACGTGCTGCCCTCGTGTGTTGAATCTGGTATTTTCGGGGCTGCCCAAGTTCCATTAATCATCAAGTGTGAAACATTGAGCACTATTTATATATCTTGTATTCGACATTCTGTCACATAAAAGAAATTTATTCCCAATTCACTACAATTATGTGCGCTGGCCCACATCACCCCCTAAATGTTGGTCTGTATATTCATTTCGGTGGTGCATGTAGAATAATATGGGCGCAGGAAAATGTTTGAGGTAATTCAGTACTTACTCGTAAAGCGGAACAGTTACTGATGCAACTTTTCTGCCAATACTGCATAATTAACGTAGTTTTTAGAGTTAAATTAGTCTTTATTCATGGCACGGATATGCATAGCATGGTAATGTGAAAAATCCAGAAGATACAATCAGCGGAAGGTATAAGATGAATTACATAAATAAAATGGTGCCTGAAATATAAGGTGAAGACGTTACAGAGCGGTAAGCCCGCCTACGGCCAATTTGAGGCCCACTACGGCCTTTCATGGGCAGCCTCAATTGGACCTGTCTTATTTTTACCGAATGGAGTACGAATACCGAGTGGAGTACGAATATATGTTGCATTTGCCTGCAATTAACCCAAGAAATACCCATGTGGGCGGCATGGATGCATGCATGCTTTTCAGCCCGGATGCAAACCACGCGGGACCTATTCAGTTTTTGAGTGAGCAGCCTCATTTGGGCTAGCCCGTCTACTATTCGCTTTACGCCCACATTTGCATCGGATGCGCCCTAAAGTGTCCCGCAAGAAACTGATGGGGGCAGAGGTGGGAAGGAGCACTTTCCTGCCCCGCTACAGGCCATGCGGAAATTATCTAGGTTTTTGATGGGCAGCCCTATTTGGGGAAGCCCAGGAATTTTCTGCATGAAGCCTACATTTCTGTTTGACCTTCCCTCGAGAACCCCTCAAGGGTCCCATGTAGGAAATGCGTGGGCATACCCGTATTTAGCCCCGCCGCGGCCCATGAGGGACCTATTGCGCTTTTCAGTGGGCAGCCCCAATTAGATTAGCCCAGACGGGCCAAATGTGGGAAAATGTACTCAGTTAGCCCTTTCCACGCCTATATGATGCCCAGATGGAACAAGCAGGGACAAACCCAAATTGGGCTTGCCCACTTGATCCCTAAAGGGGGCCCTCATGGATGTTATCCTGGTCGCCCAAGCTCAACTTGCCCATACGGGCCCCAGGTGGGCCACGTAATGTGTGCTACCTGGGTAAGTGTCCCCAGTAATGTAGCGCCTTACACTGATAGTGCGTGATAAGGGAATAATGTAGCAGGCAAAAGAAGCTTGTGCCCCGCCGGGGTGGCGCAGTAGTTACGGCGCTCGACTACTGTTCCCAAGGACGCGGGATCGAATCCCGGCCTCGGCGGCAGCTTTTCGATGGAGGCGAAAAGCAAAGCGCCCGTGTGCTGTGCGATGTCAGTGCACGTTAAAGAACCCCAGGTGGTCGAAATTTCCGGAGTCCTCCACTACGGCGTCTCTCATAGCCTGAGTTGCTTTGGGACGTTAAACCCCACAAACCAACCAACCAAAAGAAGCTTGCGCCGTTGCTATCGCAATTCAACTAAGGCTAACCACAGTTAAACCACAACTAATTTTTTCAGGCACATTCAACTGATGCAGCCTGTATATAGGCTGCTTTACCCACACGATGCTGCGCACTCTAACACATTTCAAACTCACACTCCTAAGTATCATGCGGCAACGCTCACAGGTTACAAAGCATGGAGAAGCTTACTTATTTGTAATACCCTGGGTGCATTACAGAGGAGAGGGGCGCACTTTTGCACGGGACAGAAGGTAACTTGGAGAGTGGTTTTTCAGGCACATTATACCTCATGTTCAGCTATTATATTCCTCCACAATAGTTTCTCGATCAGTGCAGGTTGTAAACTACAGATCAGCAATGCTATATAAAATATTCTGGTGAATAGTTATTTTTCTTGCCGTGCAACTAAGCAGGTTCATAAGTCAACTTTGTCTTTGTCTACAAACAAAACAAGCGATTAGGTTAAGCTGCTTTGCGTTTTTCGGAATGTTGTGCCAACTATGTTTTCTGTCTAAAATTTCGGAAAGTAGCGCACAACTATCACAACATGCCTTCGCGGAACTTGTGCTTCATGTTCGATTTTACCACTGATATATCTTGATAGGTGTATGCTGTATACTCCGAGCCCTTTCAAATATTGGCCAAAGGAGCCCATTTTCATACTTCGGCTTATGCACCTATGACCGTAGATGTGCTGTTTACGTACTTTGTAAGACTACAACGGAAAATCAACCCAAATCTCTCAACATGAATTATGCTGAAGAAGCGCAGTAGATATTTGGTTAGCAGTTGTTGAGTACACTCAACGCCTTTGGGTTCACGTAAATTGAATTTCTGTTGATTCAGCTCGTACTCAGTAGGCCGTCAACACCTGCTCAAAAGTCATTTTGTAAGGGTGGCAAACGACACGAAGCAACGCCTCAACATACCTCTCCTCGGGTGCCATTGTCCATTCAGGTTCATGACCGTTTTAGATATAGTGGCGCTCCATATGGCCGCGCTGAGCCATGTTCCCGCTAACAGTGACTGAACCTTTAACTACGCTACCACGGTATGGTATAATTACTTGCTTACCGCTAATATGTATACATACAAGTTCATGTAAATATATCTGGATACTTTGAAGGACTGTGACATGGAATTCAACAACATTAGCAAGCCACAATCGCTATGGAACCGCCAGTATGAACAGGAAATGTTTATATTCTGACTTTTATGACGGTAGATACTTTTACGATAAGTAAGCTGTCTTCCCAAAATATTTTCAGGAGGAGACAACATTTTAAGTACACGAAGCCAAACACATGTCAGTTTAAACATGAGGGGTGAATTTTATGCATATTAACAGAGGGAGGCAATGCACCATATTCAGTCTCTCCCCTCCCCTGATTATTTATTAACTTACCTAACGGACGGTTAAGAGTAGTAACTCGGACACTTCTCAAATGAACTGTAGTTACCTGAATATCAGTCGTTTCTCTATACATTTGATTTTGAATATGCCTTTTCAAACACATGAAGCTCTAATAGAATCGCGTGCTCATAAAGTTTTTCCAGGCTACCGTACTCTACATCCCCCTCGCCACACGAATCTCGTAAAATTAGTTAGGACTTCTCTGAGGCACGTCGTCTGAAAGACTGACTTAAGCCCATTTGAAATTTCATCCGCTTTTAAAGCCTCATTAATACATGTACTATCATGAGCAATATGAGCAAGAACACACGAGCGCGAGGCAGATAGCCTCGAAACCCACTTGGGGCGATACGGTGCGGCCGCTGTGGGAAACAAAAGGGAAAGGGCGCTGCGGTTTCGTTAACTGTTCCCTTTCCACTTTGTTTCCCACAGCGGCCGCACCGTATCGCCCCAAGTGGGTTTCGAGGCTATCTGCCACGCGCTCGTGTGTTCTTGCTCATATTGCTCATGATAGTACCTTATACCCAAACCGCTCATTTCAGTTTTTCTCAAATGTAATTTTTATCTTCGTACAGAGTGCACACATTAGAAGCAGCTGTTTACTCTTGCTGTAGGGTTTTTAATGTCCACGAAACAACAGGCTAATAGGGGCTTATATAATACTCTTCCTCCCCCTCGGAATCAAAGACAAAACACCCCCCATTGCAACAGCCAACTTCTGGCAAGAAATCATGACAAGCCGCCATGATCTACTGCGCGACGCTCACCCCGAATCAAACGAATTTATTTTTATGATGCTATCGATTTCACGAAAAACAACCATTTTCACTTCATGGAGGCATGTTTGAAATATTTCAACGCATTTCCTTATACTTCAGACGCATCATTTTCTCCTATGCGCGGGCGCCCTAACCGATCAGCTCTATGGCGTTTATATTCCTCCATCATTGCGTAGCCCTCATCCACCCTGAACTGAATTTTTAAGTTGCGATCTCTACCGACTTTCGTCATTTGAGACCTTAATCTATTAAATTATCTATAGAGACACCGGTGCTCCATGTGAGGGCCTAATTGCCTACTCATTTTCTCGAATCATCTCGTAAAAGAACAGAGATCACTCTCAGGGCACAGTAGACTAGGGGCTCAAGCTGTTATTGCTATGCATGCCACATTCAGAAATGTTTGGTCTTCAGGGGCCAGTGGCTGAAAAGTAAAAAGCTGAAGAAATGAAATATCATAATAGCCAACAAATAAAATATCAGAAAATAAATATTAACAAACAAATTCACCAAAATGTATTTCCATGACCACACTCTCAAACACGTATAATGAAAAATAAAAACTGGAGCTCGCTTTTCTTCTACCTAAACGGCGGACGGCTGCCACTTCAAGATGGCTCGCAGAGAACTAATGAAAAGGTATAACAGTAGAAACACAAATGCTTACCATTTAAAAATGTGCACTTGGACATGAAGGGGTGCTAATGAAGGCTAGCTGACGTCCGTTCAAAATTCATGGAGATTAAGTTGCAAATGCCTCTTCTGATTTCCACAATGTCGCCTATCTTCCGGAGACGGGCGTTGCTTAAATATATCTGGGAAACATTATTACCCCGCCGGGGTGGAGCAGTGGTTACGGCGCTCGACTACTGTAGCCAAGGAAGCGAGATCGAATCCCGGCCTCGGCGACTGCGTTTCGATGGAGGCGAAACGGAGCGGCGTCCGTGTGCTGTGCGATGTCAGTACACGTTAAAAAACCTCAGGTGGTCGAAATTTCTGGAGTCCTCCACTATGGCGTCTCTCATAGCTTCAGTCGCTGTGGCACGTTAAACCCCAAAACCAAACCAAACCATATATGGTAATTACGCTGACTTCTGACGCTGGAGCATGCTTTCTGAACAAGAGCCGCCAGATCGTATGACACAGCTCCGCGTGTTATCCCTGTTGTAGAGCAACGGATACGTTGCCCCCTCTAAATTAGAAGAGTGCGACGTGGAAGCCGAGCGGCGAAATATTATTGATGGCTGTAGCGCCACCTCAAAGTTCACCGCCTCCGCGTTCTCCCTGTTCCTCGCTGTGAGGAAGAAATTACTCAGGTGACATGCTTGTAGACGGCACGTACCGTTTACACAAAAAAACTTGGCTTTGATATTTCTGGGCAGCGGGGAAAAAACGAAACATGCGCGGTGTAGTCGCGTTCCACTCGGTCAATACCGACAACCTCTTCTCGCCGATTGGTTGCCAGCTTAGGTTTACTGACTGCACTGAAGGGCGGCATAAGGTCCATCGTAAGGAGGGTTCCGCGAAGGTTTCACATTGTCCAGACGCACGAACACGTATGGTCATGGCGAGATCTTAGATGGTGCAGACATGGCGAGTCATTTGGCCTGTGGTGAAGAATTGCAGGCGCATGAGGGGCATGTGTAGTTCCTCGGCGTAAGCAGGTGAATAGACGTCATCGGCTGGGGTCGAAACGAAGAACTAGTTCCGTAGACCAGTTCAGCCGCCGTGAATTAGACGTCTTCTTTAAACTCTGATGGAAGATTGATGAGAACTAGAGGGAGGGCATCGGCCAAGAAGTGCAAGCTTCGCCCTCAAAAAGGGCGGCAATCAACTGGCGGTGCAAGCGTTCAGCCGTGTCGTTCGCAGAGGGATGACAATGTGGTTGTGTGGAAATGGCGCAACCCAAGGAGACAAGTCAGTGCTCAACAAGGCTGGGCCAGCCGTTAGCGGGTAATCCATTCCCTTGCAAAAGTAAACACCGCAGTAGGCGGCGTGATATCAGGCAGCGCAAAGGCTTGGACCACCATGGGTAGAGGTCGGCACAGGTAAACACAGTGTAAATTGCCTAGTGCAAAAAGAAGGTTGCAGTGCCGACGTAGACATAGTCGCACTGAAAGTCAGGAGAACGCAAAAGGGTTGAGAGGCAACGTCGTGTTGCACGTGGTTCTCGCACGCTGACAGTACAAGCACTAATGCGCCCAGGGATGCACATCTCCAGACGTGTGGACAGGTGAACTTAGACATCACCAGCCGGTCCGCAGCATGAATGCCGAAATGGCAAGCGTGATGCAGCTGCTTGAAGACTTAAAAGCGGAAAGCGGTGGAACAAAGGACTTCAGCACCGCTGGAGACGTCGAACACAACGGTGCCCAAGCAGAAGGAAAGGGGGGCCGGTGAAACCGGATCTGGCTTAGGACTCAAAGCTGTCTTTCTAATGCTTGTGCGGCACGCAGCACTGCGAATTCGTGTGCGTCTGATGCAAAAGCATCAGCCCAAAGAATCTTATCGGCGGTCTACACGGGTCCGCAAATATGCTGATGTCAACCGTAAACTCATAATAAAGCTCGGGTGCCGTGTTTATCGTCTGGTCTACAAGCTCTGATTCGGACGCAATCCTAGAACTTGCGGCGGGCAGGCACATTAAAAACGGCTCTATAGAATACGTTTCGGAAATGCCGAATTTTGATTTCCGAGGTAGACTTCGAGCAGCTCCCGGCCGAACGTACTCAACCCTTTTTCTGCAGGCATCAGCTTTTGGCAGGTTAAACACAGTGGGCGCCAGATGTCGTGCTAAAGCTGTTACAGAATGGCACTCACAACTGCACCCGAAGCATTGGTGGTGAGGCTCAAGAGGGCGTTGACCAGTGAGTGTATGAGCAGAACAGGGTCAGCAAGGGTGTTCTTGGAAACTGGAGAGGCGGATTCGGCGGCTAACCTCGACTCGAAAGGAGTGTTAGGGTCATGTGATAATTTTAAGGGGCCAGTGAGGCTCATGGTAATGTGCATACAATAATGACCAGCATGCACCTAGGCAAAAGAGGCCGAAACAATGTGAGAGTCAATCGGAGTTTTCATTCGTTCAAGTGTTTCGTTGGGTTATACAGTGTTTGGGTACCCCACAGCGAGTTGGGAACAAAATACGCTGCAAACCGGTCATACGTGGATGATACGTATTGATACATATTCCTGCAAAAAAAGCTGCCATTATAAGCCACTTTCTTGTCAATAAATGCACTGACGTTTGTAATTTCCTTTTTCGCGTAATCCGTTTGTAACAATTGTTAGTTATAACAATGGTAATTCCTTGCCACTTCAATAATATATGATTCAGTGACTATTTGTCCGGCGTCCGTTGCAGCTACAGGGAAAGCAAGGGAGACGCAGCGACCTGGATCCGGAGGCAGAACATAGGCCTCGCGCGCAAATTGCCGTGATTTAAATCCCGGTCCCAATCGAAAAAAATACTGAAGGTTTTTTTGTGGTCACAACAGAACTTCGGTGCTATTTTAGACAGTGAAGTAAAATGTGATGTTGGGCTAGTCGGTTCATGTCGTAAGGAAATACAAAACTGCGCAAAAAAGACGGGACAAGAAGAACAGAGAGGCACACACGAAGCGCAGAACTTCCAACTGAATTTATTTCTAAGAATCAAGGCACTTATAAAGGCGCTAAACAAGATAATACAAGGATCAAGACGCAAAACCTGCGTGGGTCAGGAACACCGCGTACACAAGTGATTTAGGGCTGATGAAAAGGAATGATATGGCCATCTAAGAACTGTATCTCCTTGTTTGAAAGTGATAAAGAAGGTGAGCTGACGCAACTCCCGCCCTTTTTGGAAATTAAAAAGGCCTCGATAACTTCTCTTTCTGTGTTTGATCTTGCTTTTGATAGGAATTTTGTCCGCTCGAGGTAAGGCACACAGCTTTTGCTGTCGCAGCTCTTGCAATGTATGGGTAGGTTACTGCCCGTGCCTGTACGCAGGGATCGTCTGTGCTCCAGGGCGCGCTCATTGAAACAACGTCCAGTTTGTCCTATGTAGGACCGCCCGCACGATAGAGGTATCTCATAGATGACACCTGAGATGCATTTGGTGAACTTGTACTGGTGGTTGATCTTGCATGTGTTCGGATCCCTTTTTTCTGTTTGTTTTGTCAACAGTGGACAGACTTTTTTCAGTTTGCAGGGCGCTGAAAAAATAACACGGATCCCATACCTTTGAGCTATCTTCTTGATGTTATGGGAAAGGCAATGAATATATGGCATAACAAAAGGCGGTTTTTCAACGGAGCGTTGCTCTTTTTTCCCCGAAGTTTTTAGCCTTTGCAGCAGGCTTTCGCAAGTGCTGAGAATAAAATGATGAGGGTAGCCAGCAGACAAAAGTCGCTCAATCTGACATTGAAAATTAGATGACATGGAATGTTCACAAGACTTCTGTAGAGCAGCAAGACAACTAGACATAATGATGCCACGTTTCACTAGTTTTGAGTGTGCACTCTTGTAAGGCAATAAACTTTTGTTAGATCTTGGGTTATACACCCAACAAACGTGGTTATCAGAGAACTGTAAGTTTAGGTCTAAAAACTGGATGTGGTTGTCCGTTGTCAATTCGTGAGTGAAATTCAAACATTGACCCTCAGAGGAGAAGGTGTTAAGAATATTAGTGACAACACTATCAGGGTCATTATTTAAAGACTTATCTAAAATCAATAAAAAGTCGTCGACATAGCGGAACACATGTAAAACAGGTTGTTTTGAAAGCTGTTTCTGCAAGCGTCTGTCTAAAAAAGCCATAAAAATGTCACACAACACAGGCGCAACAGAGGAGCCGATGCAAATCCCAGATTTCTGGACGCAAAAGCGCCCATCGTGAAAGGTGGCTGTGGATCCTAAATAAAACATCAAAAGTTCCAAAAAATGCTCTGTGCTAATGCCAGCTGTATTATTAAAAGCAATTTCGCCGTGCTCCTCAACACTTTCTCTTACAGCCTTAAACAACCCTTCGTGTGGAATCGAATAGAAAAGGTCCTCCACGTCCACAGAAAAAGCCGTAGAAGCAGAGGGCTTTCCCTTCTCCAGAGCCCGCACCAGGTCCTTAGAGCTGCGGATAAGGTACGGATCGTGTCCCAAAATATGGTTTAGGTGGTTCTTCAGGAAAGAACCTATGGCATGCTGCCAGGTGTTTCGCTCTGAAATAATGGCACGAAGCGGGCAATCCAGCTTGTGTGTTTTGCCAGTAAAGAAAATTTGCAAGGAATCTCTATCGGCTTTGGAGACCGAATTTGCAACCGCGTCTAGATTCATCTTCTTCAGCAGCTTGACAGCTTTTTTCTTTTGGACTTTGGCGCGGAAATCAACCGGTTTGAAGTTCTTGGCAACAGCTTCTCGGGCCTTTTCTTCAAACATGCCTTGCGGCATGACAACGAAGCCGCCCTCTTTGTCCGCCTCTATAATGGAGAGTCCGTTTTTCTTAAGATAGGAAGCTGTTTCCTTGACCGGGGCCTTCACAGAAGAAAGGTGACTTACATTCCGTAGAAGGCAGTCCACACTGTCACTCACGGCGCGTTCCCTGGTCTGATCAGAGGCGAGCGACCCAACGCGTCGCACAGTAGCAAGAAGCTCCGAACGGCCAGTCGGGAGTTCGAAGCAGAACTTCGGCCCCTTTTGCAGCGTCTCTTTAACAGCCCGCGGGAGGTTCACATCTCCAAGGACTGTTACAGCACTCCCCGACGTGGACGTTCGTTGTGTGGCCGGAAGGGTGAGCAGCGTTCTTCGCCAAAGAAACTCCGTGGTTTGCGCTGAAAGCCGTAGGTAGTCTTGCAGACGCCTCGCCGCGAGCCATTCATCGGCGCCTTCAGAGACGACAACCTTCAGCCAGTCCGTGTAGTGTCTCACTCTCCTCTAAGCTTCCGATTTCATTATTTTACAAATTCTGCGAGCATGCCCCCAAGAGGGGCCCGGGACGCCGAAAAGCCTCTGGATGTCAGGAGGTACAAGCTTTCGCTTGAGGCAGTAGCTCAAGAATCTTGACTGGCACGTTGACAGGGCGATCTGGTTCACGTAGGCAATTGCAGCTTGTTCCTTGTTCTTGATACATAAAGTAGGGCCCAGGGTAGAAGAGATGTACTGAAGTAAAATGTGATGTGTGACATTTTTATGGCTTTTTTAGACAGACGCTTGCAGAAACAGCTTTCAAAACAACCTGTTTTACATGTGTTCCGCTATGTCGACGACTTTTTATTGATTTTAGATAAGTCTTTAAATAATGACCCTGATAGTGTTGTCACTAATATTCTTAACACCTCCTCTGAGGGTCAAGGTTTGAATTTCACTCACGAATTGACAACGGACAACCACATCCAGTTTTTAGACCTAAACTTACAGTTCTCTGATAACCACGTTTGTTGGGCGTATAACCCAAGATCTAACAAAAGTTTATTGCCTTACAAGAGTGCACACTCAAAACTAGTGAAACGTGGCATCATTATGTCTAGTTGTCTTGCTGCTCTACAGAAGTCTTGTGAACATTCCATGTCATCTAGTTTTCAATGTCAGATTGAGCGACTTTTGTCTGCTGGCTACCCTCATCATTTTATTCTCAGCACTTGCGAAAGCCTGCTGCAAAGGCTAAAAACTTCGGGGAAAAAAGAGCAACGCTCCGTTGAAAAACCGCCTTTTGTTATGCCATATATTCATTGCATTTCCCATAACATCAAGAAGATAGCTCAAAGGTATGGGATCCGTGTTATTTTTTCAGCGCCCTGCAAACTGAAAAAAGTCTGTCCACTGTTGACAAAACAAACAGAAAAAAGGGATCCGAACACATGCAAGATCAACCACCAGTACAAGTTCACCAAATGCATCTCAGGTGTCATCTATGAGATACCTCTATCGTGCGGGCGGTCCTACATAGGACAAACTGGACGTTGTTTCAATGAGCGCGCCCTGGAGCACAGACGATCCCTGCGTACAGGCACGGGCAGTAACCAACCCATACATTGCAAGAGCTGCGACAGCAAAAGCTGTGTGCCTTACCTCGAGCGGACAAAATTCCTATCAAAAGCAAGATCAAAAACAGAAAGAGAAGTTATCGAGGCCTTTTTAATTTCCAAAAAGGGTGGGAGTTGCGTCAGCTCACCTTCTTTATCACTTTCAAACAAGGAGATACAGTTCTTAGATGGCCATATCATTCCTTTTCATCAGCCCTAAATCACTTGTGTACGCGGTGTTCCTGACCCACGCAGGTTTTGCGTCTTGATCCTTGTATTATCTTGTTTAGCGCCTTTATAAGTGCCTTGATTCTTAGAAATAAATTCAGTTGGAAGTTTTGCGCTTCGTGTGTGCCTCTCTGTTCTTCTTGTCCCGTCTTTTTTGCGCAGTTTTGTATTTCCTTAGACAGTGAACCCGTTGGGACAACGAAACTTTCTGTAGTAACGTTAGAAATTTTTGTAGTTACGACAGAAAAGTGCTACAGAAAAATCCACTACAGCAAATTATGAGAGGAAGCGGTACTGACCTGTTGGAAAGTACTGCAAAATTATGGAAAATTCTGCTGTCTACGACAGAAATAAATAATATTTTGTCGTATTTTTCACACTGTTCTGTAGTTTTTTTTTTTTTTCACTGAGGGCCATGCAAGTTTCTGTTAGATGAAAAATGAAACAGCTAAAATGGAATTGCACAATTCAGATGTTGACCGCCGCCGTAAACTCACTCCCTCACCAGAACAACACTGGGTCGCTATCTCCTGTATGAATATAACATTTCACCTCCTGCACTCAGTCCCCGACGGCTGCGAAGCAACTCACTGCAGAGGCAGTCGTATCTGCAATGCAGCGGAGGGCGCAAAGAGGCTAGCACAGGACCGCATCCAATTGACGGATATGGGAGACATTTGCACTGCAGGCGGTATAACCTGGCTGATGATGATGATGATGATTATGATGACGGGAGGCCTGGTTTCGTGCACTGCTGTGTGGCCTTTTTTCATGTCACGTCGGGCCAGTCGTCCCACTGTGCGTTATTTTGCCACTTTGAAGCCGTACATACGACGTGCCTTAACACTGCACTGTCCGGAACTGCGGAAACATGCAAAAGCCTACTCTGACGCCCCATGAGTATTTGCCACGCTCTTGCTCATCTAGAAGTTGCGGATGTGTTATATACAGTGCGAGCCCATGCATCGCAGACTTGGTGCCAGTGGAGAGGAGGCGGGAACGGAGTCTTGAGTGTGGTTTTGTTTTGTGATGGTAGAGGGCAGATTTAGTGCAAATTCAGATATTTGATAGCAAAGAATGAGGAAACAACAAACAATTGCAGACTACGTCGTGTCGTGTCGTAAAACATCGTCATTTTAAGGCGAGAGCCTTTCTTGACTCAAGAGTGACGTGATCAGAATTCGTGAACATGAGTGGCGTGATTTGATTCTGCGAAAAACATTTGTGCGCAGAAAAAGTTCACCGCAGTGGCACTTCAAGAAAAAATTATGTCTTCACCACGAATCAAACCACTATCCCACCGATCCCCAGCCGAGCGCACAGACCACTACTCCCCTCCGGGCTCGTGAAAAACAGGTCGTAATTCTTTGTCTAGCGAGCCTGCTATCTCATTGGCAACGTATACGGGGCAACCTGTGCTTCGGTGGAGGACATGAGAAAGGGAGGGACGTGCAAGCTAGTAGAAGCGAGACGATGACGGGAGAAGGAAGCGGTCCGGCCACTGGCGCGCACTGACTACCGCAGCACGCGATCTCCCGGCAGCTTCGAAGGCAAAGCAGGGCAATGAGCGCGCACCATCGCCGCAGTGTGGAGCCGCTGGCCTCAAATCCAGCCAACATAATCCTCATCATCATTATCATCATCATCCTAGACCCAAGAAGCCGCTTTCTTGCCCTGTATCATATGCTGGACTGCCTCACTGCGATTGCCTCGAAATTAGCTCCTCATCCGAGTACGGGCCAGCAGACCGTGACCGTGACCGTGCCTTCACGGCGCGTCATGGCACGTGTCTGTGCACCTACTCGCTGAATAAAATATGCTCTGCCCTTAACTAGAGGTGTGGGAGGCGTCGGAGGGATGACGATAGGCTGACGGATTATGTGTGACCTTGGGACGCAGCAATTCGAGTGTCAAGTCATCTTTCTATAGTAGATAAACTTTCTCGAAGAGAGTCTAAAAAGAGTTACGCAAAATAAACACTACATTAGAGCTATAGCGCAAATACTTTCACGTTATCACTCCTAAGAAGTCTTATGTGCCTCCAAGAATGTTGCAGCCCTGAAAAATATGGTGATGACAATGCAACTCAAGAAGCTCTACGTAACAACGTCGACGCACAGTCAGACTAAGGTGGATTCTCGGTCACTCTCGAATCTCAAGCAATCCTGTTGTGCACCGCCTCGGCCTAGAATTTCTACGCAGGGCGCCTGTGATTTCGAGCAATTATCCAAACATGCAGAACAGTCGTTTGCAGTTTGTCACGTTGTCTGCGTTTTTTGTTGTATGGCCTCATGACACCTTAAATGAATATCCATCATCATCCTATAGGAAGCTTTTTACTCCCCCTTCTGTGTCACCTTATAGTATATTGCCTATGTTTGGCAAGCAATGCTAATCGATTGTTTCTTATCTGTATATTATTGCGTGCTGTTTTTTTGTTCAGAGGCGGCTATATAAATCTATAACCTTCTAGTTCTATTCGTCCTTTACTAAGCAGTAGTAGTACAAAACTTTATTCCGCAAAATGAGAAGGGGTTTAGGGGTTGGGGTCTTGAGCTGCAAGTGGAGTTCCTAGGTACAGGATCCCATTGATTATTGCTGCCTCTTCGGCCCGCTCGACCAGCACTGGCTGATCTTGCAGGTCAGCACTCAAGGTACTTGGTACTCAATGAAATTCGCAGATATAAAAGTGACTGATAAAAGGTACGCCGTTATGTAAAGGCTTTAGGTAGCAGTAGTGGCACCCCCATCCTTCCTTCTCCTTCGCTTTGCGGCTTGCACACGATTCCGAAGAAACCAGTGTCTCCAGAGATATGCGAAAGCAACCCAACGGGAGCAACACTTCTTACGTGCAATCGCCAAGTCAGAGCGCTCAGAGTGCTATTTCAGATACGAGTTGGACAGGAGAATGATTTCAGTCCTAAAGTGATACAAAAAAATTACACCTCCTCCGTCCCCCCTCTTTTTTTTTCCCCCGTTCTTCAGAAAATCCATCGAAGTCGTTGGCGTTATGGGCGTTGTAAGCGAAAAATGACCTACCTGACGCAGATGACAGTTTGAAGATGGCATGGTGGCGTTCTGGTAGGTTGATGGGCTGGCGGCACTACAAAATCGCATGACATGATCGAGTTGACAGCCGTTAAAAAGAGCTAGCTCAATCTAGATGAGGCGGTTACAGGGCAATTGAAACTGGGACCCTTAAACCTCGATTCAGGTGTACTGGTGTTGGCCACGTAGTGATGTTGGTACCGATTGGTTCAAGCGTGGATTTATATTTGTGTCAATTGGTCTCTCACGAAAACTTAAGCCTGTAGGGTAAAGAGCTCGTGTGTAAAAATAAAAGCAAAAATTGAGGGATTATTTATTAGGTGTGTAGCAAGGCGCGGTTAGGGGAAGGAGCACCCGCAAAGTAAGCGGCAGACTGAAGCTGATAATACTTTAAGGTGCCACAAATTGTTTTTGTCCATTGATGCCTGAGAGACACGGTGATGAGAAGTTGAGGTCATAACCTAGTGGCAGATTTTCGGCGCTGTTTCCAGTCGAAATGAGTGAACGCCTAAGCCTCAAAAGAAAACTAACCAAAGCTGATTAACTAGACTTTGTTCTCTATCTGCGCCTAATATCTCCATGTTTTATTTCACAAGCATGAATGAAATTCGGGTGATGTTGTTACAAGGCTCATGAACGCGGATTTTGACCTCTGGGTATTCAGTACCAAGCAAATATAGCTCCAGAGACTTTCAAAAACCTTTATTCGGAGCAAGCCTATTTATGTTCAACATCACGCCCTTAATGTCTCGTTCCCGTATTCAGGCCCTTTTGTTGCAAAACGAATATCAAACGTAGCAACAAAAAACATTATTATTCGAGAGCTTGCGAAGTTTGGAAGAAGCATTCAGGGAAGTCACAAGGTATATGCCCAACGTTTTTGTACTGCAAAAAACGATATAAAAAAATTAGTCTAGACCCGCAGTGAAAGATAATTGAGAGTAGATTTGATAAGTGGGCGACGGCGGAAAGTATATCACGTACGATGCCGTAGCGAAATGTAGTAGGTAAATCAAAGTTCAGCGCCAGAATACCCCGTGTTTTTCATGAAGGAGTTCGGTGTTGCGCTGTATGTACAGATAGCCATACGTAAACCGGTCATTATAGCAGACATGGTTAAAACTAAAATACTGTTAGATGATGAGGGCTGAGGTACACATATTAAAAGTGTTGTTTCTCATGCCATGTAGCCAATTAAGTCAACATTCGTGTTCTGCAACCATTTCTTTGCTTGTTAAATCATGACTTATTTGTTTATTATGCCCACAGCTTCAACACATCTACGAGCACACTAAGTGCGATACCAATCAATGTCCTCCTACCTCCTGAAGAAAGAATGTTCTGCAGGCACTTTATCTTTCACTGTCTGTAGTCCCTACCGTCAACTACAGCGGGGGCCTTCCTGTAGCATTCCGTACTGCATTTACTATGGGATAGTCCGTTATATTCTGGCACTTGAACTGGGCTTTAGCTGCGACGTAGGCGTACTCCATGTGGTCCACAGAAAATCCGAGCTCCAGATTAGGCAGCCATGCAGTGATATTTCTGGCCTGCAGCAAGAATGAACAGGGGCTTTAAGTCCAAAGTGAGGTTCGTTGCTCTAAAAGTGTTCGTTTCGAAAATACACACAGGTGTCAACAAAGAACGCTAATCATTTGTAAGTCGGATCACATGTCTCCGTGCGTTCACATCTCTATCCTCTCATAGGATGTACTTCAAGCAATGGACTACTTTTGCAATCTTTAAAACAGAGCGTGAGAACACATATTCCAGAACTAGAAAACGCGCGCGAACAGTCGGTATTTCAATCGTTCTCTTCTCAAGGAGAAAATTTTAAATCAAGATTCAGCTAGTTCGATGATGTCGGCCACTAACTCAGAAGACGATTTCACTGTTAGTGCTGTGAATATTGAACACCGGCGTAAATACTGGGCATAGTTGATAGCTGAGCCGGCAGATGGCTTTTTAGAGGTTTTGCTAGCAACCAAAATCAATGTTCCTGAACCAGACCTCGATACGTTCCCATTTCAAGGCTACTCTATACATTTTGTTACGCGAAACTGGCGTCGTGATGGAGGTATCACCCTTTTTAATAAAATGACAGCTTTAGAGTCTCTTTTGGTGATGCTCCTTTTTGTGCACGCAGAATCTCTGATCGCCAAACAGTATAAGTGGTCTTTCTCAGCGCATGTTACCCTGTTCCTGAACCAGACCTCGATACGTTCCCATTTCAAGGCTACTCTATACATTTTGTTACGCGAAACTGGCGTCGTGATGGAGGTATCACCCTTTTTAATAAAATGACAGCTTTAGAGTCTCTTTTGGTGATGCTCCTTTTTGTGCACGCAGAATCTCTGATCGCCAAACAGTATAAGCGGTCTTTCTCAGCGCATGTTACCCGTTTATCTTCCGCCCTCATGATGCCTTTCGTGTGTGTTTTTGTAGAGCTTAAGGAAACTTCGCGGCGCTGGAGCTCACTGGACCAATTCTGCTTGATTTCTGACTTTAGTTTTGTTACGGACTGGGAAGAAGAAGCGGGCAGTGGCGTGGACATAGAAACATACATGTAAAACTCTCTCGGCTGCCCAATTCACGGCCGATCCCCTTTTGTAGGTATGCGTCACATGTTATTAGGTGACATTATTGCTACGAGAAGATGAAGAAGTGTTTTCCCCCTTTGGGCAGCGCGGAAGGGAAAAGGCAGGTGAAGAAGTGGAACTGTTTGGTGGTGCAGCTCGCTACTGTGCTAGTTTTGGCTTTGTTGTATTTCCGTTCAAAGCTTCAAGTCGTCACGTCATCTTGGTGGAGGTGCGGCCGTCGGTCCCAGCGTCAGCCTCCGCACGACGGAACTTTGCAGCGGCCGTCTCATTTCCTACCCGATGGTGCCTCAGGATAAGGCTCGGGCACTAACGAGGGCTTTGCCATCGGTCATCCTCACTCACCCGCAAGACCCTGGCTGTTTTACTGGTACGTACACTGCGGACGTGGAAGAATGAATACGCATTACGCAAGCACGAACGTACAAGCACATATAATCGCTAGGAAGCCGCACTCTTGTAAGCCAATATTGTATTTTACCTCAATGGTACGGCAGTAGCCTGGTACGAGACACATGAAGGCCAACTGACAAGTTGGGATGCTTGCAAAGATAAGCTCCGCGAACTCTTTGGGAAAACCTCTTGGGCAAGAGCTGACCGCAAAGAGAACCCTCGAGACCCGTGCCCAAACATCTATCGAATCATACGTGGCCTACATTCAGGATGTATTCGGCATTTGCCACAAAGTGGATCACAAAATGTCGGAGTCCGAAAAAGTTGGCCACGTCTTGAAGGGCATCGAAGAGGATGCATTCAATTTGCTGGTGTACAAAGCCTGCCGCAAAGTTGATACCATTATGAAAGAATGCCGTCTTTTTGAGGACACTAAAAGCCGTCGCATCGCACTGTAATTTGTTCCCCTCCCTAACACTTTTCCGACACCTTAGTGTCAACATTTCCCGACCCAAAACTATCCCGCGTCTACTGAAAATGTGACCCGTATCGTCCGCCGCAAACTCAAGACCATCTCTCCTGCTACCTTGCCGCAACATTCTGCCGACGCCCACCACCCGGACGTTCCCATGATATCAGGCCGTTGTCTGCCACGAGCTCACCACCTTGGTATTCAACTCCGTTGCTGCCGTCAGCCCACTCACTGCCTCCGATGTTGGCGCCGTTTATCCTGGACGATCTGCTTATGACACCGACGTTCGCACAGTTTACCCTGGCCGACCTGCCTATGTCGTTCCGTGTCGGCGTAATCCAGACTGGCGCACATCCGATAACCGGCCTATTTGTTTCGCTTGCTCCTGCGTCGGTCATATCTCCCGTTATGCCGAAACCGATGATTCCAGCCACAAAGGTCTCACCTTCCACTCTCTTCTACCTACATTGAGCGCTCTCGTCTTTTCTCGCCTCGTCACGACCCATCAAGTCATGCCGTTGATACTGAGCCTTCTCGCATCAACTGATCTCCTTACTCACATCGCCGTCAGTCTCGTTCAACTCAACGCTGTCGCTTTTCCTCTCCAAGTGCCTATGGCTGCATCGCCACGGAAAATTGGACGCTGCAGCGTCTAGAGACGATGCTGCAGTAAGAACCACGATCTCAAATCCTCATCTAGCTCTTCGTGCGCGCAGTAATTTGCTCACGATACTCGCCCATGGAATATCTGTTCAAGCCCTGACTGATACCAGTACGCAAGTTTCCGTAATAAGCCCTGAACTCTGCTGCCGCTTGCGAAAAGTGCTGACCCCTGCCCCTACACATGAGCGCGTCGCATATGGCGCAGCGTCGAAGTTGGTTGCCTTGTGCTCCGTCCCCATAACAATATCTGGTCGTCATACTACCGCACTGTTCACAGTTCTACAGCATTACCCTCACGACGTCATTCTCGCGCTCGACTTTCTGACCATGCAGCAATCATAGACTGCTACAAGTGTCGTTGAACTTCACCTTCCCTCTCCTTTCGACCCGCCCTCTCCTGTTGTGCACCGCCTTTGTAGGGTTGACTTTGCCCGCCATCCACAGGAAAGCCGCAACTTACGTCAGGTTCTGCTCGGTATCCCTTATACCCGATGGACACTATCGTTACTCTATCCATTGATGCTCGCCTCAGACGAAAAGTTGCCCTTGCTCATACCGTCGTCACTATGTCCGCGAACCAAGTCGTCGTGTTGTGAACTTTGCGTCTGAAGTCCAGCCCCTCCCTCAAGGCATCTCGCCCACCACTCTGTCCCCTAAATGAATGCGATCTCAGTTGTGACCTTCTGTTTACCATCCTCCTCTGACTGCTATCTCTCTGTGAAGTTTGCAGTCTTCAAGACTACGCCAAAATGATCGCTACGGATCTTTCTCCTCCACAAGCTCGCACACTTGGCCGTCTGCTGCCATCTTTCAGGGTCAGTTTTTTTTATTTTGATCAGCGTCCTTTGCTGCAAACGGATGTTTGACCTGTCCATGTGTTTTTGCTCGCTGTACTGCTTTTACGATAAAGCAGGCAAGAAAGAAAGAAAAGCAGTGGTGGCCGGGTTGTCCAAAGCCACGACATTCGTAGTCATTTGGTCACAGTGCACGTGAAAGAGACAAACGAAAAATGTTGGCTTTATTTCCGTTCGTGTGCGCTGCGACCAATCATTCTGCACTCTCCAGGAAACCATTCGGTATGTAAATGATAACAACTGACAGAATTAAAATGTTCCGTAGTATCTGTAACGATGTGCCAAAATATCCGGAGAGCTTGTTGGGACGGAAGCTGAAAAGAATTCCATCCAGTTAGCACCTCGAAATTCTCGACAGAAAAGCTGAAGCTGATATGCATTGCGTTGACGTGAGCCAAGTCTTCATGGATGATAGGACAACCCTTTGGGAAGCCCTTAAAAAGTGCCTGTTGAATTCAACTCTATAGCGGCGAGACGTTGTGAAATAGATTCGAAAATTGATAGTTTATTCGACCACTCCTCTGAGATTTACTAAAGACCATGTCTTGCTAAGAATTTGGAGGACTGCCGGAATTTAGGAGAAAGTAACTCCGTTTGCGCCACAAAGAAAGGTAACAACTTTATTCCCTGCGGATTTGTTTTCTTATCGCATTTTTTTTTCGGACCTTTTTTTTGCGGCGTTTCAAAAAGATAGCTTTGTATGAAATTGCTGTGATAATTTGTGTTTATCCAGCAGTGATCACTTCTCATGTGTTTTTTCACCAATCATGGATCACTGCCTTGTCGTGGCGGAGGCGCTTGCGAAACTGGATGAAGTCGTGAGCTCTGCTGTGTAGGGCAGCCCAAGATAGACAGGTCAGGGCAGAGAGTTCTGATAAAATGTGATTCACTGGAGAAGGTAATGGCAACCCACTCCAGTATTTCCTGACAATAGCATTAATAATATGGCGCCGGAAGCTGATCCCCCAGGTTGGAAGGCGTCCCACATGTTAATGGGGATGAACAAAGAGTGATTCCTAGTAGCTCCAGGACGATTGAAGCGGCTGGGCTAAAGCCAAAAGGACGCTCAGTTGTGGATGAGTCGGGAAGCGACCGGAAAGTCCGATGTTGCAAGGAGATATATCACATAGCAACATGAAATGTAAGATTTATCACACAAGGTAAACTGGCTGTTTTCAAGCGAGAAATGGACAGATTGAACATTGATATCATAGGTATCAGCGAACTCAAGTGGACCGCAATGGCAGGATTCAATTCCGGCGACCATTATGTCGTTTATTGTGGGCACGAATCCAGGAGAAAAATGGGGTCGCTCTCATAGTAAACAGAAGAATGGACAAAGCAGTGCTAAGGTACAACTCAAAAAACGACCGAATGATTTCACTTCGGACCCAAGGTCACCCTTTCAACATAACAGTTATCCAGCTCTATGCTGCAACCACTACTGCTGAAGAAGCTGACGTTGAGAGATTTTATGCTGACCTGTAATGCCTTTTAGACCACACCTCATCATCAGGCGTCCTTTTTCTCATAGGAGACTGGAATGCTGAGGTGGGGAGTGAAGAAATATCTGGAATTATAGGCAAGTTCGTTCTTGGTGAGCCAAATGAAGCTGGGCAGAGGCTCGTAGAGTTTTGACAAGAAAACAACCTGACCATACCGAATACTCATTTTCAACAGCACAAGAGACGCCTGTACACATGGACTTCACCGGACGGTCTGTACAGGAATAAGATTGATTACATTCTTTGCCGGCAGAGATGGAGAAGCGCTTTGCAAACAGTAAAAACAAGGCCTGGCGCCAATTGTGGCACCGCTCATCAGCTTCTTGTTGTGAAATTTAAGCTACGATTGAGGAAAACGCAGAAAACAAGAAGGTCTTTCGGGTATGATCTGTATCAAATTTCATCAGAATATGCTGTGGAAGTGAGGAATCGATTTCAAGAATTAGATCTAGAAGACAGACAGCCTGAAGAGATGTGGACTGATGTTCGTGATATAATACAAGAAGTTGCAACTAAGGTAGTTCCAAAGCAAAAGAAAAGCAAGAAAGCAAACTGGTTATCTGAAGAGGCTTTGGAAATAGCTGAGGAAAGGAAGATGGCAAAAGTTATGGGGGAAAGAGAAAGATACGAGGTTCTCAATGTGGATTTTCAGAAAATAGCAAGGAACGATAAGAATGCCTTCCTGAACATACAGTGCCAAGCAGTTGAGGACGACAGCCAATTGAGGTACACAAGAGCTCTGTATAAGAAAATCAAAGATATCAAAGGAAGCTTCTGTGCTAAGCTGGGCGTGATAAAGCACAAACGAGGCAGGGACCTCCCTGAAGCCTCAGAGATAAAGAAGAGGTGGAAGGAATAAACAGAAGAACTGTACAAGAATGACCCGGATGTGCAAACTAAACATAAGACGGTTGTGATTACTGATTTCGAGCCGAGCATCCTGAAGAGTTAAGTTTCATGGGCCTTAGCCAGCCTTGATAAGAACAAAGCTAGCAGAATTGATGGCATTCCAGCTGAGTTGCTTCAAAACCTCAACCATGAAGCTGTTAACATTCTGCATATATTATGTCAGCAAATTTGGACAACCCTGCAGTGGCCACAGGATTGGAGGAGGTCAGTTTACATCCCCATTCCAAAGAAAGGCAGTGCCAAAGATTGTTCCAACTAGCGCACGATCGCGCTTATTTGGCATGCTAGCAAGGTGATGTTGAAAAGCTTCCAAGGTAGGCTGCAGCAGTATGTGGACCGGGAGCTTCCGGACGTTCAAGCTGGGTTTCGCAAGGGCAGAGGAATTAGAGACCAGATTGCCAACCTTCGCTGGATCATGGAAAAAGCGAGAGAGTTCCAGAAACCCATCAACTTCTGCTTTATTGATTATGCGAAAGCGGTTGACTGAGTACATCACAGCAGATTGGGGCCAGCTCTCCAAGAGATGGGAGTTCCACTTCACCTCATCTGTCTCCTCAGGAACCTGTATGAAGGGCAAGAGGCCACAGTCGGAACTGAGCATGGTCTTACTTATTGGTTTCCGATTGAGAAAGGAGTGAGACAAGGCTGCATACTGTCGCTTTGCCTATTTAACCTATATGCTGAGTGCATCATGACGAAGGCCGGTCTGGACGAGTCTTCAGCTGGAGTGAAGATTGCTGGAAAACATATCAACAACCTTAGATATGCGGATAATACCACTTTAATGGCAGAAAGTGAAGTGGAACTCAAGAGACTGCTGATGCGCGTACAAGAAGAGAGTGAGACGTTTGGGCTTAAACTGAACATTAAAAGACAAAGATTATGGCGTCTTGCCCTATCAAGTCCTGGAGCATCAAGGAAGAAGAAGTGGAAGCTGTGACAGATTTTCTCTTCTTGGGCTCCAAGATTTCCCCGAAAGGAGACTGCAGCCATGAAATTAAGAAACGCCTGCTTCTGGGAAAGAGAGCCATGGCTAGCCTTGACCGTCTAGTAAAGAGCAGAGACATTAGTCTGCCAACCAAGATCCGTATAACTCGTGCTATGGTCTTTCCAGTTGTGATGTATGGATGCGAGAGTTGGACTGTGAAGAAGGCTGACCGCCGAAGAATTTATGCCTTTGAATTGTAGTGCTGGCGGAGACTCTTGAGAGTTCCTTGGACTGCCAGAAGATCAAATTGGTCGATATTGTCGACCATAAACCCTGACTGCTCATTGGAGGGTCAAATTCTAAAGTTAAAGCTCAGCTATTTTGGTCATCTGATGAGAAGAGAGGAGTCGCTGGAGAAAAATTTAATGTTGGGAAAGGTTGAGGGTCACCGGAGAACGGATAGGCAGCGAACGCGATGGTTAGATGGCATCCTCGAGGCGCTGCAGATGAAGTTATGTGATGTTAGGAAGATAGAGACCGGAAAGCGTGGCGTGATATGGTCCATAGGGTCACGAATAGTCAAACATGACTGAACGACTGAACTGAACTGACTGAGTGCAACGTAATTCGTAATTTTTCGGTTGCATACAGAACCTTTCATGCACTTTGCACGACCAATCTTCCTTATTTAGGAATGCAAAAAAATATCAACAAAATTGTCGACCTTAGAATGGTTTACTACAGCGACAAGGCATTTGTGCTGCCCAAATGCAAGTCCTGCAGACAGGGTTCCAAACGCATCCTGTCATTCTAGGCGACATATTACAAAATAGAGATCCGCTAATTTATCTGTGTAGTACATAGCCTAAATGAACAGTTAGGGGCTGTGATCGCATTATGATCTAAACAGGACTGCACAAGTTTATTATTAACCAATTCTACTGTAGCAGGAGCTGCAAGTGTAGATCACAAGACATTACCAGACTGCGTGGATTAATACTCATAAAGGTACTTTTTCAGGGCATGAAATTTTGATGTGTTGAAAATGGTGATGTTGATGCCAGTGTGTATGCCATGCTTGACAAGAGTGTTTCGTGTGATACACATAACACTAAACGTTCTTCAGTGCAGCCAATTTGTCAAGCAAGCTCAGCCATTCGGGCGGATCGAGCTGAGCTCCAAGAATGTCCGGGACATATGTCGCACTGTCAATGACATTTTCGCGCGTAGAGCGAAGATTTTCATCGGCCTGATTGACATGCATTCTTCTTCTTCAGTGGCTGTGGAGCCTCAGAACCATTACCATGTCGTATGGTACTTCCCCCTCATTTTTAACCGCTAAATAGCGAACGCCATGAAATGTGGCTGGTAAATCTTTTTTCATAGTTCTCTGAATAACGTACAAGTTTGTTTCTTTTCTTTTTTTTTCGCGCGGTAAGCTGCCAGTCTTTGCGATGCACTCCAGAATGCCGTCATAGGCTTCGTCGTCTTCATCTCCGCTGAGAAGCGTGCAACAAGACATTTGATGCAACAGATGTTTCGTTTGGGCTAGTTGGTAATAATTTCTCGAAAACATATCACAAATAAAGACACAGACTACACAGATGTAGACATCTGTCTACATCTGCGTCGTCTTTATTTGCGCTATGTTTTCAAGGAACAGGATTATAATTATGCCTCTTTCCTCCTAATAAAATCCCAAAGTGAACGTCATATACTTTGCTAGACATGCCATGACATGGCAAAGCAAAATTAAACGAATATAGCGGCTAAACCATTGCTTAATTATTACGTGGCAATGTGTCCTCTGTGAAAACGCTTGTAAACTCTCAGCAGGTGAATACTCAGTTGCGTCTCGAAATAGCGCTGCCTCGAAATTGCGCCTCCCCACTTTCAGCCTACCTTGTCCCGAACTCCAGGACCGGTCTCCCACAAAACGAGCGTTTCAGGTTTAGAAGGGATGATGGCACTTTCAACGCTCGGCTTGCCTTCGTGTCTGCGGGTTTGGAGATCATTGGAGCAAGACTGGGCGCAAAAAAGACAAAAGGCAGGGCATATCATTCTCTCCGAAGAAATGCTGCAAAATCATAAAGCATAAAGTAATTAAAACATGAAGCAGACGTTTCTTTTCTTTGAAGTATTGGTTCATGTAAATGATGTTCATGAACCGATATAGGTCATCATTCACTGATTATGTCACAAACATACCCTTTGAGGACAAAATATTTATGGACTATTGAAAAGGTCTTATCGTCCTCAAAGTGCAATACTCGCATCGAATTATTCGTCCTGCAGACTGTAACAGTACAGTTACCTGCAGTATATCGTTTCCTCTTCTATAACAGTGAAGTATTATTTACTTCAAGAAGGGCAGCATATATTTTTGCTTGGTTTTGTTTATTGAAGTCAAGGCTCTTACGAAATCGCGTCTGGTCAGGATGTTGCATGACGAAAGTAGAACACACCCACCAAAAACATGAGGATGGAAAGGCGTTTATGAACAAGGCTGCCGTGCGGAAGCCTAAAGTGTCTTTCTATCCTCATTATTTTGGTCGATGTCTACCACTTTCGTCATGGTTTGGTTCATAGGGCGTAATATCCCAAAGCGACTCAGGCTATGAGGAACGCCGTAGGGGAGGGCTTCGGAAATTTCGACCACCAGGGGAACTTTAAGGTGCACTAACATCGCACAGCACACGGGCGCCTTTTCGCCTCCATCGAAAAGCGGCCACCGCGGCCGGGATTTGATGCCGCATCCGTGGGCGCAGTATTCGAACTCGTGTGTTCCCAGCAATTGTACAGGAAAGATATCTGAAGAACAAGGTCGTGTGTCTGAAAAAGTTGAGCATCGGCATCATTTATATTCCTATTATACGGCCCGTGGGAAAATACCTAAAACATAAGGGGGGATACTGGGATGCTTAGCCGTAATAGGTTAACATATACAAAAGGCGAGTTAAATTCGAGCAGCACTTAAGCACCGCTTTCAGAGTGCGATAACATAGCGTTAACGGTTACCCTCAGCGGTTCGGGTTCTCATTGCGTATCACTTCAGAAACCAGGACCCTGGGGTTTTTATTTTTGTTTTTGATTTAATATTCGTTTTTAACTTTCCACAGAAGACACGAAACCTTAATAAGGGAGTAATTACTCGTTGACATCCACCCAAGCGCAGTCATACGGCTACAAAGAATTTGTAGCCGTATGGCTGCGCTTTGCTGGATGTCAATAAGTAATTACTCCCTTATTACAAATCTACTCCACCTTAGAGGATTCGCCTAAATATTTAACCAAGACGAACCCTTCCTTTAAGTCACGTGAACGTTTCTCCATCTTCGTGTCTGACTCGCGACCCACGAGGCTCAAGTTCTTTTGGTTTGGTTTGGTCAAAGGGGTTTAACATCCTAAAGAGACTCATGCTATAAAAAACTCCGTAATGGAAGGTTCCGGAAATTTCAGCCAACTGGGGTTCTTTAACCTGCATCGCAGTTTCTGTTCCTGGGCGGTAACCACTATTTCTTTTTATCGAATAATGTAAATTTATTCGTTGTGTTTTATTCATGTTTAGACCTTGTAGTCACAGCGTCTGTCTTAGCTTGAGTTCCTCTAGGACGTTGACGTCCTTGTAGTCACTGTTTTTTAATGTTTTATTCACTTTAAATTCCATGTTTCAAGTCCGTGATGCTTTATTATCGACCCTCTAGACCAAACGTATAAGCTTTTTAATACGTACCATAAGAACACCGCGGGTTCCGTATAACAGCACCGTTGACATTACCGCGGTAATAAACAAAGCACAAAGACTTACGAAAAACTGCGCAACAAAACGTTAGTGACAAGCTATTTTGCGAGATTATTTATGGTATGAAGCAAATTATATGGCAAACGACGTTGATATTAAATAAACTGGAAAAAGTATGGTTGCTTAGACTATAAAAAAACAATCGTCTGTCTAGCGCTGCTGTATGATGCATCATTAAAAACGCTCCATTGATGTTACTTGTTAGCGACAACGAGACTACGCAGCCTGGCATTGCCGTTTCCTCAGACGTGACTTTCTCTGATCGTTTTAAAGAAATATAGATTTTCTCTCTGCACTACAACTTTTAGCCTCCTTGCTTCTACAGCAAGAAAATATTTGCTAGTCTTAAACGCGGCTTCCACGACAGGCAGCCTCTTCAAATATTAAAATTTGCTGCAAAGTGTAATAATTACACGGGACAACTTCCTTTCCACGATGACAGAGCAACACATCGAAGACCCATGTCTTCTCAAACCTCCAAAACTCCAAAAAAGCAAAATCTCAAACCTCCAAGTACAACCAAAAAGACCTGAAGTGCTGTCAATACCTCAAAAGCGAGCTCGGGCCCCCACATCAAGCAAGAAAGGTCTAGTCGGCAGTTGGGGTACGACGACGAGGATATCTGGGCATCGTCTACCCCATGTGTACCATGTGCAGCAGGGTATCATGCGCAGCACATACCGGTGCAGCACCGAAACGGTGGCCTGGTGGTAGAGCATATCCGCCTCGCATTCAAGAGGTACGGGGTTCAATCTCTGGTGCCGCCGCGTACCCACTGGCTTTTAAATGGGTACAAGCTTTCCCCTGGTCGGGTTCTCGGCTCTTCCGGGGTGAAATGTTTGGAAAAGGAGGCCATGAACCAAAAATGTTGGTTCAAGGAAAAAAAAGACCACATAACGGGCTTTTGCTGCGCGAGGCGGAGTTATTGTTATCCGACGGCGGAACGAATCACTGTCGCATCGGCGGAACTATTTGGGATCTGCGACCCCTTTGCCAAGCATTTCATCCCAGAAGAGCCGAGCACCAGGCCGGGGGAAAGCTTGTACCCATCGAAAAGCCGGTGGGTACACGGCGGCATCAGGGATCTAACCTGGTACCTCCCAAACGCGGATGCTCTACCACAAGGCCACCGCTTCGGTATAACCGAGAATTTCACCAAGAGTCGCGCTAGGAATCACACAAAGAATAGCGCGCACCATTTGACTGACTACTGTGGAGCAGAGGTGGGCAACCTCATGAGGTTTCGACCTCATGAGGTCAACCTCAACCTCAAAATGACCTCAACCTCACGGAGTGAGGTGAGGTTGAGGTGAGGTCGGCAACACCTGAAATATTTTTGAGTGAGGTCAGCAAATGAAACCTCAACCTCATGCGTGAGTTTGAGGTTGAGTGAGGTCGTAAATTACTGAGGTCGGCTTGTGAGGTCGAAATTATTGTTTCCCACAGCGATAAAATAGCCGGCAAAACACCTTTCATAATGCCTGTCGTGTACACTCTTTTGGCTACCAACGCGCACGTAGCGAACAGTTTGCGTCTGTGCGTTTGCGTTCGACACGAAAAAAAAAGGAGGAGGGGGGGGGGGGGCGTAAAGTGCAGCGCGGCAAACAAGTGGGGTCGGACGACGGCTGCAGACTCGAAAGAAGGTGAAACAAGGTCCCGCCACCCTTCCGAGCGAGTTTGGGAACTAAAGAGTCTGCGCAAACTCGAAGGGTTTCCAGACCTACGTGGGTGTGTCGGCTTTTCGGCGAAAAAAAAATCTAGAATAGTAGAAAAGAGGAAGCGCAAGATCCAGCAACCAAGGCATTGCTTAGGGAGGATGGCACGAGAGAGGAGGTCTCAGAGAGGCATATGGAAAGAACAAGGATGCAGAAGAGATGAGAGATAAATGGCTTGACGAGAAGTCACCCCACGAAGACTGTATTTTAGTAAATAAAATCTGCTTTTGCTATTGTATATGGTACGAGTTAAAAAGAAAGAAAGCAATAGGACGGTGGTTCGTAGCTGTATCAGTTCAATCCACTCTATTATTATTATTATTATTATTATTATTATTATTATTATTATTATTATTAGTCACTAGACATTAAATTAACCCTTACATAAAAAGATAAATTTAATGTGCCCTTCTCGAAGAATCATTGAAGAACAGACAGGTGACTGACGACTGCTTGCAGTCATTCCTTTCCCATACCCTACATGAGATTGCGTATTTTTCATTTACATGTTTGTTTATCGAGGGCCTCCCCTCCGTTTTACAGCTTGCAGCCAAAGCGCGGGCGCGCCTTTTGTTCGTAAGCTGGCTTCTGCTCCTTCGGCTCCGCAGCCGGTGTCCGATCTCAACTAGCGGACAAAGCGCGGACCCGGGAACCCCTCGGCATTTCTTGGAAAGTAAGCCACTGCACGCACGCGCGCCTCTGGGAGTTTGTGAGCTTTAGGTATTTTTGGGTGCGTTTGTGTCAACGGGGCCGAGAGTTACAAGGACAGTGGCAGTGTGGGCGAGAGAGCGAGATGTGTGCGCGGTGCTCGAGCGTGTGAATGCGCGAGTGAAGATCTGCGTGTCCTCTTCTCTTTAGTTTTTTAGTACACTTGCACCACCCCTATTTTTCCTCACTTCTTATTTTCGTTTTGTGTGGTCACTTACCAGTGCCCCCTCTCACGTTTGTGCACCCGCGTTTACTCACAACCGGCCGCTTTTCTGCGGTACGGCCAATCGTCACCCTTCCCCCTCCCCCCCCCCCCCCCCCTCCGCCTAAGAAAAAAAAAGACAAAAAATCAGAAGATACAATTCTCAGATTCTTCCTCTCGCAACATTCTTTTCTTTTTTTTGCTTCTTTAGCTTTTGGTTGTGCGCTATACCTCCGACTGGCGTATTCCTGTTGGTCTAAAGAATATTTGACGGTCACAAATATTGTAAGGTAACGCGAAGGTCGGACTTGGGGAATCAGGCTTTATTACAGACCTGAAGCCTTGGTCGCACACTGCAGCCAAACACACTCCGCGATGACGATGGGTATCTACAAGAGGGAGCAGGATGAAGATGAAGCAGCACGTTCAGCAGTGTGGAAGATGAAGCGCCACACAGTGCTCACACTATTTCGCCCGCGCAGTTCAAGCGGCCAGCCTGGCCGCAATTAGTCCGCAGGAATGCGCCGAACAAAAGGTTTCATACGTGAAACGTGGACAACTTCAGTGCCACGGTAACGACAGTCCGGAGGAGGGTAAACAGGGGAGACGCGATAGTTGACCGGGGAGGTTTTTGCAAGATGAAGCGCCACACAGTGCTCACACTATTTCGCCCGCGCAGTTCAAGCGGCCAGCCTGGCCGCAATTAGTCCGCAGGAATGCGCCGAACAAAAGGTTTCATACGTGAAACGTGGACAACTTCAGTGCCACGGTAACGACAGTCCGGAGGAGGGTAAACAGGGGAGACGCGATAGTTGACCGGGGAGGTTTTTGCAAGAACTGTGTAAGGACCAATGTAACGGTGCTGTAACTTGTCACAAAGGCCAGGAGTGCGTAATGGGGTCCAAAGTAACACCTCGTCGCCGGGACGGAACGAAACTTGGCGATGGGTTGCATCATAGCGGTACTTGCGGTCTTCCTGGCTAGCTTCCGTGTTGACGCGAGCAAGCCGGCGTGGTTTGGCCACTCGGGAAAGGAACTGGTCAGGAAGAGAGGATGAGGAACTGGCATGTGTAGAAAGAAAAGAGGCGTCAAGAAAGGTAGCGGGAGAACGGCCGTAAACGAGGAAAAACGGGGTGTAACCTGTGGTCCGCTGTACAGCCGTATTGTAGGCGAACGTAACAAAAGGAAGTATTACGTCCCAGTTTCGGTGGTCCTGGTCGACATACATAGACAACATGTCAGAAAGCGTGCGGTGGAACCGCTCAGTCAACCCATTGGTCTGCGGGTGATAGCTGGAGGTCAATTTGTGATGTGTGGTTGAGGCTTCAATAACTTCGGCTACAATCTTCGACAGAAATGTCCGACCACGATCGCTGAGAAGCACTTGAGGGGCCCCATGGCGCAGTACGAGCGATTCCAAAAAGAAGGTCGCGACCTCATGTGCTGAGCCATTAGGCAGGGAAGCGGTCTCAGCGTAGCGTGTTAGGTGGTCGACGGCGGTGACGATCCAGCGATTACCTCGTGCGGACAATGGAAGTGGCCCGTATAAGTCTATGCCAACAACGGCAAAAGGAGTAGCAGGGCAAGGTAGCGGCTGTAGTAGGCCAGCAGGAGGAGAAGTGGGCCGTTTGCGGCGCTGACATGGCAGACAAGAGGCGACGTATTTTGCCACACTTGAGGCGAGGCCTGGCCAGAAGAAACGGGCTTTCACGCGGTGGTAAGTTTTATGAAAGCCTAAGTGACCGGCTGTAGCATCATCGTGGAAAGCCGCCAGGATACGGGTGCGAAGCGCTCTCGGAATAACGGGGACCCAACGGGTGCCTTCGGAGCAATAAATATAACGGGAGAGCACGCCGTTGTCAAGTTTGAACTTTTGGAGTTGCCTGCGCATCCTAGCGGTAGGAGGGTGAGAAGCACCGGTGAGAAGGTTGATTAGGGAAATACAGTAGGGATCTGCTCGCTGGTTTGAAATAATGGCGTAGCGATCTGGAGCAGCGGCAAGAGTAGCACAGGTTAAGGTTGGGGCTCTGGACGACATTGGGACGTCGAGGGTGCACGCAGGAAGGCTCGAGGAAGCACTAGGTGGCGATTCTGATAGCGGGCAGCGGGAAAGAGCATCGGCATCTCGATGTTTGCGTCCCGATTTGAATATGACATCAAAGTGGTACTCCTGCAAACGCAGAATCCAACGGCCCAGGCGTCCAGTCAAATTTTTGAGGGTTGATAACCAGCACAGAGCGTGGTGATCGGTAACGATCGTGAAATGGCGGCCGTAGAGGTAGGGGCGGAATTTCTGAACTGCCCAAACGACGGCTAGGCACTCTTGCTCAGTGATGGTGTAGTTGCGTTCCGCTAGTGTTAGAGTTCGACTGGCAAACGCAATTACCTTTTCCCGAGAAGCGGTATCACGTTGCAGAAGTATGGCGCCGATACCGAGGCTGCTGGCATCGGTGTGAAGAATGGTGGCAGCAGTGTCGTCGAAGTGAGCGAGAACAGGGTCCGAAGTGAGGGCATTCTTTAGGGTTTGGAAAGCTTTTTCGCATTCTTCGGACCAATTGAAAGTAGTACGGTCTGTAAGGAGGCGGTGCAGCGGTGCAGCAATGGTAGCGAAATTTCGAATGAAACGGCGAAAGTACGAAGACAGGCCAAGGAAACTGCGTAGTTCCTTAGTCCGCTGAGGGCGTGCAAAGTTCAAAACTGCAGCAAGCTTGTCAGGGTCGGGTCGAATGCCATCGCGGCTGACGAGGTGGCCCAGGATCTTGATTTCTTTCTTGGCGAAATTACACTTTTTTGTGTTCAGCTGGAGACCGGCGGATGCCAGGCACGTTAATACTTGATCAAGGCGGCATAAATGATCAGAAAAAGTCGCAGAGAAAATAACTATGTCGTCCAGGTAGCACAAGCATGTTTTCCACTTAAGTCCTCTAAGAACAGTGTCAATCATGCGCTCAAACGTAGCGGGGGCATTACAAAGTCCAAAAGGCATGACATTGAATTCGTAAAGCCCATCGGGAGTAGCGAATGCTGTTTTTTCTTTGTCGGCTTCGTGCATCGGTATCTGCCAGTAACCGGAACGCAAATCCAAAGTGGAGAAATATTCGGCGCCCTGAAGACAGTCGAGGGAGTCGTCAATTCGTGGCATAGGGTAAACATCTTTTCGAGTGACTTTGTTAAGTGCGCGGTAATCAACGCAAAAACGCACGGACCCATCCTTTTTTTTGACCAAGACGACCGGAGATGACCAGGGGCTAGCTGATGGCCGAATAATGTCTCGCCGGAGCATATCATTCACATTATCTTCTATGATTTTACGTTCTGATAAGGAAACACGGTAAGGGCGGCGGCTAACAATAGAAGTACCTTCTGTAATAATGCGGTGCTGTGCAGAAGACGTTCGGCCCAAGGTCGGAGAAGTGACATCAAAGGAGGCTTGGTGTTTTCGAAGTAATTCCTGCAAAGCTTGGCGGTGAGTCGCAGGAAGGTCAGGATTGATGGTGCCAAAGAGAACACAGAGAGAAGCATCGGAAGAAGCTGCTGGTGAGGAAGAGGGGGCGGTAAGGGTGGTGAGGGACACCGGGTGAATGTCCAGGACACAAGGAAAACATGTCCCTTTAGTCAGCACAATGGGTTCTGGGGAAGTGTTCGAAGCAGCGACAAGCGCTGTGCCATGCTCAAACCGAACAAGACTTGGTGGTAGCGCGATTCCGCGGGTCAGATGGCGATCAGAAGGCACGATTAGCACATCTCCGTTATCAATGTCAGCAGAAGTAAGCGCGACAAGTTGTTCGCATCCAGGGGGCAACACTGAGTTAGTAGCGGCAAGCAGGCGATAATGGGGCTCGGGATGTTCAGAAGACGGATCGCTCTCGTTCATGTAAATGATCCTGTCGCGACACGAAATGCTGGCTGATGCGGCAGACAGAAAATCCCAGCCTAAAATAATTGGGTGAGCGCACGATGACATCACGGCAAATTGTACATGGTGGCGGACACCGTCAACAAAAACTCGCACAGTACACTTAGCAGAAGGCCGAATTATTGCACCATTAGCTCCACGGAGTTCAGGTCCATCATAAGGCGTTTTCACTTTTCGCAAGCGGGAGCACAAGTCAGTGTGTATCACAGAAACAGCGGCGCCCGTGTCAACCAAAGCTTCAACAGATAATCCTTCAACCCGCACTAAAATAATATTCCAGGGACGTTCCGGAGGATTTTTGGGATGGCCGAAGAGTGCAGTTTTCCCTCCTAAAACTGCAGTGGTCAGTTTTCCGACAGGCGGGGGGTCGTCAGAGAAGCTTGACGGAGAGGCGAGGCTGAGCGGCGAAAAGGCGAAAGAGAACGGCGTCTTGAAGGCCTGTAACCAGCAGGCGGAGCGGGGCTTTCTGGCGGGGGTGATGAACGTCGGGGATAATCGGGGAATGAACGGTGGTTAGAGCCGGAAAAGCGAGGAGGGTAGTCTGCTTCAAATGATTCGTAGCCGCGGCGTTCATTCTGGAGCCTGCGACGACAGAAGCGGGAAATATGGCCTCGGTACCCGCAGTAATAACACACAGGGCGGGCTGGGCGCCAGTTGGGGTAGTATGTCGGCGCTGCGGCAGGTGGTGCCAATGCAGCGACATGAGCAGTGGTAGGCGCCGGTGGCGTAGGCGCTCCAACTGCGGGCGGCAAGGACGTGATCTGGGCGTACGTTGGCACCTGACAAATGGTAGGAGCGACCGATGTTGGCGGGGAATAGGTCATTGAGGCCAGCTCTTCTTTAACAATGCTACGCAGGCCGGCACTTGAATTATGTGGCTCAGATGCAGGGCGGCACAAATTACCTTGAGCCGAGAGCTCTTCACGAATTAATTCGCGAATAAGCACACGGAGGTCAGCTTCGGCAGTGAAACCAAATGAAGTGGGATCAGGCTGCAGGCGTATTGACTGTAGTTCGTCAAGGCGTTGACAAGTGGATATGATGGCATCGATTGTGGTAGGGTTCTGCACGGCCAGGGCGTTGTAGGCGAGTGGCCCAATACCTTTAAGGACGTGCCGAACCCGCTCGGCCTCTGGCATTGTGTCATTGATGCGCCGACAAAGTGAAAGTACATCTTCTATATAAGAGGTGTAGGTCTCATTAGGCCGCTGAAGTCGGGCTTCTAGCTTCTTCTTGGCGGACTCCGTGCGAACAGTAGGAGCGCAGAAAATCTGGCGTAACTTTTGTTTAAAGGTAGCCCAGTCCGGAATCGTCGACTCATGATTTAGAAACCACGTTTTGGCCACATCCGTCAAATAAAAGGACACATTAATTAATTTAAGAGAATCGTCCCATCGGTTGAAAGCACTGACCCGGTCGTAGCTGTCGAGCCAGTCATCAGCGTCGTCGCCGCGGAGACCGGCGAACATCTGCGGGTCGCGCTGACGGCTACTGACAGTCCAAGTGGCAAGGGGAGCTGGAGTCGAGTTGGTAGCAGCCGGAATAGCGGAGTGGCCTTCTTGTGTCATGACGATGGTGGTCGGGGTCAAACGGCGGCCAGAACGAAGCTCCAGGTGGATGCAGGTGACGAAGCAGCGGGGAAATCAAGGCGCACCTCCACCACGTGTAAGGTAACGCGAAGGTCGGACTTGGGGAATCAGGCTTTATTACAGACCTGAAGCCTTGGTCGCACACTGCAGCCAAACACACTCCGCGATGACGATGGGTATCTACAAGAGGGAGCAGGATGAAGATGAAGCAGCACGTTCAGCAGTGTGGAAGATGAAGCGCCACACAGTGCTCACACTATGTTCGACGTTTCACTGCATACCTTCGGGGGTTCGCATCCAGCAGTGCCAAGGACACACAAGCATTACAGCGGGAATTAGGTCAAAAGTCACCATATCAAAAAAAATAAAAACAAAATTTGAAGAGTTGAAACTGACCAATTTAAACTGCCGTTATTAGGTCAGCTTGCTATGAATCAGTAGCCCCGCTGGCAAATGTTCATTTCAATTTTTTTACTTTACAAGTAAGCCTCATCATATTCAGTGTTGTTTAAAATTTATGTCGTCATTCTGGCGTGTCACCGCACAGGACTTGTGCCATGACGTTTCATAGCTATAGTGTTCTCAAGTGAAAAACCTTTTCTTTTTTTTTTCTTTTTTTGAGGTCGAGCGACCGACCTCAAACTCACAGTTTGAGTTTGAGGTGAGGTTGAGTGAGGTCGATGGTGGCATCAGAAAAATTGAGGTGAGGTCACCTGGTCAAACCTCAACCTCAAAGCGTGAGGTTAAGGTTGAGTGAGGTCAGGAAATTTTTATTGAGGTTGAGGTGAGGTTGCGCGTTTTGAGGTCAAATGCCCACCTCTGCTGTGGAGAAGACCACTCTTTTACGATAGGAGAATGCGTAAGCGCTTTCTGACAGCGCTGCTCTCTCCATGTGGCTCGGAGGCAGAGGCGACCAACCGGTACAAGTTACCTGCAAATTGTAGTGATTTCATCCGCACTTGACAAATGACGATGCGCTTGACAGCGGAAGGGAGAAAGGACGAATTTGCTGGAAATGCTTTGTGAATTTGCGCGCCTGCCTGGGCGAGGTGTGACGAGCGGAAGCGGCGAGGCCTTTAAATCAAGATTGAGCATAGCTTCAGCAATATGCCTGCGGCGCATTTGATTTTCATCATGTCCTTCCCGGATTCCGGGGCCAACCCGCTCTCTGACTTCTGCCAATTTACGAGAGAATGGCGCATGTCTTTGGAACGGTCATATCGTGACTCTCCCGGTGGTGGTCTGTCGCTGTGAACGGTGAAGAATGTGATGTTTGTTTCTGCCTCTCCTTTATTTCTGTATTGTTAAACGGCTTTGTCAGCGCTAGCCCCTCTCCTAATTTCAACTTTGCATGTTACCATTGTTTTTTCTTAATAGTGTACCTGTCCTCATGTTTAGCGTGTATTTCCTCTTTATCGTCTCTCGCTATACAAAGATTGTTTTGAATGTTATCGCTGGTTCCGACCCATTCTGAGACTAGAAACCGGCGAAAGTTTGGCCCCAAACGGCCGCCTCATTTCTTCACTACAGGAAGCTGGGCTCCCACTCTGTGTCATGCAATCCGGAAGCATCTTCTGTTAGGCCGGAACAATTAACTCCACATGCTCTAATATGGACTGGGAACACACACTCCAACGAGTCGCGCATCATTAATTTAATTTTAACGGGTGACACCGTGACGGGGTGACACCTATTCTTGTTTTTTTTTTATAGTAGCAAAATCTCTCACCAGGCTGTAGTATGTGAAATCCTGTTTGGTGCATTGGACACCGTAAACTGCGATCGCACCAGGAACATCTGGTACGTAAAACTTATGCACGGCCGCCGAGAAGGAGACCATCACACGAACATAGCTTGCGATGGACACGTGGGTCAACACTTCTTTGGCCGCGAACTGCGAGAAGCAAAAAAGAGAAAGACGCTTCATCTCCTCCTTCAGTGCTATAACGTGAAAACGTTAATGGCTGCAGAAAGAGTTCCCTTCGCAAATCTTCGTTCGCGTACGTAATCTAATAATTTTGCTTTTTTTAATGCGAAAGCATTAGTAAACTACGTTACCGCCGGAAGTGTCCGCAAATGTGTCTTTGAATACCAGTTCCTTCATGACGTAATCAGCAAGTGACATCATCAGTCAATGACCGGATGTCAGTTTTAAGTTATTGGATAAAGAAGTGCTGTATAATCAACGAGTCATGACAAATTTGACATGAAAGTGCCGCGTCATGTAATTCGTTACTCATGTGTGTCATGAGTATGAGACAGAAAGTGCTGGTCGAAAATTGGCGGTCGAATCTTTGAGTCGACAAGTACACGTAGAAACGAGCCGACTGGGAGCCACGAACGTAGCGCCAACGCCAATGCTTTCGCATTCTTACAACGCAATTTTTTTAGTGATCTAGTTTTTATCTCATGAACGCACATGAGCAAAACGTTTATGACCATCTCGATTGAATGTATGCTCTCGATTCACCCAAGCCGTACAGATATGCCTGCGTGGCCTAAGAGCAGCGTGTCTGACACTGTAACTATACGTGTCGCCATAGGTTCCATTCAGATCTTAAAATGTCCCCTAAAAAGACCTGCCCAAATTGGAAGCTCCTGTCAACTCGGCCACGTCATGTGCACCCATGATATTACACAATCCGACAATCAGTCTCAGTTTTCCTTGTTACCTGCCTACGACAAGCTGCTAGAGGCATGCCAGTCAATGTTCCCTTACAACGCCGGAGATAGATCATCTGAACAACGGGTCCCTAGGCGGCCGAGTTAGAACAAATGGAGCGTTTCTCGCGTTCCAACAGTGCAAGAATAGTTGCCGTCACTCAGCATCTTTGCAATCATATTATGTAGCTGCTACTCCTGCGCTGTCAACTTCTATCCAGTTACCGCAATAAGTCTTTTATGAGTCGTCAGATTAGGCTTCTTTAGACTACACATTAGACAACCACCACTGGTTTCTGACTTACCCGGCTTCGATAATATGCTCATTATATCTATCAACAGGGGCATACAAGGGGAGCTGCATCCTGCCAACAGTTTCCATCCTATGCTTCCAAACAGGCTTAAGCCATAGCAGTGCATTCATCATGATCAATGATTTTCAAAATGCTCATTTTTATTGTTCTGATGAGGCAACTGTTCTGGTGCTTGCTGTGAGCCTCTCTATTCAGTTTATTTATTTATTTATTTATTTATTTATTTATTTATTTATTTATTTATTTATTTATTTATTTATTTATTCCTTAAAGGTCTCCTGTGAGACCTTACATGATTTAGTCCTCGTATAAATACCTACCTGTACCCATGGGAACTTAGAACAATGCACTTGGTAAATAAATGGTGCGGCCTTAGGTTTAAGGTTGACTACGATCGTTCCCCAAATATAGACGTCTTAAAAACAAAACAAAAATTAATAGGGGCAATATCAGGTGAAAAGCAGCCTACCATGCGACTCACAAAGTAATTAGCGAAAGTGATATCCTTATTGTGCAAAGTTTTTAGAATATATTGCTTCACGAACGCCTCTCTGAAATTTTGCGCAGATGATCTGTGTTCATGCGGAAACACCACTTACCAAACTGAGGTCAGTGAACCGAGAACCATGCAGAGGCGTGGGGCCCTCAGAACTGCATCCATTCTCAGCGAGGGGCGGCGATGGCACTTGGTCGGTGTATTTCATCGAGTGGGTGTTGACGACTAGTAGGTTAACCTTAAAATATCTGAAGAAAAAATTAATTTAAGGGAGGACACTTAGGACCCCTTACGTGTGCGTTGAAATAACGAATGCTACAATGTGAGCCTTCCTTCTTTTGCTTTTATTCGTCGAAATGATTTGTTGTTCTGCATTGTTTTCTGCTCGATATTTCTTGCTTTAATTTTTTCGCCCTTTTTTTTCTCTCATCTATATTACCGTGCCTACTATCACTATTTTTATTCAATGTCGGCAATGAGTATACCAATTTACTTTCTATTTGTCTTTATGGATCACGTGATTAGTTCACTGACGTCACGCTGGTGAAAACTTGCGGTAAACGGTGAAGTTAGGTTCTGTTGCCAGTGGAGCATATAACGCGTTTGCCATAATGTGAGCTTGCTTCCTATGTTAATCCTATTTCTTTTTGTAAATTATTTTATACTTCGTTACCTATAAGTACTCTATTATATTATTAATACTTAAAATGTAAGTTTCGTTTCTTTTTCTACCATTTTGTCTTGACCGCTGTCACTATTACTACACCATGTCTACAATGGCTATTCTAGCGATGTGACACAGGTGCCCACTTTTGCGATGGAATGCGACGCCTGGTTCCGTTGACATTGGGGCAGATGAGGCACCTGCCGTAACCAAGGAGGACAGAGTTCAGCGGTTCCCAAAATGTAACGAATGAACTTCTTGCGAACGGGTAATTAAGACATCAATGTTTACTATTCAGACGTCCCTGATGTTATGCAGGTTTAATGCTGCTTTAGTTTTTTTTAAATATTGCCAGTGTTCACCAGCAGATGAACCTCAAGGCCTATAGGGAGCTTGCATGAAGCGATGCATGCTGGGTAATCCGCCATGATGTTGTCGTTGACAGCAGACGACGCAGCACTGCCACACTAGCCTCGTCTACGTGGTCGCGAAGTGCGCGCAGACGATGCTGGCGCGACCGGACAGGCCGACTGCGGTTTCTTCACGATTTCAAAACTACGTCTGCATGAATGCGAGAAGGCAAACATCCCTCCAGCGATCCCGATGCGAATGGCTCCAACACACGTGAGACTGACGCCGATCCGGGCAAGTATCAAAAACTACTCGCCAGAGTAAGAAATTATGACTGCCGGCGATGTCGACGGGCAGCCGGATCCAGACGCCTACTGCGGTAAGTCGTTCGTGCGTAGCTTGAACAGGCCCGCGACGCACTGCTTTGCATTTCTCCATAGCGCGCCAGATTTTTCTGGCAGAGCGCCGACGCACACGTTCCCCGGGAATCTGCCGACAATCTCACGCACGTAAGTGCAGCGCACAAAAGGCCGCGTGTTTGCTCGGTGGATCGTCGAAACCGACAAGGCACTTGCTCACTTCAGCCTGGCTGCGCTGCCCGCCGTCTGCTGCCAGCGACACCATCATGGCGGATTACCCAGCATGCATCGCTTCATGCAAGCTCCCTATAGACCAACGCCGGACTTTGCCGAAAGAGGGGTTCTAAAAGAAGGCTTAGTGGCCATAGGAATACATGAACCAAAAGATTTTAAAGCAGTTTTCTGATTTCACACTGCACCTGTGATGCCATTTCGTGCCAAGTCTACTCTGAACATCGTAGAAAACACTGTGAAAATATGAAACCTCATTACAGAGATGGACTATATTTAAAATATCGCGATACATATACGGATACAAGTCGGGAGCACCACTCATGCTTACACATGCAAGGAAGACTTACCAAAATAATTTTCTGGTTTCGAAGAGCACCACTAAACCCGGCACATGGTTAAAAGTTGGGGTATGTTTTGTAGAAAAAGCTTGACAAAGTATGCCGCGTCATTCTGAAGCTAATCGATTTAAATTTGCCTCGAGCAAAGTCGCCTTGTTGAGACCGACGTAGCCGTGAAACGATCATTATCTGGTGGATATGCTTCTCGCAATCGCGACAGCTTCCCGAGTTGTCCGACGTGCAGCAGCGCAGACTGAATTCCCTCGTAAATATTGCCGCTCAAATGACGCAAAGTTTTACGCTGAAGGCAGTCCTTGCACAGCGCGATAAATGAGCCGCACGCAGCTGCAGGCGACCAAAATGCCCCGTCTGCACGCTCACACAAGCCGCATTCTCATCCGCGCTCGAATAGAGTATCGTCTGCGCCGCCGTCTGTTACAGTGAGCCGTTCACTTTCGGTTCCTTGTCATTATGTTTGAGAAGTGCTTTTTTAATTTAGATTTCCCGAGGCCGCACATCTTGAACGACCGTTATTAGTAAGCACATTCAGTGCATCTGGCAGCATATCAGGCTACAAGACAAGCTTGTGGGATTCGGAGAAACGCCCAGCGGATACCGGGCCTCTCGGCGATACGTACGGCTTCATAACATGTATATTTTTAGAGGCCTTTTAAATGTAGATTGCCTCCGTAGGGACATAGCATACTTCGTAATGCAATTCTTCAAATCTCTCGCCAACGATTAACGACCGGCCACCTCTTCTGGTGCTCGACAACATGAAAAACAAAAATGGTGTGGTGAGCTGTGTTTACATGTGTTTCCATGGATCGCTCTCATAACTAGCACCCCCATAGGTTTATTCACAGTGTTGTAAAGATACCGCACTTCTGAAATGGTGTTTCAAGCTTTCATAATCTGTTCTATAGGATGTTCGTGGTTCTTACTACCAAGCATCAACCACATAGGACCCCCTGAAATTAGAAACCTGCTTTGAAATCTTTCGACTCAATGTATTCCTATGGGCGCTAAGCCTTATACGTTTTACCACCAGGCTGCTGCTACGTCGTGAGCACCCCCTTTTTTGTAAAGGTGTTTCATCTATAGGTTGCAATGCTGCAATCGCACTTCTTTTGTGAACAATGTAATAAAAGAAAGGAGTTGGTTCTTCTTTTTTTACTTGCAATTTTTCTTTATTTCTTGCTCTTCAAGGTGTTGCGTACTCGTAATCGGCAAAAAAAGTTACGAGTAACTAGCGACTAAAGTAGTGAAAGGCGAAAGCCTGACTGCCGCATTCTGCTACGCAACTAGCACTAATTATTTAAATAATTACGCATTAGCTAATTATTTACCCATTAGGTAGGTAAATAAATAGTAAATGATTAGTCAATAATTAGTTGAGCAATGAATTACTGAACTATATATATTATTAATTTCATATTTACTCATTATTTAGTAATTACTTATTCTTGCCATATGACCATATAAGGCAAAATCCGCCTTTTGCGCGAGTTTTCTGCGCATGAGCGAAGTCATAGCGGCGACCGATGGAAACACCTTGGACGGCGTCGACGGCGTTTCTCGGCGCCGCCAGTGCACGATGGCTGGCGGCACCGGGCGGCACGGTTACCGTCATAGACTTGGCAAAGCGATGCCAACCGCATCTGCAACGCACGGTTGCCACTCTCTAGGCGTGCCGGGTTGCAAGACGCGGTTTTTCAAGTTTCCTTCGGCGAGTCGAGACCAACAACGACGTGAAGCTTGAATTAGGGCCACCAAGCGTGAAGATGTGAATGGCCGACCTTACCAACCGACTGCGTATTCTCGACTGTGCGAAAAACACTTCGTTGCAGGTATGTATGCATCTAAAGGAAATGTGCATGATGAAAAGTGTCTACTGGAGTTTGCACCAAGCCTGTAACCACCCAGTGATAGCCGCAATGAGCATTTGTTCGGCGCATGTTTACTTTATGTGCGACGGAGCCTGATGGCGATGTATTTAGTCGTTTGTTTTGTTTATGTGCGAAGGGGCCGGATAGCGCAGACATCACAGGTGACTGTGTGCGCTAGACCGTAATATTTAGCAAGTTTTATCGCGACTACCGCCTGACTAAAAAGAAAAAAATGGGCGTTTGTTGTGATGCACCGCCGTTCATGAGCCAAGTGGTTGAGCTGGTCATGAGGCTCGCGAATGGCAGCGCATTACAACAAACGCCGTATTTTTTTCTTGTTAGTCAGTTGGCAGTCACGATAAAACATGCTAAATATTACGGCCTAGCGCACACAGCCTCCTGTGATATCTGAGCTACGTAGCCCTTTCGCAAATAAAAAAGGAAACGACAAAATACATCGCTATCAGGCCCCGGCACAACTAAAGCAAACACGCATCGAAGAAACCCTCATTGCAGCTATCACTGATGCGTTACAGGCTGGGTGCAAACTCCAGTAGATACTTTTCATCATGCATATTTCCTTTAGATGCATACATACCTGTAGTATCTGTGTTTCTGCCACTCGGAGCATATGACGCACTTGACACTCTTGCACGACGCACAGTATTTTGTTTTACCTTACAGGCTCGCCTTCGTGCTTGCCAAAGCATTCGGATTTTGTTCCTTCGGTGTACGCAATCAGATGCACTTCGTTAGGGAGCTTGATAATCGTAGTCTTCGTCCAACCGTTTAAAACGGCAAGGAAACCGCCCGGCACTATTGAGTCTCCTGGAGGGTTCATGCTCGTTCACTCGCAGAGTGGATCGCTCTGGACGTAGAACAGCGTTGGGTCCTGATCGAGATGCGCATCCCATATGTAGGAGATGCACATGTGTCATCAAGTCGTTGATTCCGCAGAATTCGCGGCGGAGGCAGAAAGGTTGTGGATCCTTTCACAACAGAATGACCACTTTCTGTGCACCGAGAACCTTTTCACTACTGCGACCACATCCGTTCTGAGGGCAGAATCCGGCTACAGCGCTGAATCATCCCTTGCCAGAAAAATGCCGCGCGTTTCCGGCAGGTGTGCATTCCGGCCAGGACAATGCCCTTTTCAGGAGGTGTGTATAAGTACCTCTCAGTCAAGCTTCGTAGATGAAATCCTATAGCTTTTAGATGACGCGATGAGGAAGCGATGCCAATTGCACGATGCCGGCGCCGCGGTGACCGCATTGTGTTCGCTAACTCAAGACACCCCGCGCATATGCGCCGCTCAAGTCACAGCAGACGATTCCACCTAGCTCTGCAGCATCAACAAACCCCTGGCTGCTTTGCCCTTTGAGGGGTGAACCTGCACGCTGAGAGCGTCTCATTCTGTCACGTCGAACACGGCCCACACTACACGCTCTTACAATACGAAGACAGTATATGCGCGCGTTATGAGTGGATAGTGAAAACACTGTAACATTCCCCCATACTGCGTGAACATGATATACTGCAATCACTGTTACTACTTTCCGCCCCGATGGCAAACGTGGGGGAGCTTTCGCTTCTACCTGCGTTGGCGTGACCATTTCGTATGGTGCGCTTTCGCGTCGTCTGCTATACTGCCGTCCAATGTGTTTCTAACCAGCTCCCGCATGATGGCGCCACATCATCCGGCAAAAGGAGGATTCGCGCATACTGTGATGGTGCTCAGTGATTAGTCGAGACCTCTATGCCGTCATCCCGCCTCGGCCAATCAGGGCCGCCGCAAAAGCGGGACATATTTTGTCCACGACAGCATGAGCCATTAAAGGCTTCAGCCTTAAAATACGCCCGTCGTCAGTAACCACAATGGCAATGACAATTGAGATTATTCCAAACTGTCGGTTCTGATGACGAATACCGAACGCCCCGATCCCAATGAGAAAATACGTCTCATTACCAAAATAGGCAGCAACATACTACCTTCCAAGGTCGTTGAGGGCGTAGGTCAAGTTTTTCTGGTCGTCCTTGTAGTTCCTGGTCATGAGGTAGACGCCAGCTAAGACGTAGGGCACTAGCGTCAGCTTCTCTCGGAAAGCGGCCAAGACGCGCTGCAGGTACCACACCCTCTGCGAATAAAGTTAGACCACTAGGGGCCGCAGTTTTTCGCACGCCTCTTTAGTCGTCAAACCGACGCCCGCTGTTATGGGTATCGGCCATTCATCTCGATCCTACTAGCCCTGCCCAGCGTCGGTCGCAGCCAACCCACACCCACAGATTACCACATTTCCGTCGTCGAAATCAACCATCTTTTCAGAAGTTATCTTTGCTGCGCAGCAAAGACGAGGCCTTATTAAAGAAGAACTGAAACCTGACTTAGCTGCGTATTTTCTTTCTTATTCAGTTGCTGGGAATTTGGGCCGTAATATATGACGAAGTCAAGTCTTGTAGCGCATTCCGTTTCAAGGGGAAATCTAGATAGCTTTTTGTAATCGGATTTCACATTCAAAAGCGACTCACGTAATCAGGCACATGATACACACGGGTTCCGGAATATTTTCCACCGTCTGGGTTTTTGGTAACCTGTACTGACATCGCGTGCTACACGAGCACCTTGTTTTTTGCCTCCATCGAAAAGAGGTCGCCGTGGGTCGGATTTTCTCCTGAGGCGTTATTTTATGCAGTCAACCGCCCTAACCTCTCAGTAGCTGGGGTGTTGAGTTTTGAGCCCAAACGAAAAATAAAATTGATTTTCCTTTTGGAGGTCAGGCACCGACTCGAAGATATAGCTATCTCACTGTGCCGCGGCAACTGCTTTTCTGCGGAAGCGAACAGCGTGGTGCTCTTTTGCGGTGCGAGGTCAGTGGATATTAAAACTCAAAGTGGTCGAATTTATCTGGTGCTCTCGAATACGGCGCCTTGCATTAGCCGAGTCCTTTTGGAAAGACAAACCCTGTGAAAACTCTAAAGTGTTCCTTATGATCTAAGATAGAACGAGTTGTGGAAGATTGTTATAGGCAAAGCCAAAAGAAACAAAACAAAGGTTAAATAAAAGATAAAATGTTCTAACAAGAAGAACCACAAATATAGCTATGTCTCGCTCAAATAGATTAGAAATTGTGCTTTTAATAATTTCGTGCCTTATTGCTTGGAATAAATGATATCTTTCTCAGTACATGAGATCTGCACATCCACCCGATTACAAGAAGTAGGACTGTAGGTCAATGCGCCAACAGGCACCTAGAGTCGTGCCGAATTCAAATTCATGCTCTAAGGAGTATGCACCTACGTCACAATGGTGGCCATTTCGTGGCACACGAAGTATGCCGACAGGCTGCACACGTATCTAATCATTTATCGCTATCCGTTCCAGCTTGAGCTACTGAAGCTCTGCTCAGCACCACAAAATGGCGTCCGTTACGTCTCTTGAATACCTCATACAACACGGACGAGTTTCTCATGTCGAATCTGTAATGCCACTAATCTTTTCTTCGGAGAAAAAGAACAGGGGTGAATGCCTGTGCGCGTCTGTACATATGTACGTATGAATGAGCGCGCGTACGTATGTACAGTACGTAAGTATGCATGTATTTGCTGTATGTACGAATGTGTGTATGCATGTATTTTGAGGCACCGCCTGAGCGTCATTTATAAAAGGCCCACATTTATCGTGGGTTTCGAGAATATAGAAGATGAACCAAGACGGTTATTGATGTTTCCAAATCACAGGTGAGAATATATGTACCCCGTTCGCATAAATCTCCAGAAAAGAAACCGACTATTCCGGCGGCGGCTTAAAGAGACGAAAAGCGATTGGCGTAGCCCTTCATCCGCAAGACGCGCAAAGTATCCTGGGAGCGTCGACGCTGATAAGTTAGGGTGTACGAGGGGCTAGCCGGTTGTAAACGATAAACGCCTGTTGGAGAGCAGTGCAATACCCATTCAAAATGTGGATTAACGTTTACTCAAGCGAGGATTCCAGGCTGGTGTCCTCAGGGGAATTTATCGCTGGGCCCAAAAATACTGCATGACTAGCCATAGCGGCGATTGCATTTTTTGAGTGGCTTCCGTGTTCACGCGGAGAAGCTGCCGCCAATGGGTAATCTCACAAAGATCCTAGTCGCCCAAAGAGGCAGCGCGAGAGGAGGTGGCAGAAAAGAAGGGGATCTCGAAGACTGCGGAGATGACGTGGTCATAAATTAGGAAAACAAATGTAGTAGAGTTAGTGTAAGCATGACAAAAGACAAAACGTAGTCCCACTTTATGATGAGAGCTGATGTACTTGGGCAGCATGTCGGTAAACTTACTGTGAAAGTGATCGAGGAGACCATTCGTTTGAGCTATATAGCCGGAGGATGTGGACAGTGCGCGCGCCCCACCATACTTTTTAAAGGACATGGGAAAGAAATGTATTCCCACGGTCACTAATCAGGAGATGTAGAGCACTGTGGCGCAAGGCTATCACAAGCAAAATAACGTCTGCGTCTACAGAAGGAGATCATTGGCAGCAACGACCCGTCAATGGCCGGTAGGCGTCGGGGCAGCTGACCGAACTATACTCGGGGACAGCTTTCTAGTGTTATGCAGCCAAGGCCAGGGGGCAAGGTTTTCGTCCTAGCGTTACTACACCAAGGCGTTCTGGCATATTTGGCCTCAGTTATTTTTCGGTTTCAGTTGTGGATTGAATTTCAACAACAAGTTTCGAGCGGTAACTGCTCAGAAATGTGTTTCTTTACCCCACGGAAGGCCTAAGTGAACATAAATTTGCCGTTAGTGAATATCCCAAGCAACGTAGATCGCCATGGCGCAGCCATTGAATTTGGACGTCGTAGAGTACTCATTAAAATGAACTACTTTAACGCTATACTGAATTGTGTGTAGTATAATTCTGATGTATTAATAACGAGAATATTTTCGTCATGATGTAAGATTCCAGAGTGCGATCCGCGAAATTTCTGAATGGGCTATATTCTGCAGCGCAGTAAGCTGATGCAGTTCGGCTCTGTAGCTTTAGCTGCATACCCGCAGAAAGTTGTCCCCGAGCATGGGCCGTCAAAAGGCACGATTGTCAAGAAAAAGGCTGGAAGGAGCGATCAGGGAGGAATGCTGTTCACTTGCATTGCCAGTAGAAAGTCCAGGCCAGACGTAGCACATCTCTTAATGGGATAGAGAAGTGAACAAGCGTTGAGGAGAAGCCTCAGTTCGCAAACTTAGCCAACGTTTTGACAATGGGTCTTGTTTACGTCTGGGCCGCGCAATCATCCACAGGCAAGGATTTAATGCGCTTTTGCTTCCGAAGAAGAAAAGCGACGGAGGGAGGAAGAGAAAAGAGGGAAGGAAAGACAGCAGCATGTCAAGGAGTGAAAGTATGTTTCCTCCTGGGTATCCCATTCTATGAACCTATAACTGGTGATCTCATCACCTAAACATAAAATAGGAAGGCAGCAGCAAGAGTGGTACAGTGAGATGTAAATAAGGAAGATTATGAGACAGAATCTAAAGCAGGTTGTATGCTGCCAGATGTTTGTTGGAAGGTGACAGGCACGCATAAGGGACTTGATACGCATGGCAGCTGAAGCGAGATAGTTTAAGAGCTTTCCGAAAGGGGTTAACTACCAGCACAGCCTGAGAATGTTCAATAAAAAATAAATACGAGGGAAGGACAATGACAAAAAACATACAAGAAAAATTTGTTGTGGTTTAGCTCTGGTTAACCCTAGTTGAATTGCGAAAGCAACGACGAAAGCTTCTTTTGCCTGCTACATTATTCCCCCATCACGCCCTATCAGTGTAAGGTGCTACATTATTGGGGACAATTAAGCTCATCCTTTATGGGTATGACGCGAGAGGGTAAGCTGCCAAGCCACATATGAAGTCGCGCTTCAACCAAGGATTATGGACGTGCCTGCGTGTCGTAGGCGTTAAGAGAATGCAAACGGTTCTGGCAGGCTGATATCACCCTCTAATATTGAAGGAGCGACCAGAATTGGCAGCTCCTGCCCGTGGGATAGGGGTAACGTAAATTTAAATGTCATGACAGGCTGATTTCTTTATGAGGAAGCCGTAGCTACGCCTTTCAAGGCGTAGCTGCGGCCATCCGAGGTCTCGCTTTGGCTGTCGGAGGATTGCTTTCGCAATAAAAGCCTACTAACAGGCCACCAAATCCTTTCCAGCAGCATCCGCAAGATTATCATGCCACCAATCATCTTACATTGAGACATCACCGCTATCATCTGCTTCCGCTTGCGGCGTCCCTTCATTTTATTGTGAAAGCAATACTACGACAGCCAAACCGAGACCTCGAGTGACCGCAGCTACGCCGTGAAGAGGCGTAGTTACGCTTTCCTCATAAAAAGATGAGCCTGCAAAAGTACTGTGAGTTGAGCTAGCTGGTGCATCATTTTTTTTTTTAAATACACAGCGCAACAAACATGGGACAAGCGAGTAGACGGGAACAGCGCTGTTCCCGTCTACTCGCTTGTCCTATGTTTGTTGAGCAGTGTATTTAAAAAAAAAAGATGAGCCTGCCATGACATTTGAATTCGCGTCGCCCCTATGCCACAGGCAAGAGCTACCAACTCGGGTCGGGGGGGTCCTTTCATATGGAAGGGTGATATCAGAATCAGCATGCCAAAACTGTTTGCATTCTCGTTACTCCTGCGACACGCAGGCACGTCCATACGGCTGGGTTGAAGAGTAACTTTATGTGGGCTGGTAGCTTACGCTCTCGTACCATACCCTTAAAGCATGAGCTTACGCGACCCCACTAATGTAGCATCTTACACTGCTAGGGCGTGATAGGGGAATAATACAGCAGGCAAAAGAAGCTTCCGCGTTTCCTTTTCTTCTTATAATACTGCAGCGTGTGCAACAGCAGCCGCTAGGCAGCTGCTCATCGAGAGTCTCGTGCGCGGATTCGAAGAAATGGCCCCGTGGCGTTCGACGAGGAGAAGCTGAAGTTTGCTGTTGTCACTCGGTACTCTAGACCTGCACTCCTGTGCCTACTAGATCAACCCGCCATTAAAAACCAACCTTCTGGTTGCGGGCCAAAACGGCTACGTGACAATACCTTGCTACTGGGAGGCTGCCCTTCTAGCCACACAACCTGCAGATCAGTTGCAGCTAGTCGAGTGGGTTAATCTAGAAGGAAGAGCCAGAGGGCTCCTGGACTAAGGAGTCTTCCTGGCAGTGTTTACATTTTCTTTATTTAAATAAAGTATTTTCCTCCTCCTCCTAAATTACTGACGGCGGTGTCGTTGTTGTACGCTAGCGACACTCGGATACGAAAAAGGGAGACACTACGAGAAGACAGCTTCTACACGCAGGGTGGCAAATGCAAAGTGTGTAATGCTGAAATCTATACTGGCGGAGTTTAAGTCACGAGCAACGTTTTGGCAAATGATGGTGGAGAAAAGCCCCTTTATGCGGTAGTAAGCATCAGACAGCTCAAGGAATTGCGAGGATTATCAGAGTGGTGGAAAAGGCGCTGCAATGACGCTAGCCTATGTAATATGTTTTTACATCCACACGCCAGTGGTTATTTTGCACCCACATCCCACGTGATGTAGAAAGGAGTTGGTGGTCATCGCGCAACAACAACAGATACAAACAAAAACCAGCAAGGGGGACACAGGGTCAAGGAAAGCGCGCACACTATTAGGTTCGGGTCGCACACCTGAGTATCGCACCGCTGCCACCAGTTATTACATGCGGCTCGCGGCCCCTCAGTAGCGTTGGCCTGGCGGCTCCGTGGCTCGGCGGACGGCATCAACGGTCCCAGCAAAGACGAGGCGTCTTCTAACGAAACAACCTTTACTACAACACCATGAAGGAGCGGGCAGAGAAGCTGACCCGGAGAGAAAACAGACACTCTCACACAGCTGGTGTCAAGCGTCGTCTCCACGGCGCGTCAAAGTAGTTTCTCTCGCAGCGGAGTCTGCCGCTGCTTTTTATAGGCTTGCCAGTTCAGAGGCAAAGGGAGAGCCCTACATTTTCGGGCAAGAAAAGATGACTCAATCGCAGGTGGCGCGAACGCATCTCCTCCACCTCCTGCAGACGGGCGAGGGCGATGCACTTTCCTTCGAGCGCCGGGCTTGGCCAGCGTTTGCGCACACACGCACGCACACACATTTGGCGCGTGGCAAGAACACACCGAGACATGTTCACGGGAGGAAGCGTTGGGCAGCCGACTGGACGGCACGGAAATGGCCGAACCGCTCGCTGTTCTGCCTGTTGCTATGCGGTGGCCGCGACAGTTGTCAATGTCACACTTGTCGGTGGCGAATAGTAACAGACTGCCCCGCCGGGGAAGGAAGATTCCGAAGGGCAGGGGACTGCATCCGCTATCCGGAGGGATCGGGATGTTGCTGCTAGCCGGGGTCATCCGACTGTGCTTCTCTTGAGCCAGTCAGCTTGAAGAAGTCCTTGGCAAGTCCTGGTTTCCAAGGCACTCTGCAACTTGTCCTCGGGAGAGTTTTCTAACAACCCACAACGTCACAACCACGCTAAGGACTCAACCGTTCAGCCAGCAAGCACGGCACAATCTTCACTAAGCCATGCCAGGCTATTTCCCTCTTATGCCCCCATCTATATTAAAGGGCAGCTGAGCAGCCCTTGGAACTTCCTGTTTCTATACAAAGAAACACGTGAGCATGAATCACTTACTTTTCTGAACAACCTATCCCTCTCCTTACTGGTTGCGCACCAGTCACGCATTTTCTCGGCACGGGCGCATTTGTGCCGCTGGGATACTCGCGGGTTTTCCTTTCGCAATCGTTTGCGTTTTCTCTCCTTACGATGATAGCATTCTTTCTCGCGCCTGCCTTTCCGCGTATTTCGTCGGCAACACTTGAGTACTAGCTTTCTGCTTTTTTTTCGGCGCGAGCTATGGCAAGCTAGCGGTAACCAGAGCTAGTAGGGCACCGGTGTCGTCTGAGTGGCCAAAGTGCGATGCCGCGTCTGCATCGCGGCCAGCAGCGCATGACTCACTTTCAGTCAAGTCCGAACAACAACGGCTGACGTCAGTCGCGTCAGTCCCCCTTCTAAGCATTTGCTCTGGAGGCTCGCCACTCAGTGCGTCGCCTCGCTCAGAGCTAAACGGCGCACGATCAAGCTCATTCGACAGCTGGGACGCTTCGGATTGTGTGAGGGCCATGTGTGCCGCATCAGCGTTCTCGCTGAGGTTGCTGCTCTCGTGAATACAACCTAGCGTGGTATCGGGGCACGAACGATTCTGACTCTGCTCTGGTCGCTCGCTGTCGCCTTGGCAATTCTCACTCTCTACAGCATACCCGCACTCCTCGTCGGTCTTCCCTGGCTGATCACAACTCGCGGGCTGCGCTGTTTCCCTGATCGGCACTTTGTTTTTCTGCGTGCCCTGCTGTACGACGAAGCTCATTTCGGAAACCAAAATTTTGTTTCCTCCAAATCTCCTCCACACTCTACACAAGCTTCTGCTTTTAACTCGAGAGGCGGTTCACTTGCTGATAGTTCTCCACACTCATTGGATGGAACCGTATCACCTACAGCTACGCGGGTCGGCGTACTGTTCACCTGCGTCACTTCGGACTTCTCGCCGTTGGAGCCGGCGCTAACTGTCTAAGCTAGTGGCTTGACCAAGGTAACAGGATGCTCTTCTGTTCGAGGCTCAGTCGGCTCGCTACTGCGGTCCCGTTGCTCGGCCGCTTCCCCAAGCTGTAGTTCACTCTCTGGCACCTTTGAGTTTTCAGGCTCACTTGTGTGTACAGCGTAGTACGTGGTCTTAATCTCAGCTTACTGCGCCTCCGACCCTTTCTCATTTCTTGACCACCACTCCGGTGTTACCGCCTTTGCAGCGATCTCCCGAGCTCTAGATCTGGTTAAGGCTAGTACGCTACCCTCTCCAAACCCAAGCCCCCTTTCGCGCAAGAGGTGATCGGACTTGTTTGAAAATAGGTACGCCTCCAAACCCAAGCCCCCTTTCGCGCAAGAGGCGATCGGACGGGTACTGAGGAGGAAGCACAGATGACACCGCCGCTTCTGTCTCAAGTGCCCCGAAAGGTCCCTCAATAAGCACTTTAGCTATTGGCAAACGCACGCTGCGAGCTTCCACGGCCTGTTTGATCCACGCGCACTCACCCGTGAACATCTCTGGTTCTACGTGAGAGGGGTGAACCACATCCATGGTAGCCGCAGAATCGCGAAGCACTCGACACTGTTTCCCGTTCACGAGGAGGTCTCGAGTGTACGGTTCGAGAAGCTTCATCTTCTCGTCACTTCTGCATAATGACAAAAACACGATCTTTGGTTTTGTCTCTGGACACTGCGCCGAAAAATGACCAGGCTTCTGGCACGTATAACAACACGATTTCCTTGCCTCTAACCTCTTTTTCCGTTCGGCTTCGGCAACCACCGTCGCTTTATCGTCGGCCAGACTGTTTTCACTCACATCCGCACCACGTTTATTCTCCTTGGCTTTAAAGGGCGTGAACTTTGGTATCTCAAACTTAGAGCTGAATTCCCCCTGTTGACCGTCCTTAGCTCCACGAGCCCGACGCGTCACAAACTCTTCAGCTAACTCGGCGGTTCTATCAACCATACAAACATCTGGCCTATCCAGACCCAGTACCACACGTTCTCTGGTAACCGACTGTAAAACTGTTTCAGCCCGAAACAGTGCAGAACCTTATCATGGTTACCATACGCTTTTTCTTCTTTTGAACCACTCATACATGTTTGATATGAGCGTGTAGACAAACTCTGTATACGACTCACTTTTGCTCTTCTCATACTCCCGAAACTTGCGACGGAATGCTTCTGCTGACAGCCTCTATGTTTTTAGCAGACTCGATTTCACTTCGTCGTAATCCTCTGCTTCCTCTTTTTTCAAGCGAGCGATTACGTCTGCCTCCTCACCGGGCAACAAAGTGAGCAAGTGCTGCGGCCACGTTTCCAGAGAAAACCCTTGCTTCTCGCACGTTCGCTCGAGTTAACCAGGAACAAACCAATGTTCTCTCCAAGCATAAACGGCCGAATCAGGTCACTCATTTTGTGCAAGTCGGGCTCCTGCACCGTGAGCCCGACTTGCACTACCAGCTCGTCCCGCGTCTACTTCGAGACGTTTAATTTCCATAGCGAGTTGACGGTCTCGCTCGTCTTTTTCTTGCCTTTCCTTGCGGTCACGTTCCTCTTTCTCTAGCCTTTCCTGGCGTTCACGTTCACGTTCCTGGCTTTCACGTTCCTCTTTCTCGTGACGTTCGTCAATATCTCAAAGCATTCCGAAAGCTCGTCATCTTCAGCTTTCAACGCAAGAATAGCCTTTAACACTTCTGGTTTTCTGAGTTTGTCTGACAAATTCAGATCCAACTCCTTCGCAAGCTCAAGCTATTTCGGTTTGCGCAACGACTTCAAATCCAAATCCATACCTATTCCGAGTGCGGCCTTCTCTACTGCCCACTACTGCCTTGCCGCAATTAACCCAGCAACAACGACAACACAATTACCAGCTCTGTTCTCTACTTAACAAAAGCCTGGCAAAACTCAGTAGAAGAAAGTCCCGTGCTCACCAAACCTCGCAGCCAAGAATCCAACGCAGTCGCTCCGCTGCAGGCAACCAGTCATCACACAGGGCTCGTTGCACTGCTCCCGGCTTTCCGCTAAGCTGCTTGTTGCGCGGGTCGCGCCTGGGACATCTCCGCTCTTCCCTCCAGATGTTGCACCTCAGTCAGGCCTGGCTCTTTTCACCGACCACGGTCAAGGCTTGGTCGTCCCACCGCTGCCACCAGTTATTACATGCGGCTCGCGTCCCCTTGGTGGCATTGGCCTGGCGGCTCCGTGGCTCGGCGGACGGCATCAACGGTCCCAGCAAACACGAGGCGTCTTCTAACTAAACAACCTTTACTACAACACCATGAAGGAACGGGCAGAGAAGCTGACCCGGAGAGAAAACAGACACTCTCGCACAGCTGGTGTCTAGCGTCGTCTCAACGGCGCGTCAAAGTAGTCTCTCTTGCAGCGGAGTCTGTCGCTGCATTTTGTAGGCTTGCCACCTCAGCGGCAAAGGAAGAGCCCTACATGTTCGGGCAAGACCAGATGACTCAATCGCAGATAGCGCGACCGCATCTCCTCCACCTCCTGCAGACGGGCGAGGGCAACGCACTTTCCTTCGGGCGCCGGGCTTGGCCAGCGTTTGCACACACATTTGGCGCGTAGCAAGAACACGCCGAGACACGTTCACGGGAGGAAGCGTTGGGCGGCCGACTGGACGGCGCCGAAATGGCCGAACCGCTCGCTGTTCTGCCTGTTGCTATGCGGTGGCCGCGACATCTGTCACATGTCACACTTGTCGGTGGCGAAACGTAACAACATACACAGAGCCGTCTCTGCGTGCGTGCATGCGTGCTTGTGTGTGTGTGTGTGTGTGTGTGTGTGTGTGTGTGTGTGTGTGTGTGTGTGTGTGTGTGTGTGTGTGTGTGTGTGTGTGTGTGTGTGTGTGTGTGTGTGTGTGTGTGTGTGTGTGTGTGTGTGTGTGTGTGTGTGTGTGTGTGTGTGTGTGTGTGTGTGTGTGTGTGTGTGTGTGTGTGTGTGTGTGTGTGTGTGTGTGTGTGTGTGTGTGTGTGTGTGTGTGTGTGTGTGTGTGTGTGTGTGTGTGTGTGTGTGTGTGTGTGTGTGTGTGCGCGTGCGCGCGCGTGTTCGCGTGTGCGTGTGCGCGTCTGTGTGTGCGTGTGCGCGCGTGTGTGTGTGTGTGTGTGTGTGTGTGTGTGTGTGTGTGTGTGTGTGTGTGTGTGTGTGTGTGTGTGTGTGTGTGTGTGTGTGTGTGTGTGTGTGTGTGTGTGTGTGTGTGTGTGTGTGTGTGTGTGTGTGTGTGTGTGTGTGTGTGTGTGTGTGTGTGTGTGTGTGTGTGTGTGTGTGTGTGTGTGTGTGTGTGTGTGTGTGTGTGTGTTGCTGCGGTTGCGATGACAATACTCGGGCTTGAATGTATCTCATCAGTCAACAATTTTGCAATACTGGCAGGCCTTTTATTTCAAGCGAATATTTGAAAGCGCGAAAGGTTTCCTATCTAGGGTTACAAAACCCATAAAAATCTCGATGTCTTCTTCACCGTCACAGGTTTAGAGCAACAAAAGTGAAAAAAAAATATATGTATTCTATTTTGGAACTGCAGATTTGTCGGCTGATTCCGTTCCTTTTTACCAAGCAAGCGTCGTCACATTCGAAAATGTAAAATCATGCCTTAAACTATGAACAGCAACAGGTTAAAATTGTGCTCCGCTTCCTTTTAGTGACATAGATTCCAAAATTTTTACGACTTAACGATGACATGTCGTCCGTGCGGGCAATCTCATCCTTGATGATGCCCTTTCATGGCCTCGCGTGCCGTCCGAGCGACCAGGATTGAAACCAATTCTTACCTTTAAAAACCCGTAGCCTCTGAACATGGAAAGTTCGTCATAGCCGGCAATGTGGAAGTTCATTCCGTAGCAAGTGACGTTGTAGTACCAGAGTTCTTTGAACTTGGAGATGCCTCTGCTGGTTCTCAGCTCTTGCTCGCTTTTCTCTGCCATCCTGCGAGCCGGAGGAGTAAACACTCACGCTCTACACTCAGCGTGGCGCACAGCTTGCATCACTGAGTGGACGCTCATACATCACAACACCGACAGCGCCATTCGACATTCTCGAGCGCAAGTGGGCCCATTGCTTTTTACATGTTGTTTTTACCTGAGAAGGCACGAACAACAACCACTTTTTTCATCACAATAAGATATAAAGGAATGTGAATATGAAATTGAATATCCCCAATGTGTTATTTGGGAAGGTAATTGGTGAGGCTTGCACTTTTACATAATTAGAATTTTCCTATAAATTACATCTGTTTCAGTTCAAAATTGTTTGCCAATCTTTTTTATTACGACCTTTTTATTTCTAGGAACCTTCGAAAGGCTTTCGAGACACACCATGTATATATTTTTATTTTAGAAAGAACCCTAAATCCCCGATTAATTATAGTCGTTATTACGTTATACATATGTAAATGCGGAATATGTGACCTCCAGCTAATTCAGGGAATAACTAGTAACTGCAGCACGGCGTCTCAGTGTTGACCACACTCACAACCAGTCGGTAATGGTTCCAGTGAAATCCAGTTTAAGGCTCACATTTTGCAAACCGGAAATGCAATTTTTCTGTCGGTAAATTGCATAGCAGTGTCGTTCTTAAGTAACGCAGAAATCTTCTTGTGCATACTTTCAAGGATGAATGTTCAGTCATAGTGCATGCTCTCGGACAAGTTTGAGTGCATTAAGGTTGTGATAATGATGAAATAGTGTCTTCTATAGCGTATTATTGGAAAGTTAGGTGCAACGGTCTAAAAAAATGAGAGCCAAACAAACCCTATAAAAGCTGAAATCAAGTACGAATTGTTGAGCATATAAGCATCAGCCTAAAACTAGGAGATCACCGGTAAAATGTGCATTCTGAGTCTTCGTATCTAGCTGTTCACAATGAAACTGAGCATTCATAGAGGTTCTTGGCCTAAAATGAGAAAACGATGACATACCAAGATGGCCCCCACGCAGCATTTTTAATTTTAATGAAGTTATACATCAATTATTTTGTACCTCTCTAAACAAAAATCGTTACCTACACGGCCTCACTGCTACAAGGTTAAATAGGTGCCAATTTCAAGCGAAAGCTTCGCGGCTAAAAGTCCTGTCATTTCTCAGGGGTAGAGTGGGCGACAGCGATCAAAGGCTCGAATAGCCGATGATAAGTTGGCGGTAGTCATCGGTCCACGGCCGATTGCCGACAAATGGACGTTGTAAAACTAATATCAATCTCCAAGCTGAGTTGGAGTAGCAAGCCATTCTAGGCCCTATTAGTTTTATTTGGCTCTATCGTTTGCAACAGCTGGTTTTAGCAGTCTTGCCATTTTATTCATCGGCGCAAAATAACGCGACCAAGAAACTGAACTTAGAGGAATAAACTTGGTGCGCCTTGTTTTCCGGATTCTGCCTTGATTTTGCCTATATTTTGCGCTCACTACATCAGTCTAACACCAGAAAATGAAGTGACCCATCAGTTAACGTGAGCCACAGTTTTGTCGTATGAGAAACCATTGCTAGGCACGGCATTCTCTCACAAATAGCGACGCCCTTGCTGTGTCGCTCATGGCTGCAAAATATGACCAGGCGAATTTGTGAAATAAAATACAAAGAATGAAATGAAATCGAAACGCTAACACCTAAAGAATATTCTAAATTGGAGAGGTCGCAAATAGGGCATTTGATAAATATTTCAGTTTATACTCGAGGCCCCTTTACCGTTTCGTGTTTCATTTGACACTAATAATACGCATGAAGATCTGTGGCAGCTTGCAACGAACTGGGAAAGGCCATGCATTTACAAAATGACAGGTACTTCTTCGGAAGTAAAATAACCCGATCTAGGATCATTAAAATTACGTAACCCGAAAACGTACCCCGCAGAGATGGAAGAAACAGTGTTCTAATGCTAGAAGTTCTTTTTTTTTTTAATGCATATCCGTAAGGATATATGGTTGGGTATGGCCTTTCACTCACGGATGTCTTCCCGCTTTGCTAATCAGTCACCACCAGAAGAGGATAAACTCATAACCTGACTAAGTCTAATTTCAATTTTGTCAGGTCCTTCTTTTGTGCTGTCCGTCAAACCCGTTTTCCTCTCTTCGCGTGTCCTTGCCTCTTTATGTGCGCTTTATGTAAAACTACCTCTTTTGGTCCGAATTATAAAGCTTGCGGCTTTGCAATCATGCCATCCTTGGCCTTCACAGTCCTTGTTGTTCAATTTGACAAATCAAGCCACATTTCACTGCTATATATTCATTGCAACGTGGTGTGTGTGTGTGTGTGTGTGTGTGTGTGTGTGTGTGTGTGTGTGTGTGTGTGTGTGTGTGTGTGTGTGTGTGTGTGTGTGTGTGTGTGTGTGTGTGTGTGTGTGTGTGTGTGTGTGTGTGTGTGTGTGTGTGTGTGTGTGTGTGTGTGTGTGTGTGTGTGTGTGTGTGTGTGTGTGTGTGTGTGTGTGTGTGTGTGTGTGTGTGTGTGTGTGTGTGTGTGTGTGTGTGTGTGTGTGTGTGTGCGCGCGTGCGCGTGCGCGTGCGTGTGCGTGTGCGTGTGCGTGTGTGCGTGTAAAAATTACCAGCGCTGCAGTGTTTAAATGTGCTTTTCTTGAAGTTTAAAATCCTGTTTGGTATTCTCTCACCAGCAGCTCACCGTTGCAGTCGAAAGTACCCTATAGCTGGTATAAATAAAAAAAAACGTTAATTAGTTTTCCTTAGTTCAATATTAGATTAATTAGTGCATTATAAAGCTGCCTATTTTTCTCGATACTACCTACAATATTTAAAATAATCGGCAATAAATTTTATTTTCATGTTTTTAGGAAAGTTATGTCAAGCAAGGAGTTGGCTGCAGACGTGAAATGAAGGGAGATGTGCGGGTTCTTGTCGATATAGTTGTCAGTGCAGCGTTGTCTTTGTGTTTGTGTGTGCTTCTTATGTATTGTGTTGTTACATGCTCTGCTGCCTTCTTCCAAGAGAGTTATGTAAAGCCTCGTGTAAAACACCCTGTATAGTATGATGCAAACTGAACTCGTATATATAATGCATCAGGTCGCCAGCTTCCCGCACTGATGTGAAAGGTCAAGAAATACCTTTTAAACTTGTCCGTTTTTGGTGATGTTGACAATAGCATTTCTCACATTTATTGAGTAGGACGCACTGCTTTAGATGCGAACGAACATAATTTCAACCTCGTAAGGCGGGAAAATGTGCGGCACTCACGGGGCGTATATGCTCACACCGTACAGAGTCTTGACCGCTTTTAAAGCTGCGGTAGTCAGAAGCGTGGAGCAGCCGCTGCGGTCATACTCGCTCAGTGTCAGGTCCCTCCGGTTATGAAAGTACACAAAGTCGCACAGGCCGTCCGGCGGAGGGCTGTCCTGCACCCCGGACACCTGACGGCAGTGGTACGTGCAGTGGATCGGCTTCTGAATGACGGCCTCTGGTGACTTGGCTGCGGAGAAATGTTGCACAGCGCAAGAAGTCATTGCTTCCCTCCTATAATAGCCAGCACTCCCAGCATGTCCACCAATATTTTTTTTTCCAGGATTGTTTTTTTAACTGAAAACATGGCTTCTGCTGATTAGTAAGACCAAGCTTACCGGATATCAGAAAACAGGTAAATCATATAACAATGGAATAAACATAGACACATATCATAAACCAATAAATTGCTTAGACATTTTCTAACGAGTGAATCTATTACGTGCAGCCGTCTTGTTGAAAATTTGTCGAACATTTGTTGAGCGAAATTACCCCTAGGTAATATCAATCAAAAATGTTTGCGGTAATTACCCCTAGATAATTTCGCTCAGAAAAATTTTGGCGATCTCCTACAACTCCAGAAATTCTATTTGACACGCACAACGCTGCGCTCGCTAGTGCCCTTAAGCATTAGAGTTATACGGGTAAAAAAGAAACCTCGGTATTTAGTGAAACTCCAAACCGATAAAGGTAATATTGAGAAATGTTTGAACGCAAGCTCACATGAAACCACAGAATCTTCCCAGCCATAGAGCACTTGAAGTGCCGTATCCTCTAATCGAAGAATATCAGCTCTGCCACTCACTTTCTTAAAAAGGCTTATGTAATCTTTTTCCTTACCTGAAGGTTCCACCAACTGCACGTCGACATCATGGCCAGGAAAGTTTCCAGCAGGTGCTGTATAGCAACAGTCGCGCAAATCACTTGCATACAGCAAAAAGCCTACCTATATTTGCTTATAGTTTGACTAGCTTGAAAAAAAAAAAGCTAGCAATTTCCAGATTACTACTTTATTGATCTCCACAAAACAGCAAAAAAAAAACAATATGGGGTACATTTAGGGTCAGCCTTTAAAGATATGACACGAAACCGTAAGCTACCAGCCCACATATAAAGTCCCGCTTTAACCAAGCCGTAGAGACGTGCCTACGTGTTCTATGAGTGCCGTGAATGCAAAGAGTTTGGATAGGCTGATTCTGATATCACTCTCCCGTATGAAAGGAGAGGCCCGAGTTCGCCACCTCCTGCCAAACGTGACGTCAGGCAATTCAGGACCTGCCATGTTAGCTGCCAAGCAACATGGTATGAAGCTACACCATGTGTTAGCCAAGGTCAACCTGACAGGCCGCTTGACCTTCAACAAGCCAGAGTTCACTGTGTGGTTATATAGCTTAACCATGATACCACCACTTGACCTTCTATACGCCAGGTACACCCCCTCCTGTTTCTTCTTGTAGTTGACGGCGTCCTCGACTCCATATAATCTAATTCGATACCTCCAAATCCGTGTCTTCCCGTGTCTAAACCTAATCCAAATCAAAGCAAATGTAAGCGAAACAACGCTTCGCGTAGCTACGTACAGCAGGGTTAAACCTCAACTACATTTTCGTTCCCGGTCCACTCGAATTCATTGACGGCGAAGCTAATCCTCGGAAACAATAGACCGCTGCTTCAACCAACGGACGAAGAGCCACGGAAACAGGGCTACTGCCTCCTGAACGAATGAAGCCGTAAAAAATGAATCCCGCTCATACACAAATAATAAACCATGTGGACACAGCATGTACTCTCGTCAAAGCGCTGCCACTATTAGGCGCTGGAGCCCTTGAGGGAAAGGGCTTGCCTGACTTACCTTAGCCGGTGTTAACGTTACTGCAGTCTCTTCTCCGCCCTTGAGCACCGGCCAATTTTCTTTCCTTATCAAGCTGATGTTGATTCTATTTTATTTACCAGTCATTTCAGTTATTTCACCGCCTAACTGCCCAATTTTAAGAGCTCATGGACTGCGTAAATGTTTGAAGGAAGTGTTCGCAGGATATGATTTGGTTTGGTTTGTGAGGTTTAACGTCCCAAACCGACTAAGGCTATGAGAGACGCCGTAGTGGAGGACTCCGGAAATTTCGACCACCTGAGATTCTTGAACGTGCAGTGACATCGCACAGCACACGGGCGCCTTGCTTTTCGCCTCCATCGAAATGCGGCCGCCGAGGCCGGGATTCGATCCCGCATCCTTGAGAACAGTATAGTCGAGCGCCGTAACCACTGCGCCACCACGGCGGGGTAGAAAATGTCCGCAGGAAATATTTGCACGAATTGACACCCAAGCACAAAAATGTGTATGTTTGAGAATCAAACCACTATTTCTCTAATATCCAGCCAAGTGCGCAAAACAATGCTCAACACTTGCTTCTTTTTTCTTTATTCCTACTCGGGCTCGTGAGAAACAGATTGTTATTCTCGTTGTTTAGCGTGAGGATGATAGTAGCGATGAATATGGTTTTGTTTGGTTTTATGGTTTAACGTCCCAAAGCGAATCAGGCTATGAAAAACACCATAGGGGAGGGCTCCGGAAATTTCGACAATCTAGGGTTCTTTAACCTGCACTGACATGGCGCGGCACACGGGCGCTTAGCCTTTCGCCTCCACCGAAAAGCTTCCGCCGAGGCCGGAATTCGATCCCGCATCCTTTGGCACAGTAGTCGAGCACCTTAACCACATCGTCATCGCGAGTAGACATTTGAAAATGACGATGATAATGATGACAGTCACAATAATAACGGCACTTCAGTTAGTGATCATGATAATGATGGCAACCGCAATGACATTGATGGTGCATTTAGATAATGAAAACAGCAGTGATAGTGATGATGATAACAGTAGACACGATAATGAGGATTCAATTAGTGAAAACAGGCATTTAAAGTGGCATTCGCTATTTCAGTCGTCAAGCATGACTTAAGCGCAGTCCTGTCATTTTTTTTTCGCCCTAGTTCCCTGTCATAAAGCCATTCGAGGAGCGAGGGTTGCTGTAATTTTGTTCAGTGGGCAAGGGAAGAGTAAATAACGGTGGACAAATCACAGAGGTTATTTCAGAGTAGATGTTTCTGTTATATAGTTATTTTTCGTTTCCTACAATATTTACTAAATCCTTTGTTTTTAAGTCTAAGCTTGATAACCCGTACATGATGTTCTACTTGAAACGAAAAGAAAAGAAAGCCATTTCATGCATTTTGCACGCATTATGAGATGGCTTGGGGGAGTTGATTCCAAGATTAGAAAAACGGAGCTAGGGAAGGTGAGCAGACGGTATTCGTCGCTTCTGAAAAATAAAAATTGGGCTCTGACTCAGCACTTACTCTTTTCAGTGCTTAGATTTCCGGAAGTCTCATTATTCTTAAGGTTAGTGGTATGAAAAACACGATTATTGTTCTGTATACGTGTGTACAGGTCTTGCGAAGACTGCGATGGGGTTAACTAGGCAATTTAAATTTAAGAGGAATAAATGTTTCGATATTACTGACCGATATATGTGCCCAACAAAAAAACGGTGGTAATTTAGTTGTCTGAAATTATTTCAGACAAATGATATTTGATATTTCAAACAAAGAAATTTATCACCAAGCCCCCTGTGTTGTCCATCGCCGTAGCGAGAACCTCAGTGATATTTTAACTTCATCTAAAGCTAGCCCCACGGTACCAATCGGCTGCCATCCTCGCAACAAGTCACAATGCAAAGTTTGCGGACAAATGAACAAATGACTACATCGGTGAAAGCTTTCAGCACTGCATCGAACTTTAAAGTGAAAATTCGGGGCATATACTCATGAGATACGGACAACGTGATTTATATGCTTGAATGTTCTTTCTGCAAAATTCAGTACATTGGCCAAACCGAAACACCCTTCAGGTACCGATTTAATGATCATAAAGCTCATGGTAACACGCTGCCCTTTCTATCTCTAAGCATGTAAATATTACCAAGCACCCCTTTGAAGAGATGCAAGTAACTTTACTGGAATCGGGTTTCAGAACCCACCATGAACGCGAAGTTCGCGAATCATTTTCGATACACAAGTTTACACGGTTTCTTGCGGTCTGAATGAAAACATTGGCAAGCTAACTTGTCTCTCGTCGTAGCATTTTAACTAAATGGTAGAACCTTTGGCAGCTTCTTAAAAGATATTATATTTAATCGACATTGGTTTCATTTTGCACTGTTTGCCTCTTCGCTTGCGTTGTTACTGTCACAGCCCAGAGCCCCTCACGGGATGCCATGCTTTACTTGCACTGATTGTCTTATCTTCATGTCCACCACATTGTTTGCTGTTTGCCACTTTCTCTCGTGACATGAACTGATGATTATATCTTATTCGAAACCCTTTCACACGATTCCTTCTGTAATCTACGCTGGTACGAGCAATTAACTTCCTTAAATACTTTTCTTTGTCTCCGTCGCATTGAGCACACAACCGAGTTTTTCACCACGCCGCGATTAGGATGACTTTTTTACCGCGCTAAATCAGTTATATTTCACTGTTAAATTGTACTGACGTGTTATCTGCGACAGTCGCCTAACAATGAGAATGATATTTCAGTGGATAATTACCCCCCTCCCCCTTCTGAATATTGCAGGATTAAGTGTGACGTGTACTCTACCCATTCTAACCTCGTGATATCTTGTGTTTTGTGCGCTGAAAGTGAAAACCACTTTTTAAATGAGATAGCTTACTTTCTTTGTGCAACATATTGAGATGGATGGCTGAGCGCAAAACCTGTCATTCTGTTCATATACCTTGCACCGCCATTATATCAGTCGTATGAAATCTTGTTTTTATATTTTGATGTTTATTTGTCGATAGTTTCTGGTCACGTGTTCTTGGATTGTGCACGTATATAAGAAATAAGGCCCGACTGCTGCTTTCTGCGTTCCTTGACAAAGGCCTGACCCCGGCCGAAAGGTCGGGCTAAAGTTTACCGCTTTTCTACAGTGTGTCATCTCCTTTACGTTTATGTCCCACCCGGCCCATTCGAACTTCAACCCCCTTATATATATATATATATATATATATATATATATATATATATATATATATATATATATATATATATATATATATATATATATATATATATATATATATATATATATATATATATAGGTCAGTGAAAGCAATTGCATTCAACTGCCAGCCTCCTTTGGCACTACAGGCAATTTTTTGTTTTGCAATTACTTAATTAGCTAATTATGTTAATTTATCTAATTTATTAAATATCGACTTTAGACCGAACATGTAAATTGGAAAGTTGTAGAGCACCTTCAGAAACCCCCATTTCATTAATTGCGATAAAGAAAGTCTCACTTGTATCGTTTTTTCTGGGCTCAGAAGAAAGCCCGCGAAATACAAATAATACCACGTGACTAGTGCATTTGTGCGCCGCGATTGTGGTGCTCTCAGTCGTGGTTTGAGCGAACGAAATCAGCTGCGGCCGTGTCTTCTTGGCCCCGTTAAAGCGGCAGGCTGATATGCCTGCGATGGCTTCTTCGCCCGCGTCAGACAGCCGGCCCACGTGACGGTGCAGTAGCAGCGAGAACGGCGAGCCGACACCACCGAAATTCTAACAAGGCCTCCTTCTCTCCCATCAGCGAACGTCACGACAAACGAATGAGCGATAAGGTATCAGCCACTGAATCTGCGCATACAGGCTTGGGTAAAGGGGCGAGATGACATCATGTGACTCGACTATAATTAGCGCTGCACCTTCATTTGCCGGTTTTTTATCGCCATCCGCCTGTCGTGATGTAGGCTGCTGCGGTGCGCAGGCGTGGCCAAAATCGCGGTGGCGACGGGCGAGCTCGAGCTCGCTCGAACCATCGCCAACATTTCTGCCTGCCGCTGCAACGGGACCATCGGGTCACAGACGCAGCTTATGTCGTTCGCTCAAACCACGACTGAGAGCACCACAATCGCGGCGCACAAATGCGCTAGTCACGTGGTATTATTTGTATTTCGCGCGCTTTCTTCCGGGCCCGGAAAAAAAGATACGCGTGAGACGTCCTTTATCGAAGTTAATGGAATGGGAGTTTCTGAAGGTGCTCTGCAACTTTCCAATTCACATGTTTGGTCTAAAGTCGATATTTAAAAAATTAGAGAAATTAACATAATTAGCTAATTAAGTAAATGCAAAACAAAAAATTGCCTGTAGTGCGCGAACAGGCCGGCAGTTGTATGCATTTGGTTTCACTGACCTACCTGAAATACATTATTTTGTAACCCTTGGTTCGTTAGCTGGGACACCCGGTATATATATATATATATATATATATATATATATATATATATATATATATATATATATATATATATATATATATATATATATATATATATATATTATTTGTAGTGATAGTTAGTAATTATAAGTAGAAGTGGTACTCTGTAATGGTAGTTAGCACAGTTAGGTAGCAGGACTGCTAAGAAAGAGTGCTAAAAGCTGATAATTAGTGTTCCTGTTTTTAGCCAAATGTTGTATTATGCTACGTGGCATCAGCCTACTGTACGCTATGAGGCAATTCCGTAAATTATGTAGAATTTATCGTTTCAACGAAAGCTCCTTCGTGTGATACTGGTCGCGTGGTTCCACAAAGCAGTGTGGTTCGACTGATCTTGCTTACAGTGTTTCTTCACTTCTTGACAGCAAAAGGGTATAGCTTTTCATATGCTTATTTCATTGTTTTTAACTGAGGTGGCGGCCCTGCAGTTAGGCAGTAAGATCTTCCGCCGACACAGCCAGATGAACTTATTTAGTGATATGGCACATCTCTCAGAGAAATCAGAGCTCGGTCATATCAGTAGCAACTGCTATCACACCTACAATTACATACATTTGGCATACATTGGGCGTACAGTCTTTGTCAAAAGTGGGGAGCCCAGGAAATTTCGCTTTGAGCGACTTCGTGCGGCTTGTAATACGTTTTCCAGTGTTCCGGAACTCTTGAGGGTAATGAGATTGTTTGTCCTGCCCTCTGCAATGGGGAGGATCTCTACTAATACTAAATCGGCGCTACCACGCGGCCCAGAAGCAGACCCCCCGGGCTCTACACTTTTGACAAAGGTTGTACATAAGCTGTAGGTTCGAATCCATATCGCCTCACATTTAACTAGCAGCTGGAGGATAACTGAGCGAAATTATATGACGCCACCCTGCAAGCTACGCAATGGAGAGCTGCGTCCCACTTATTAAACAAAGTCCGGTGAGTATTTTTTTTTTCTATACGTTTTTCTCAATTCTGAATTACGAAGATGATAACGTCTTTTCGACCGAACGAGCGTTATATCATATCGGGTAAAACTGAACCCATGAGTCCGTAGCAATGCTCAACTGAAAATAAGTCACTATAGGAACATAGATCCAAGGAGAAGAAAAAACTAAAAAGAGAAGGAACAGCAGTTTCACAGATTCCCTTCCATAACTTACTAGTTGGTCTTGTGACGGGCACTGTCGTCTCCTCTGTCAGCTGCATGTCGTCGCATGACTCAACCACTGCGAATTGAGAATGCGCCCAGTTATCATCAGCATGACGCGCATGCGCGCTACCGACGCGCAGCTTTGAGGCGACAAGTAGATTGCTGCGCAAGTGGGAACAACAACTACACAGCAAAGTTTTCATCAAAATGAGTAAACTTTATTATCATTTATTGCATTAGGATACATACACCTCCGAAAAATCAAATGAATATACTGTCATTCAGAATAACCTTATCTACCTGAATTACGCGAATCAAGAGTTCAGATAGCACTAATACCACTAGGCAGATGTTTGAGCGAGCTCCACGACTACGGCACACGTATACAGGTTAGTCCTGTTACTTCCCTGTACGCTAAGAAATCAAATGACGTGTGCCTGTTGCTGTTCCCACGCCAGAGAGTCCTGCTTTCTGAGTTGAATGAGTGCTTTGATATCGCAAACCAACTGCTTGTGACGTCCGGGGATGTCGATCCCAATCCTGGGCTTAACACGAGGGCCCAGACACAGGGCTCTCTGCCTGGCGCCCAGTCTAATCAGTTGAAAAATGTGTTTGCGATGTTAGAAGCTGTATACAAGTGAACTGCGCAAATCTGGCCAGCTGAATCAAGCGGCTTTTATAAAGTCTGTTGATCAACTTAAAAAGTCCCAGCTGAAATTGGAAGATAATTTGAGAGAAAGGAAGAAAAGACTAACAGAAGGTGAGCGCAAAACCATTGATGTTGTCGAGAGGGAAGTACAGCCTTTTCAGCAGTTAGCTGACCAACTTTCATGTGAAAACGCCCAACTGCGCGCACGCCTGGCTGAGCTCGTAGACAGGCAGCGACGCGACACCCTTATATTCTATGGTATATCAGACACACAATCAGTCCTGGGCTGTCACAAGAAACACTAGTTAGTGTTCTTTCATCCTGCTTAGCAATTCCGTCCTCTGAAATTTTGATCAAAAGAGCACACAGGCTCGGCGGTTTGGAATCAGATAAATGCAGACCGATTATTGCCAAATTAACATCTTTCAAGATGAAACCGAAAATACTGGTCAATAGTTCCAAGCTCAAGGATAAACAAAATTAAGCTTAGCGACGAGTATTCTTCCGCCACTCGTCACGGTAGAAACAAACTGGTCGAATTTGGCAAAACCCAGCCTTTAACTTTCAAGCTTCGTTTCAATAAGCTCTTCATAAAAAACAAGTGCTACGCTTACAACCACTCTGATGATTCCGTCCATGAAATCAGGAGCCCCTTCCCATTACCGACCGAAAGTTCTGAGGATTATATGGATGAAACCCATAGTGCCTCTGGGCCACGAGCTGATACTCTAACTGAAAAGGCTGACTGTGATGCCATTAACCGTGAACTCTGTTTTTCTAGATGATTACTTACCAAGCTTTCACGATCGCTTCGTGAACACAAACTGGAGCTTATTTAAAGAAAGAGTAGCTGCGCTCACTGACCAATATGTGTCACGCTTAGTCATCACCTCAAATCGACAATTAAGACGCCTTTGCAATAAAAAAAAACACATTTTCCGCTCTGCCAAAACTAACCGGTTCCCAAGAACGTTGGACTGCTTATCAGGCCACAGCCCTTGAATATAAAACTGCACTCAAGCACATCAAGAATGTATTTTTCAATAACCTTCCCTCTTAATAAATAACTCTAGGCAATTTTGGAGCTTAGGTAACAAACACGACACTTTGTCCATCAGCCTTAAAGACTCTAGTGGCGAGCTAATTTAACCAAATGACTGTGCAAATGTCCTTAACAGTATGTTCGTTTCAGCTTTTTCTGAATATGTGTGTTCTGACACCAATGCAGATACCACTGCTGACTTTTTGCCAGTGAATTTTATTGTCTTTGATTCTGCTGGCGTGGAAAAAATAATCGAAAAATAAAACATTTATTCATCATGTGGTGTTGATAATATTATTTCCAAGTTCTTGATAATTGCAACATTCCTTAATTGTAATACTTTTTTTACTGACAGTCAACATGGGTTTCAGAAGTTGTTTTCTTGTGAAACGCAACATTTAATCTTCACGCATGATCTAAATTCATTCCTTGACCGGGGTTTCATTCTCGACTGCATATTTCACAATTTTTCGAAGGCTTTTGACAAGGTCTCTCATCCATTGCTTTTTCTGAAACTAAGTAAACTTAATCCTGACTCTAACGTTCTTAGGTGGCTGAATTCTTTTCTTACAGATCGTTCACAGTTTGTCACTGCTAATAGCACTTCATCCTTCACTTCTCCAGTTGGATCTGGCGTGCCACAAGGCTCTGTGCTAGGGACTCTTCTTTTTCTTATATATATCAAGGATTTACCTGATAACTTATGTTCAACAATAAATCTTATCGGAGATGACTGCGTCATATACCGTGAAAAAAAGTAGCTCTCCTTCAATCCGATATCAATCATGCCCTTGAATGGACTAACAGGTGGAACATGGAACAAAACATTAACAAATGCAAGTATATGCGTGTTTCTCGTCGTAAGACTTTATTACCCTCATACCATATTAATAATAGCAGCCTCGAGTCTGTGCCCTGTTATAAATATTTAGGTGTAATTATTTCCTATAGTCTTAATTGGAATGCTCATATAGATCACGTAACCAACAACGCTAATCGCATGCTGCGCTACATACGTCGTAACTTTAGTCTTGCCTCCAGCTCCGTAAAATTGCTCCTTTGCAAACAAATAGTTGGTTCGTAGTAAACTGGAATATGCGTCAACCATCTGGGACCCCTACCAAAGACACTAATCCATCAACTCGAACCTATTCAGAACCGTGCGGACAGTTTCATTCTCTCTAACTATTATCGTAATTCTATTGTCACTACTATGAAATCAAGCTTATCACTGCCAGTACTGTCTCAACGTAGAAATATATTCCGTCTTTGTTTATTTCATAAGATCTACTATGATAGCCCCACCCTCAACAGAAAATTCATAATGTCACCTTGCTACATGTCTGATCGAATCGATCACAGTCATAAAGTTGGTATTCCTTCGTGACAAACAAATCACTCCTACAACTCATTCATGCCCGGCACATCAGCACGATGGAATCGCCTTCCCCCATCGGTTGTCGAAATAAGTGACCATTCTGCGTTTAAATCTGCTTTAGCTAATCTGATGTTCAGTTCAGTTCAGTCGTTCAGTCGTGTCCGACTCTTCGTGACCCTGTGGACCATGTCACGCCACGCTTTCCGGTCTCTCACTATCTTCCTAACATCACATAACTTCATCTGCAGCGCCTCGAGGATGCCATCTAACCATCGCGTTCGCTGCCTACCCCTTCTCCGGCGACCCTCAACCTTTCTCAACCTCAAATCTTTCTCCAGAGACTCCTGTCTTCTCATCAGATGGCCAAAGTTGCTGAGCTTTAAGTTTAGAATTTGACCCTCCAATGAGCAGTCAGGGTTTATGGTCGACAATATCGACTGATTTGATCTTCTGGCAGTCCAAGAACTCCCAAGAGTCTCCGCCAGCACCACAATTCAAACGCGTCAATTCATCGGTGATCAGCCTCCTTTCTCACAGTCCATACTATATATATATATATATATATGTGTGTGTGTGTGTGTGTGTGTGTGTGTGTGTGTGTGTGTGTGTGTGTGTGTGTGTGTGTGTGTGTGTGTGTGTGTGTGTGTGTGTGTGTGTGTGTGTGTGTGTGTGTGTGTGTGTGTGTGTGTGTGTGTGTGTGTGTGTGTGTGTGTGTGTGTGTGTGTGTGTGTGTGTGTGTGTGTGTGTGTGTGTGTGTGTGTGTGTGTGTGTGTGTGTGTGTGTGTGTGTGTGTGTGTGTGTGTGTGTGTGTGTGTGTGTGTGTGTGTGTGTGTGTGTGTGTGTGTGTGTGTGTGTGTGTGTGTGTGTGTGTGTGTGTGTGTGTGTGTGTGTGTGTGTGTGTGTGTGTGTGTGTGTGTGTGTGTGTGTGTGTGTGTGTGTGTGTGTGTGTGTGTGTGTGTGTGTGTGTGTGTGTGTGTGTGTGTGTGTGTGTGTGTGTGTGTGTGTGTGTGTGTGTGTGTGTGTGTGTGTGTGTGTGTGTGTGTGTGTGTGTGTGTGTGAAGGAAAGAAGCCAACAGTCGGCGAGGCTGAGGAAAGCGTTGGGGATGGTACTTTTATGTCTTTTTTATTTTTTGTAATGTTTACTTGGATAATCACAGAAATTAATAATGTAATCCGATTAGGGGAAACATAATTAAACACAAAGTAGAAGAAAACCCAACGTGCCGATGGTGGGAACCGAACCCACGAACTCCAAATATCGCGTCCGGTGCTCTTCCAACTGAGCTACATCGGCCGCTGTCCTCCCTGCTGCTTTCTTGGGTATTTATGTTGAGAGTGTTCCCCAGCGCCACCCTCAACCATAGCGGCGGACGTGGAACGTCCTTTGTTACCGCCAGCGTCACGTAGAACGTAATCAAGAGCGAGGGCGAAAGCTGTGCTAGAACCCTCTTAGCTACTTACGGCTTCAAGACTGTCAGAACCGAGACCCCCGTAAGCTACAAGCAGATCAATTAAGGGAAAATGAGGGTGCTCGTTATAATGCATGAAGGAAAGAAGCCAACAGTCGGCGAGGCCGAGGAAAGCGTTGGGGATGGTACTTTTATGTCTTTTTTTTAATGTTTACTTGGATAATCACAGAAATTATTAATGTAATCTGATTAGGGGAAAGATAAACACAAAGGAGAAGAAAAAACAACGTGCCGATGGTAAGGACCGAACCCACGACCTCCGAATACCGCGTCCGGTGCTCTATATAAACCGGGTGTCCCAGCTAACTTGAACCAAGGGTTACAAGATAATATATTTTAGGTAGGTCATTGAAACCAATTGCATACAACTGCCAGCCTGTTTGCGCACTACAGGCAATTTTTTGTTATGCAATTACTTAGTTAGCTAATTATGTTAATTTCTTTAATTTAATAAATATCGTCTATAGACCAAAAATGTGGATTTTAAAGTTGTAGAGCACCTTCAGAAACCCCCATTGCATTAATTGCGATAAAGAAAGTCTCACGTGTATCTTTTTTTCCAGGCTTAGAAGAAAACCCGCGAAATACAAATACCACGTGACTAGTGCATTTGTGCGCCGCGATTGTGGTGCTCTCAGTCGTGGTTTGAGCGAACGAAATTAGCTGCGGCTGTGACACACCTCTGCGTGTCTTCCTTACGGTGGGGGCCAGTAAGACTAGGATGATGAGAAGAACGGCGATCATGGCCAGGACACATTTTCGCCAGAATACCAAGTAGCTAAAAGAAAGCAGAAACACCAACTGAGAGATGTGATACCTTGGGTCAAAAGCGATATTACCAAACTACTAATCACTGCACAAATAGAGCTCTCTGTATCAGGAACTGTGCCATCTTTGTTAAGTTTATCTGTTAAGGACAACGCAGAGGGCAATCGAACGAAAAATGTCATCGGTAACGTTAAGAGATAGGAAGCGTGCAGAGTGGGTGAGAGAAATACATCAAGTTACTGACATTCTAGTGGTAATCAAGGAGAAGAAAAGAGCATGGGCAGGGCATTTAGTGCGAAGAAAGGATAACCGATGGTCGCTTAGGGTAACAAACTGGATTCCAAGGAAAAGAAAATGTACATGGGGCGGCAAAGAGTTAGGTGGGTGGATGAGGTATAAAGAAGTAGATGACCTGGCGCCAGCGCGCCGGCACGAGCCACAAACACCAGTTGTTCGAGCCAGCGCCTACCTTGCAAACGCCTACTTGCAAGCCTCGACCTAGCCCAAGCAAACGAGCTCTCCTTACAATAAAACTCGTTATAATCTTGGTGGAGCCTGCGAGGACTGATCCTCGAGCTATGCAGTCGTACCCTTGCTACCGCGACGCCAGGTGACGCCATTCAGCCAACCGCTTCGCCCCCACTACCTGTCTCTGTGCGCTTCGTCAACGGGATCTTGTCATTTTCAGTGGCACGAATGACCAGGACGTGGAGGACTGGCTGTCATCCTACGACCGGGTGAGCGCTCACAACCGGTGGAACGACGGCATGAAGCTGACAAATGTCGTTTTCTACTTGACGGATGTGGCGAACCTTTGGTTCAAAAACCACGAATCGGACTTCAAGAAATTCTTTATTGACATCTCGGGCGTCCGGCCGTGCGCAAAGTTCGCGCTGAGCAGCGTCTTTCCTCTCGCACCCAACAGCTCGATGAAAGCTTCACCAGTTATATTGAAGACGTCCTCGATCTATGCAAGCGCGTCAGTGCATCAATGACAGAGACTGGGCGCATCAAGCATGTGCTTAAGGGCATTGAGTAGACGCCTTTCACATTCTTGCCGCCAAAGGCCCCACCTCTGTCAGCGAGATTATCAGTATGTCCCGCCATGCCCATTTTTTCTTCTTGATTTCCTTTAGAACGCGATTAACGCGAATTATTTCTCTGACCCACTCTGCACGCTTCCTATCTCTTAACGTTACACATACCACTTTCCGTTTCATAGCCCTCTGCGTTGTCCTCAAATTAAGTAAAACGCTTTTCATTATCCTCTATATTTCAGCCACAGAGGTGAGTACTGGTAAGATTCAATTGTTACGCACTTTGCTCTCGAGCGATACTAATAAGTTTCTAGTCATACTCTGCGAGGACTTGCCAAATGCGTTTTACCCCAACCTTATTTTCATAGTTTTTTGCCTTTACTATGCGGATATATGGTCACCACCTGCCCTAAGTAGGCATATTCAACTATCCCTCTATAATCTACAATCTGGCACACACTAGTTAATATGCTGTCGTAAGCTACGAAACTGATAGAAACACCATATCCGGCATAGATATATATACAAGACCTTCTTTGCCAAGCCATATGAACATGTCTGGACGGCCTTATGGGGTAGCATGCGTGACTGGAAATGCAAGAGCCTTGACGCTTAATATTCTCCTCACCCTCGCATCTGAACACAGATACCAACTTTGCAGCTCCTGCTGTTTCGGCACTGTCATGGGTCACGTGACATCGCACAACCCTACAATCAGTCAGTGCCAGGCCTTATCATCTACCAAACCTAGGGCAGCCATTTTTCGCCTACAACGCCGAAGTCTAAGATTCTTGAGAAGGGAGCCGTTACCGTGGTTGCGTTACAGCTTACGTTCTAGGGTAAGGCGCAAACAAGTTAATTTAAGTTTATCCTTCCGCACAAAACTTTAATAATTTCGCAATTAGCGTACATCATGAGCAATCTGAATAGCGATGGTCATTTTAATAAAATACTTAATTTACCTATACGTGAACGTTAGGCGATACACAGTAAACATGCTGCGCCAAAGTTCACAACTGTGCCTGTCTATAGATGAACGAATAAATCTACAGGCATTGAATTTCCTTTAACTTGATTACAAATATCACGTTTCGTTTACTTACGGTTCTGAAATGAAAAAAAAATACGAACAGTTTCATGTCAATTACTTTAGTAATTGTGCGTGCCATCAATAAGCAACGTACGATCACAGTCGCGTGTTTCTGGTGAGGGTAAAAAGAATTACAGCAGATCTACTTCTTTATTTAAATTCGAAGCGCGTGCCCCAGACAGGCTCGAGGCCGAGGTGGAGGGAGCACCTCGTGTACACTGACGCTAGAGGAAAGAGTCAGGATTTGAGGGTGTGTGCGAGCGACACGCGCCTACGCAGCACGAAGTAGTGGCGACGGCTGCAACAGACACGCGCCACTTTCTCATTGACCGTAGCTGTGAGCCACTCCGCCTTCTCATTAGCTAAGACGCGCGACGCGGAGCAACAACCCCTACGCTCGCGGCGTCGCCACCATGTCCTTTGTTCCTCAAGCTCACGAAGAAAGCTAGAGAGCAAGCGGAAGACCGCCGCCGGCGAAGTCCGTGAATGCGGCCAGAAGTGCTACGCACTAAAAAAGCTCATCGACTGGTTACCGTTGTGTAACGAGAATCGTGATACAGCTGAGGGGAATTATTTCATCATATACAAATAAAAGTAATATGAAGGCGATGAGCATGTATGTATAGTAAAAGACCCTTAGTCTAGTTTTCGCCTGCACTGCTGCAATTCCTCTAATGAAATGGAGCAAACAAAAATAAAAAGGGCTTTACATTCGACGATATAAAATGAGATATTGTCACGTTGGGCTAACAATGCCATGGGCATAAAGGAGTAGACAGGCGTAGTCACAAAAAATCACCTCTTTATTGAGCTGGCTTACGCTCGCAAAACAACAAAGAAACAAGGCGTCGGCGATAGCAGAAAACGTGCTCAATGATCATCGAATAACCAATGCCCGTCGCAATCGGAAGTGCTAAAATCAAAGTCGCCGCAGAAACATCTGTGTAAACCAGCGAAGAGCTAATGAAAAAATTACCGACGATTACGTTACTTCCTAATGCGAAATTTTAGCGCAGCTCATCAGCTGTTTCAACTTTTCGATAGATTATAAGGCAAAGATTTCGAACAAGACCCGTATGTATTATTACAGACTTTTTTTTTATTTTTCGCACGTATTCCCACTCCAATAACAGTTCTTGGCTGTCATGAAACAAGCTTTGTGGTCGGAGAAATGAAGAGAGCAATTAAGTTATCGGTAGGTTGCGGGAGGCAGCGCGTGGGCCCATAGGAACGTTGCGCGCGAACAGATATCAGCGACTGACTGATGCTGCTGACGCCGCTAGCGAGTGTAGAGAATCTGGCTGCGTTACGGCTTGGGATGCATGCACCGTGATTCGCTAATAGCGAGCCGGTGTTTCGGCAACCGGAGAGCACCCCCGCTGCCTCGCAGGAAGAGGGGGGGGGGGGGAGCGCTATAAGTGGCGGCGAACGGAGGAGCAAGCGCAGCAATCAGATAACACGCGTGATCGGCGCCCCGCAGGAAGCGGGGGGGGGCTGAGCTGGGGGGCTGAAAGGGTGGCGGAGCTGGTTACGAGGCCGACGCCGACTCCGACGCGAAACCCAGGAACGGGCGCCAAAGAGCTGCGCTCTAAAACGCCGAAATATTACGGAAACCTGTATGGTTACCTGCGATCATTCTAGCCTAATCTTGGCGCATAACGAAAAAGGCGCGTTTCACAATACCGAGCATGGACAAACAAAGAGCACAAAATCGGTACATGCGCGGAAGTCACAGTGAAAAGGCCGCACATGTCAGCAGCTGTTGAAAAGCAACAAAGATTTTAATGGTTCGCGGCAACATCCTTTACTAGCGCCCTCGGAGAGCGGATGTTTCCACTGTTACTGTACCTTTTTCCTATAACGAACAACCTCCTCACCTTCATACAATATCAATATTCCGAATATTTCCCATCACGACTACACATTAGGTAATTAATTAGAGGCAGAACAAAATTGTGTCCGCAGCACTTGTAATTGAGAAATGGTAGAGGTTTATGAGTGGTGTCAATCGATAAAGGTTGACGTAATGTTGTGTCCGTGAAAATAATCAAGCCAATAAGTTAATTAGGTAATTATTTAGAGGCTAAATTGTTATAGTAAAGGCGAAAACGGTCTCATTAGCTAATAGCTTGGCGCCACATTTGAATGTATCAAGTACTAAAATAGGTAATTAATTGTCATTTAAGGTGACGTCAAGGATGTCATGTCACGCAACCTGAAGTCGAGCCAAAAAAGGACATAGGAAGGAATTGGCGCGCAATTTGAAAGTACCAAAGACTAAAATAGGTAATTAAGGCCGCCAATTAGGGTGACGTCAAGGATGTGACGTCCCGCAACCGGAAGTAGAGCCGTTAAAAAAGCATAGGAAGGGATTGGCACTCAAATTGAAAGTACCGATCACTAAAATGGGTAAGCAAGAAGTGAATTAATGTGACGTAGAGGGTGTGACGTCACGCAACCGGAAGTAGAGCCGAAAAAGGGCATAGGAAGGGATTGGCGCGCAATTTGAAAGTACCAAAGACTAAAATGGGTAAACAAGAAGTGAATTAAGCAACTAGAAGTAACCCATACAGCAGCATCCGTGCTTTCGCATTACTCCAATGCGGTTTTCGCAGTGCTCTTTTACTTTTTTGCTACAAGCGAAGGGGACTCTATTTGATCCTAACTCCGGTGAAGAAAAGCTTCGAAGCTCATCATATAGTGTGTTTTTGAAACACAGTGTTTTAAATGATTACCTGATGAACCGTTGTCAAAAGCATGGTCACAAACGCTCCGCACTTTCTACAAATCACCATCTGTTCGCAATGTTTGAAAATTATACGCCTTTAACATGGACTTCGGCGCACTACTGATTTGGCTTCACCACACCAACCATTAAAGCGAGTGAAAAGGGGCAAACTCCAGGGGCAGATAGTCAGCCTTGAGAACTAATTTGTTATCAACTTACTAGTATTGCGAGATGCTACCGGGGTTATCATTCTTAACAACTTTTAGTCCCGACATTTGGCCGAGCCTACTTGAAACACCCCTAGCACCTGGTAGTTCTCCCACTCACCTACCTCTTGTGATTTGTCATTAATTATTAATGTCATTTGTCGGTTCAGAATATGTTCTGAAGATAACGACAGCTTAGCTAAGCGTTATTTCCTTGTGTCTTTTATTGCTTCGTGACTTCCAGATATATATGCCTGAGTATATAACCTTTTTAGATGAATCTAGACATTACAATATTTGACTGACTCACCAACACTGTCGATAACCGGAGGTTCGAGAAGAGCGCTCGAACGTCTTCTTAGAGCTCCCTCTTGTTCTGTGTGGGAGAAAAAATAGAAAAGGTCATAAGCACAAGGCTGATTCGAAGACATCACTAATAATAACGCGCATATCGGCTCGCCTAAACGCCAAGTGATAATAATAATAATTGGTTAACAGGAAAGGAAAAGCGCAATATCTGTCCCACTTCAGTAGGATGTGTTTCTGGGCTAGTTGTGGTACTTCAGACATGATATAGTTGCGCGAAAAAATACACTCACAGACAGAGTACAGGAAGAGCGTCCTGTACCCTGTCTTGTGTGTTGGGCTGACTCTGTAGCTGAGCCCCCTCCGCTTCTTCGTGCGGACAAAAGAGAGAAAGTAGAGCAGAAAGAAAAAGTTACAAGGGCTCAACGCTGTTGAACCCAACGTTATTTGAACCAAATATTGAGCGAAAGCGTTAGCTGCGGGTGAGCGAATGTTCTTCTCGTCTTTTTCTTCTCCCTCAGCCCACATATAAAGCCGTGTACACGGGCCAAGTAGCCTGTAGGGGAAACGTGAATGCCAGAGTCTTGGCAGGCTGATTCTGACATAACCGTCCCATGTGAAACTAGAGACCCAAGTTGGCAGCTCGTTCCAGCCCACACGTTAGTGTCACGTGGGGTGTGGCATCACAGCTTCACGTGGGTAAGACGTACGTGGCTACCGCCGCGCTACGCTGAAGGCTCGAGGCCGCCATTGCACCCGCCATCACTTCGGTGGTGGACGACGGCTGTTGCGGCGCGCGTCTTTCTCTCATTCTTCTTTTTCTTCTCTACTTTCTCTTTTCTATCCGCACGAGGCAGCGGAGGTGGCTCAGCTACAGAGCGAGTAGCAGGCCCGTGCATTTTCTCTTCCTTCTTCCTACAGCCACAACAACAACGCTGAAGGCTGGAAACCTAGAGTAAACTGATTGAGTTATGGAAGGGAAAGGCGCGGTAACTTTCTCACTTGTTTTCTGTGAACACCTCAACCACGCCGTAAGAGAAGGGTGGAAAGTAGGGGTGAAAGTGGAAAGAGAGAAAGAGGAGCCGTAGTGGAGGGCTACGGAGTAATTTCGACCACCTGGAGATATTTAACATGAATTGACTTCGCACAGCACACGGACGCCTCTTCGTTTCGCCTCCATCGAAACGCAGCCGCCGAGGTCGGGTTCGAACCCGGGTACTCCGGCACAGTAGTCGGGCGTCTTACCACTGCACCACCCCGGTGGGGCACTTCTGCTGCCTCGTGCAGACAGAAGAGAAAATAGAGAAGAAAGAAAAGGAAGAGGGAAAGAAAGACGCGCGCTGCAACAACAGCCGTCGTCCAACACCACCGAAGCGGTGATGGGTGCAATGACGGCCTACAACAAATAAAAATTCGGTGGCAGGCTAGCCCCCGCCGCAAGCGGACTGACGGCCTACAACAGATAAAATTTTGGTGGTAGGCTAGCCCCGCCGCAAGCGGCGTTGACCTACCACTCCGAGCCCCGTAGGGCCAGGAACAGCCACCCTTCACCACCTGTCTTGTGTGTGTCTTTCACGCACCGTAAAAGAAGGAAGGCGGGAGTGAAAGTGCAAAGAGAGAAAGAAGCGCCTAAGTGGAGGGCTACAGAGTAATTCGAGTACCTCGGAATCTTTAACGTGCACTGACATTGCACAGCACACGGACAGTGCTAACATTCGTAAGTTCATTGACTCTCGCTAAAGGTACGAACATGGCTCGCCTACCAATAGCCAAATAAATTTTCAATGTGCTGCCGAATGGCAATTGAACTAGCACGGAGCCCTCTTTTACAAAGAAACTGCACCAGTTTCACTATTGAAGAAGCTACAAGTGGTCGAATGTTATCGCCTGTATTCCAAACATGCAAAATATTTTGGCGTTAGCATTAGAAACAATAGCTATACCACTGTTCTCACAGTGTGAAAGCACTCATTAGTTATCAACTGTCTGGTGTTTGAGACTTGTTAGTAGCGTTGCTTTCACTCTTAACGACTGTTCTTTTTTTTCTTTTTAATTTTTCGCGCCTAATTGAGATATGCAACTACAGGGGAAAGGGCTTGCATGATAATGTCTTGGACGTTGTCAGTATGTTTGCGTTACGAAAGGCTTGATTTGAAGCATCAATATGAATGCTACCGGAAGCGATGTTCTCAAAGCGCCCTATGGCGCACTGCAGTATCTGGGCGGACGCAGAAAATAGCAAATATTACTATTTGTGACGTCACTGCGAAGCTTTTTCACGCTTCTCCGCTGCTGTCAGAAACAGCCTGCTTATTATTCATTGATTACGTTTCAGTTTCAGAGCTCGCGTAGAAAACTTTTATGCTTTACCTACAGCCTATATAAATTTCAACCTTTCATTATCGCTGGGTCCTCATAAAGCGATGTCTTTGCCCTTATTCTGGTTGAGAATATATGGAAAGGGCATTGCTATTTGAGAAAATTTACCGATGCAGGCTTCTGCTTAGCAATCACAGGTTTGGTGGAAATCACAAAATATTTATTATGATGCTGTGTCACGTATAACTTGGAACACTCATTCGACTGCAGGCTGCAGGAAATTGCTTGCGGAACAGCAGCCTTCTAAAGTGCCCGTTTTCATTCATGTTCTACATGTGTAATATTTCACCTGATCAAAGAAACCAGCTCTAATTTGTTTATTATTCAGCGCAGCTACCCACTTCCTGGGTTTGGTGTTTATATTAGTAATAGTACTACTATTATTACTCGTATAGTGATAGCAGTAGCAGTATTATACTAGTAGCACATGATAACAGTAGTAGCCGTAAGGTAGTAGTATAGCAGTAGTATAGTAGTGTTAGTATCAGAAGTAGTAGTCGCTTACCCAGTGAGTGATTGTCATAAAGAGGAATGGCGGTTGCCACGAAAGAGGACACGCCGAGGTCAAGAATGAGTAACCAAAGTCTGGTTACCTACAGGACCATTGTGAAATTGGGCATGCGGAAAGACAAGGGCACGGCAAGGTCGTAAGACTAAGCAACCGAAGTGGAAGTGCCTCGGAAATAATCCGCTTGGTGGTTATGTGAAAGGAAGAAAGCACGGCGAAAGAAGACAAATAGAGTAGACAGAAAGTAATTACCGCAATAATGAGCATGATGTAGAAGAGGTATATTCAGAGAATAGCTGTCATAGTAATCATCCCTGCAGTAGTTACCGTAGGAGGAAGATAGTTTGGAAAATGCGGCGAACCAGCTGCCGCATCGAAAAGGCCACGTGAACTCTCCAAAGCATATGATAACTAGTATGCATTGAGTACACAAATGCAGTCTGGTCAATTGGCGGCTACTCAAGCGAACCGCGCTTCCCGAAAACTGAAAGCTGATACTATGAGGAACCGGTCCATCACCATCTTTTCGTAATGTTTCAATATTACTCGCCTTTAAAATGGGCTTCGCCACACTACTGGCCTGGCTTCACCACAGCACGTTAATGTTACTTACAAAGATGCCTTTTTTTTTTCGTCAGGTTTTTGTGCATAGAAAAAAGTGTACGCCTAAATAACAGCTACCGCCTTCTTCCTGTTTCATAAATGCCTTAAAACATTTTGTACCAGGGAGCGTTTCTCCTGATGGTGATGGTGTATTGCAGAATGTACCACTCATTGCAACGAGTACAGCGTCAATCGTGCTTCAGCTGGTTTTAGACGCTCCACTTGTAAAAAAAAAAAAAACAGAAAAAAGATAAATAATATAAGAGCCTTTATTGGTTGAACACGCAGCGCAACAGACGAAGGACACGCGAGTAAACGGGGACAGCGCTGTCTCCGTTTACTCGCGTGTCCTTTGTCTATTCCGCTGTGTGTTAAAGAAATGCGTCAACTAGCTCAACTTTCCGTTTTAACCTTTATTGGTAATTGCCTCCGACTTACCTCTCTTGTACTGGTGCATTTTTGTTTTCCTAATTATCGGAGCATCGTGAACAGTGACCAAAATTAGGGTACACTTAATTAGACTACAACATTATGACGTGGTAGCGTTAAAGCGCGCGTTTGCGGCTACCCTTGTTCCTTGTTCGCGTACATATAGTATGTTATCTCTAAATTATCTATTCTAGAATTGTACCTCTAATCCACTAATATCCCGAGCTACCCCGTCGTCCAGCTACTGGCAGAAAGCGCCCGAATACCTGCCCCAACCAGGTCGCACGAAAGTGCCTGCCTGGACTAGAATTAGAGTCCGCGGCTCAGCAGCCGTGGAAAACTGATTCCTATACCTCCCTTACACATCAGTTGAGCAACCAGAGTTGGCAGCTCACTCTATATTTGTGATGTGTGTTCTCACTGCGTCACACACCTCACAGTCAGTCATGTCACCTGCCAACCTCTACTTCCTAAATTCGTGCCTACAATTTTTCAGTCAAGACGCTGACAACGCCGGAGTTTGTGCAGAAAGAAGTATTTAACGCTATCGTGTTTTCATCGAGAAGAAAGAAATCGCTAATACCGACAAGAATGTTGAAGGTGTAACTATGTCAGGTCAACTTGTCAGTAATAAATCTTACGTGCTTGCTATGTTGGTTGTTGTTCTGGTTGCATGTGAGAGAACTTGCTGCAGCGAAAATGCTATGCATGTGTATAATGTTGTCACGTGTTGTTTACAAGATCGATGACACAAATGAAGAGTCGGTGATTGCACTGAAGAAACTCTTTATTGGGCTGACTTGCGCCCGCAAAAGAACTAAGCAACTCGGCGGCGGCGATAGCAACAAACGTGCTTGTCGATCATCGAACAAAGAATGCCCGTCACACTCGTCAACGCTCAATTTAAAGGCTACACAGAACAATCTAGATAACGTCGCAAACTGCTACTAGTACAACCTGGAACATTGTAGAAACATACGCGAGTGATCGGAATCTTCGAGACAGATCTCGACGCATCTTTCGCGACAACGAAACTGATAAAGGTGCGTCTCGCGGCATCGAGCATTAACAAACAAAGAATACAGAACTGATACGCGTACCAGAATCACAGTGATAAAGCAGCATGCCTGCGGCTGTTAAAAAACAACAAATACAGTTTGAAAGGTTTTGCGGCAATATATATTCACTTGCATGAGATTGAAATTTAAATATTGAAGGTTGTAGGAGCTCCAAGTTATGTTCGGAAAAATTAAGTCGCCGCGTAAAAAGGCGTACATTGATGATGGTACTGCATAATGAAATTCGTTACAAGTCGGTTGAGCAAAACGATGGGATGTTCCAGTTACAGCTTTAAGGTAGTTTAAGGTTATACTGTCGATACCATTTCTAGTTCCGCCTATTGACAGATGTTTGCGCAATAGGATTGCGTCGCCATCCAGCCAGCTGATATTTGTTCCAGGGCATGGAGCATGCATATCCTTTCATGATTCTATGCTTTCCGTTTCCTTCATGATTCCGTTTACCTATGTTTCTGGATAGTGTTTCCCGAAATCGGCGCACATTAAGCCGGCGCGGCGCGAAGCCCGCGCGGCGCCGCATCGAAGGTTCAACGACATTCGAGAGGCTAGACTTTGCTTCCTTCCCCTCGCGAGGAGAGCGCGTGGCCTCGTATTCATCGGCTTCACCCTCCCCCTCATCGCTCGACGATGACGGTGACCCATCAGGCCGGAAAATTCGAGTCCTCTCTGGAAGTTTCAGCTGCACCTGACCAATGACGCCGTGCGGCTCGGCGGAAGGAAAAGGGAACGTTTTAACAAGCGAAGATATGTATGTGTGCGCGCTAGCCTTTCGCGTCTTAACAGACACACGCGACGCGCCCTATTAATGGAGGTCGCGTCGCTTGTGTTAGTCAGTGTATGAGCTGGAAATTTTAGCCACCTGGGGTTCTTTAACGTGCGCTGACATCGCACAGCACACAGCCGCCTTGCTTTTCTCCTCCACCGAAAAGCGGCCGTCGAGGCCGGGATTCGATCCCGCATCCTTGGGAATAGTAGTCGAGCGCAGTAACAACTGCGCCACCCCGGCGGGCAGTGTATGAGCTAGTATTGCGGCGTATTCTCAAGTGCTACTGCTCGACTGCCGGGGTTCAGCCGCTGCTGCCAAGCCCACAGATCTGCGAGGCAGCGGCGCTCGTCTTACATGGCGGCCGTATCGTGACTCTCGAGGCGTCGATCTGTAACAGTGCTCGGTGAACAATTTGGTGTTTGCTTATTTGACTCTCATGTGTTGTTCTGTATTGTAAAGCCTCTGTGTTATTGAATACCTTCTTAGTTGCATGCTTAGCGTTGTTTTCTGTGAACCTCTCGTCTGTGCATTTTTAGAGTTCGTGTGTATCCCTCTGTATCGTCTCTTGCTGCGTATAAAGTTTGATTTGTTTGTTACTTCTGACTCCGAACCTTACTCTGGCTTGAATCGGCCCCCTTCTGTCACTACAAGGTAATTGAATTCCGGCTGAGCTTGCCACGCAAGTCGAGGGCATCTCCTTTGCAACCGCAACAGCTACCCCCACTCACTCTAAGGTTGTCTGGGAGTGTGCGCACCTATAAGGGTGCATCGTTAATAATCCTCTAATTATTAACGGGTGACACAGTGCAAAAATAAATCCTTTCCAGCAAACCCACTGACTGTACATATGATGGTCGGATACCGTTCAAAATGGCTCGAACTACGCAGCCCCTTCTCTCTAGACCACAGTCAAAGAGGAAGAATGAAACTCGACAAGCCTTTAAAAAGATGCCAGCGTCATGGACATATGCGCTGTGCCAGGTTTCCGTATATCACGACGATGTTAGCGAAACCGTTGCCGATAGCTGATTTATAAAGCCAGAGCCCTCTGATGATAATAAAAAACACTGATGGAACAGCTTCAGATTAGCAACCTCGCGGGCCCAGGCCTTGACAGCGGCAGTACGGGGAATTACGACTTTGCTTCTTTGAATGTTCTTGGAGGTGTCAGTGTGATGCGTCACTCCTCGCTTGTATGTAACTTGTTTCAGCGTAATTTGTGTTTGTGGGATCGGAAACACGATGGCGTTTAGCAAAATTGAGCAACTTTTCGGAGCCACTCGTGTTAAAGCTAGGAAATATGGATATGGATAAAACTGTGACCATGGGCGTACGCGCTTCTACCTGTACCATCCCGCCAAATTACTCCTACGACAGGTCATCCGGCTGTTCCTACGTTGTCACCGTCTCACCTTCTCCCCTTACGCAGCATGCTCGTGCTTTTGTAGACGTCTGTGGGAAAATGCATCACAAGCGCCTGTTATGCACCTCTCTAACGAGCCACCCCCCCTCCCTCCTGAAAGGGCTACAGGAACACTGAGCATCGTCCCTCTTTACCACCCTCCCCTGCAACGCCGGAACCCCTCCTATATTGCTTCACCAGCGGCAATGCGTGATACACTCACAAGCTGTACCTCTCCCCCACCTTCTCGACAAATGACTGGTTACTCTAGGTTTTCAAACAGTGTCAGACGTAAGGATAGCCTTTTCTTGAGAGAATTGACATTTCATTTCGTCCGTTTCTCACAGCGCACAGAGACGATGATCGACAGATGGGACTGTCGAATTGCAATTCCCCTACGTATAGTTGCTATGCAGCTTGACTGCCGTGGGCAGTTCACACCACCCCAGCTGTCGTCAAGATTCGCATTTCCGCTGCGCTAAACACCACCTGATATTCTATGGAGTATCACTCCCCCGCATTCACTTACTTCAATTCACGCGCAACTTTGGGAGGTGCATGTAAGCCTAGTAGGTAGAGAGGTGAGGGGCACCTTGAGAGGTTTTCATAGCGTAATGGCTCCACTTCGATGGAACGTAGGTGCACTGTTGTAGGCCAAGTGCTCATGCGTGTGCCTTCTATAAGTAGAATGGTGCCGTTGCACATGGGCTAAGAAAGTCGAGACCGGGGGTTGGCTTGGTAAGTAGGTTTCAAAACAGGCTGAGCACAGCTTCATTTTGTTAAGAACGCTAAGTTTATTGGAGAGTTGCAACGACTCAGGAATGTACCTTTCTGTCAAAGTGCTGCAGAGCTGCGCGACGCGTTAAAGGCAATTGGTGTTAATGAACTACATTTTAATTTAATAGCGTTAAAGTCTGTTCTCCAGAATATCACTTGTCGGCATCGACTTAGTGAGCGAAAAATCACAGGAACGGCTTTAAGAGCTGGTGGCTGACATGACCGGGCTCTAATTGCTTGAACAGTAGTTGGACGTCACGTGACCATGTGAGACGCCCGATTTGACAGGAGCTTCCAACTTGATCTTCTCAATTCAGCTGGGAGGATGAGGCAAATCTCGCGTTCATCGTACCTGGCATTTCGAGTCGAGCATGATGCTCCTATAGGCCTCGCAGGCACGTTCGTTTGGCTTAGTTAAGTGGGAATTTATACCAACGCTGATAACCCTGCATGTGTGCTTATAGCTCACGGCTCTTGCTGAAAAGCACTCGTCGGATAACACTGGTATAAATTAGAACAACTAAAGCAAAGGGCATGCGCCTAAAAAAGCGTGGACGAAGGGGAGCCGGCAGCCTACAGTGATACGCAATCGCCTCATACTATTAAAGGCGGAGTTTAAGTGTTGTCCCAATTTGCGCTGGTTGTAATTGATCAGTTATATTTCAGATAAAGGTCGTGTATATTTGTTGCATATGCTCACTAAGGGCAATGCCACTGTCCCCGAATCAAACTCGCGAATTCGTGCTGACTTCGAGCAGTGAAATGGCTCCCAACCAAGAGCTGAGCTAGGATGCCGGTTGTGGGACAAGTTTGGCTAGGTATGATGTTTTTTTTTGTGTGTGTGTGTTTTAAGTAGGATAATTCTGCCTTGAAAACGATATCGTAGTGGAAGCTGCACTGCGCTAGGTTTGCAAGCCGTCGCCGTGGCACCGCGGCACCGTGTGCCGTATGCTCCGCGGCGCATCGCGCCGTTGCCTAGCAACTGTCACGTGGTATAAACCATGAGCTAAGCCAGGAGTTGAAGGAGGAAAGAAGGAAAAAAAAAGCAGGAAAAAAAGAAGAGGAAGAATAAAAAGAAGTCAAAGGAGAAGAAGTAAAAGGTGAAGTAAAAGATGTAAAGGGAAGAGAAGAAGTAGAAAAAGAAGAGGAAGAAAAGAAGAAAAAGAAGACAGATAACTCAGTAGTTTGTAAAGGCGAACGACAATAGCGAATTGCTAGGACAGAATGTTCGTTCGAACATTGTGACAGCAGCACAGTAAATCCAGGTGTCCACAGAAAAATTCCCTTCAACACTCCCAGCTTTCGCTCTATCACTAGGTTAAGTCATGCTCAAACCCCCCTCCCCCCTCCCACACACACACACTTTTTGTTTCTCTTTTGATGACAGTACACCTGCAACTAATTGTACAGAGCTCCTCAATCACTCCCTATTGATGCACTTGAATCAGGTCATTGTCCCGTGCAGCTTTAAAATCGTGTGATTATTCGTGCAATTCACATGCCTAGACGCGAGGACCTCCCTCTGAGAAGTTTGTTTTGTTTGTGTTACTTAAAAGATCAGTTTAGCCATTACCTACATGTTTGTTCCGGTTTCATTTATAAGGTTTAATGTCCCAAAGTGGCTAAAGCTACGAGAGACGCCCAAGTGAAGCGCCCTCGAAATTGCCACCAAGTGCGATTGTGCATGGCATCGAACAGTAGTGCATGGGCGCCTTCCTTTTAGCCCCAATCGAAAACGGACCAACGCGGCCGGGATTTGGTGTCATATTCTTGGGATCAGACGCTGGAATCCTAACCACTGAGCTGCAAAGGCGGGGCCTTTCATAGATGTGAGAACTATAACAAACAAAAGTGATTGCCACAATTTACTTGATATAAAGAAGAGAAGCTTTTTAAATTTCTGAATCCTTCTCCTGGTGGGTTTAGTTTACTATACTGCTTAAATGCTGCTATAAAATATTATAGTACATTCATAGGGGCAAACAATAACGTCATATTTTCAGTCTAGGTCCCAGAGACCTTTTACTTCGCCAATATTTTGAACCCGCGTCCAAGCAGGCAAGGCGTAGACAAAGCTCTAAATGGTGACATAATGCAGCTTAGAATTTCAAGAACAAAATAATTTTGGATTATTTACGTTACCTGGGCTGATTTCCTCGGCATCGGATTCTGAAAACCAAAAAAAAAACATCCATAAGAAAGAACATCGGTAAAGTTAGCGCGGTGTCTCCACGAGAAAGATGAGGCACCACACATAGAGCACTTGGGTGCATATATGTACCCTTTTTTGGTTGTTTGGTTTGGCTGTGGGGTTTATGTGCCTAACTGACACAGGCTATGAGGGCTGCAATATTGGAGGCCTCTGTATGACTACGACTAGATAGTCTATGTGTTCGCTAAAATCTTTCACGCTATGATAATGAGCTAACTCGCCCCAAGTAAAAGATTTAAAGAAGCAACACACTTTATTGGACGGCGCTCAATGAATAAACCTGTTTGCTTACAATCGTGCCCTAGCGAAAAAACTCTATGAGTCACAATAACCTCATACAGATTTCTCATACTCTAATTTTCATATAATCTCATACAAATATCATTCAACGCAAGTGAAATATATGAGATTGTATGAGATTTTTGAAATCTGAATGAGGTTATTGTGACTCATACGGTTTTTCCGCTAGGATGCACAGGCCGTGCATGGGATTTCACCACCTTTTCTTTTGCACGGAACTCACACACGCCAAAATGAGTGGGCACGACACATTTCTCTCCTTTTCATAAGAATTACGGTTCAGAATTTCTCATGTGCTAGTCTCATTCTTCGCGCTATAATGCAAGGGTGCCACCTTTTTCTCTGATTCGGTTTTTCTCTCCAGACGGCTACGAACGCTTTGATTTTGAGTTACTTCCTCAGCCTCTAAATCGAGACCCGCAGTGAGCCAGCCTATAAATTAGTCCTGTTATTTTAGCTGTACACTATATGACGCTACTTATACCGTCTAGGTCTGCTTACGTGAGCATTTTATTTAAAGATTGTGAAAAGTCAGTGGTAGAATTTAAGTAAAAACATTCCTCTCTGCTCAAACTTACTTCGTCGCTCGAAAGGAACTGCTGGAAACATAATGCGCTCGGGATGCTCTGAAAACGTAAAGATAGCATAATAGAGTGTCAGCGCCAGCAAACAAATTGCATTTGAAAGCCCTCTTTTATAGCTAAGTCAAGCATGTCCACGCAGAAGGCTATTCAATTAACGGCAGTGCCTCGTGGAGCCTATGCACTCAATTTGAGTTAGGGTGCATCAAAATGACATGCCAACTCGCCCAAGAATAAGTTATTTCTTTGCACTTAACCCTGTCTGCCCATCAAGACCTGCACCGAGAACATGTGGGTCAAGGGATATAACGGGAACCAACTGGTTGCCCTGGCCGTGGTTTATCTTTGGACTGGCAAAATTCCCACCAGAAAAACGTGCAAACCCTTCTATACATCTCCCATCATTATCCCTGGGGATTCCACTGCTGATGTTGGTGACCTATATACACAGACTGAAGCAACGGGCACAACAATCGGCACAACCCACATAAGTGCAACAAATAATTGGATTGGGTTGATACCAATGAAATAGCGATCATCAACATGACTAAAAAATGTAAAGCCATTCGACATGGGCAGTGAGGAACAAAACATCGGCACTGATTACTGTCCCCTGGCCTTAAGTCTATTGCCACACCTTTGTAAAAAGGTAGTAGACACAGATGCAAGTGAGAGCATTTGCAGCGACCATCACAGCATCCATGTCAGACCTGCAGGCAAATGTTGAGCCCCTCCTCCCCTTTCCCTACCTAACCGAGCTATTGAGAAAATAGCAGAGAGTGACTTTCCAAAGCTTTGAGCATTTCGACCAATTATAGCAGCATGATTTAGCCCAGATTATTTAGCCGCCACATGAACAAGTGACCTCGCAGGTCTTGGTGGGACAGAGATTACTATGGCACTGGCATTGCGGAAGCCAATATACAGAAAGCATCGTCATGCACTGCACCATGCTACTGATGCCGATTTCCAAATGTTGGGTGGGGAGGGGGTTTCAGCAAGGAAAACATTGGCAGACCTTGTACAACGCAAAATGAAGTCAGTGAGCAAGGCTTTTCTCCACGACATTGTGGGCGATTCCTCGGCCCGAGGGATGCGCACGACAAACACACAGTGGGCCGTATGACAAACATATTTTAATCTCACAGGGATATTCGAAGTCGGTGCTAGGTCGTCGTCTGGGGGGCTGCGGCCTGCGGGTCGTCTTCCGTGCAGAAGCTCCAGGCGCGAAGCAGGAACGAGGAGGCAGGGACCAAGAGAGAGCGACGGCGGCGCGAGGCTTCCTTTATAGCCCCCTCGCGCGGGACCGGTTATCCCCGAACGAGCGGGGAGAGGGAAACAGGCACCGCGCAGGGGGCATTGGGATAGTGGCGCGGCCTTCGAATGCGCGGCGCGCACGGGCCTTACGGATACGTGGTGCAGGGCCCCACATCTTCCCCCCCCCCTCAGCGTCCGACCCGGGCTACGCCAACAGCCGGGCCATGTCCATGTCCGAGCCCGGGTCGGCGTAAAATAGGGAGGCTTGTCGCCTGGCTCTGGCGGGATGCCCTCTCAGCTGGTTCGTGTGACGGAAGAAGCAGCAGGCATGGCGGGACTGTTCCGACTGGTCCCTCTCCGGCAGCGGCCGCATCCTCGGGGTCACAACGCAGCTGGGCTCGGCCACGGATACGCCTGGCAGCGGCCCTGAGCTGCTGCTCCACATCGTTGACCCCTTTCCACGTGGCGCCATGCTGGATGCCCATTGCAGCAGCCGTTTCCGCCCCGGGCACACCTGGCTTCCTGAGGCCCGTACTCCGGGCCTGGGCAGCGGGCCCAATCCAGACTCGTTGAAGACGGCCAGCATGGCCGCGCTGGTCACAATGATGGGCCACAAACCACTGCAAACTAGGGGGGTACCCCCTGTTTATGTGGCCCCTCCTGGAACCATGCGCTGGGTGCGGTCTCCCGCCTCAGCGACGGTGGTTCATCTGGCTGCTGCAAAATCTTATCAGAATGCATTCTGAAAGAAGCAAAGACGTTAGACAAAGTAGTGCACTACCTTGGCCTTAGGTTATAGCGTCGGTTGCGAACCGGGTTGCTACCTGTACGCCTTACTTTGGGGGAGATCGCTGCATCGCTTCGAGCTTCCCCCGCTTCGCAGTTATCGTCCTTGCGAAGGTGGCAAGCTTTCAAGTCTGCGACGTGCACCGGACCAGCGGTTTCACCGCTCGCCAACAACCGCAGCTGGTAGGTGAGTGGCGTAGTCCGTGCCGTAACTTCGAACGGTCCAACCCGCTTGTGCGCTAGCGACGCGGCGAAACCACGCGCTGCGTTACTAAGCGGGGGCGTTCTTTTCAGTACCAAGTCGCCCGTGTTGAAAACGACGTGACGACGACCTTTGTTGTACTGATCCGCCTGCTCCATGCGCGCGACATCGAGGTTTTCACGAGCCGCGCGCTGCGCTGCCTCAAGGCGCTCGCGGAGCTTTACCGCGTACTGCGTAAGCGGAGGGGGCGCGGGCCCCGCCGCGTCAAGTAGGGCGTTCTCTAGCGGAAAAGCGATCTCTTTCCCAAAATTCAAGTAAGCAGGTGTCATACCCACCGACCTGTTCACGGTTGTTCTAGTGGCGAAAGCCAGTTCGGACAGCCGTGCGTCCCAATCTCTGTGCTGCTCGGTCGTCGCGACAAGCATACCCTTAACATTCCGATTCACTCTCTCGGTTATGTTGCTCTGAGCGTGGTAGGGACTCGTTTTCCTGTGGCGGATTTGAAGCGCCCGACAGAAATCAACAAAGACTTTGCTTGTGAAGTACGAGGCATTGTCTGTAATCAGGTCGGAAGGGAAACCGAAACGAGTGAATGTCTCCAACAGTTTCTCCCAAATCCGTTCTGACACAAGCTTCCTAAGGGGGAAAACCTCAACCCACTTGGAATAGTGGTCCGCTATTACCAGGATATATTGGTGTCCGCGCGCGGAGCGAGGGAGGGGTCCCATGATATCGCACGCGACCACTTGAGCGTGGACGCTCGCTCGCTGGGCGACGCATTCCTGTTTGGGTGCGCTAACAAAGGGAATGAGGGGGGGTGAATGGGCTGTAGCGATAGCCGTTCTCCCCCATGTCAAGCACAATGCCTTCGCTCGAAAGAAAATCTCTTCCCAGAATAACTGGTATGGCTAAGCCGGGCAGATAGACGAAGCGATGCCTCCGCTTCCTGCCGTCAAAACGCAGGACAAGACGTACCGCCCCCTCCGCTTTTGTCGTCCCTGCTGCTAAGCTCAAAGGGATTTCGGCTGGCCTGACACGGATGTTACATCTACGGCAGGCCTCGAACACATCATCACCGACCAGTGACAGAGTTGAGCCCGTGTCAACGAGTGCCGAGTAGCTTTGACCAGCTAACCGCACTAGCATAAAAGGGCTCGAGCGCGACAACATTCCTTGCGCTCTACAGGCGAGGGGACAAAAGCCTCTGCTCCGCCGGTGTGGTCGCCCGGTGACGCGGCGTGGGAGTACATTTCCCATTTTCCTCAGTGGCTTCCACGAAATTCTCCCGCCGACGGCGTCAGGCTGGTATTACCAATTATCGCCGCCGGCGGTCCGCGTTTCCCTGCATACGCCTTACTTGACACTCTCGTGCCACGTGGCCCGGCTGGTTGCAATTCCAGCAAAGCCGATCGTTCACCTGCCACGCGGTCGGGGGATGCCGCGTTCCACGAAGCGGTTGGGGACGTCTTTTCCCTCTCTCCGCGCCTATGCGGACGTCGCTGGCGAGCCCAGCTCGACGCCGCTGTTCGAACGCGCACGGGTCAAGAGCGCGAGGAATCGCGGAGCCTTCCGCTGGCCTTTCCTGCCCTACCGTCATTACGTCTGCGCCCCTGGCGCGCGGCACGGAGTCTTGGCCTCCGGCCCAGGTGCATCGCGGCTCTAGCGATTCGGCTGGCCTGGAGGGTGGCTGGTAGCGCAATTCAGCGAGTAAATCCGCCTGCACTACCTTCGCTTCCTGTGCTAGGGCCTCGAGGTTTGCAAAACCACGTCTCCGCAAATACGGCTTGAAGCGCGGATGGCATTGCCTGATCACGCGCGCGACCTGTTCAAGATCGGTTGCCGTGGGATCTGCCCTCTTGTAGAGCTCCTGCATTGCGCGTACATACTCGAGGAGGCTCTCCTCTGGGTGCTGTGTGCGCAACGCAAGCTCCTCAAGCATCCGGCGCTCGTAATCGGGTGGCAAGAACTCGGCGCGGAAGCGATCGGTGAAGTCTGCCATCGACTGGAAGGCCGGCTGACAGCGTCTCCATCGCGCCGCGCTCTCAACAAGTGCCACGGGAATTACCTGCGCTAGCACCACGTCGTCTGGGGAACCCAGTGCCGTCTGATAATCCTCGAGTTCTTGCAAGAACTCATGGACTGACTTCACGTCCGTGTAGCCGGAGAAGGAGGGAACCTCTACATTTATCCGCGGACGCCAGACTGTCGCCGCAGCTGTAGCTTGGTTGGCGCTAGCCACCGAACCGAGCTGACGGGTGAACACCGACAGTATTTCGTTCATCTGCCTCATCAGGGCGGCCGCATCGGTAACCTGCGCAGACTCTACCGCGTCCTTTACCTCACTTCCGGACGCACTGGCGTCCGAAGCGGCGGCCCTATCTGGCACGTCTTTTCTCGGAGGCATTGCACTCAACAACTAAGGCCGGCCGGGAGCCTACAAGCGCACGACTACCACCTAGCCCGCATCAAGAGGCTAGTCACAAAGGCTAAACACTTCACAAAACTAACATATGCACAAAAAAATTAAAACACAAACCGCCTTACACTAACAAACACACACATAACCCAAAACAAAATTAAAACACTGTACAAACACTACTATACTACACTCCGTGTCATCTGCACACACGATAGCCCTAAACTCAAAATGGCGTCGCGCCTAACATACAAAGGACCGGCCCGTCGTGTTTTTTCTGATTTTTCTGCCACGTTGGCAGAAAAATCGTCCACATTGGTGCTAATTCAGCCCCACGTTGGGCGCCAGTTGTGGGCGATTCCTCTGCCCGAGGGATGCGCACGACAAACACACAGTGGGCCGTATGACAAACATCTTTTAATCTCACAGGGATCGTCGAAGTCGGTGCTAGGTCGTCGTCTGGGGGGCTGCGGCCTGCGGGTCGTCTTCCGTGCAGAAGCTCCAGGCACGAAGCAGGAGCGAAGCAGGAACGAGGAGGCAGGGACCAAGGGAGTGCGACGGCGGCGCGAGGCTTCCTTTATAGCCCCCTCGCGCGGGACCGGTTATCCCCGAGCGAGCGGGGAGAGGGATACAGGCACCGCGCAGGGGGCATTGGGATAGTGGCGCGGCCTTCGAATGCGCGGCGCGCACGGGCCTTACGGATACGTGGTGCAGGGCCCCACAACATTCAGAGAGCAGGGCGGGAAGCTAGGATAGCTTTCAGCGGGCACATTGAGTCTCTCGACGCTGCCCCTGCTCGTAAACTTGCATATCTACACGGTACAAAGCGTGGAAGGCTATGCCGGTGTAAGGAATGCATTCGTTCTGTAAAGCACTACATAGCGAGCCGGCTACAATTCCAAGCAGCACTGCCTCACCATACAGCCGCCTGCAACTCTATCACCGCGAAAAAGCTAAATCGAGCTATAGGCCGCATGACGGGGATGTGAGCACCTGGAATAGACTGTATCGCCTTCATATCTAAAACGCAGGCAAATGGACACGGGCGGTGCTTCTAGATGATCTAAATGATGTGTGAGCCGGCCAAGTCCCTAGGAACAGGACGCTTGTCCTAATTAGGCTCGTCTGAAGGGCGGCGGGGGGCAAAAAGCAAGTTAGACAGCTACCATCCCATTTAGGCGACGTCAGCAATGTGCAGGATTTTTGGACACATCCTCTTGGCATGCCTTCTCCACTGGGCAGAAAATGAAAAAATTCTGAACAAGCTTCAGAATGGCTTCCGAACTGGGCAATGCTAAGAGGGCTTGTTTGCCAGCACTCAGGCCATACAAATAGCACATAAACAGACACGCACTCTGGTGATGGCCTTCCTAGACACCTCGCAGGCCTGTAAATCAGTTCACGCAGGATTAGGGGCTACGTTGAAGTAGCTTAATATACCAGAAAAGGTGCTACAACACACGCTGAGTGCTCTTTATGCATACACACAGGCAGTCACACAGTGGGGCACCAAGATGTCACACGGAGAGAGCATCTTCAAGTGTCTATGGCAAGACTATACCTTTGTAACCCCTACTCTTCATCCTCTATACCTCGCAGTTGGGCCATCGCCTATCGGAAAATGGCACTGCTTTCGTCCTGAGCTACAAGAGCACGTCACCAACATACCTCGACGGCTTCTTGCTCTTTTTATGCCGGCGACTTCGTCTTACTGGCGGATGATGCTGGCGCGCCTCAAGAGCTTTTGGACGTCTGTTCAAAAGAAGGAATGGCTTTGGGCGTCAGGTAAAAACCGCAAATGCCCGCAGCTCTGTGTTTGACACCAGAAGCTTCAGTTGCCCACGAACCGGTAGCATGACTACCACACACTGCAGGGCATGTTATTGTTTCGTCGAAACAAAGCACGCACCTGAAGGCGACAACTCGACTTGGGGCAACTACACTTGACCATTGAAGGAAAAGCTCAGACAGAAAACAATAATTCGCCGCGTGTCTTGGCATCGAAAGCTTTTGTTTCGTATGCCTGCTCGAAGAAGTGCGATCACTGCGGAAGGCAGTGATTACCATGCATGACCTTCGAAACGCAGTGATGTGAACGCTGTCGGCAGGCCGACGCCATTTAGAGGTTAAGCAGCGTGAGGCCGGACGCATCGCCCTAAGGGTGCACTGCGTCCCTAACGGGGCCCCACAAGGCGATATTGGACGCGTCCTTTCAGGAAGCGAGAGGTGGTCGCCAAGCTGGCCTATACACGAATGAAGGCTACGCAGGATACCGGACAGTCGTTAGTATCGGGAGGTCGCGTCCAGGCCACCCACACAAAGTGGGCGGCCCGGACACGGCGTCTCACAGGAAATACGGCGTCGAAGAGATCCGCTCGACGACCATGCCTTGCCCACACCAGCACCAGAGGATAAGGGACGTAGTCCAACAGGCCGAGCAAGGCAGCTGGCGTAATTCCTATCTCTCAACGGTAGGTTGCCGCAACTACTTCCTTCGTCTCACTCGTTGTATGTCACCGATTTAAACGACGATTGCGGCTCAGAAGTGCCTCTTCACACAACCTAAAGTTAACACACACCCACTGAAGACGGGAAATGATGACAGTGAAGGTAGTTGTAGTGTGAGCGCTGGCATACGACCACATTTGATGTCGCCTCCCGGCTGTCTTCACGGCTGGTTTTACGGCTGTTTCGAATAAAAAACTGCGCATAAGGCAACATAAAGTGAACACATCACCAGGAAATATGTTAGCAATTTGTTTAGTTCTTGTGAATTGTAAGAACGAAATGTACATAAAAAAACTAATGCGCCAACGTAACTTCGAGTATAGCGGGATTTAACAGCACTCATATTCGTTTTAACAGTTTTTCTGCTATTTGCGCCCCGTGACACACTGCTCAGTGGCTTCTACCGTTGAGAGAACAGAATTAGCCAGAAAGCTGGTTGGTCATCGCGCATTAGGCGGTTCTGGTGGAATGAAGAGATTAGGGAAACCATCAAATAACGTCAGACAGCTTCAAGGGAAAATCGGAAAGCAAAGGTGCAGCTGTCTCATGAGGAAATATACCAAAAAGGGGAATCTTATCCAGAACAGAAACTTGTACATGCTCTCGTTCAAAGCAAAATAAAGCAGTCCACCGATCGCTGGATGACAGAAATCTGCGATGCAGCTAGAGGCGGACCGAGAAAATTCTGGAACAATTAAGCTGTCTAGGTGAAAAAAGTCAAATAAATCAGGAAAGTATTCAAGATGGCGAAGGAAAATGTTCAGAGGGAGACGACGCTTTAAACTACATTACATCAATAATATATGTGTCATTTTGGAGGGACGATAGGGTTATCTCCAAACATAAAGAAGCTATAGACGGCAGAAAGATAGAAAGTAGCTTAGAACTTGGCCGTCTGAACTAGGAAAATGCAGAAGCAAACATTCCTAAATGCGCATCTGCAGCGATAGACCAGATTCCAATCACGCTGATTAATGAACTTGTTCAAAGCAGGGAAACGTTGTTAAAAGGTTTAGAAACCATCGTAACGAATAAGCAAAATTCCGGATAGCTGGCGATAGAGCAAAATAAATTTGATTTATAAAAAGGAAGGAGATAGGATGCACATGAAATTCTACAGGCTGATTACGATAACATTTTATATATAGGATTGGACTAAAAGCGGTGAAGTTTAACATTTAGTCATGGTTAGAAAGCAATGACCTACTCAGAGACCTTCATAAGGGGTTAAAAATGGTAGGCGCATATGCCTGTTCGTGCTTACCCTACGCATAGAAATAGCTAGGGCGGGAAACAGACCGCTCTATTTAGCCTTCCTGGACATAAACGGGGCATACGTACGACAACGTAAAAACGGGGCTCCTGTACAACTAAATAAAAGAGGAAGGTTTAGGTAATGCCCTCAACCCATTGCATCAATGCCGTCAGCATTCCCACAGCCAAATGCCCTCATAATGTGGCGGTTGGCAACCACGTCTATGAGCACGACCAAGCAGACCATCTGCAGGAAGATGAGAGCGATGTACCGGCCACGCCGGTGTCTGGTGCAGCCCCTGTGGGGTTACCAGCACAAACTCTTGCTCCAGGGAACCGGGGTCGGTTTCAAGCAGCGACAGTGATGGACGACGTAGCTGCAGCGACGCTTCCACTAGTCGAGAAAAAGCCATCAGTCACTGACCTGAGCAAGCGTGCAAAGAGCATAGTGAGATTGACATCACCGCAGAATCTGTCACATGCCAGCACCACCTCACAGGCGGCCACACCGCCTGCCCATGTGGTAACATCCCATGCCCTGGGTACATTGAACAGCTTCTCGGAGTCTGACCCTGGCAGCTCGGCACTACCACAGCAAGCGTACGCCTTGGAGACTGACTTGAGCCATTTTCAGCCATCTTCAGTAGAGCTACCCACGCCGAGTAGTGCGGAAACTGTCCATCCACCAGCTATGTCTGTTTCTGCCAACCACACGCCTGATAGCTTCAACTGGACGGCCTGTCACTGCAGCAGTCCACCCACAGCCTAACATGTCCCCACAAGACTCAACATTGGCAAGTCGCTACGGCCTGTCACACTCGCTTCACCCAGGCTCTCGGCATAAAGTACAGCAACTTCCGCCACCATGACCACAGCTGTTACCGTTGTGTCGACCTCATATCTGTCGTGTTGTGTCGCGTCGAGGTCACACGTGTGCCAACCACAGTGGCCATCCTGTCCTGCTCGCGCCTTTCATCAGAGCCACCCGAGCCGTGTAAGCCAGTCATTGTCACCAACTTGTAGGACTTGAAGCGGGAGCTACAGAAACTACACAATGAAGAGGAACGTCGAATAGGGGCTACAGACCATGTTCTCGCAGAACACTGTCCCTTCTCTGCACTCACTCCGGCACACCCATAGTCAGAGGTATTTGCCGAACACCCAGCCACCATCTCGCACTCGGTAGGACTGTCACGCCGCAAGCACCGCTGTTCTCAGTCGACGGAGCCGTTTCGGCCACTCCCGTGCTTGTTCCGGCATACACGGTGGGCCAGATTCCCACCGACACAAGCTGCAACCTTCCAGTCCTATCAGCGGGCAACATTGCAGTCTATGGTGGCAGGACAATGGCTTCCGCTGCTCTCGTGTCCATTGTCAGCTCGGCGCCCTATTCGCCCTCTGCGCAGGAACCACACTCGACCACCTGAGTTCGCACACTCCACCCGAGGGATTTTCACGGACCCCTGACCTGAGCTTGTCGGACCTTCCTTTTCTCCTTCATCGTATTGCGAGAGCAATAGAGGCTTTACAAAAGTTAGCGCCATCTAGTGAAAGAAACAGAAACTGTGCGCGGCGGCCATGTTTTGCTCAGTCCGCCCACGCCTCCCATCGAGTACGCTGTCAACGTGCGCCTTCGTAGAACCCATGCATGCACCGAAAGGTGCATTGGAATGCTCACAAGCGATTGTGTCATTTTTTAACATCACAGCAGTCGCTGCTAGCTCCAAGCTCTATTCGGAATGATGCCAGCATGTTGTTGCGTGCCCTTCTGCTGCCAGCGCACCGTCATAGACGCGCACGGAATCAAGGTATACGCGTGTATGCGGCCGTTCGTATGCAGTCCTAATCGGCTTTACAAGGGTCACTTGCACCATGTAAAGCATCACTGCACGTCCCTCTGACTGGGAGCTAGCTCACAGAATGTGCTATCACCTAAAACAGCAAGGTTAATTGTTTTGCGCGCTATGGAGCCTTGTGAACTTGAAGGATAAACTTATGCTGCGATGGAGGACACGGGAGAAGGAGCAATGCATGTGTAACGAACGCTATTGTGCAAATACGTTCTTTGAAACATTTTGTACGTAGGTTACATTTACCATTGTGTATTTGATTTAAGACACGGGCATGATTACCGAAACTACTTTTTACAGTCGTACGAAATGGTAGTGCTTGGTGCAGAGAGCAATACGGTTGTCTAGTGCGCCCGAGGTGCGTGTTTCACGCTGCAAAAGCAAGCGGCTGCCAAACCCGGGGCGTCTAGAAAAGCAGGAAAAGATGACATCCCACTAGTGTGTTGTAACATGCTCACGTACAGCCCGTTTCGACCGGTCCACGTCCAGAGTGCGCAGCTCAGGTTTTATACCTGCCAGCGCGGCCGATAAAATAACGAAGCGTGCGCTTCACTTTTGTGTTTTTTCGAGTCACCCGATGGTTCGCTAATTCATAGCTACCTGAAATTCACTGGAATTTTTAAATATGTCGATTTCTGGTTTATTCCCTCTGTCAGAAAGTAAACATTTGAAGCCGTAATCTCATATGAAAGCGCTGACATTGGAATCTTCGAGGAACTCGGGGGAGGAAGAACTCGGCTGAAACGAAAAGAAATTTGAAAAGTCAACTCACATTACTGCGAAGTGTTCGTGCTTTGTGCAACTGGCTGTGTTCATAAAATCAGATTTAAATTAGGGGGTCACTTAAGCTCCGCCGTTAAAGGTATAACGCGATAGTGTCTCTCTCTCATACACACACACGCACGATGTTTTTTCCTTCGCGTGTTATATTTTAGCTTTTATTTATTTATTTATTTTATTTACCAAATACTGCAGGCCCTAACTGGGCCCTAGCAGGAGGGGCGAAAAGAATACAATGCAGTGAAATATGAATTCATCAAAAGTAATATACTACACAGAAGTGTAGTATGTTATATGTTGCTATGTATGTTATATTTCTATGTTATGTATGTTATGTTATATTTCTATCATTTATTTATTTATTTTTATTTTATTGGACGTTTTATATTTTTATACACCAATACACATGCGCCAGCAACAATCGGCTTTCCATTCTGAGCAATTTGACACTTTTGAGCACATTCTTCAATTATTTCAATTAATCAATTATACATTCTAAATTTTCTTCCTTAGCATCACCAAGCACTGGTTTTTCATTCTGATACCTTTAAACCCTTACTTTCCAATTTTTCTTTTTTTCGTTTCTTTATTTCATCAATTGATCAATTAATTACAAAGACTTTATTAACTCGTCATCGCCTATCGCACACCAATCAATATTCAATCACTGGAAGCACAAATTACCATGCCACTTTTTTTTTTTTTTACGCAGCCCCCGATTATTTCCGAGACTAATGCCAACTACTGCGTCGACGGCATGGGAAGGAAAGTGCTAAGCGCCAGTCCAACTTACGTCAAATTACGCATGATCCTTTTATCATAAAATAAAATGCATCCTCGCTCATTTCACCAACCAAGTATCTTCCAGTGGGATGAGCGACGGTGATTGCTCAAACCAAGCAAACAAACTCGCGATGATCTCTCATAGGCATTTAAGTAAACAGCAAAGGCGCGCAGACAAAAAAAAAATCCACATTACAGAACTCTGGATACTGTACCTGGATAGGGATGACGCTGTGGATTGCCGAGGAGGGGGGGGGGGGGGGGGCATGCACGACTCGTAGAGCAATTTGTAACTGCGCTCGGCAGCGCAGCCGGTGGGCCCCTCCACGTCTCGGCTGTCAAAATACGCTTCTAGGTGTCTCTAACAGAAACCACCAGGGACCGAACAGAGGTCCAAGCACAGCACACTAGGTTAAAACGTGAAAAGCGCGAACAGAACGGCGAGCGCTGACGGACGGACACGAAGCGAACGGATGGAGCGAACAAATAATGGCGGCCAGCGCGGGATCAGGGTGCCGCTCACGGTTGCCAGACGTACTTTTGTAAACCCTCTATACTACGCTAGTTAAAACCGTTTTTCAGCGTGGCCTGTGCTCCGTGCGCCCCGCTCCGTCGCGCCGTCGCCATGGCAACACTGTTGCCGTAACAACGCGATGATCGTTTGCTCTTGCGCTCGCTCCGCGGCGCGGTTCCGTAGAAGCGGCGATGCGCTAGTACCCTCGCTATTGCGCTCGCTCTACAGGCAGACTATCAAACTGCCTTGGAAGTGATCTCTACTTGAATCCCTGGGCGCAACGAAAAGGAGTTCTCGTGACCGGCGACATCAACAAAGAGAAGGACTACTCATTCGTCCAAGCTGTGGAAGAGCGGTGTCACTGGGAGTTATGTCCGCAACAACCCACGTCAGCAATACATTGGGCCAGAAGTTTCGGCTTGGTATTCCATAGCGTCACACCGGAAACAACATATGCCATCAACAAAGTAGAAACCAAGACACACTTCTTCACTGATCAGAAGAGCATATTCATTGGAATAAATTAAGTAACTTCATAAGATACGCCATGCATGGCTCTGTCTACATCGATAAACTAAGCTAAACCAAACATTGCTCTTGCAAATCTTTAGCTTAACCAAAGTTAAACCACGGCCATTTTTTGACGACTGACCATCTCGGGGGAGGGAGGGGGGAGGGGGAGTCCTGTAGCGAAGCGCGTGACTGGCACCGGCCGCGTGCCGAATAAAGTGAGGCAGCGCCGGCACGAGCGATACAAAACGCTCGGACACAACTTTCGCCTCAGCCCGACGCTGCCGCCGCCGCTTCTCGAGCTACTCTGTAATAAATAAGAACGCGGTCGCCCCTTCTTGACGACCTCCACAAGGTAATATATTTCCCACAGGAAATATACCTAGATGATAAAGTAGAATTAACGTGAGAAGGAAGTATGGAAACTGTCGATGTATGCAAAGGATTGAGACAAGGTGGCCAATGTCAGCACTACTGTTCATGCTTTATACAGTGAATATGAAAAGAAGGCTACAAGTGAGTATTAGCGGAAAGGTCGTGGAACAGCGCCTCGCCAGTTTAATATATGCCGACGATACTGCACTATTAGCAGACAGACACGAAGACTTGCAAGCTCTAATTCTAGTGGAGAAGAAGGGGATATTCTAGGCTTAATTTTTAGCGCCAATACGTCCGGATTTCATGATTTTCAATGGCTCAACAAATCAGGTACTTAAAATACAAGGCCAAAAAACACAGAGTGACAGAATGTAAATAAATCGTGGTATGGGTAAGCAAAGCACTGGCATACATTGAAAAGCACGAATAGCATGTTGTCGCAAAAACGTTCGAAAAGATGCCGAGATAATAAAGCACAGGGCAAAAACACATGTAGTAACCAACAAGACTGCAAGCATTGACCAGCAGTAAAATGACCGACATTTTCAATATAAGGCACAGTAACGAGGTAAGAACAGGGAAAAAAAACGAAGATTGTTACATCAATGCGGAATAACATCGCAGCCTTCATACCTCGGCTAACCTTATATCCAACAGCCGATTAATTTACCTTATGGTTTGGAAAGCTACAAGATGTAACATTTTTTAAATGTGTTCAAATTCGTAATGTTTAATTCGATTCCACTAACTTACGTCCAGCGGTCACAATGCAAAGTACTTGCTAGGACACACTCCGCTCGGGAAGCAGCATCATCATCAGCATGACTATACCCACTGCAGGGCGAAGGCCTCTCCCATGCATATTTCTCCAATTAATCCAGTTCTGTGCTAGCTGCATCCCCTTGACCCCTGCGAACCTCACCCGCGTCTTAACCTCATCCGCCCACCTAACTTTCTGCCACCCCCTGCTACGATTTCCTTCCCTTGGAATCCAGTTTGTTACCTTAAGCGACCATCAGTTATCCTCTCTTCGCAATACATACCCTGCCCATGCCCATTTCTTCTTCTTGAATTCCACTAGAATGTCAGTAACTTGAATTATTTCTGTGACCCACTCTGCACGCTTCCTATCTCTTAATGTTACCCCTACCATTTTTTGTTCCATAGCCCTCTGGGTTGTCGTCAACCTAAGGCTAACCCTCTTGGTTAGCGTCCACATTTCAGCCCCATAGGTGAGTACAGGTAAGATGCAACTGTTGTATACTTTCCTCTTGAGCGATACCGGTAAGCTGCTAGTCATAACCTGCGAGTGCTTGTCAAATGCGCTCCATCCCAATCTTATTCTTCTTGTTATTTCCTTTTCATGGTCCGGATCCGCGGTTACTACCTGTCCTAAGTAGACATATTCGCCTACTACTTCCAGTACTTTGCTACATATTGTAAACTGCTGTTCCCTCCCGAGGCTGTTTAACATTACCTCAGTCTTCTGCATATTGATTTTCAAGCCTACCTTTCTACATTTCCTGTCTAGGTCATCAATCATTATTTGCAGTTCATCCCCCGAGTTGCTTAGCAAGGCAATGTTACAAGCAAATTGCAGATCACTGAGTTATCTTCCATCTACCCCTATCCTTAAGTGCTCCCATTCCACGTCTCTGAATTCTTCCTCTAAACAAGTAGTGAATAGTACTGGGGAGATTGTCTCCTTGCCTAACACCTTTCTTAATGAGAATTTTGTTACTTCCTTTATGTAGAACTACGGTTGCTGTGCAGCCACTATATATATATATATATATATATATATATATATATATATATATATATATATATATATATATATATATATCCAGCACTTTAACGTACGGCTCGTCTACCCCCTGGTTTCGCATATGCCTGCATCCCCGCTGAGGTTTCAACTGAGTCAAATGCTTTTTCGTAATTAATGAATGCTATGTATAACGGCTGGTTACATTCCGACCATTTTTCTATGACCTGGTTGATGGTATGGATACGATCGATAGTAGAGTACCTTTTCCGAAAACCTGCTTGATTCTTTGCTTGATTGCAATCTAAGGTTGTCCTGATTCTATTCCTTAGTAAATACCTTATACGTAACAGACATACGGGAAGCATGTCGTCTCTCAAATACATTTACCATAGTCAGGCGGCGTTACTGGGCCACCATCACCCTTTTCCAGATTTGGCACGAATGGTCCAGTCTTGGAATGGTCGGAACCTGTGGCGGGAGCAGTGCTCGCTGATGTCCAGAATTCGAATCATGCGCTGTCAGTATTTGCATCTATTTCGTACCTGCAAAACTGGCTCTCCGTTTTACAGCGTCGTTCGGTGGGTGTTGTATTTTCTGTTCAGGTGCAGTTGTGCCTAAGACACCTTCCGCTGACGTCGCTGTAACAAGAAAGTGTATATGAGCAAACGCACTTATCCCATTATTAGCTTTAATACATCTGGGGCGTGGTTGTTAAAAAGGGAATCGGTATTGACGAGATGTTAATTTCTTGCCGAGCGGACGTCAGCTTAATATTCACTACGGATTTGGAAAGCAGTGGAAAGTAGTGTGGTAATCTTCATCGTAAGCAGAGACATTAGTCTGCCAACCAAGATCCGTATAACTCGTGCTATGGTATTTCCAGTTGTGATGTATGGATGCGAGAGTTGGACTGTGAAAAAGGCTGACCGCCGAAGAATTGACGCGTTTGAATTGTGGTGCTGGCGAAGACTCTTGAGAGTTCCTTGGACTGTCAGAAGATCAAATCAGTCGATATTGTCGACCATAAACCCTGACTGCTAATTGGAGGGTCAAATTCTAAAGTTAAAGCTCAGCTACTTTGGTCATCTGATGAGAAGAGAAAAGTCGCTGGAGAAAGATTTGATGTTGGGAAAGGTTGAGGGTCCCCGGAGAAGGGGTAGGCAGTGGAGGTGCTGGATAAGTTCCCGCCCACCCTAGAACTAAGAAGCCGCACATTGCCATCTGCTTCCACCATTCCGGACGATACTGCCTCGACATCGCCGCTCCTCCTAACCACGGTACTGTGTTCTGGAGCTCTATGGCAGCGTGACCAATGCCTCTTCAGTGGCACGGCCGATCAAGACGTCGACGATTGGTTGTCGGCGTACGAGTGTGTCAGTAGTTACAACATATGGGACGACACTATCAAGCTAAGTAACGTAATCTTTTACCTGACGGACGTGGCGACCCTCTGGTTTCGCAACCCTGAGGCAGACCTGCCATCTTGATCTGCATTTAAGAAGAATTTCGCGGAAGTGTTCGGCCGCCCTGCAGTTCGCAAGCTCCAGGCAGAACAACGCTTGCGCGAGAACACTAACCAGGCCGAAGAGTCGTTCACTAGTTATATAGAAGACATCGTTGACCTGTGCAATCGTGTCGACCCCGTAATGTCCGAAGCGGATAGGATCGAAAACATCCTGAAAGGCATCTCTGAGGACGCGTGCCAGATGCTCTGGGTGAAAAGTACTGCCGCGGTCAGTGACGTGATCAAACTTTGCCAGAGCTACGACGTGCTCCGTAAAAAGCGCGCCTCTACCCGGCGGTCCGGTGTTCGTTCTCGAGAGCGCCAGCACGCGACGCATGTCAGTGGCTATAACGATGAAGATTACCACGCTACAGTTTATATATTGTTACGGGGAAATGGCTTTAATATTTACAAAATTTACGGGGAAAGCATCAAAGCTCGGCCCGGTAAGGCTAAAGCACAGCCTCAGTAAAGCTTGTCCCCAAACGAGTCTACGCGCAACCACTTCCACTTCGTCCTTCTTTTTCACATGCGCAACACCGCGCGGCAAAGCGTAATTGACGTAACTATATATAAGATGATGTAGGGCTGCCCGAACGAAAACAACGATTCATTTCCGATGTTTCGGTCGCAGCCCGGCCTTCGTCAAGACATGAACAAAGAACAAATCATTGCTTTCGTTCGTGCACCCTTACCACTTCTTACATATTTCTGGATCCTCGAAGAGTTTTACGAAACTCTATATTGTCACGTAGTGATGACAAGGTCGTTGGCGACAAATGGGGAGGCTTCAAACTCACTGGCATGTACCCTTTAGAGGGCTGACTTGCGCCCGCCAAAGAACTAAGCAAATCGGCGGCGGCGATAACAACAAACGCGCTCGCTGGTCGTCGAACAAAGAATGCCCGTCGCACCTGTCAACGCTCAATTTAAAGGCTGCAAAGAAACATCAAGATAAAGCCGCAAACGGTGCCTAGCACAACCTGGAACATTACAGACACACACGCGAGTGGTCGGAATCTTCGAGAAACATGTCGGCGCATCTTGCACCACAAAGAAGCTGATAAAACTGCGTCTCGCGACAAGCACGAACAAAGAAAGAATACAGAATTGATTCGCGTACCAGAACCAAGGTGGCAAGGTCGATTTCCGGCGGCTGCTAAACACAACAAAAGGAGTTTTGAATGTTTCGCTGCATTACTCTCTCCTTAAAAAAAAAACATCGCCTCAATGATCCAAAATAAACAAAGCAACCTAACCAGCCTTAAAAAGTTTAAGCACCACAGAATCTTTAACGCGCGTAATATGGATTCAGGAGTACAACATGTACGATTTCTGGGCGTGCTCATCGCCGTTGTGATGCTTTCGTGCCGTCGGGAATAGCTTCATATTCCAGCTGTCCGACGCGGCGAATGATTTTGTACGACCCAAAGTATCGGCGCAACAACATTTCACTTAGTCCGCGACGGCGAATTGGTGTCCAAACCCACACTTGGTCTCCAGGATTGTACTCTGCGTGGCGGCGTCGCAAGTTGTATCGTCGGGCATCGGTGCGTTGTTGATCTTTTATGCTCACCCGTGCAAGTCATCGAACTTCCTCTGCACGCTGAAGGTAGGCGGCGACGTCCAGATTCTCCTCGTCTGTCATGTGCGGTAGCATTCCATCCAGCGTGGTCGTTGAATTTCTGCCATACCCAAGTTGGAACGGGATCGCCCTGGTCGTCTCCTGGATAGCCGTGCTATACGCGAAGATCACGTATGGCAAGATGGCGTCCAAGGGCCCGTATTCCGAGTTTGCGTCGTTATCGAAAGTGTCGCCATCTCCCCGACCTCGAATAACCTGATTGGGGGAAACCCCGGAATATGATGTGGCCGCCTCTTCCGGTTCCGTATTGTCAATCCCCAGTTCTGGCGTTTCGACCAATCAGATGACTCGAGTCACGTGAGATAGCGACACTTCGATCACGACGCAAACTCGCAATACGGGCCCAGGTCTTGTGTTCAGCGTCGATATACATGACTATCATATTGTGATAGTTTTGTTGAGGCGCTCCGTAAGTCCGTTGGTCTGGGGATGGTAGACAGTTGTCCTACGGCGGCTCGTTTGACTTTAGTGCAAGATAGCCTTCGCGAGCTCAGCCGTAAATGCAGTTCCTCTGTCCATGATGAGTACTTCAGGAGCGCCGTATCACAAGAGAATTCGTTCGACAAAAAACTTAACTTCTGCTAGGGTACCGTTAAGCAGGGCATTCGCTTCCGCATAGCGGGTTATGTAATCGGTTGCCACGATGACCCATTTGTTCCCCGCTGATAAAGTTTGGAGGCGACCGAGGAGGTCCTTCCCAATTTGTTGAAATGGCTTAATCGGGGGCGGTATTGAGCTCAGTAGACCAGCCTGGTTCATCGGGGGTGTCTTGCGTCGCTGGCATCCACGGCACGTTCTCACATAATCAGCAACGTCTGCAGGCAACCGTGACCAGTAATATGTTTCTTTACCCTGTGCAACGTGCGCGCAAACCCGAGATGCCCTCCTGTCGGCTCATCGTGCAGCGCCTGCAGAATCTCGTGTCTGATGTTTTTGGGCACAAGAAGAAGCTGCGCGGTTCTGCTGTCCACGAATTCTTCCCCACGACGACGTCATTACTTAGGGCGAATGACGATAAATAACGCCCGAACACAGCAAGAAGAGAAGCGATCTCTGCTTCGAGGTAAACAGCTAGGTCTTTCAACGCAGGGTCTCAGCTCTGCTGCTCCGGTCCCAAGAAGGCGTTTTCGCAGTCTTCTTTCGGCAAGCAGTCTGCATCAGAGTGATTGCGGCCGGACTTGTAGACGGCTGTAATGTTGAATTCTTGAAGACGCAGGCTCCATCGCGCAAGACGGCCGGAAGGAGCTTTTATAATAGTGAGAGATGGGCTAGTTGGGGGCTAGTATTGGAAGTAAGTTAGAACAGGGCCCAATGAAAATCAAGTTGGCGAGCCAGCAGAGAGCATTCTGATCGCTCACAACCCTGAATGGTCGTCCCTACAAATATGGGCGAACTTTTGATGTGGCCCAAATGATGGCACCCCGCCGGGGTGGCACAATGGTTACGGCGCTCGACTACTGTTCCCTAGGATGCGGGATCAAATCCCGGCCTCGGCGGCCGCTTTTCGATGAAAGCGAAAAGCAAGGCACCCATGTGCTGTGCGATGTCAGTGAACGTTAAAGAACCCCGGGTGGTCGAAATTTCCGCAGTCCTCCACTACGGCGTCTCTCATAGGCTGAGTTGCTTTGGGACGTTAAACCCTACAAACCAACCAACCAACCAAATAATGGCAAGACATTCCTTCTCCGTCGTCGAATAATCGGATTCAGCTTTCAACAGGGAACGGCTAACGTAAGCGATACCTTTCTCCTGTCCGGCACTGTTCTGAGCGCAAGCCCAAACTACTTGCGTCGATGTGAATTTCGGTCTCGGCGTTTTCATCAAAGTGGCCCGGGAAGGAGCGGGCTGTAGGCGGAGCTTAAATTCGGCGAAGGCTTCTTCTTGCTGCGCTTCTCATTGAAAAGTTACGTTACTCTTTTTAAGCTGCGTTAACGGCTCGGCAATGTGCAAAAAGTTTCTGACAAATCGTCGATAATAAGCACACAGCCCAAGGAACCTGTGCACGGCTTTCTTGTCGGCGGGTGGTGAAAAGAGCGCGATCGCAGCCGTTTTCTCATGGCTAGGGCGAACACCATAATTGCTAACGATATGACCCAGAACCCTCAGTTCTTCGTTGGCAAAGGGGCATTTCACTGCTTTCAAAGTTAGCCCTGATGGCTTGATAGCTTCTAGCACTGTCCGCAGAAATTTAGGTGGTCTTAAAAGGTAGAGGAGAAGCTAACGACATAATCCAAGTATACAAGACAAACTTGCCACTTCAAGCCCGCTAGCACAGTTTCCATTAATAGTTGAAACGTCGCTGGTGCGGAGCAAAGTCCAAACGGAATCACTTTGAACTCGACAAGGCTGTCCGGTGTGATGAATGCGGTCTTCTCGCGATCTATTTCGTCGACCTTAATTTGCCAATAGCCGCTCTTCAGGTTCATCGACGAGAAGTACCTTGCATTGCAGAGCCGGTCGAGTGTGTCATCGATGCGAGGAAGAGGGTAAACGTCCTTCGTTACATTGTCCAGGCGGCGGTAATTAACGCAAAAGCGAAGTGTCCCGTGTTTCTTCTTCACTAGAACGACTGGGGCCGCCCAGGGGCTCTTTGATGGCTGGATAACGTCGTAACGAAGCATTTCATCGACTTGCTCGCGGATGGCTTGGCGTTGTCGCTGCGATACGCGGTAGGAGTTTTGCCTCAGAGGTCGGGCGTGTTCGTCCGTTATAATACGATGCCTGGCCGGTTGTATTTGTCGTATCTTCAATAATGACGAGACGCACTCCCTGTAGCTTCGAAGAAGGCTGCGAATCTGGTCTTTTTTGGTGTAGGTTAAGCCGGGTTGATGTCAAATGTAGGCTGACGAAATTGGTCAGTTGCGTCTTGCAGGGGTCGGTCGTGGAGGGTGTGTATATATATATATATATATATATATATATATATATATATATATATATATATATATATATATATATATCGGATGTCCCCTAATTCGTCGAGAAAAGCGATCGTTGTGCCCTTGTTGAGATACCGGTATTCTTCGGTGAAGTTTGTTACCAGCACCTGAGCTGTCCTCTCCGGAAGTTCGCTATGCCTCTAGCGATGCCTCCACCTCATTCCAAACGAAATTGGGTATTTCCTTCGACGATGCCTTCAGGGGATTCGATGTCTGCGCTACCCACGCAGACTACGACGCTTGATCGGGGTGGCGGGGTCAATTCTCCGTCCAAGACGTTTAGGGCGACGTGCTGCGTCGATGTCGTCGTAACAACTATGGCTTTGTCTGCAGAGAGCTTGAGAAGCTTGGATCGGAGGTCGATGATAGCCCTATGTTCATTTAGGAAATCCGTGCCTAAAATCACGTCACAGGAACACTGCTGCAGGATCACAAAGATGGTGGGGTAAGTACGCCCGTTTACGGTTACTCTTACAGTGCATCGCCCCGATGGAGTAATGAGGCTACCACCTGCGGTGCGAATCAGCGGGCCATCCCGAGCGGTCGTAACTTTCCTGAGCTGGTAGGCCAATGGTCCGCTGATGACTGCATAGTCAGCTGCGGTGTCTTCTAGGGCTCTGCGATCGTCGACAGCAACTTCAAGGTCGCTTGTTTGCGTCCTCGTATTGCATGTGGGCCTTGGTGTCCGATCTCGGTTCCGGCGTTTCTTCAAGTCATGGCCGGAGCATATCTTTGTTACTTCTCTGGGCGGCAGTGTCGGCTTGCACTTTGATCGTGTTGTCGTGGATGTTGTCGTGTGGAGCGGCAGTGAAATGGTTGCGTCGTCGTTAGTCGTCGTCAGCGGCGGAGAATCTTCGTCTTTTCGCCGTTGAGCAACCTCACCTCCCAAGGTTGCCGCCTTTAGTTTCCCCTGGGGGGCTAGGGGACCTTCCTCGCACACTGGCATCATAGGTGCAGCCTGGCGACGCAAATCGGGCGCTGTACGACAATGGAGAGTGGTACTGATGGCTTGGTGACTCTGCTCTCCTCAAGTAGTTCTCATTTCTTCCGACCGTTCGCCGGGACGGGGTCGTGGGGCGTCGATGGCGAATCCGCGCAGGCCGATGCGTCTGTAAGGGCAGTGGAGTAGGATGTGGCCGGCCTCGCCTCAGTGGAAGCATATAAGCTGGCTGTTCGCAGTCCTCCAGGCGTCGCACTTCCCGGGGTTTGGTGGTCGTTGGTAGGTTTGGCGGCCGGGGGCCAAGGGGCTGCTTTCAGGAAGAGGGCGGTAATGGCGAGGGCTTGGAAAGTCACGTCGGGGCGCAGGACGGCGTAATGCATCAGCGTAGTTCATCGCTGTTGTTTCTTGTGCTTGACCCGTCGCTTGAGGAACACCCAGCGCCTGCTGGACTTCTTCACGGACGACGTCCGCGAGCGTCCCCACCTGGGGTTGTTCGAATGATGGCAGCAACCGGCGATGTTCCTCTCGGACGATCTCACGGATGAGGTCCCGAAGGCTTTATCCGCTCGTAGATGCGCTGCTGTACTGGCTTGCGCTGACTGGTTGCAGTGGTCGATCATAGTGGCGCATCCGGGTGCCCATCGTCGTCTCGATGGTCGACGCTTCACTTTTTAATTCGTCCACAGTTTTCGGCGGATTTTGGACAACTCCTTCAAAAAGCGACTCTTTAACGTCTCGATTTAGCAATTTAACTTTCTCACCTTCTGTCATGTTTGGGTTGGCCCGGTAGAAGAGGCCCGGTACAGAAAGAGCTTTGAATGGTTCGCGGTATTATATATATATATATATATATATATATATATATATATATATATATATATATATATATATATATATATATATATATATATATATATATATATATATATATGCATGCCATTGAGGCTCTGCAAAATGGAAGAAAAACCTTCTTTTTTAGCGGTTGGCACAAGTAGCGTCCCCGCCAGGAGTGCATGTCGTGCTTCCCATACCTTTACCTCTTTCGGGCGGCTTCACTCCTTTTTTCTGACCGCCATCCCCTTCTTCCAGATTGCGCACAGCCAGTCCAGTTTTGGCAGTCTCGGAACCTCCTGCGAAACAACAGTTTGGCGTTGTCTGATACAACTGTACAATCCGCCTTTTGCGCGAGTTTTCTGCGCATGCGCGAAGCCCCAGCGGCGACTGATGAAAACACACAGAGCGGCGTCGATGGCGCTTCTCGTCGCCGCACTCATAGCCAACGCACGGGGGCTGGAGGCGCGGTCACGTTCACAGCCTCGGTAAAACGATGCCAACCACCTGTGCCGCTTACGGCTGCCACTCTCGAGGCGTGCCGGGATGCAAGACGCGTTTTGTTAGCGACCTGCAACGGCGTGAAGCTTGGATTAGGGCAACCAAGCGTCAAGACGTGAATGGGCGACATTGGCAGCCGACTGCGTGCTCTCGACTGTGCGAAAAACACTTCGTTACAGGTCTAAAGGAAATGCATCTAAAGGAAATGTGCATGATGATAAGTATCTACCGGAGTTTGCACCAAGCCTGTAACCCACCAGTGATAGCCACAATGAGCATTTGTTCGGGACGTCTGATGGCGATGTATTTTGTCGTTTGTTTTATTTATGTGCGAAGGGGCCGGGTAGCGCAGATATCACAGGTGGCTGTGTGCGCTAGACCATAATATTTAGCATGTTTTATCCCGACTGCCGCCTGACTAAAAAGAACAAAAAAGGGTGTTTGTTGTGATGCACCGCCGTTAGCGAGCCGAGTGGTTGAGCTGGTCATGAGGCTCGCGAACGGCAGTGCATTAAAACGCCGTATTTTTTTTTCTTATTAGTGAGGTGGCAGTCACGATAAAACATGCTAAATATTACGGCCCAGCGCACACAGCCGTTTGTGATATCTAAGCTACCTAGCCCTTTCGCACATAAAGATAAGAAGGGACAAAATACATTGCCTTCAGGCCCCGGTGCAACTGAAGCAATCACGCACCGAAGAAATCCTCATTGCAGCTATCACTGGTGCGCTACAGCCTGGGTGAAAACTCCAGTAGGTACTTTTCATCATGCCTATTTCGCTTAGATGCATACATACCTGTAGTATCTGTGTTTTTGCCGCTCGGAGCATATGACGCACTTGACACTTGCACGCGACGCACAGTATTTTTTTTTTCTAATTAAAGGCTCGCCTTCGTGCACGCCAAAGCATCCGGACTTTGTTCCTTTAATGTACGCAATCAGATGCACTTCGTTAGGGAGCTTGATAATCGTCGTCTTCGTCCAACCGTTTGCAACGGCAAGGAAACCGCCCGGCACAATAAATGAGTCTCCTGGAGGGTTCATGCTCGTTCACTTGCAGAGTGGATCGCTCTGGACGTAGCACAGGGTTGGCTCCTGACCGAGATGCGCATCCGATATGTAGGAAATTCACATGTGACACCAAGTTGTTGATTCCGCAGAAATCGCGGCGGAGGCAGAAATGAACGTTGGAGATCCTTTCACAACAGAATGACCATTCTCTGCGCACCGAGAACCTTTTCACCACTGCGACCACATCCGTTCTGACTCCTGAGGCCAGAAACCGGCTACCGCTCTGAATCATCCATTGCCAGAAAAATGCAGCGCGTTTCCTGCAGGTGTGCATTCTGGCCGGGACAATGCCCTTTTCACGGGATGTGTATATGTGACTCTCTGCCGATCTTCGTGGATGAAATCCTATAGCTGCACGGTTGTAGATGACGCGAGGAGGAAGCGACGCCCATTGCACCATGCCGGCGCCGCGGTGACCGCATTGTGCTCGGTAACTCAAGACACCCCACGCATATGCGCCGCTCAAAGTCACAGGAGACGATTCCACCTAGCTCTGCAGCATCAACAAACCCTTGGCTGCTTTGCCCTTTGAGATCCCTCTCTCTCTCTCTACCCCCCCGCTCTCCTGTCTGCCGAAAACCTGCACGCTTAGAGCGTCTCATTCTGTCACGTCGAACACGGCCCGCACTACACGCTCTTACAATACGAAGATAGTATATGCGTACGTGCGTTATGAGTGGATTGTGAAAACGCTCTACCTTCCCCCATACTGCGTGAACATGATATGCTGCAATCAATGACACTACTTTCCGCTCCGAGGCCAAAAAAGGGGGGAAGCATTCGCTTTCTACCTGCTTTGGCGTGGCCTTTACGCATGGTGTGCTTTCGCGTCGTCTGCTACACTGCCGCTCAATGTGCTTCCCGCCCGCTCCCGCATGAAGGCGCCACATCCTCGCGCAAAAGGCGGATTAGTGAAGCGAAATCGAGCAGCGACTATAGCAGTCTTCTGATTATTGATAGAGTTTGCCCCCGTGATGTCAGGTAGACCTTCGTGTGCCAAGGAAGGCACGCCAAGCAGAAAGATAGAGACGTATGTGCAACAGAGAGAGAGGCGAACGTCACGTACAAGAAAATCCACATCCACAGCCCAGTACAGAAAGAGCTTTGAATGGTTCGCGGTATTATATATATATATATATATATATATATATATATATATATATATATATATATATATATATATATATATATATATATGCATGCCATTCAGGCTCTGCAAAATGGAAGAAAAACCTTCTTTTTTAGCGGTTGGCACAAGTAGCGTCCCCGCCAGGAGTGCCTGTCGTGCTTCCCATACCTTTACCTCTTTCGGGCGGCTTCACTCCTTTTTCCTGACCGCCATCCCCTTCTTCCAGATTGGGCACAGCCGGTCCAGTTTTGGCAGGCTCGGAACCTCCTGCGAAACAACAGTTTGGCGTTGTCTGATACAAGTGTACAATTAGTGAAGCGAAATTGAGCAGCGACTATAGCAGGCTTCTGATTATTGATAGAGTTTGCCCCCGTGATGTCAGGTAGACCTTCGTGTGCACAAGGAAGGCACGCCAAGCAGAAAGATAGAGACGTATGTGCAACAGAGAGAGAGGCGAACGTCACGTACAAGAAAATCCACATCCACAGCCTGTCTCCTTGCATATATGATGGAGTGAATTTGTCGACGGGACGGCGGTTGCGCGTGGAATGGAGCTGATGACTGAGGTCATACCGCTGCGACTGGCTACATCAGGGATCATGGTGCCAGCCGGGTGGTGCTGTGCTGTTATGGCTCAAATCGTAGCTTCGAACACGGACCAAATAAGCAAACCACAGCACGTCGTTAGCAGTGTGGAATTCTTTCGGGGAAGACAAGAATGCCGTGGCGCATCCTCGGGCAAGCACACAAATCGGAGTATGGAAAGTCTGCGCCCTGCAGTGGTTAGAAGCGCAATTGCAGCCAGCACTGCACGGTGCAAGTAGCGTGTTCTAAGGATCACAATAGTTCAGTTGTCCTGTTACCTGAGCAGTTTTGTTTTTCTCTAAGGGCAGCTGCTCCTTGAAATGGCGTATGCAAGAAAGACTGCAAGCATGATTAACGCTGCTGTGTCATGCGGGTCTGATCTAGCATGTGGCCGAGATATCATCAGCGCGTTGAATCTGGACAGTGTCAGGCTCACGTTCTCAGCGTGGATACCGAAAAGCAGTAGCCAGTTGGCTCCCCGTTGAACCGTCCTTGCTAAACAGCTGTCAGAAGAGTACCGCAATCTATTCACGCTAGGTCTACAGTTAATTAAAGGATCATGAGTAAATTCTGCAAGTTCGGGCTACTCTGATATGTTAAAGTATGCTTTGTAAGGCGAGTTCTGTACCCTATGTCATGCGCGAAGTTTCCAAAAGTTCGATCGTGTGGTCGCAGAGGTCATTCTTTGCCTCCACCACAGGCAAAATAAGAAGTTAAATAAATACAAATAAATTAGTTTAAAGAAAAAGTAAAGTGCAGTATCTGCCACACGTTCACTTATGGACACCTGAACAGCATCGTAAGAGAAGGGAGGATGTGGGAGTGAAAGCGGAAAGAACGAAAGGTAACGGGCGGCTTCGAAATATTTTCGACCATCTTTAACGTGCACTGGCATCGCACAGCTCCGTTCCGCCTCCGTCTAAATGCAAGCGCCGGTGACCGGTTCGAAACGGAACACTCCGGTTCAAGAGCCCAGCGTCGTAGCCACTGAGCCACCATGGCGGTACAAACCCATTATCCATTTGATGAAAGAACGAGTGCGTGCGTTTGAAGGGGATTTGAAAATGTCATGCGAACGCCGCGTGTCATACCGAGCAATAGAGCCGTAAATTCTTTTTTTTTTTTCGCTAACTTCGGCAAAGGCCAGTTAATCATCTCTATTGGCCTAAAGGACGCTTACAATTGAAGGCGCGGTCACATTAGCCGACGAGACCCCGATGCCGACGCGACGGCGACGATCGGCGGGCGTGTCAGCCAACCTGGTTGTTCCCCGACTAGCCAGTCGCACTGAGCCGACGATGGCGACGACGCCCCAACGATCAAAAGTCGTCCTAGTGTGACGACGTCGCCGACCAAAGACAACGACAAGACCAGTCGGCCGACTTGTCCTTGCCAGTTCGGCGACCTAGCGAAATCTTTCGCCGACCAAAAGCGGCTACCGAGCTCCGAGCCCGAAATACAATCCTTATTTAAACAAATAATGCACGCGCAGCAAATCAAAATTGCATTCATCAAGCCGTATGGTCATCACCGCTATCACGAATAGAAAACACTTCGCCTGTTTTTGTAATTCCTCTGCACAAGCGAACGACTTGACGAGTTGTGCTCTGCTCCACCGAGTGTTATTATCGTCATGAACCGAGAAGAGACTGAAATGATCGGCTGAACTGCACTGAAATAAAAAGTAAAAGTTTTAATTTCTACCGGTTCTATACGCCTGTGCTGTGGTTTACAATGGCGTTTTGCTCTCCCACTCTCGCATTTAGTTATGTGGGGTAAATTTAGAAGAGAGTCCGACGACTGCTGCACACTGTCATCGCTATAGTTTCTGGGGGCTGCAGCCTGCATATAAAATGTTATGGCAACGAATTACCAGTTTTCCACGCGGAGTTCCTGTGCGGTGTGTATGAGCAGAGGATGACGTCGGCGCTGTTTTATCGGCAGAGTGTGGCACAGCGGTCGGCTGACAGCTGCTATCTCGCCGACGCGACGGCGATGCGTTCGTCGGCTGACGATCGGCCAACCTGGTTGTTCCCGACTAGCCAGTCGCACTGAGCCGACGACGGCGACGATGCCCCAACGATCAAAAGTCGTCCTAGTGTGACGACGTCGCCGACCAAAGACAACGACAAGACCAGTCGGCCGAGTTGTCCTTGCAGTTCGGCGACCTAGCGAAATCTTTCGCCGACCAAAAGCGGCTACCGAGCTCCGAGCCCGATATACAATCCTTATTTAAACAAATAATGCACGCGCAGCAAATCAAAATTGCATTCATCAAGCCGTATGGTCATCACCGCTATCAAGAATAGAAAACACTTCGCCTGTTTTTGTAATTCCTCTACACAAGCGAACGACTTGACGAGTTGTGCTCTGCTCCACCGAGTGTTATTATCGTCATGAACCGAAGAAGAGACTGAAATGATCGGCTGAACTGCACTGAAATAAAAAGCAAAAGTTTTAATTTCTACCGGTTCTATACGCCTGTGCTGTGGTTTACAATGGCGTTTTGCTCTCCCACTCTCGCATTTAGTTATGTGGGGTAAATTTAGAAGAGAGTCCGACGACTGCTGCACACTGTCATCGCTATAGTTTCTGGGGGCTGCAGCCTGCATATAAAATGTTATGGCAACGAATTACCAGTTTTCCACGCGGAGTGCCTGTGCGTTGTGTATGAGCAGAGGATGACGTCGGCGCTGTTTTATCGGCAGAGTGTGGCACAGCGGTCGGCTGACGGCTGCTATCTCGCCGACGCGACGGCGATGCGTTCGTCGGCCGACGATCGGCTCTCGGTCGGTGTTTGCGCAGTGCGACAGACGCGCCGACAGCACGCAAATCGCTACCGCAGATCGTCGGCAGACTAAATCGGTCGATCGTCGGCCTATTGTGACTGCGCCTTAACTGCCGGTAAATAAGCCTCGAAAAAAAAATCAGTGCTGAAAACACCTAAATGCGTATGCAGGCTGTCTTTCACTGTGGCTTTAGCGCGGTATCCACTCTATGAATCCTGTACTGACTCAATTTGCTGAATTTGTTTTCTTTCTCATACCTAAAGAATTGTCCATTGGAGCTCCTTTTGATGGACCTTCGTTTTCTTGAGGTGGTGACATCGGCATTGTTGTGTCTTCCGGTGATACCGCTGCAACGCAAGAACCAGATGTGAGCAAATGCAGTGGTTTTATTTCTGGGTATAAGGCGCAGGGCCCGCGGTATAGGTAAAGGAAGATGTTATGGCCTAGCAATCTTTCTGCACATCTTATATTAGCCTAAAATATCGTGTTAATGTGAGAGCATTCGCATCGTATGAGCCAGTTTACTCGGCACCCGTCGTTGTGCATAAACTCATATTTGGTCAGATTCGGTGAAGACTGCACGGATGTCTTAACTTAACGAGTGAATGAGTGAGACCGTCTATAACCAAAACATTGGCAAATGTAAAGTTATGAGAGTATCTCGACGCGCTAACACCCCCTCCAGATACTGCCTAAATAACCCTAGAATCTGTCACTACGTAAAAATACTTGGGTGTCCACATTACTGCAGACCTCACCTGGTCACACAATATCGAGTACATTATTAGCAACGCTAACCGTATGCTGGGCTATGTACGCCGAAACTTCCAGAAAACTCCATCACTTCTTAAATCATTGCTTTAAAAAACACTCATCGGTTGTAAACTGGAATATGCAGCTGCTACATGGAATCCCCATCAGGATAATCTAATTACTTCGCTTACGTTGGTCCAGAATAATGCTGCGCATTTTATTTCGTCTGACTGTAATCATGGTGCAAGCGTAACCAGCATGAAAACTTTCCTCACTTTACAACCCTTAGCCTGCCACCGAACAATTATTCGTCTCAGTATTTTCTTCAAACTGTACCATCATTCCAATCTACGGAACGCGCTCATTCCTCCACCCCACTACGTGTCGCACCGCACCGGTAATCGTATCAAAATTGGAATCCAATTATTCAACACTGCGTCAGCATTTCAGTTTTGCGTGCCTCGTACTTCGCGCGAATGGAACCACCTTCCCACTGAAATCGGCGACATCACCGAAAAACTAGCATTTTCGCAAAGCATTAGCTAACATTGTATGAATAGCAGAATAATTTTTGGTACTCACTGTTGTTGTTTCTGTATTTTTCTATATTCGCTTGGTCGTGAAGGTTAAATAAATAATCCAAAATGTTACATAACGTGTACACGCCCGCCTTCTTCAAAAAGCGCTGAGCTATTAGTGCGAGATTTCATACTTGAGGTTTTGTCCCATGCAGTTGTAGTGTCTTTCGACGACTCGAACACATCTTCCAGCAGTGGAGTCGCGACAGCAGCGCCATCCAGTTCAGCCCCTGCGACAGGACAGCTGGGTACGGTCAAATTGAACTGTCCTATCACCTGCACTAAGGTGGTGTGCAGGCTGCAATTGAAATACAGACGCCTCTCACGATGACTGAGACCGTCAAGTTTCCGACATCTCAAAAGCCAATTCTGCTTCAGCACTATTTAACTACGGTGAGGCAGGGTACATGCCGGCATGCGGCTCTACGTGACCAAGTAACCAATCCTCATTTCTATGCGAAGAGAAACGATGGTTCACTTAGCGGCGCTCACAAATTAACTTTATTCAAAAGACGACCAACTATGTTATGGATTTTACTGAAATGTCACAAGGCATTATATAATTAACTGCGTGTTTTCCCTGGAAGCCGACAGATGTGTTACAATAGTGCCTACAGAAAGCGCAATCTGCACAGTCTGACTTCGCATAACATCCGCCCTACTGGCCAGATGAATTAAGCCTGATGACAGGAGTTACTGAACACTCGGCTTTAGTCTCCAGTTCGCAAACATTTTAAATCCTTGTCCACAAGAAACTGCTTGATGAGATATGTGCAAAGTTTTGCGTGCAAGACTAATAACGAAATTCCGAACATCTTGCATGAAATGGAAGTGCCGCACAATCGAACAATGAAAAAGAGTTATGGTATTCTTAACGCTCGTTTCGACGGTTGTTTTAAAACACCTGTACTAGATGTACAGCTGAAGTAAAAATACCTGCTGTGTGTTCTTCAGCCATGGCGGCGTTCTGTTCCTCTTCTTCGCTTATGTATAGCCGCCTTCCACTGTGGAAAGTGGTGCGTTGGCTTGGATATAGGTAATTATCTGAAAGCGACCTAGATAACCTCTTGATTATTAAAACTATAAGAGCTTGTGTGGTAGTCCGGCATCGAAAGCTTCTCATCGGCAACGAAACATTGCAGCGACTGGATGTGTTTGTTGAGCCCTTCGATAGAAATTGGTTAACGCAGAAATGTAGAAAACGAAAACATGGTGCAAATGTTGTCTTCGCTCCTTCGTAAAACCTTACGGAAATAACTTTGTCGTATCATACCCAGCAGAACATTTCTCAACACAGGGGTAAATAAAAAAAAAAAAGACACCCTTAAAATCCATCGTAACGGTATGGGGAGCCAGCCGCCTAGGTCGCTTTCTCGTTACGCATAGTATTCGTTAGGGTAGAGCCACAACATGCATTTTACTTGAAAGACCGCAAAAGACACACATAAACCCTCGTTTGCTCCAAAGCAGGATGCATGCGCGCCTTACGTGGTGTAGGAAGTAGCGTTTCTGCCTCGTAAGACAAATACATGGAATTCGAAACCCAACTAAGTTCTAAAGTGTAATATATTAATTTCCAAATGATGATGGCAGTTAAAATGGATGGTTCTTTTTTCCTTCAAATTTCACTTCTCTCTCTATTAACCTTCACTGCCCTTATTACAGAATGCAGAATTTATTTACAACTATACCCAAATTGCTGCACAACTTATTATTTGCCAGGGTGCGATCTCTCTCCACGGCACCCGAACCCAGTCTCCTTTTTTCTCTTGCTGCGATCGGCCCGATTAAAAATCGCTCTCTCTCTCCCTCGAAGTCCTCCTCGCCAAGCTCCCGTCAAATTCTCTGAAACAGACTCACTGACCCGGATGGAGATGTTGATTGGGTGTCTTTTCGGGGGCAATAATTTTCTGCTGCCAACATTATTCTTCCGCTTGCCATCAGTGCGGCCTCAGACCGCAGAATTCCTCACAAGCTGAAACCGTTCAGAGGGAGGAGCGTCTGCCACGGTCAGAGCGACCGTGCACGCACGCACCCACACACAAACACAAACGAACATACACACACATATGGAAGGCTTTTGAATCGTTCGTTCTAGCCGCGATCAGGGCGATTCAACCGCACACTTAACAGCGGCATTTATTCTGCATTACTGGTCATGTTTAAATTAATTTTAATTCACGAGCAACGTCACATTCAACGGGAGTTGGATCATTCTGTAGTGTTTGAGATTTTCGCGCGACATTATGCGGCTGTGATATCACGACGCTGTTGACTAATACATATCATTCGCTCACGGTCAACTGCGCGGATGCCGGGGACGTGTGCTCTTGTGTGACACGGGACCACACACACTATCGTGTAAAATATAAAGAATCCTTAGTTTTGTCCTGACCTCTTTATCCATAAGAAGCTCAATGTTAAAAGTAAATGATAATTCCCAGATAACGACATCCACGCTTAAACATAAGTCATCAAAAATAGCTGTGGCGATTAAAACCAGCAACATGTAAGCTTTCGTTAGAATGCGTATTTCAACCGTGCGAAAGTCAACGGGCAAGGAAGAAACGAACATGACGGAGCACGGAAGGTCCTTGTGCGATTGCGACGATTGTATAAATGTGACGCATCTTTGTAGTTAAAACTAAGTTCAAGTTCCGCACTTCGTCTTGTTGGCGTTTTCCTTGTCCATTGTCTGTTCGCGGGGTTATATTTTGAATTCTAATGCCAATAACCGATTAGCCCACCTTTCTCAGTTGTATGGTTCTGTTAGCTAGTTCATAGGTGTTTTAAAAAAAAGAAGCACTACTCTTTGAGGCGGATCGAGATGCACACAGCATATTTATACGGGTGACGTAAACAGCTTCATATTCAGTTCTGAGTTCGATTTCACTAATGTCACTCAATGCAGACAATCGGGTACAATGTCAATGAGGCGTAGAAAATGTGTAGACAGAGTCAGAGGAAACCGGATAAGGATTTACAGGGAGCCTTTGCCAACTTGGCTAAGTTAAGTTCAGTTCAGTCGTCCAGTCGTATCCGACACTTCGTGACCCTATCTAACATATCATGCCAAGCTTTCCGGTCTCCCACTGTCTTCTTAATATCACATATAGCCGCATCTGCAGCTCCTCTAGGATGCCATCTAGCCATCGCGTTCCGCTGCTATACCCCTTCTTCCTTGACCCTCAATCTTTCGCAGCATCGAAGTTTTCTCCAGCGATTCCTTTCTTCTCATCAGATGACTACAGGTGAGCTTTAACTTTAGAATTTGACCCTGCAATGAGCAGTCAGGTTTTATGGTCGACAATATCGACTGATTTGATCATCTGGCCGTTCAAGGAACTCTCAAGAGTCTCCGCCAGCACCACAATTCAAAAGCGTCGATTCATTCACCGCACGGCGAAAGCCTCTTTCATGACCCTCGAATGAACGCGGACCATGTTTGTTAAGGTTTAAATGTTTTGGTTCCAGAGTGCCGTGATCAGGTCTCCGTGGTCAGGTGTGAGTCCTCTCCAGTCGGGAAAAAGCGGAAAATATTATTTTGACAAGAGAAAATTTCTCTGCGGTTTTTGCAGTTACCGGTTGTGACAACACAAATTCCTGTGGTAACATCAGAATTTTCTGTAGTTACGACAGAAAAGTACAACAGAACAACAGACTACAGAAAATGCGTACCAGCGGCAAGTACTACAGAACCAGAAAATTCCCAAGTTTGCGACCAAAACTACAGAATATTTTGCCATATTTTTGGCAGAGTTTTGTAACTATAGCTAGTCTGTGACCCATATATCTACTATGTTGTTCTATCGGTCATTTCCGCTCATTTCCCTCCTTAAATTGGTTTTCACAGCTTGTTAGAAACAGCAGTACAGTATTTGTGAACTGATATCATGTCACATGTGAGCGTCGACTACTCCGTCGGCTTTTCGCGGCTCAAACCACCGAGAGAGACGAAAATTATCGAGTTCACACAAATCCCGGCAAACTGACAGTCACTCCTACAAGCAGGCGAGTTCGTACGAATATTTACTTCGCACATACCTAACGCCACCCAAATCTGCGCCTCACAAAGTTTTAAGGCACACCTGAGCCAATTGTCGAAGTTGCCACGATATTATTAAAAACTCGGAAGTGAACCTTCTCGCCTGTCAAGCATACCAACCCTGTTGCCCGTATAATCGCTTTTTTTACTTTCCTTTAATTTAAATGCGGATAAATTAGTTCTTACTTCCCACCGCTTCGCTGACATTCGTGCAATGTTTAAATAAAAATTGGGGTTTATCTATAATCAGCAAACAAACCGCATTTCTTATCAAACTTTCCGTTGTGTCGGGCCTTAGCGACGGTCCAAACACACTATCTTTGACCTCGATGCCAAAACCCCTCTAAGGCTGTTGTTTCGTGTAAAATTCACTATTAGCTGTTGGCCAGTATACAGCCATCTGAGTGCAATTCCCACCTATACAAATTATTTATTTCGTCTGTAGCAAACGACGTGTAAAAACTCGGTACAGACGCTAAATGCTGCTTACGTGTGAGACTGCGAAAGCATCACCTGGCATGGCACCAGTTTTGCCACGTTTAACTAAATGGCAATGCGGGGTAACTTGAATAAAGAATAAAGCTGTCCCTTATAATGTGCTCACGTGTTTGCTGCAGCCAGACCGACGATTTCCGAAACGTGTCGCTACAAAGTGACGGGGATTTCCGACTTAGCACCTCTGTCAGGAGAAAAAGAGAAGAGGGAAGAAAGGAGAGTGCAGGGGTATTTTGGGGAGATGGAGCAGACGACGACGCAGCCGAAAACGAGACGAAAGGATAAGAAAATGAAGTGGACGTATGAAAGGAGGAGTGGCGAGACATGGACAGGGGAGGAACATTCTAGGTGCACACGTTGACGCTCGGCCGTCAGCTGGTGCAGGAGGTGTTCGTTCATGAGGCCTGCCGGCCAGGGTGGCCCCCTGATGTCTCGGTCTCGTGGATAACGACGACCCCGTCTTCGAAATGCGGGCCCTGTGTCAACGCATCCGGAAAGCCGACTCAGCCAGCGGCTTTTGCTATCACCGGGACCTCGTCACCGGTAGGAGAACGCTCCAACCCAAACATCAAGCTAAGGCGACGTGGCAGCACCGACTCACTACACCTGGTCTTCCTCAAGGCTCCTCTTGTGGAACAGTGGGTGTCTCTTGAGACAAGGTGCCACCGGGGGTTTTGTCCGTACTCCGCATCCGAGATAGCGTGCGAACCTCCCACGTTTGGTAACAGTGTGACTTTGGATTACGCCTGTGGGCCATTAGTCTGGTAGGACTGCGATGTTTTCTGTAGTGTTATTTTCACGTATGTCTATTATGGTGTTTTGTTTGTTGTTCAGTTATGCATAAAGTGTGGCGTCTTGAGTTTCCCCTTCCAATCCTTCTCTCTGCACTTAATCTTACACACACACACACACACAACGCTTACCATATACACCGTAAGTCTCGCCATTTCGCCGCCTGTCCGTACCTGTCAAAAGAGAACGTGCATGTATAAAGAAGAAGAAGGAGACAGATGAGTGGGTAGGTGGTAGAGACGAACGACAACAGCTAGTTGCTAGGATAGAAGGTGGTTCGTTCGCACATTGTGACGGTGGTGTGCCTCGGAATTCGACGTAGAGACGATGTCATATCACTACAAATCTTCTTCACCCGAATGAGAATGGTCAACGACGAGAGGCAAGGGGTGCTCATACGTGAAGTGATTCCCCTATGGCTTAAATAAAGCTGAAATCATGCAGTAAACTGCTGTGTGCAAAATCCATGTCTTTACTTTCAAGCCGAGCCTAAGTGTAGCTATGCATATTGCTTTCACGCAACTCAAGGTTTAACCACAAGCTAAACCGCAGCTAACTTTTTAATTGTGCTTATTTCAGCTCCACCTTTAGGAATATGAAGCGGCTGCGTGGAAGTCTCCCGTCCACGGCTCTTTTTACAGATGCTAGTTCGCATACATGTATGTTGCAATGTGACTTTTCGCTAATTCCGTAATTTGTGTCTCTCTTATCTCCCATACATGATTGATCATACAGTCGTAAGGTAACACGACATTATCTGGAACACCACCTGACATAGATCTAAAGCCGCGCTTTACCAAGCCGTCGAATCGGCCATATTGGCCTAGCGGATAGCATGCGTGACACGTGCCGTCGAAGATTCCTTAATAGTTCGATTACCACTCTCCCATCTGAAACCACAAGCCCCAGTTGGCATTCTCTGCTATATCTGCAACGTCGCGTGGTCGCGTGACGTATCCAAACCCTGCGACCAGTTAGTGCTTGGTCGTGGGATCTAGCTGACATGATATAATCTGCCAGAGTCATTCCCGGGATTCTTCGCTCCTAATGGCGACGTCAGATTTTGTGGACAACGGGGGCCTTCAACGCCATCGATTTAAAGAAAAACTCGGATCAGAGAAGAATATGACCCGATCGCGTGTCCGACACGCTACCTTCAGGCCAACGAATGGCGCGTTTAAAGATTTAATTGACTAAAAGCGGCATTGCGTCTTTTGCTAAATAAAAAGTAAGGGCGCAGGGACATCTTTCATTGAGGATTCGTTGTCGATTAGCCGTGCGAGTTGGATCCTACCAGCGTTGATTACCTTTTTAATTGGAGATGTGTCGATGGCGTTGGTGCGTGGCACGCAGGCCACCGGAAAAAGGCAAACGGCAAGAAAGTAGCTAACCGTCAAGTTTATTGCGCCATGTGCGTATGCAGGAGTGACAAGATTTAGCCCAGCATTGTTACTAAAATTATAAAACGCACACTAGCAGTAAGTATCCCACCAATCCTTTCTAAAGCGCAAAAACCTTTAAGCTAGGTTCATTAGCACCAAATTGATGCGCCTCCTCTCCCCTTCGTCATCCCACGCCGGCACGCAATAAAAAAAAAAAAAAGAAAACAAGTAAGTCCAATGAGCGGGCTCGCCCAGTTGCCAGTCTGAGTGGGGAGGTTCGCGCGCTGATATGTGTCGCCACAATAGGTTGCGGGCGGTGCACAGGAGCACTTTACAAAAATTATTTGCAAATTATCGGTTCCGCGCAAAGTTTTCACATTCGGAGCTGTGGAAGTGGGTTTTAACGTCACGTTTCTAAGAAATATTTTATCGCAATAACATTGGAGCTGGTATTCCGAAAGTAAGGCGATCGTGTCACCACACTGTTTTTTTTTTTTTTGATTGAGACAGTTCATGTTGCCTAATGACATGACGGACATCGACAACCACTTTAAGCTCGGGCCGCTAAAGTAATCTTCCACCGCGAACTTCTCGACCAATGCTACAATTTCGTGCGGCGCTCACAGGCGGTGAGCGATATATCGAAGCCCAGCAGGATTGTGACGTCGTCTGCACGGTCTAAACGGTCTTTCAAGAAGGAAAAGCACCTTCGCTAAAAGCAAAAACAAATGAGTGGTCAAGCGGAATGGAAAAGCTGCATTTTGGGTCACGAGCTCGGCGCGCAAGCTACGCAGCATTGAGCAATGTTGTTTCATTGGTACAGCCCAGAGGCCTTTGCGTACGCCTTATTCGATAAAGTAGCTTCAAACAACCTAACACCACCATGTGATGTGATGTCGTAATGTCGCACGACGAGCCAACTAGTCAATGAAACCCGTGCGTTAAAAAAGACCTCCGGCATAATTACGGCAATCTAGAGCTATTCCGGCTGCACAGACAATTCATGGTGCGCGGAAAACACTTGCGTTTTGTTTAAATCGAAATATGCACATACAGGCCGCGATTTGATTCCTCAACCCCGTACCTAAGGCAAATACCATTACCACGACGGACCCCAGACGGGGTGCCCAAAATGCTACCAAGAACTATCGCCGTGATAATATGAGATTAGGATTACATGTTTCTCCCTTGCGTGTATCATTCTGAAGCAAGATACAGGACCTGACTTTCGCGCTATCTATCCCGTGGTCCTTTGAAAAAGTTGTAAAAGGCTACATACATGAACTGAGACAAGAGTACTTTGTTGCCAATTGCTGTCACGAAGTTCATTTGTAGATTTTGCACAGAATAAATGTCGTTGTTGAAAATTAGAAAAAAAAAAGCCCTAAAATATCTTCTCCTTTCGGAGCTTTTTAACGAGATCGTGTGAAAGATGTGGCTCCCCAGAAAAATCTGACGTCGGCGTTTTCGAGGTTGGCGCTGTGAGTGAAAAATGCACATAGTTCTGGCGGGTGGCAGTAGGCCGGTAGTGTAGTGCCATTCCCCCGGAATCTTCAGAAACGGAATTGCCGGGTGCGTCACTAAAAATAAAACACAACAAAAAAGAAGTCAATAAAGTCATATGTTTGTTGTGTATACAATGCAGCACGTGAACTAAATTACATATGCACTAAAATACTTTGTTGGATTAAAATTCCTTGCAGTAATCCGTTCATCATGCCAGTTGCTTCCGTCGCGCCATAAATATTATCAACACGGATAAGAGCCCATTCACAGCCCGCAATTCCCGCCGATCTGGTAGTGCAGGCCTGCACAGTATATGGAGGAGCAGGATAGCAGTGCGTCATGCAGATCTTGACGCACGGCCAGTTAGAGATTACTTTACGGAAAGTGTTGCTACTTCTAGCTTGTAAAACTTGTAACTTGTAAAATTGTGAACTTGTAAAAATTGTGGGTCCAGCACCTGACTGGCTCTCGCTCATTGTAATTTTGAAATCTTTTACAGAACTTTAAGCCTGATACGTCAATCAAATGTGGCTGACAGTTCCTGTGTAGATATTGTATATTTTGAGTGCAATAAAAAAAAAAAAAAAAGCCTCGTGGTCAGTGGATTAACACTACTTATCTCAGCAATAAAGCGTGTGTTCGAATCCTAGGACTGCAACTTTTATTTTTACTTTTTCAATTCACAGCATTCAAATAAATTACTAACATCTTTCTTGGAGTGTGTTCCCCTTTATGTTGTATAACGTGATGTTTGTTCATTCTTAATAGCCACAAACCAAGCCGTGAGCAGAGCCAGGAGGTGACGGTATAACGACGGTTACACTACGCAGTTACCTTCACCGTAATCAATTCCTGCCTTGAGTGAGTGTATGTTACCTCTCAGCGACAATCGCCGTTTAACTCCGCTGAGAGAGAGAGACAACCAGTGAGGAGAAAGAAGTTGTGGAACCCTGCTGTTGAGAAAGCTTAAATACGATATCCAAGTTAACTTATTCAACGTAGCAAAGATGGGGTGATTTTAATCCAGAAATCTATTTTATTAATAGAGCATTTCAGTTTGCATACTGCGCTTTATGTTTGAACAAAGCGCTAGGTTATGTTTATTTTTTTTTAGTGACGTACCCGGCACTTCTATTGCTGTAGTTTTCGGCGAACGGCAATACACAGGCCGGTAACATGGCCGTGCTCTGAGCGGTCGTCGGCACAGCTTTTGGATCATACACATACCAGCTGGTCAACTCCGCTTCAAAAAGCGACTATTTCTAATACGCATTTTTCCGGTGCCAATGAATTGTCGCGCCATTTAGAAGCGGTCGATGAAAGCTTTCTGCTATTGCCTTCTGTAAATTTTTGTTTTTCTTTTTACCTAATTTACCCCGACTTGAGTTACGTCTAAGAATTTTTGCCACTACAACGTTTCAACATATCTTCTTTTCCCGGTGGTTGTGCGTTTATCAAAAATTTGAAAGTTTGTAGCTGATAGACACAGTTTCCTTTATGGCCGCAGGCATCGCCACTATTCGTAAACACCCAAACTTTGACCAATCAAAACCGCCATTTTTTATTCATGGGCCCTATGGGAAGTTTCGTAAATAGCAATATTAAAGAACTCTGGTCGTCGGTTGCTGTGACGTCACGAACCCAGATGGCATGGCCATATTGGGAGGTACTGCCAGCTTGGGCTTTGCCTTTCACATAAAATTGGATTACAATCCAGCTTGCTCGGACCTTTGGTTCCTAAATTAGATATACTGTCCCTAGGTCGCGCAGGCACGTTCAAGCGGATTGGCTGAAACGGTGCTTTATATCCACACCGGGTAATCGTTTATACAACCTGATTGCTCACGAATGCGTACTAGTTGCACGTGTCCGATAATAGAGGCACAAAGAAAACACTAGTGATATAGGGTTAGCAACGTGCTTGTACGGGAAAGAGCCCGTCCGAAAGCGATCCGTCGAACTGGAGCTACTAACGATGTTGCGTCACATCCTTAAAGGCGATGCTCAAGTGACCACCCAATATTTACTATCCATTCCGACTAAGCTCAGATTTGAACAATGTGAGGCACTGATCTTGAAAAGCATGGAAAAAGCTCCGCATAGTATAGTATGCACATGATATAGTATAACAGATAAAACACACTGAAATTCCAGGCCTTTTACGGCCCCTGCCATTGCAGGGTCAAGATATTTGTTCATACAAATACCATTACTGCCTCAGAGTGAAAATTACACAAACACAGCTTACGATAATAACGACGAAACAATAACTGTTTGGTTCTCTTCGGCGGTGAATCCGCATAGAGGACATAGATGGATGGATGGGATGGAATATAGGAGCGTCCCCTTTGAAACGGGGTGGTAGCAGTAGCTATCATACTCATTTTTCTCCCTATATCTTCATTATTGATTTAGAATGGTTAACTAAACCATCATTCTATTTATTAAATTTTTTTCCTACATTACCAACATTATGTCACTTCTCTCCTTTTAAGCCACCAATCTTCCAGTCGTTTTTTGCTAGTTTCCCCCGCCGGTTTATTCACCCGGCCACTGTTATCTCTAAACCCCGGAGCTCCAGGAACAGTGATTGCGCCTGCACCAACTTCCGGATGGATACCATTACATTCGAGTATAATATGGGCAATTGTTTCACTGGAGTTTCCACATACAGCACATGCGTCATCTCCATTGTTAAATTTCTTTTTGTAGCTGCGTGTTCTAAGGCACCCTGATCTAGCTTCAAAAAGTAGGGCACTGCCTCTTGAGTTATCAAAGAAATCTTCCTTCCTGATCTGCATTTTCCACTTTCGGTATAATTCCACACTCTGTTTCTTTTCCATCGAATTTATCCAATTTTTACCTTCTGTGTTTTTCACCTGTTGCTTAATGCTCTTTATTTCTCCGTCCTTGTTACTAGCATACTTACTAGTTAGTTTCCTAGTTCTTTTCCTCCATTGTGAGTCAACGCTTTTTAGGTACAGGTATTTAAATACTTTAGCTGCCCATCTGTTACTGTCCGATTTCCTCAGGCGTTCCTCATATAATATTTTACTCTGAGCATCCCGCACTTCGTAAGATGCCCAGCCCATATCTCCCTGTACCGCCTCATTTGTAATTTTGCCGTGGGCACCTAGTGCTAATCGTCCAACGGATCTCTGATTTGTTTCTAATGTCGACTGTACCTCTGATTTTAGGCACAAAACCGCATTTCCGAAAGTAAGTCCGGGCACCATAATTCCTTTCCAAATACCCCTCAAAACCTCATACCTATTGTATCCCCACAATGCCTTATGCTTCATTGTCCCGGCATTCCTTCGCCCTTTGGCCTTAAGTGATTGCTCATGCTTTCCAGTGTATGCCAATCCTTCGTTTACCCATGCCCCCAGATATTTATATTCTTCTACTCTAGGTATTTCAAGGCGCGATGGTGAACGCCACGACAGACAGCGGCCACGCCAGGAATTACGGGCCAAAGCTTCTGTTTGGTGCCAGTAGATGGCGCCTCTCGCGTCGTCTTTGAAGAAGAAATCGACCAAAAATGGGAATCATATCGACAAAATAAACGATGTGCAGGCCCTCGTCCAAAGTAAAATAAAGCAGTCCACCGATCGCTGGATGGCTGACATACACGATGCCTCTAGAGGCGGACGAAGAAAATTCTGGAACCATATAAGCTGGCCAGGGAAGAAGAATCAAAGAAAGCAGGACCGGATTCAAGATAACAGGGAAATTGTTTAAATGGAGAGAACGCAGTGAACCACGTTACATCAGTTATAACCGAGTCAATTCAGAGCGACGATAGGCCTTATAGTCTGTCTTATAGGTCTTATAGCCTGAGTCGCTTTGGGACATTAAACCCCACAAGCAAGCAAGCATATCGATAGACGGCTGCTGCTATGCCGGAAAGGACACTAAAAAGGTTACAGAACAGTATTTTTTTTATTTCGGCTCATTGGTTTTGATTACACTACTTAGGCTTAGTTGAGACGCTTCGTAATAAATGCACAATCATAACCTACTATTTGTACCGAAATCGCTCACTTTTTGTTTTTCCCTCTTTACAGTGCCTTCCATGCGATGCGCGAAATGTAAAGAGAGCTGGGATATATTGTTTTTCACTGTTTCCCTTTGTATCCGAAAATGTGACTTCACCTAACAACATTTTAAGCGCAAGTTTTTAAGTAATCCGCACCTGGTCAGTCTTGTATAGCACAGTTTCACTTATATATGGTAAACAAAAGTTGGTTTCCAAAAGCAAAGGACAGCTTAGATTGAATTTTATCATTTGCAACAATACATTTATTCTTTTGCCTTAGAGAAAGGACTTGTGTGGTAGCTAACTGCAGAAAATAGAGGTATTGCAGGCCAAACCTGCGGTTTGCAGCATCAATTTACTAATGTGTCCTTTTCAAATAACATTTATGCCGCTGATGGAGAGCGATTATCGTCACACCCTCCATTGGCATCACTTTAATAAGCAGCATACGTTAAACAAGTATTCAAAGCACTCTCTCCATTTTTCAGTTTTTGCAATTGCGTTAGGTTAAGCATTGCTGCACTGAAAAATCATTAAGAAACAACATGATAAAATTCGAATGCATACAGATTACAGAATAAACCGCAAGAATAAAAAACTGGCACTCAACATGAACAGGTTAAAACATCTTCAATACACTATCGCGTGTCACGTCATTGATGCAACAAAAAATGCGGTGAACGTTAAATTGTGTAAGAAACTTCAGAGGACAGTAAATACAAATGAGAGTTTGCCTGTACTGACTACAACAAACTAAGAAGGAGAACACAAATGGACCCGCATTTTTTTTTTGTCACGTGGCTTAGTACAGAAAAAAAATTACAACATTGAACAACCAAGATTTCACAACGACAAAGAAACCGCCGATATTAATGTATAGTGGAATATAGCTATAAAAACGCAGAACTAGGTCTAATATTTATATCTGCATGATTGGTTTGGATAGGATAGGATAAACATTATTGCTCTACTTTAGCGATATTGCCGACAGAGTTCCTCCAACTTTGCGTCGATGGCGTGGCTCCGTCTCACAGGGTTGGCGCTCCTATTCAGGGCACCACTGAGTTTTGCTGCTCGCTGGGCATGGATGACCAGTCCTCTTTGTAGGATTGGGTTGCCGCTGGAGAGAATACTCCCCCACTGTTCCGCACTCGGATTTTCTAATTTGTGGAAAGCTTTATTTCTATCGCATAGGCAATGTAGGAAACTGAGCTGCACATTTGATGAAACAAAAAGGCGCAAGTAACATCATCATCATCATCATCATCATTTATTAACCCTTAAAGGTCCCGTTCGGGACATTACATAAGGGGGGGGGGGGGGGGGTAGTACAGGGTTATTCAGCAGTCATACATGATCATAAAAATATAAAAGTAACATCATCCCTTATTAACCCTTTGAACCCTTTAAAAAAAGTAAGAGTAAACATAGACAAAAACACATGAGCAGCATACAGACATCTGTCCTGTACATTTTATCAGGTGTAAAGTAAAATAAGATAGCCCTCAAAGAGTACAAGAGAACTCACTTTAACTTAAAAGCACGTTTGATCGTAATGAAATGAGCTGGAACGAACCAGGAAGAATACGCAAGAACGTTAGCACACTTTATCTCTGCATGACTGACTGCAAAATAAGTGAGATATGGATTGGACTGCCCTGGACATGTCACTATAAAAACTAACTGGCAACTGAAAAATATATTTACCTGAAAAAAAAAAACGCACCAGGTTAAAGGACGCACGGAAGTAAGGCTTAAACTTAGTTCCCTCTGAGTATTCGGAATCGCTGCTGCTGTCATTTCTAGCGCTGATTACGGAACTGCACACTTCTAGCTCTTAAGTTAGAGCTAATGAGCACCATTTTCTGTATAATATATGCCCCTCGATCCTATTCCTGCTCTGGGTGTGCACAGAACCGAACTTTGACCAGTTCCTCTAGGATGTGGCCGTGAAGACCGCAACATGACCTTCTAGAACCATGAAAAGCGTCCTTTATGTATTCTTATAACCAATAAAAGCGGTACAACAAATGCACGAGCAGCAAAATTCTAGGAGAAAAAAACTCTTTGCCGGTTCAATGCCGCTCAACATCTTGATCAATATAAATGCTTGATATTTTTCAATTTTTTGTAATATTTCCGCAAAGACTTGTTTTCTTTTGTTTTCTTCCAGCGTTAAACATTTCCAGAAATTTTACATCCCTCAGCAAGCTCCCTCATCAGCCCTCTTACATCTAGAGGATCTTATAACTTTAGAAACATTGCACACGTCAACGTAATAAAAGACGCCTGTTCTAGTGCGCCAAAAATTAGAGTCTGCTGAAGTGATACAGCAGCCAGATATTTGCGACTCCTGTTGTTGTTAGGGTAAACTATTGTTGATAAACGCACTACCGGGAGATAACAAAATCCGTATAAGAGTTGCATTAAAAAAACGGTACCCTTATATATAATAGCTCAAATTAGTAAACATTTAAGCTCTTCCAACTATCATGAAGAATAAAGGCAATGACCTTTACTCGCCATTTTTAGATGGCGCGATTATCTGTTCGAAAAAGAATTGTTTCAAATAGCAACGGTCACAATTTCGCCCGGTAGCGTAACCAAAAATATGCAAGCATTAACCACCTACGCCGGGGTCATCTTTCTTGCTCTATATAGGTTTCCTCTCTTTGTCTACAGTTCGTTTGGTAGCAACGGCATCGTCGTCATCGTGGCCGTAACCTAGAATTCAGAAACACATAAAAAACTTCTCATAAAAAAGTGCACGTGATTTGGTATCAAAATTCTAAAGTAACCGTTCCTTGTGCATCATTCAGGGCAGTGTCATGTCATTTCGCTTCCTATTCAGTCTCTAACTGGCAATCACTGTGGAGGCTAGTTTCCGTTGGGAATTCGAACAGACGACATTATGTATCTCCAATCGTTTTACGTTCATTGTCAATGTAGCTGTCCTCCCAGATGTGAGCCAGATACTGCGTCTTCCTTCCTCCTCAAAACAATCCAACTCAACACGTTCGAAATTGCACAAATTGAATAGGTAGAGGAAAAGTTTTCTTCATTCTGACTGGAGGTAGCGATTTAAAAACATTGTAATTATTGAGATTTATTTTGTCAGATTAAAACTGATTCTGTGCGATAATCCTTCAGAATACACTGCGAGAAGGGTATAATTACTCCTGTGTCAGATGAGATGCACAATGCAGTTAGAAGTAATTTTTTTTTGTCATTTTATGGCACTTCATAATTTCATTAGCAGGAAATAAATTCACTGCACTCGAACGACTTTGAATATTTTTTCGTATTCAGATTACTTGCCCTTCTTAATTATTCACTCATTGCAATCAAATGCATGGTTGGACTCAAGCGTATTATATTGCAGAACCGGAAAGTGAGGTCATCCGTTCCTACAATAGCCTGTGGTAGCAAGAATGAAAGTTTGCTAAAGTTCGCCAGACAGTGTACTGACTTCAAAAAAAGGAGATGACAATCTGCAATTAGCAGGAACAAGAAGAAAGCTAGGAAACCCTCGCGGGGCAAAAGAAAAAGAAGATCGAAGACAAAGAAAAAAAAAGTTAATTTAGAGATCATAAGGAAATAATTTACGGCTCCGGCTCATCTGAAAGGTATTTGGTAAGCGAATATTTCCCCTAAACTTATCAGAATCCAACAAAACAAAACGCTCATCTCGAAAGGAATGGCAAAGAATTGGCGTATAGATCTGCCTACAATTTAGAAAAAAAAAAAAACTAGGGTGAAAACAGATAATTCATCAAGTGATATCTTTTACCGTGGTTTAATTTAGCCGCAACCGTGGTTCAAGGACATCCAGGCAGGCCAGTGATGCTTAGTTTAAAAGAAGGAAAAAGTAAAAAGAACCTTATGTAAAAATAGTATTCGAATCGCTGTCTGATGTTTTCAAAACATAACGATATTTTGCGCCGTGAAAATTGTGATTGGCAATTTTGCTCTCACCAACTGTCGCAATATTATATTTTTGGCACATGCTCAGAATATATTGCCTATCGGCCATGTGTGATTCTCAAAATTAATTCTTGACCAAGACCTTGAACTGGCTTTCGCAGCTAAAGTTTCAATTGGTTCAATATATGTGTACGACTTCTATTTACTGAAACAAAGAAGTTTTGGCGTCAGAAAAACTTTTTCTCTTAACTTCGGGGCGGTGTTTTATTCCGGTTTAGGCTGTAAGTATACATAGCTTATACAAAATTGGCGTATTGTTCATCTCCTCCACGTGGTAGTAAAGAGACATTGCCATTAAACACCTATCGTTCGTAGATAGGCAGAAGGCGAACTGCTCCGCGGCATCTTCAGTCGGTCGGAACTCAGGTAGTTAAGCCCTCAGTAAACTGTGCTGAAGAATTAAAAGCGATCAGCCTCCCAGTCTTCAGCAATTTCCAAAGCTGGATTATCATTACGGTGGATTCCGATGTATACTAAAGGAAGCTACTGTGAGAGCTGATGCACCAGTCATTCGTGGATTCGTAGTGCTGTCGTGCGGCATGTTCCCAGAATAGATCACGATTTGGACGTGGCTTTGAGCAGGCATGGTGCACATATTGTATTTTGACAGTTTAGGCAGCTCACCTACCTAGACACTTCCGCTCTCTCTCTATCTCTCTCTCTCTCCCTCTCTGCGGGGCAAAGAAGTAATGAAAGAGAACGCGCGAAAAGAAAACAAAGAGATATCATGTGAAATTCACAAACGCGGCTTACTTTTCGCTGTCATTGGGCCAGTCCTCTATTACGCATACTGTGATCTCCATCAACAAGCTAATAAGCGAACTAGATCCAACTGTGGACTGAAATGAGGTGAATGTGCATATTTGTCAAAGCATTGAATATTTCAATTTTCTCGGTTGTTAGCTTAGCTTTAGTGTCGCAAAAATTATCTACGGCCCAAAAACCGGGAACTGATTGAAGTTTCTCCTATAAAGAAGAAATGAATCTTGTGCTTACGCGAAAGCTATCGACTCAGCGCGCTTAAGAAATGAAATGAGGATCAGGTGTTGCAACTGGCAAGGCATTAGCATTCGGGGTATACACACTGCAGAGAGAGAGAGAGGGAGGAAGAAAGCGAAAAAATCTTCATTTGATGATGTACTGTGTTGACAAAAAGGGGGGATCCTTTCCATTCCATGATGGGTCACCTTCTAGACCGGGCACCAGGTGTCCGACCAGCGCTGCCGTCCAATGCCCTCTTCGACCCATCTCCTAACACGGAGTTGAACTTCCGAGTCCGACCTGAGCAGCAATGCTTCCCATGGCGATTGCTCCGAGGGTCGCCGGCTCGCCGGCTGTTTAACTTGACTGCACAAGTATAGCATGTGCGCGGTGTTTGTTTTTGAGTTATTGCAGAGAGAACAGACGGGGCTGGTGAGTGAGTGAGTGAGTGAGTGAGTGAGTGAGTGAGTGAGTGAGTGGAGTGAGTGAGTGAGTGAGTGAGTTAGTGAGTGAGCGAGTGAGTGAGTGAGCGAGCGAGCGAGTGAGTGAGTGAGTGAGCGAGCGAGTGAGTGAGTGAGTGAGTGAGTGAGTGAGTGAGCGAGCGAGTGAGTGAGTGAGTGAGCGAGCGAGTGAGTGAGTGAGTGAGTGAGTGAGTGAGTGAGTGAGCGAGTGAGCGAGCGAGTGAGTGAGTGAGTGAGTGAGTGAGTGAGTGGAGTGAGTGAGTGAGTGAGTGAGCGAGCGAGTGAGTGAGTGAGTGAGCGAGTGAGTGAGTGGAGTGAGTGAGTGAGTGAGTGAGTGAGTGAGTGAGTGATTGAGTGAGTGAGTGAGTGAGTGAGTGAGTGAATGAGTGAGTGGAGTGAGTGAGTGAGTGAGTGAGTGAGTGAGTGAGTGAGTGAGTGAGTGAGTGAGTGAGTGAGTGAGTGAGTGAGTGAGTGAGTGAGAAGACTTTATTTACACCGACATGGACCTCGGGGCAGGGGCTCAGCCAGGGGGAGGGTCTCCTTGCCGGCTTTCCTGCGCCGTGGCCGCAGAGAAGGTCTTGGAGTAAGCCTCCTCCGCCAGGCGTAGGACGATCTTTTGTTCATCCACATTTGGGCTGCGGATTTAGGACTCCCAGGTAATTTGATAGAGGGGATCAGTTTCTTTAGCTCCCGGAGAATCGGGGCATTGCCAGATTAGGTGATTTTGACTCAGAGGTACGTTGCAGAGATTGCAAGCCTCTGAGTGCCCTGTCAACTCATTATGTGGGAAAGCCGTAGCCGAGCTCTTTCAAAAACCGCGCTGCTTAGACGCGATGCGAATTTCGTAGAGCCATTGATAGATGGCGAAACAATCTCCACAAGTAACCGCAACGGGAAACTTCGGTCAGCGTGTCTTCATGCATGTTGCGGAGATGTGCACGGGCCCGGGCCCGCCCGGTCCCGCCCCAAAAGCCAGTACTCGACCTGACTGACGGGCCAGGCTCGGGCCGAGTCAAGGGCAGAGTTTATTTGTGTCGGGAGGGTTGGGCTGGGCTTCCCAAAGGCGTAAACTCACGACTTTCCCGAAATCTAGAATATGGTTGTGATGCACCAGGCTTCTTGAAAGCACGTTGGGATGTGTTTTCCCGTGTCTTCACTACCCAAGAGCTTCCAAGTTCTCTCCCGACGTCGATGATGATGATGCTTTAATGAATATTCCCTTTGCAACGAGTGGGCACCGTATTGGCGACCCTTTCTTTCTCCATGCCCCCTAACCTGAACGGATCAAGGACCGGGTGTAGGCTCGACTTTCGCGTCTCCCCCTTTCGTAATTAGTGTAGCCCCTAGCAAAAAAGACCAATAGGGTGCGTTATTGGTTTTATAAGAATCGGTATTGGTTCTGTAGGTATTCTATGTGTTTTATCTGCATTTCTATGAGACTTATTCAGAAACTCATAAATCTTATAGACTGGTACATATTTGTCCTATAGGCAATAGTATTGGTTTCATAGGTTTATCGGTGGGTTGTATAAGAAAAGTATCAGACCAGTGCAGAAGCCCATACATCTTATAGGCTGATACATGCTTGTCTTGTAGACTACTACATATTGGTTCATGTGTCTGATACATCAGTATGCCTTTGTTTATGGGTCTTGCATGCAGGATCAGTACGTTGGAGATTTTAGGTCTTTGTCATTGTTTCCTTTTCCATCTCGGACACATCCCCAAAACTCACGCATTCATCCCGTTTATTGAGTGTTGCCGTAACGTACAATATTAGCCGCAATAGCAATTGAGAACGCTGCGCGCGGTCTCAACAAACTACGTACGGTTGGAGCCGCAAGACGCGCGACGCTGTTGCTACTGGATCACTGAATGGAGATGGGAAAGCACGCGGATATAGCACGGTTCTGTCGGGGCCCAGCTCAGTCACAATCACCTACATGTGCAGAGCAGGACGGTGAAATGGATTGAGAGGCGCGCGTCCAAGCAACTGCAACGCTGCAACCGCCGCTGAAGCGAGAGGAGTCGACATCGAGCACGCGACGAGTACGGCTCGAGCTGCCGACGCGGTAGCGCGTAGTAGCGCGATGCCGGCAGCGCTTCGCAGCGGAGAGGTAGGTTTCCTTTCTCTCACTCCCACTCCCGCGCAAGCGTTCCCGTGCTGGCCTCTCTCATCCTCCTTTCCACCTCTCCTCTGGGCGCGCATGCGCAGCTCCGTAGAGGCATTGGCGCTGGCGCGATCGCTGATCGGGCGGGAGTTCGGTCGGTGCCCTGTGTTTATAAGTTTTCGCCGATTTTCGGGGTGCTTCTCGAGGATATCAACGTTCCAGCGCACGTTCAGCTTTTGATCAGGTGCGTGTGCATCACTTGCAACTTCGGGCTGACGTTTATACTTTGTCAGTGTATGATGTGGCTTTGCGTTGCAGAATGCCGTTGCCTGCACGCCAACAAAGGAATTTGAATCGCGCGGTGTGATTAACGCAGCGTCGAGTTTTAAAGTTGTCGGCACGATTTCTTGAAAGTATTGATGAAACTTTCTTTTTAGCGTTAATCTGTTTTCGAATATCGTGCGCACTGTGTTTAAGTGGCAGAACCTGTGGTGAGGCGCAAGGCGGAAATTTCGTTCAGCAGCTACCTCGGCGTTCAGTAATGGCGGCCTCTCCTAACTGCCTCCGCATGAATACGCGCGCAATCGCGCTTGCCGGTATATGTGTGGACCGATTTTTTGAAGTCATGGTGGTGTCGCGTTCTTGAAATCGCTTATTTTTCAAGCTGTAATGCAATTTTTTATTTCTTTCAGGTGCCTTAGCATTCGAGAGACTACATCATCGGGCCGAAATCCGCAATCTTGGAATCGAGGGCTACCTGGATGCAGTCAATGTTTGGATTATGTGCCAGTATGCGTTGCCGCTGTCATTGTGGATTAAAATGTGTATACATGCACCTGCTGCGTAACTCATCCCTAGAAAATGGAACATAGCTGCCCTCTCCTTTCAGGTGTCCGGAGAGGTAAAACACCCGCAGCTACTCGATGTGACCAATATTCCATAGGGCCTACAAAACCAATAGGAAACCTACTGGTTTTGTAGGTCTATCAGATTATTGACAGCTATGGGTGTACTAGCATTACAGACCTATCAGTTTATCAGATGCCATAGGACCGATAAAACCATAGCCTATACGACCAGTAAACAATTGACCTATAAAACCAATACTCCAGTAGACCTGTAAAACCAATCGGCTAGGATACCCATAAGACCAATACTCTGGCAGACCTATAAAACCAATATCAATAATCTGATAGGCTATTAGTTTTCTATCGGATTTTTTTGCTAGGGGCCGTCTCAGTATTCTCGCCAGGCTGAATCAACCTATAGCTCAGAGTTTTAGCTTGGGCATTTTTGAGGAAGCAAAGGGGAAGCGTACTCAAAACATGATATCCTTGCTAAAAAGTGGTGCTCATTCAAACTATGAATCAGAGCAGCGAAACAACCTTCAGCGATGCCGGATTGATAATGCAGGACCGTCGCGCATGCCCCAAGCTTTCTTCGATGCATAGCTTGGCGTTTTGGCTAAACAGCTTAGAATGCTCAATCCAGGAGTACGCTCTGCCTCTTTACACATGTTCCACAATTTTATCATCACAAACATGAGAAATCATTTAGAACTCTCAGGTACGCTCACCATCCGGAAATAATTTCTTTCTGTATCATCTATTCAATCGCAATTATAGGGCTGGATCCCACGGACGGCGTCAAGGGGAGGCACGAGGCGGCGGTCACCGCCCCAGACATTTGCCAGGTCGCAGAAAAATTTGCGTGACACTTAAGCGTCGCCTTTAAAGGTATGACCCGATAGCGTTGGCTACCATCCGACATATAAAGCCTCTTTTTAACCAATTTAATCAAGCTCTATATGAGCGTGCCGTCCTGGCCTTGGTGTAGCCTTCCTGCCACGGCATGCAAGAACACTCAAAGGCTAATCCTAATGCGAATTTCCCAACTCAAATGAGCCACCCCACTTGGCAGCTCATCACAACTTTATGAAATCATGCACGTGGTCTTGTTAAGGCGCACAAATCATCGAGGATTACGTGCTTGTCCAATTTAGCTGGCATGCCAGTGCAATGCCAGCGATTTTTCGCACACAGCGCCAACACCAATGCCGGATTTTTGGCGTAACGCCCCCTTCACCGCTATCGCGTTAAAAATGCTCGTCATATAACCAACACTGATGCAAAGCATTCGCTTACAAAAAAGCATTTGATTCATTCCAAACCTCAGCAGTGATGTAGGCCTTGCAAACCAGTGGGTAGATAAGCCATGATTGAAAGTACTCAAATATCTATAGTACAACAGCAGTGATAGTCCTACATGAAGGAAATAATATTATTATAAGGAAAGGTGTTAGCAAGGAGGCGGGATATCTTAAGTACCGTTCGCCGCTTGCTTATAGGTTGTATTCAGAGACCTGAAATGGGAAGCAAGCTAGGAAAAGTTGACCTATGATACCTCGGTAATCTGCGATTCGCTGATGACATTGCTTCGCTAAATAACTGTGGGGGCGATTTGCAAAGAATGATTAATGACCTAACGAGTAAAAACTGAAATGTAGGCCTAAAAGTTTTATACCGAAGACTAAGGTAATGTCCAGCAGCCTAGGAAAGTAACAGCTTGCAGTTTACAATAGGTAGCGAAGCACGGGAAGTGGTAGGTGCATATGTCTATAGGCAACCTGCAATGAAGTTTGCTGAGACGTGTGGTGCCACCTGGCGGCCGACGGAAGCTAATACTGAGGCGGCGCAGAAGCTGACGCCGTATATGTTGCGGCCGCTATGTTCCTTCTGCGTTCGCGTTCTGTTATCCCAGTGAGTGGGATTTACTCATTTAGTTACTTCAGTGGTCTCGTGCGAGGCTTCGACTACTACGGATGTGAACAAGAATAAAAATAAGCGCAGGGGCGGCGAGGAAGACTGCCACAATCGCGAAGGAAACCCAAGCGTACCGCTTGCTGGGAGAACCTGGAGAGAATGATGAGAGAAGGGGATTGTGGCTGTGAGAGAGTAATGTAACTGAAATTCGTTTTTTATGGGACCAATGGCGTACAGACGCCAAGGAGCTAAAATAAGACGATTGCCCGTTGAACTGAGGAAACGCTATAAACTTCTGACTGGGGAGTCGCACGCTGGTTGGGGCACTCTCCTCAGTACGCGCTCCGCGCTGTAAAATCTGGCGTGTGCTAGTATATGCTGTGCAGGATCGTGTGGCATTGTCATTTTAAAGGACGTAACGTCCAGAAAAGCAACAAAGTCGCGCAGCCGCAGCATCGAATTCTAGCCGCGTTTCATCGGAGGCGAAATAAAAAAAAAAATGCTCGTGGATCTGTGAACCGGATTTCTAATGCGGTGTCTATTCGGAACCTCAAAGCCAAAATATATTCAAAACTTCCAATTACAGATTTGGATAAGCATATTTATCTGTAAAATAGTTCTTAAGGTACTGAAAAAGTCGAAGTGAGGGAGTGTGGAGGCCCGTGATATTGAGCACGCGGAGCAGGGAACTTCGTTCTATCGTTCCGCGCCAAACATTTCTTCCACCGACTGCTCAAGCTGCTCAAGAGTTTCTTGTCCCAGACGATAGACCGTTCCATCATTAGTAGCAACAGTAAAAAATCCAAACTCTAACGACCTCATTTGCGGAAGCTTCGCCGTTGAGGGCCAGCATTGCCCGCCGGCTTTCCCCAAGCTTGTGGTACGGAGGTGCAAAATTTATGCCAGTTGTTGTTGTTGTGGTTGTTAAGAAGTTTATTTTTCCACTGAAGTAGGAGGCCCCCTACTCCCCGCCCCCGGGAAGCAGGCCTATATGGGACGCCGTGACTAACTGCCAGTTTTCGTTGATGACGCACGCTACAACCGCACAGTGGTTGCAATCGCCACGACATCCGTAGCGGATACAGCACCATGCCTCCTGTAACCTCCGCGGCACTGTCTAAAGATGCACCACGAACAAACGTGTTCGTCATGGTATTAAACTGTAAAGCGAAACTGCGAGAAAATTATTATGCTGCTGTAATCAAACAGCAAGAACAAAAAAAAAAAAAGAAGAAACGGCGATCAATCTCTTCCCAGGTTCTCTATGCACTTTCAATGTGTGGGTATTAGGTATGAACGCAATAGGTAAATGAAAATCTACGTTTACAACATTTTTCATTCATTTAATCATTTCTTAATTCATTATCACATATCCGACTGATGCCTTAAGGCAATGAATTTCATTACAAAAAAAAAAAAAACATCTCCGTCTACTCACGCGAAATTCAAAGTTGTGCGCGCGGCTGTTCCGTCGCGAGCGGCGCGCACTTCGCGGTGACGTCGACACCGTTCACGTTCTAAACATGACCATTCTCGTACAGGCGGTGTCCTTTCGCCAGTATTAGTTTCCGGAAATAGCCCTGAAGACATTCGATTGCCTTAAAACCGCAGAAAATGAGAGCCGAGATGCTTCCCGCTGTACAACGCGAACGCAACCCGATCGCGCCGGCCGCCTCAGATTACTCGGCGCCGCCGTTGGCGGCGCTGAACGCTGCACTCCATCTAGCGCCGCCCGGCCACTGCAGGTTGCCTATACTTAGAGGACAGTAGTAACTGTATATTCGGACCACGAAAGGGAAATGGCTGGAAGAATAAGATTTGAATAGAGCGCATTTGGCAAGTATTCAGATATTATGACTAGCAGCTTACTGGTACTGCTCAAGAGGAAAGTGTTGTACTCATGCACGGGGCAGAAACGTGGAGGCTAAGGAAAAAAGTTCTACTTAAGATGAGGACAACGCAGAGGGCTATGGAACGTGAAATGAATCGTAGTAACCTTAAGAGAGGATGCGAGCTGGATTGGAGAGAAAAAATATTCAAGTTAGATACTCTTCCCGGAATCAAGAAGAAAGATATGGGAGAGTCATTAGTCCTGCGGCGGGTTTAGTAGGCTAATGATGAGGACGATGTATAGTTGCAAGACCCAATTTAGTGTGTGTGTGTGTGTGTGTGTGTGTGTGTGTGTGTGTGTGTGTGTGTGTGTGTGTGTGTGTGTGTGTGTGTGTGTGTGTGTGTGTGTGTGTGTGTGTGTGTGTGTGTGTGTGTGTGTGTGTGTGTGTGTGTGTGTGTGTGTGTGTGTGTGTGTGTGTGTGTGTGTGTGTGTGTGTGTGTGTGTGTGTGTGTGTGTGTGTGTGTGTGTGTGTGTGTGTGTGTGTGTGTGTGTGTGTGCGTGCGTGCATGCGTGCGTGCGTGCGTGTGTGCGTGAGAGACTGTTCATATCTTGTTTGCTCAGATATTGCATATATGTTTTTTTTTAATTTGTCTTTAACTATGCACAACAATCCCGTACTTGATTTCCTTGCCAATGTACACAAGACGTATGTATGCGGTTTAAAATTGTACTATTTGTGCAAATGCTTGTATGCACAGCAGCAGTAATCACTAGCAGGCGTAAACCCTCCTCGTCAAGCTGCCGCAAACTAGCTTTGTGTGCCTGCTACCGTCTTGTGTACACAAGAAAAAAAAATGAATTTGAATCCTTGAGGCTGTCGCTGCCATCAAGCAGTATAATCTTAGCTCATCTTCGAAAAGTCAAGAATTTTTTTTTGCCCATGATTTTATTATAATGCGATAGCATCATAAACCGAGTTCTGCAGAAAACTCGGCGCTATCGTCGTTTAAAGCGAAAAGTCAAGTGCATGGCTTCGGTAGTACTTAGTTGTCAGGTGACATTGCCAGACAGTCAGACACTGATTGGTTTATGGGTTGCATTACATCACAAGTCCCGTGAGATAGCTGGCACGTACCCAACTCAAAGTTCTCCTTTGAGATGGCAGGTTAAGATCGAATTCCAAACCCCCAGGACCCCGCGCGTGGCCTAAAACATCCTCCTCATAGGCCACGCAGGCACGGCTCGATTAAGGTGGTATATAGTGGTATATTTCAAATAACTGGCTAACTTATGAATGCATGTTTATGCATGTGTATGAGATAAAAGAGGCAAACCATTTAGAGATTAGTGGTTAACATCGTAGCATTTGAAATTAATGCACACGAAAGACGATTTCAAGATAAGTGCAGACGGGAGTCATCAACGCTGTCACGTGATACCTTAAACGCCGAGTTTCCCACTTTTCTCGCTTTACGTAGTGATCCTATAGTCGATGTTAATTTCAATCCGTGGAAGCATTTTTCTTCGACATCATACTGACAGCTATTTATTTTTTGTTAATATGTACTTTTCATTAATAAATATTCTTCTTGGCATCCCTTTATGTTCCATAATTTCTGGGAGGTTTTAGTAGAAGAACCTTGAAGCAACTTTAAACACTGAAAGGGCATAAATTCAACTTTCTTTGAATTGGTAAAATAACCTTAAACCCTTATCCAGGCCCATCGGTATGGGACGTACGCAACTTAACATCATGCAATGACGAATAACGATGGTCGCATGAGTCCCTCCGTTAAGTATAGCAAATACATGCAATTCGCTGGCCTCCAAACGAATACCACGCAGAGAATCTTATATTTTCGTTTACGATTAGCATCTCGAAAGGGCTGGTGAGGAAAGGATATTAAGCCGCTTTAAATATAAAGAGGCTGTATTGAACACACGGCAAAAATAATGATAGCAATGTACGTACGTTGTGCTAGTTCAAGAACAACTTTACTTTGAGAATGAGTGACACTAATGAAATTTCCGACACATGACAGGAAAACATACTGCTATGTCGAGCAGTTATTATCTTAACATTTTAACACCATCTAAAACCCATCACATGAAAAGTTTTAGTTCGAAAGTTGGGCAAATGTTTATTCTAACATATAACAATATTTGTTATTTTGCATTACAATGACGCCCAACTTTAGGGAAAATAAAGCTTATTTCAAGTGCAGTGGTTCATAACCCACCCGTAAAAAAACGTAAACTGCAGGCCAGCCTATTTGCGACAAATATCCTGACGAACGCTGCCACAGGAAGAAAAAAAAAACGGAAAGGGGAAGGCGGGTTCGAAAGAAGCTGTTTTGTTCAGGCATCCCCCCGAATTTTCGTGGCCTCACGTTCAAAGATGGTCATGCTGAAGAGAAAACCACGTGAAGCAAGGTATATCGCCTTTTTGTCAAAACGTTTCGTCTGATTTCCTTTGCTGTGAATTTATTAGAACACGTATATGGGAAATATAGTGTACTATTTTTATTCTGCTCGGAATATTGCGCGAAGTTGTCTACACTTCGACATAGCTTTACACAGAAGCATATATTAGAGCAGAATGCAGGCAACAACTGTAAGCTCACTGAACTTAGCTCAATAAGAATAAAGTCAGCTGTTATAGTAATTTGTAATGGTGACAACATCTGATGCTTTACCTTTAACAATCCTAATCCAAAGCCAGCCACGAATGATTAGATGCAAAATAAAATGGTTCGTTATAGAGTAGAGAGTGAAACGCGTGCTTAGCCTTCGTATGAGTCGACAGCAGGATAAAACTCCTTGCTGTTTCGTAGAGCTTCGCAAATGCGCTGTTATGAGCCTGGATGATATCGGCGCTGTGCTATCGCATTCACGACGGCTCTGTTCGGCAGAGTTTAACACAGTAAAATAACTGGTTCTTTGAAGACGCGATAACAGCACGATGCCCTGCAACACACCGAGGAGTGCATTATTTTTATTTTCGTCTCTCCGTTGTTGTTGTTTGTTGTTGTTTTTTTCATATTACGCTCACCTGGGTTCAGCAAGGCGGCACAATCTAGCCTCTGCTTGGGGTCACAGCACCAGTAAAAGGCAACGAGATCGCCGGACCCTCTGCCATTAATAGATATCTACCTGCTCAAAACGCACTTGATATACGGCGCAAGCAGTGCAAAAGAGGTTCGCGGATCAGAGGCTCCCAAAGGCGGGATATTGCGGTGCTACTACTGGCGCCATCTGTTGCGCGAAAATAAAACTGTTCTGGTTTGGTCACGGCCGGTCTCGAGCATGGTGTAAGTCTCGAGGGAGAGAGCGCTTCTCTTCTCCCTCGAGACCGGCCGTGGTTTGGTTTGTAGTGTTTAACGTCCCAAAGCGGCTCAGGCTATGAGAGACGCCGAAAAAGAAAATTTCTCTCTGTTAACGGTCTATAGTCCCATTAGGCTTAATTCCGTCGGCAGCCGCTGAAGCCGCTATAGTCACCACCGCGCGAGCGTCAGTGCGCATGCGCAGATCACCTCGAGGGCGACAGATGGCATTCCGTTCCTGTCAAATTTCGGCGGACTTGCCCCGCCGGGGTGGTGCAGTGGTAAGACGCCCGACTACTGTGCCGGAGTTCCCGGGTTCGAACCCGACCGCGGCGGCTGCGTTGGTTGGTTGGTTGGTTCATAGGAAGGGAAAGGCGCAGTATCTGTCACACTTGCTCTGTGGACACCTGAACCGCGCCGTAAGGGAAGGGATGAAGGTGGGAGTGAAAGTGGATAGAGAGAAAGGGGAGCCATAGTGGAGGGCTACGGAGTAATTTCGACCACCTGGGGATCTTTAACGTGCGCTGACATCGCACAGCACACGGACGCCACTTCGTTTAGCCTCCATCGAAACGCAGCCGCCGAGGCCGGGATTTGATCCCGGGAACTCCGGCACAGTAGTCGGGCGTCCTACCACTGCACCACCCTGGCGGGGCAGGCTGCGTGTCGATGGAGGCGAAACGAAGAGGCGTCCGTGTGCTGTGCGATGTCAGCGCACGTTAAAGATCCCCAGGTGGTCGAAATTACTCCGTAGCCCTCCACTACAGCCCCCCTTTCTCTCTATCCACCTTCACTCCCACCCTCCTCCCTTCCCTTACGGCGCGGTTCAGTTGTCCACAGAGCAAGTGCGACAGATACTGCGCCTTTCCCTTCCCATGAACCAACCAACCAACCAACCAACCAACCAACCAACCGCACGCAGTGACCAATTAGCGCGTGATGTGCTGACGGAGCGCGGCAGCGGTAGACGGCCGCGGTAGCCGCGGTAAGCGGCAACAGTAAACTAAATGTCTTTAGTACCAGAACCATGGCGTCGCAACAGAGTTTAGAAGCCGCTGAAGCGGCGAACGCGACGATGTCATGCAAGACATCGTCCCCCCCCCCCCCCCCCCCCGTATTCACATTTTCCACAGGACCTTTGGAAGCAACCTTTTCTCACGGTCTCCATAAGAAGCGGACTCCTCCATGTGGCTCCAGTATTTCCAGTTTCAGCACAGGAACTGTGACGCAACTGTTCATTTATCTGCAGTATTCGGGGTGAAGTCACACGGTTTGTCGCCGCATATGGGAGGCTAGCGCGCGACAGATTCCAACAGACGGCCTTCAACGGTATGCCTTTCTCCGCCTTTCCTTTCACAATTATGCCGCAACAACATGCCGTACAGCGCTGCGGATAGTTTCATACGATTTCTCTTTGTACATAGTACACAGCTGCTAGTAAGTTTGAAGCTAATTCTGTACAGGGGTCCAAATGAGGACATATAAATTCGCGATGAGACGTTTATTATTCCGCTTTCACATCATAGGCAGTTCTTAATGCAATCTGAATTTTTATTTCCCCTTTTACACCCTTCTTCTTTAATCTATTAAATTTTTCTCCACTCTAAGCAATTTTCTAAGTTCCAAGCTATAATATATCTTTTCAGCTACAGTTAGCTCCAAGATTTGCTGCTGTGACGTTCTCATTCCTCTACTGCTGATGTGTTAATGCTTCTTTCACTATTCCAAAAGCTCATGCCTCCCGTAAAGCTGATTTTGTTATCTGTAACAAATCCTAATCTCTAAAGCCTAACCTCTGCCAGAACGTGTTTAATGTGCTTTTTGCAGTGCCCCCACCCGCTACACAAGCATCCCCTCTCTGTTCATTCCTGCTTCTAGATTGTCTGGTTTTAAGACAGTATCAACTAGCCTCCTATTGAAACGCATCACCTCTTGAATAATTACGTAGCGTTAGCTGCCAGAGTTCAGTCTTTGCAGCTGCGCATTAACAAAATGACGGTGTAGTTTCCACCTCCTCTTTCGCTTCTTCAAAGAACGGTTGATTGCAGAGCGATCGATGAACGCGAATGCGTTAATCACTTAGTATATATATATATATATATATATATATATATATATATATATATTTGCATTTTGCTGGCTGCTTTCGCGGCTCGGTAAAAGATATGAATTGGACTATCCTTATACAGATTATTTATTAGCTTCCTTGAGCATGCTCTCCATTTTGCTAATCACATTCAATATTTGTTATAATTGTTTATTAATTGACTAAACAATGATATAATTAATTATTCGACTGCAAAACTGATCTCTGGATTTCGCGTGCCTACTGTGCCTGCTATATTTTTTTAGCCCTTTGGCCAAGCTTTCTGTGGCACACGGTGTAGTTGGGGTACAGTGCCTGATCTCTTATGGTAAAATTGCAGTCGGAGGCTCCAAAGTAAGTTTGTTGCGAGCACAATTGGCTTTCTGCAGTTCGCGAAAAATTTTCAATATCATTTCTGCAAAGGTCACCTGCAAATGTTTTAATCATACATTCATACATTTCTTTCCCGCCTAATCTGGTTCCCTCTCATTCTCTGAGAACTGAGTGCAATGCTGGTCGCGTCAGAAACACGATCAGGGACTGGCCCTACGAGTGTTGGCTGCTATGCCTACATTTCTCGACTCATTTATTTGCGAACCCGAGAGGCGGATTCTAAGCTCCAAGCTAAGATTCTAGGCCCTTCGACGACACCTTCACCAGAAAGGAAAGCAGTGAAGGCGCTCCTTAAGTTTTTAAAGGACTGACGGTTGAGTTCTAGGCTTAGCGTGTCCGCTCTCTACCTCCTTTTACTATAAATCTCTGGACATGTGATAGACTCCTTTCCTCGGAGCTCTTTCTTTCCTTTTTCTCCCTTTGTTCCTCTCCCCGCGTGTAGGTTAGCCTCCTGGGCATCACCTAGTTAATATCTCTGCCTTTTTATTCTCTCTCTCATTCTCTCTCTATGTGAGCCTCCTGATCAACTAAAATGCATGTCTGTCGTCCTTTCTAGAACTTGTTTACGCGTGTACTCGCTTTTCTCTAATGCTCTTTACGGTTCAGGGAGCGGCCTTTTGGTCCCAGAGCACTCATACGCTCATCACTTAACGACCAAGATTTTTGTCCGAGCCTTCTTGGTTTTGCCGTCGCTCTAACTGGCTAAGCTATTTCGTGAGTTCACAACCACGTGGCCTCGCGCAGGTAATTCAGACTAAGTCTGGCACAGCGGATCTGACGTCTTTCCGCTGGTCTTTCAAGTTCGCCAACAGTCAGAGAGAGTGATGGAGCCTGTGACCGACCGTGACTTTTTGTAGTGATTTCACACTAATAAAAAGGCAATCGCAGCGGATTTTATTGGTGGGGTCCAAGCTCGGGTACTCGAATTCAGTTCACAATATTAACTGTTTATTCACTGCGACATGGGCTTCGGTTGTGAGGTTAAAGCAAAGTCATTTGACGTGGCAGCTGCCTAAAAGTGGCACATGTACAGCTGAAACACCGCGCAATAACACTCAATAAACGCTCTATACAAATCAGTGGGAAGGAAAAAGCATTATCGTAATATCCCGAGTCATCACTAGCCTCCGAGATATCGCTGGCCCCCCACTTCATGCAAAACATCGACAGTGTCAAAACCTACGACTCATCGCCCACCGTGGAAACGTAAACCACAGGCCTAATGATTTGCGAAAAATGCCCTCCCGAACCTCGCAACCGCAAAATAAGGCGAGACGGTAAAATTGCTCCCGAATTTTTACGACCTCAATGTCAATGAACGGTATGTGGAGAAGAAGAAACGACTTAGTTTACCAACTTATATAAGTATTATTTTGTTCGAAAGCGCAGTGAAGTCAATTTACGTCCGATACGGGACGCGAGATCGCTACCTCTTTTTGTTGTGACCTAGAAGCGCCGCAATTCGACTGCCGGACGACCCCTGCATAATAGCGCCGAACCTAGTACCAGTTGATTGGAGCATGCGCCCTCACGGGAGGCAAGCAGTTAATTTCGAGGAGTATAAAACACTATTTTATGAGTGTTGTGAGCGAAATAATATCCGCGATTAAAGGTGAACAAACCTCTTGTTAAACTGGCCTAGGGGGAAACAAAAAAAAAATGGTACTGTCTTCCTTTTTCGCACCGCTCTTGTTTGGTCCCTTAATATGGGCCAAACAACTTTTTCTGCGAATTTAAGGTGGCGGGAGGGTGGGCGATGACTCGAGATATTAGGCTACTTTCAATATTATTTTCTCCTGCTGGCAGAAAATGAATGGAAGTAGCAACCTACTAATGCCATGTTTGTGGCATAGTAAGCGGAGCTGTCGACATTGCTTGTATATACGATCATTTGTTTTGCGCCCAGCTCAGAATATCTTGTCGCGCCGCTGTATTTTTTCGTCTGCACGCGCACTGAATACCTCAGTTCAGTTCAGTCGTTCAGTCGTGTCCGACTCTTCGTGACCCTATTGACCATGTCACGCCACGCTTTCCGGTCTCTCACTATCTTCCTAACATCACATAATTTCATCTGCAGTGCCTCGAGGATGCCATCTAACCATCGCGTTCGCTGCCTACCCCTTCTCCGGCAATCCTCAACCTTTCCCAACATCAAATCTTTCTCCAGCGACTCCTCTCTTCTCATCAGATGACCAAAGTAGCTGAGCTTTAACTTTAGAATTTGACCCTCCAATGAGCAGTCAGGGTTTATGGTCGACAATATTGACTGATTTGATCTTCTGGCAGTCCAAGGAACTCTCAAGAGTCTTCGCCAGCACTACAATCAAAACGCGTCAATTCTTCGGCGGTCAGCCTTTTTCACAGTCCAACTCTCGCATCCATACATCACAACTGGAAAGACCATAGCACGAGTTATACGGATCTTGGCTGGCAGACTAATGTCTCTGCTCTTTACTAGGCGGTCAAGGCTAACCATTGCTCTCTTTCCCAGAAGCAGGCGTCTCCTAATTTCATGGCTGCAGTCTCCTTCCGAGGTAATCTTGGAGCCCAAGAAGAGAAAATCTGTCACAGCTTCCACTTCTTGTCCTTTGATGCTCCAGGACTTGATAGGGCAAGACGCCATGATCTTTGTCTTTTTAATGTTCAGTTTAAGCCCAAACTTCTCACTCTCTTCTTGTACGCGCATCAGAAGTCTCTTGAGTTCCGCTTCACTTTCTGCCATTAAAGTGGTATCATCCGCATATCTAAGGTTGTTGATACGTTTTCCAGCAATCTTCACTCCAGCTGAAAACTCGTCCAGACCGGCCTTCCTCATGATGCACTCTGCATATAGGTTAAATAGGCAGGGCGACAGTATGCAGCCTTGCCTCACTCCTTTCTCAATCGGAAACCAATCAGTAAGACCATGCCCAGTTCTGACTGTGGCCTCTTGCCCTTCATACAGCTTCCTGAGGAGACAGATGAGGTGAATTGGAACTCCCATCTCTTGGAGAGCTTGCCACAATCTGCTGTGATCTAAGCAGTCAAACGCTTTCGCATAGTCAATAAAGCAGAAGTAGATGGGTTTCTGGAACTCTCTTGCTTTTTCCATGATCCAGCGAAGGTTGGCAACTTGGTCTCTAGTTCCTCTGCCCTTGCGAAACCCAGCTTGCACGTCCGGAAGCTCCCGATCCACATACTGCTGCAGCCTACCTTGGAGGATTTTCAACATCACCTTGCTAGCATGCGAAATAAGCGCGATCGTGCGGAAGTTGGAACAATCTTTGGCACTGCCTTTCTTTGGAATGGGGATGTAAACTGACCTCCTCCAATCCTGTGGCCACTGCAGGGTTGTCCAAATCTTCTGACATAATGTATGCAGAATGTTAACAGCGTCATGGTTGAGGTTTTGAAGCAACTCAGCTGGAATTGTATCAATTCCGCTAGCTTTGTTCTTAGCAAGGCTGGCTAAGGCCCATTCAGCTTCACTCTTCAGGATGCCCGGCTCGAGATCAGTGACCACAACCGTCTTATGTTGGGTTTGCACATTCGGGTCCTTCTTGTACAGTTCTTCTGTGTATTCCTGCCACCTCTTCTTTATCTCTGCGGCTTCAGTGAGGTCCTTGCCTCGTTTGTCCTTTATCACGCCCATCTTAGCACAGAAGCTTCCTTTGATATCCTTGATTGTCTTATACAGAGCTCTTGTGTTCCTTAATTGGCTGTTATCCTCAACTGCTTGGCACTGTATGTTCAGGAAGGCATTCTTATGTCTCCTTGCTATTTTCTGAAAATCCGCATTGAGAACCTTGTAATTTCTCTTTCCCCCATAACTTTTGCCATCCTCCTTTCCTCAGCTATTTGCAAAGCCTCTTCAGATAACCATTTTGCTTTCTTGCACTTCTTTTGCTTTGGAACTACCTTAGTAGCAACTTCTTGTGTTATATCACGAACATCAGTCCACATCTCTTCTTGAAATCGATTCCTCACTTCCACAGCATATTCTAATGGAACTTGATCCAGATTATACCTGAAAGGCCTTCTAGTTTTCTGCGTTTTTCTCGATCGAAGCTTAATCTTGGCAATAAGAAGCTGATGATCGGTGCCACAATCGGCCCCAGGCCTTGTTTTTACTGCTTGTATAGCGCTTCTCCATCTCTGTCGGCAAATAATATAATCGATCTGACTCCTGTACAGACCGTCCGGCGAAGTCCATGTGTACAGGCGCCTCTTGTGCTGTTGAAAATGAGTATTCGCTATGGTCAGGTTGTTTTCTTGACAAAACTCTACTAGCCTCTGCCCAGCTTCATTTGGCTCACCAAGACCGAACTTGCCTGTAATTCCGGATATTTCTTCACTCCCTACCTTAGCATTCCAGTCTCCTATGAGAAAAACGACGTCTGATGATGGGGCGCGGTCTAAAAGGCATTGTAGGTCCGCATAAAATCTCTCAACGTCAGCTTCTTCAGCAGTAGTGGTCTGTGCATAGACTTGGATAACTGTTATGTTGAAAGGGTGACCTTGGATCCGAAGTGAAATCATTCGGTCGTTTTTGGGGTTGTACCCTAGCACTGCTTTGCCCATTCTTCTGTTTACTATGAGAGCGACCCCATTCCTTCTCTTGGATTCGTGCCCACAATAAAAGACATAATGGTCGCCGGAGTTAAATTCTCCCATTCCGATCCACTTGAGCTCGCTGATACCCAAGATATCAATGTTCAATCTGTCCATTTCTCGCTTGACGATATCCAGTTTACCTTGCGTCATAGATCTTACATTCCATGTTGCTATGTGATACGTCTCCTTGCAACATCGGACTTTCCGGTCGCTTCCCGACACATCCACAACTGAGCGTCCTTTTTTGGCTTTAGCCCAGCCGCTTCATTCGTCCTGGAGCTACTAGGAATCGCCCTTTGTTCATCCCCAGTAACATATGGGACGCCTTCCAACCTGGGGGGCTCATCTTCCGGCGCCATATCATTAATGGTATTGTGACTGGCCATAGGGTTTTCTTGGCAGGAAATACTGGAGTGGGTTGCCATTACCTTCTCCAGTGAATCACATTTTGTCAGAACTCTCTGCCGTGACCTGTCTATCTTGGGTGGCCCTACACAGCAGAGCTCACGACTTCATCGAGTTTCGCAAGCCCCTCCGCCACGACAAGGCAGTGATCCATGAAGGGGACTGAATACCTACCCTTCCCAAATTAGGTCTTGAAAAGGTGTTTCCTGGTGTGGTACGGTAAGGTAATGTAAGGTACGGTACAGTACGGTATGGTACGGTATGGTATGGTATGGTATGGTATGGTATGGTATGGTATGGTATGGTATGGTATGGTATGGTAGAGCACGCTAGGGTCTGGTATGATATGGTATGGTACGGTAGAGTATGATACGGTGCGGTAGGGTGTAGTATGGTGTAGTATTTTATGGTATGGCATTGTATGGTATGGGTGTAGTATGGTGTAGTATTTTATGGTATGGCATTGTATGGTATGGGTGTAGTATGGTGTAGTATTTTATGGTATGGCATTGTATGGTATGGGTGTAGTATGGTGTAGTATTTTATGGTATGGCATTGTATGGTATGATATGGTATGGTATGGCATTGTATGGTATGATATGGTATGGTATGGTATGGTATGGCATGGTATGGTATGGTATGGTATGGTATGGTATGGTATGGTACGGTTTGGTATGGCATGGTATGGCATGGTATGGTGCGGTGCGGTACAGTGCTCTAGGGTCTGGTATGATATGGTATGGTACGGTAGAGTATGATACAGTGCGGTAGGGTATGGTATGATATGGTGTAGTATTTCATGGTATGGCATTGTATGGTATGATATGGTATGGTATGGTATGGCATGGTATGGTATGGTATGGTATGGTATGGTATGGTATGGTATGGTATGGTATGGTATGGTGTAGTATTTTATGGTATGGTATGGTATGATATGGTGCGGTGCGTCTAGGGTCTGGTATGATATGGTATGGTACGGTAGAGTATGATACGGTGCGGTAGGGTATGGTATGATATGGTGTAGTATTTTATGGTATGGCATTGTATGGTATGGTATGGTATGGTATGGTATGGTATGGTATGGTACGGCATGGTGTGGCGCGGTGCGGTACAGTACTCTAGGGTCTGGTATGATATGGTATGGTACGGTACATGGTATGGTGTTGTATTTTATGGTATGGCATTGTATGGTATGGTATGGTATGGTACGGTACGGTATGTTATGGTATGGTATGTTACGTTACGGTAGACTATATGGTACAGTACGGTACGGTCGGGGATGATATGTTATGGTACGGTAGAGTACGGTATGATATGATACGGTACGGTACGGTAGAGTATGGTATGGTACGGTACGGTACGGTAGAGTATAGTATGATGTGGTTTACTGCAGACATCTTAACGTCTAAGGTGACCTAAGCTGCTTAATACCCGGAAAGGGCTCAAATGCCTTTTCACCCCACCTGGAGTTCATCACGCACTGGCACCGCATAAGAAACGGAACTCTTGATTTCGGCCCCGCGACAATGGGGCCACCACGACCTGGATTTCGATCCCAGTAGCAGCAAACGTTATTTTGGTTTAGCTTGGTTTCATTTATAGAACTCGACGTGCCACAGCGACACCGGCTATAACAGGGAAGCTGTGGTGGACGGCTCCCGCCATCCCAGGCTATTCAACATACACGCGTGGCACCGCGCAAAGCACAGGGGCAATTACCCTGTCGCCTTAATCGGAACGCCGCAGCAGTGGTTGGGATCGAACCCGCCTCCTCGAAATCATTAGTCGATCCCCTTAACCACTGAACCACCATGGCTGGCAGGCAGCCTTAGTGAGTGAATCACGGTGGACCAGTATTTCTTAGCATACCCATGTTGTTTGTAGGTCAAAATGGCTCGCATAAATAAGACTAGGAGTTGAAAACGCGAGTCAAAAGTAGCTGCCTGCTTCATTACTTGGAAATGTGTACTCCCCTAGCGGCGACGCAAGACATTCTAACAAAAAATTTCCTGAATCCTGATTCTCTAGCTGCAGAAAATTGGTGTTTTTCCTTCTTTTTTCCTAAAAAAAAAAGCCCGTTTGGGTCAGCTGTGTAAGTGTACAAAGCTGGTGATAAGCAAACAATTTTCGCGACTCGCTAGTGCGGTCCCTTTGGATGCTGTTGTGGTATTTCTACGAAAATCTTAACCTACGACGATCATAATCACCTTAATACTCATTTCAACATTTCTGCCCAATAATTTGCCACAGTACAAAGTGTGCCGTGTGGAAAGCAAGCGCCTCAATCAAGCACTGTTACCACTTCTTTTGTCTAGCTGGTGTCAACGATGACCGTTAGCCGCAGCTTAGGAACATACTTTTGCGCCAACAGGAAATTACTAATCTGCGAAAAGAAATAATAAAGAAGTCGACAAAGCCGTTCCACGACTGCCCTTCGGCACGCAACCTCCATCCTTCGGTCGGCTCACATTGACATGAAGTAGACTACGATGGTCCCACTCTCCGGAGCGTCGTTCGCACGGTAGGCCGCCTTGCGTGCCACCGCCGAGATACCCATCTCTACGCGCCGAAGAACCGAAGACGACCCGTCAGAACCGCTACGCCCTCATCCTTGCCACTACTCGCCTTGACCGCGAATCGCTCATCTTTCTCCGCCGCCCGCTCGTTGGAGTTGCTCTTTTGTCCTTTCGAAGCGGCTTTACGCATTGGTAATGAGAAAAGCAAGCACAGCTGGGCTTTAGTCACAGACCTCGTAGACGGCCGACTTATTTACACGTTTGGAAAGCGCGACTTCCGCTACGAAGCGGAAATTCCTCCACGCTCATCGGCTGCTCTTCACTGCCTCTTTGTATTCGTAATACATTTTTTTCTGATTAGACGTGTGGATTCCAAGCAGCGATGGATCAGCTTAGAGCAGTGGCCGACGTAACACTCACAATGGTGGGTCGCGTTATCAACCGTGTCGTCAGGTGAGTCACAAAGACACACAACTCCGCATTAAAAAGTAGACACAACAACGCGACAAACTTGAATGCTCACAAGCAATTGCAGATGAGAAAAAAAAAAAAAAAAAAACTCCATCGTCTACCATAGAGAAGGATGCTCGGCTAACCGACGACAAGGTTTGATTGGCGCAAAAAATAAACACCCTGTAGCGAAGCAGAAATAAACTTAAATGTCGAAATCAATGCATCTAATACAAACACAAAATCTGCCTCGGACGTGGTTGACTGCGCGCTTAACTGGGATGTGCACCTGCATAAAAACATGCACAACAAATGTGCCATCCGCACACGCCTAAAGGGCGATTTCGTGCGTAGTTCGGGTCAAACCGGAAGTTCATTGATGCTCACGCATGTGCATTGGAGTCATGGAGTGCGGACGTGACGTCACTGTAGCGTGAAAATAGCGAGGAGCTGGTCATGCCTACGGCCCGTGGAGGCCGATCGGTAATTGGCGATTAACGGTTTGGCGTCACGGCTTTGTGGTCGTCTGCGTTTGTCGATATTTCGGAATGAAGTGTCCTGTCAAGCGGAAATACAAAAGGGCGTTCAGTAAGCTGTATTATTTTTTCTCTCATTGTTTGCGCTTACTTTGATTTTAGAAGCACCTCCTTTCTTTCTTGCGCAGATACCGGCAATAATAAAAATACCACGTTGAATGTCCACTGCTGAGAAGTAATCTGGGACCGGAAGTAGCGGTGTACAATCGAACAGGATGTGTTGACATCACAAAAGCCTCCGACGTTTCAAGAATACTTGTCTGGCCGAGGACAACACTCATCGTCTCTACATGCCGAATTTTCTCTTCTTTTGCGTGGTCCCGCACCTGCAGGCCCGCATAATCATCATCATCTTCTTTATTTTCACTGTGAGGTACATGTACATGGATTATCAGTATTACAGAAGGAAGTCCCGAAGTATAAACTGTCCGGGGGACTATAATAAACTATGGTTATAATAAACTACGAAAAGCCAGCCAGTCTTGTTTAAGACTCTGTTAGTGTACACTACCTACACACGTGAGAAGCATTGAAGTGCTTGAGTACAAAGGTAGTTATTTCGGCAAGAAACTAATGAAGAAGCATTCCTACATGAAGAAATAGTCGCGCTTGGTTCGTGCTATAGTTTCTCTGCAACCTTGCTGTTATGTTTCTAGAGTTCCATCTTGGAACATCCAGCAAATGTTTTCACTGTGGATAGTTTTACTGCTTAAAATATACCACGTGCATGGTTCTAAGAGAATTTGAAATCGAAAAGTTTTCATCGATACATCTCTAACATGGGCTCTATAATAAACGTAACTAGCGTTGAGCATTGACGACAACTAGAATGTTATCCTAGGAGCGAAATAACAAGAATTTCTCCTGTTAGTCAGCAATACCTAAACTAAAAGCTTTCAAATCCTTCTTGATGCGAATTCGAAAAGTGAACTTGGCGAATTTTGCAAAATCATCGCATTCTGAAATTACGTACGCATCGTGAAGGCAACAATAAAGGTACGTAAAAAAAAAATAAACGGGTCCTAGTTGACTTTTTCAGTTTCCCTTAAAAGAGTTAACCCGAAATGACCTTTTTTTTTTCTTTCTTACTTCGCGATGAAGCAAAACAATAAGGTGGAATATAACGGTTTAGTAGGAGTCGCTGCATCTCTGGCAACGCCTCGAATACTATACAGACGTAGAATTGCCTAGCATTCCATTTCCTCTGTGTATATTTTTTGAAGTAGGTAGCATAGCCGGGATCCTTGTCATTATAGTTCTGATAGAAGTTACAAGAGCGATTGCATTCTTAGGTGTCGTTGGAGGTACCATTCGAAAACCATTGTTCTAATGAACTCTTTCTCTATATAACGGTATTAATCACTATCCTATCGATTTCAATGCCACAGTTAAAAGATAAAACCTCACCAATACGACTGAGGACCGCATAACTATATCTACTGCATCAAGATCTCCTCTGTCATTTTTACGCACTCATATAAGAGTTGTCACGGTGGATATTGGACGTAGTACCGTCGAATGCTCCCATACGCAAGACATGCAAGATCACGCAAGTAAAATAACGAAAAAGCAAACGAAAATAAGCCTAGCTTGGTCAGGCTTAAAGCGTAACGATTAGAAGGAAACCCACTGTCTTGACCGTCTCCGTCTAGCGGGAAACGTGGCATGCACCGCTTCTTATCACGCAAGCACCAGTGGTGCATGTGTTGTAAAGAACACACAAAAGCCAATTTCCTGTAGGCGCTAGACCCACCGTGACATGCAGCTGGTTGCGGACTAAGCTTGAATGGTTCCAGAATCACACTGTAGGAAGAGGGCGTAGTTCCACCGCGCATCGGGCATGTCGTCAAGTGAGCCGTGGAGACGGGCATGCCTCTAAGCGTTCGCGTGCGACCTTTCCTCTCTATGCAGGGAGCGCGCATCTCTTGCTCACCGCGTAACATTCTGCAGCGCTTTCTCATTGCTCCCTCCCCCATCCCCCCTCCTCCCTGTGTTTTTTGTCGATGGTGGCGAGTGCACCTGCGTCTACAAAATTGCCCGCCGTGTCATCCTGCGCATTCACCGCCAAGCAAACTACTGTTTGGAAATGGCGGACCGTTGGTTTCCCCGTTGGATCTGTCGTGCAGGAGTGCAGCGGAAGCGCTTTCCTTTGGCGATGCTTACGCTCACTTCCGGCCATCTCCTGCAAGCTATGACGAGTGATTGCATACTAGGTGACTTAAGTCTGTGCGTGGATCGTAAAAAGAGAGAAAGAGAACAATTGAAGCTTTTAAACACTAATGCCCATTTTGTTTCATGCGGCCATGTTTTCACGAACGTCAAAGAAGCGCTATAAGCCCGCGTAGAAATACGAATACTACTGCCAAAAGCAATTACTTGACTTTTTTTTCTCACCCGCTCTCTGCTGTTAGCTAAAGCTTGTTTTCGGGCCCCTGATGGTCTGACTCTTCGTTGCATGCCTATTCATTTACGAACAGCTGCAAGACTGCCAGTGAGTTCGCATCATTAAGCAACGAAGGTACTTACCGTTGAAATCTGGTTCGCGAAATCATTTTCTGTGATATAACAGTGTGCCTTACTCGAGAGAAAATGGTAAAATTTTATTTTATTTCTTTTCAGTTTCTATATTTTATGGTAATTCACTGTTTAGAACTAAAGTTAGCGTTATTTAAATCTCCCCACACACTAAGCATAAAATATGCCCAATTTTCACAACATACAATTTATTTTAGCATAGCCAGGAAAACTGACCTGCGTTCCTAAATTAGTGGAGACTGAAAACAGACGCAATTTAGTCATAAGAAACCTCGGGCGTCAAAAATGAACTCAACCACGCCCTCTAATCCCTCCATATCCTTCTCTCTGAAAGTGGAATGCCGACTTTAAAAATTAGAATAGTATACTTTTGATGGAGCAGCTATGTCAAAATTCATCAAATATTTGTAGAAACCGCAATGTTTCACATCTTAAATAAAACAGAGCTCCAGCCGCCAAAGACGCAGAAGACCTGATGACAGCTCATTAACTCTGAAACTGATCCTAACGGTAAAACTGTGTGAAATAATATATTACAACAGTTTATTCGACGTAACAAAGCGATTTCAGGTTTTACCTCTTTTTTGCTGTGTAGCCCGCTAATTTATCCCTTTTGTCGTAGACATGCCTACATTTTATTATTTTATTGCTGTAACGTAGCCATCATCAGTGAAGAAGCAGTGGATTTCTCAAGCTAAATCTCCCGTTTTTCTAGCCTCAACATCACAAGGTCACGCAACACTTGACGCTTGAATAGCATATGGCTATGTCTCCAGTGCAAACTGATACCTAGGAGGAGGAGGAGGAGGAAACAACTTTAGTCAACGCATTACTAAGCGTCAAGAATGCAAGGCCAACAGATCATTCAGCTGGTCAGATGCTAACCAAGCCCCCCACGTTGGGGAAGGAGGGTGTGGAAAGTAGATTGATTAATTGCGACAGGCATGAAAGCATGCAATGTTCCAAGTTTGCATAGTGTTCAGAACAATTTGGGCATGCGGGGGAATATCTGAATCGGTATAGAAACGATCTTGCAGGTTTAAGCAGCGTATGTATAGTTGTATGCGTCTAAGAATGCGTATTTGCGAGGTAGTGAGTGATTTATCAGGAGGAGGAAGTGTACGAAGTTTCTCTAATGTCGTCATAGTGAATGCTGATTTCTTTTTTGTAGTGATGAGTAGTGTCCCACGTGGGTGAATAAGGCCAGGGAATCCCAGGTGCCCGGTGTTGAAGTTCGCGGGCGAGGCGATGCACTACCTCATTGCCTGGGATTCCAGTGTGACCAGGAATCCACCTCAGCGTGACAGTGTTGGGACGTAGTTTGTGGGAGAGCTCTATGCAGATCATCTTGCAGTACCAATACAGGCTATACAAGCCATTCATATGGTACCTAGGGGACAAAAACTGAAAGCCCACGAGCCTTCTAGCTTCTTCCGGCTCTCCCATGAGAAATCAGTTCCGAGATACCCAGAGCGAACTTGATTTCATCCCACCTGAAGTGATTGCTCAGCTGATCACGTGCTGTTAAGCATGAACAGATCCCACAGCAAGCCATGTCCAGCGGTGGAATACGTGGATGAGCTCCATTGTCCATTGCCCTCGGTACAAGGCGGTCGCAGTCATGAAGTTTTTGGAATTCTTTTTTGTGACAATCAAACTCTACTAGGTCGTTCACAGCATCACAAAACAGGGTCCGTATTCAGAGTTTGCGTCGTTATCTAAAGCGTCGCTATCTCCCTGACTTCGAGTCACCTGATTAGTGGAATCGACAGAATCGGAAGTGGTGGCAACCAAACTGATATCTGGTTCCACCTATCAGATGACTCGAAGTAGGGAGATATGGACGCTTTCGATAACGACGCAGACTCGGAATACGGACCCAGGTCCCATACGAAGAGAGAAAATATATTTACGTTGAATGTACCCTCATATACAGACTTGTATGAAATAAACCTCCGCCGGATGATGATGATGGCGAAAACAATGCCCAACCTGTACTTCTTTCAGTAAGGAGCTTGACCCGCCTATGCACGAGTGCGTCAGCATGACTTCTCTTGCTCTTTCAAGAAAAGAGGTTTCTTTTTTGAGCGATTTTTTTGTTTAGCAGTTGAACCCAAGGATGTTTCACGCGAAAGTTTCTTTTTCCTCCCATTTGGTTTTGTCTGGGTCTTGGATTAAAGGCTGAGGCTGAATTGTGAGTCAGCGCTTGTCCTGCAGCTTGCTGTTAGCTTCTCGTATGTCGTCCTGTTAGCGCTGTTTTTATTAACAATGGATGTTTACCAACTCGCCCAACAAAGTATCTTGATTGACCCGCCTAGGAGGATACCTTTGTCCAAGGATCCTGCCGTGGATGCCACAGGCCTGGTCCGGTCTATCGCCGTATCATGTTGTCCGAACTCATCAGGCTACGACCAGCGAACAAAAAAGTGTGAGATCGATTTTCTCACTGTACATGTTACCAGAAAAAAAAAAAACATTACGGCAGCCTGAAGTTTGTTTCAGGGAGGACACCAGCGTTTGTCGTTGCTGACGATCCTGAATCATGTAATACGTATTTTTCGCGTTATTCCGACCATCCCTTTTAGGCAAGTCATCTTGAATCTCGGGAAACTTCTTATCATGACTTAGTCATGACGTCACATGACTAGTGTGTAGTTACATCTAAGTCACACATGAAGCTACAATACCACAATACCATTTTCCACATTATTTTTATTCGTCATGACTTATCGTGACATCCCGTGACTAGTCATGCGTACACGACTTGTCAAAGCGTAGAATGACTGAGTATTGCGCTATATGACTCCTACTAGGGTCGATATGTGACCGACGAGACGACATGCATATTTTTTTACATCACGTGGCCTCTTCGGACCACGACTTAAGTGACACATTCTACGGACACTTCCGGCGGCGGGTTTTCCTTATCGTGAGCCATATAAGGTTTTCGCCTCGATAATAACAACAATGGCTCGAAGTCAGACAATAGCGAGTTTTGAAGTAAGGTGACCCTATCGTTTATGGATTAGGGGGCATCAGGGGACCTGAGTGCCCATGCCCAGAATGTTATGGTGAAAAGGCGAAGGGTGTGGCAGAGCATGACTATAGCGTCCCCCTAAGCGCTGACTAAGAGCGCTAGCGTTAAACTGATGCGTGCGATGTATAGAAATCAGGTGGACTCCAGCTCCGCACAAAGGTATACAAAAAAAAAAAAAAACGCGCGTTTCTTGTTTCAACTGGTACCTGCGGACAGAGCAGCGGGCTTTGATGAAGCTGGTCGAATAGTTTTATGAGCGGCCGGAAGCATTACGCCGCAAAATGTAGCTTGAACCGCCATTTTCACCTGCTGGGAAATTAAATAAAAAACACTGCCACTCCTACGTTATGTTAGGTGTTAGAGAAGACGGTTTTCCTTCCATTTCATATTGTTACGAAGCGGCAAGCCGATGAAAACAGGGGAACAGAGGACAGAGAGATGGTCGATGACAGTGAGATGACGTTTAATGAATGTCGCCGGGCCTAGCGCGAGCGCTCCTGTCCGCGCCACTGCCCGCTTCTTCTTCCTTGATACCGTCCGCAACAATATGTAGGCAAACACTCAATTCGAACGCGTTCTTGCGCCGGAAAAATACTCCCGTTGACAGTAATCAAAAATCACCTTGTATGTAAGTTTTAATTTGTAAAATAAAATATGCGTAAAATTTCATGACTGGTAATGTGCTGTACGATGAGAAGAGAGGAGTCGCTGGAGAAAGATTTGATGTTGGGAAAGGTTGAGGGTCACCGGAGAAGGGGTAGGCAGCGAACGCGATGGTTAGATGGCATTCTCGAGGCACTGCAGATGAAGTTATCTGATGTTAGGAAGATAGTGAGAGACAGGAAAGCGCGGCGTGATATGGTCCATAGGGTCACGAAGAGTGGGACACGACTTAATGACTGAACTGAACTGAACGAGCTACACAACGATGTCAACTCGCTGCGACACTTGCAAAATGTGAAGCTAAAAAAATCACGCAATGCCAGGTGTCATTTTTTCCCGTTCTTCTGTTTCGCCTTGACAGTGTAGCCGCTGAAGCCTACCTGCGCATTCATAAGCCTTCCTGGGTGCCTTTGGCCGCAACGAAGCCGTGCGCTGGAAAGGATTTTTTGGCGCAGGTATTCCAGCCGTCGCGCGCAACAGCTCCACAAAAGAGAGAACATTGTGTCTCGCGTCACCTGCGGGATAATAATCGATGCACCCCGCGCGTTTGTTACACGCGTGTTGAGGCGAACAGAATAGCTTTTGGGAAAAACAGAGAAGAGGGAAAGGGGAAGTAACGTGGCGAAGGGCAGGGAGCCGACCAGAGGTCACACGGAGGTTTCGAACCCGGTGGAGGCTCCGGAGTCGGCTTCCCAGGGATGCGTGATCTGTACCTGATAGCTCTCATCGTGGAAGCTATCCTACCCCACAATCGCGGCCTTTTATAAATTTTTACATTTTGTTTTTTATGCCTTACAGTACCTGGCGCTCGAATAGACGAAGAGGGCTGCACGTCTCAACAACCTGCACGGCTGCTCCAAATAAACTGCTGTGCAATGTCAGCACACGTTAAAGATCCCCAAGTGTTCGAAATTACTCCGCAGCCCTCCACTACAGCTCCTCTTTCTCTCTTTCCACTTTCGCTCCCACATTCCTCCCTTCCCTTACGGCGTGGTTGAGGTGTTCACAGAAAACAAGTGAGACACTTACCGCGCCTTTCCCTTCCTATATATCAATCAGTTTTTTTTTTAAGTTTCCTCTTCCTCCTCATCAACAAGCACTGAACAATTGGCCACACACTAAGACTTGTTATCGCAATGAGCATCGTGTTTGGCAGACGTGGCGTGAAAGAACCCAATATTTCTTATGTCATGCTCCGCGCCTGCACAAAAAGCAGTCAACATATTATCGCGTAACACAGCTATAGGCTCGACGATTAGGTACGCCCTAGGTACTTCATGTTATAATTACAATGCCAGAATATTACGCACAATGAAACAAAACAAAAAAGCGAATGGAAAAAATACCAGCATTTGTCAAACAATTAAAAAAAAGGCACGCGATACACGCGTTACGCCTCTTTCTAACCAAATACAGTCTAGGCATCCAAATAAACCTTGCACAGCAAATGGAACTGTCCTAAACCACCGAGCAAGCACCTCCTTCTACTCATGATAAAAGTGAAGAATGGCATGGAAGGGAGGAGAGCTTCCTCGGTTCCAGACCAGTACTGAAGGTGGCGACTTCTGAACGGCGGCCATTATTCACACGCAGTCTACTCTGAACTATTTCACCAAATCTGATTTCCGAAGGCAGTTACTTTGCGATCTTTATCTTCTAGGAAACTATACTAGAATACTAGGAAACTAGAAAGTGGGTAAGAAAGGGAGATCACAAGTACGTTTTGTTTTCATGGTCTGCGTTTATTGCCCTTTCTTAAAGTTTTTATAACGAGGCGGTGCTAGTGACGGTGAAAACCATTTAACTGGAAGAGGAATTTATAAGCTGGAGTGCCTAGACCGGGACTCCGTTGGCTATAAGGTTCAATGTTGACTGTCCAGAATGTATCTAGAAGTGGCTTCTGATCCTCGTGATCAGCGCTGTGCGCAGCCGCCTCCTACCTCCCTTTTTTGGGCTGAGTTATTAGTTCGACTTCCGAATTTTCTCACCGGGCTCAAACGAAGTGATAGAACTCACCCTTTTCTCGCAGAGCTGTTTTTTTTTTTTTTTTTTTTTTTTGCTGTAAGATGCTGGAACCATGGCGTGTAAATAGGCAGGTGATTAAACGAATGTGCTTGTAACGGCCTGCAGTGAATTTCATGTTTGTTTTTTTTACCTAAGCAGTCAATCGGTGAGAGATGCGTGTTTGAGTTCACACCTGCGGTTTCGCAATGTACCAGCTTATATAATCAGCATGTTTTAGTACGCTGATGTACTCGGAGTTTAAAATTTCATCCCGTGGTTAGTGATATTCTTTAGGTAAAAAAAAAAAAAAAAAAATTAACAATGTATCAGTGTAATTGTAACAATGTTTAAGAATTTTAACAATTTTAACAAAACATTCACTATAGCGACCCTCGATGAGGGCCGAGCTTCAATATAAACTTATTCTGCTTCCCAATATAAATTAAAAAAAAAGTGCGCAGGTTAATGGGCCTCTCAATTGTGCAACCGCCAAGAAATCCTTTCTGGCGGATATCGCTATTTTATTAAATTGTTTTGCATGCAGCAACCGGTTAATGCTAGACACAAGACTGCTATAGAGCCTTTGTGAATCCTTTGCACGATTGTGACCTTGTTTACTTGTATAGAAAGCTGCACAGTTGTCAGTCAAGCTGTCCATATTCACGTAACCACAGCTCACGGCTTCAGCCTTCAAATCATCAAGGCGACGTACAATTTCCAAAATCCTCTGTGTTGTCTTTGCCTCAGCAATACAAAAGAAAAATATGATCGTCCACCTCATCAACATTTATCTATCTTTCGCCTTCAATGACTTAAATAGATTGCTCTATGGATTTTTTTTTTTCTTCATTGACACCCATTGACTAAAATTGGATCGCAACGAACTGGCATTATTACGAGAGCTCAAGCCAGCTATCGGTTTCAGCGGTTCTGTTTTACAGAATTTCTAAGTTTACGTTAGCAAAAATGGTCGTGTTATGATTTTACAAACTCCATTGACGCAGTTGAAGCTGTTACAGCGAAAACCGAGTCGCGAGGCGGACAGCGTCGTCGTTAGAATGCCAGCTTCTAGGTCCGAGCCCCATAATATATTTCGGCGGCTCGTCAGCCGACAGTAAAGATGCATCTTCAATGTCACATGTCATAAAGAAATTACCCGCATGTTTTTTTTTTTTTTTTTTTTTTTTTTTTTGCAGAATAATAGGCGTGAGCCTGTTGCTTATTAATCACTAGCAGCCTAACTACGTCGACTGTAGAACAAACGGTTTCCTCATTGACTTTATAATTAATCCTTTAGTACGCCTGCTAATGCCGCCTCATCACTGCTAACTTGGTGACCTCACCCGCCCCCGTATCTCTGGAACCATCCGCTGCACCTTCATACCATTGAAAATCACACGGTTACGTTTAAGGACTGTCGGTTATCTCTACTTAGACACATGTCCCCCGCTGAAGTACTTTTCATCTCCTTTATTCCTGCCTGCTACAATAATGTGTTTATTTATCTTTCTGAAAATCGAAATTGTTCCATTTTTATCTTTTAATAACGAGCTTATCATTCCACTGCCTGTATTGTCGCTTCACTGTGTTCCTTATCCTAGTCGCTGTAGGGGTAGGAATGCTTCCACGCCTTTGCTTGTTCAATTAAAAGCCTGCCATTGGCTGGCGAAGTTCACTTTATCCTTACCCTTGCCTAACAGCCTACCAGCACCCAACTCCCCTCCCCTCTTTCCCCTTTGATTTTCCTCACCCGCTAAAGGAGGGGATGTCACCCTTGCCCTTTGAGAAGCGTAATCGGCCCACTCGGAAAGGTGCCCCGTCAGAGGTCAGCACCCCCACGACAGTGCTGAGTGCGTCAGTGATGTCAGCGGCATATGGCGACCATTGACGAGAGATCACCCCCCACCAGGCCTCCTCCCGACCTGTGACCAATTCGAAGAACCGGCAAGTGGTGGCGCTGGATTGCATTCTGCGAAAGCTTGCAACAAACAAACAAACAAGCCCGGCGACTTTGAGGCTTCGGTTCTTTGGTTAAAGCAGCAACACTGCTTGTCTCTTTTTAACTCAACCTTTCTCCGGTTCTTTTCGATCGAAGGGTCGTCGCTGTTCTTAACATCCATGCCTAGTCAGCAATAAAGAAAAGAACGAGGGAAAAAATGCTCCGGCGGAACGCCATTATAAAGGCGGTACCCCTTTGCTTCCTTGCCCCCTACCCTCCCATCTCTTAAAAGTTTTCTTGGGAAAGGGCCCCTCCTCGTGGGAGAGCAGAGACCTCGCAGGCTGAATGAAACAGAAGCAACAATGTGTCCTCTTGCGGTTCACCGCCCTCTTGTTCATCTGCTAAGTTGCGCCAAATCACACATGTAAAGAAAACTCTGTGACTGATCCAAGCCGAGTGCTTTCTTCCATTGCTGTTTCTCTCGTGCTGAATGCAGTGTGATGCCTGCGTACATTTGAGCCAGCTCAATGGCTTTTCGCATTGTATCGCAAATTCCATCGTCAACGAATCTGATAAATTAGCAACGCTGACAGAAACGTTTTTTCTACGACTACTACTGCATGCATCTCATGGAATTTTTTTCATTTCATATCGATTACACACACTGTTCTTTGGCTATGCGCAATAAAAAGTCATTTACGCGTAAAAACTGCGCCTAGACTATGGTTCACGTTTTCTGAACAGCTTGAGAATAACGTATGCCACCAAGGTGCTTCCCTATTGACCTACATCTAAGCGTACTGCGAGTATTAATTGCTAATGATCCTTGTTTCTTCTGCTGTTATTTTCAAACATGCTGTTTTTGATAATTTTGAGTATTGACTCAATCTTGAAGCATGACTACCGAATCTTATTCGCTCCTTTTTATCATTTTTCTCCGTTGATAGAGCTAACACAAAAAAAATGATTTTTTTTTCTCCCGCCTGCATGTTCTCCAGGAATCACAGTACAATTAAAAGGAATCGATAAATTCACAAGTGTTTTGAACATGCTGCTTCTATCTAAGTGGGAACTCAGGGGAAGAAATTGAGGTCATGCGAACTTGCACTCTCATGTGGAAAACTACACATAACTGATGTGTGTGTAGTTTTCCCTCCTGTATGGCGGACCCCTCCTGTATGGAAAACCCCTCCTGTATGGCGGACATCTGGCCGCCTATATGCGGCCAGATGTCCGCCATACAGGAGGGGTTTTCGGACAGTTTAATTCATGGCCGTCAAGCCAACGTTTGCCCCTGCAATATTTTACCTAAGGGTCTTCGTTCTAGGCTGCGGCAAAGCTCGGCAAAATTAAAATGCATTTGAGCAGCTTTTGTTTTCTCTTCCGTTAATTGTCCTTCCTCGTGGCCTCTCCTGTCGGCACAGTACAATTTTACTGCAGACAGCACTCATTAACCTACGTATTCGGATAACAACATCGCCTGATTCAGAAGGCAGCGGAATTCCAAAAAATTCAGCAGGCTGGAATTTCCACGTAGCATAAAAATTTGTGGCAGCCACCATATCCTCGTAAAATAAGCAAGCGCACAGCTTGAGTCAGTTCAATATTAGCAAAGCTGTACGGAGACACTCTGATATTCGGTTCTTGATTTGAAGTTGTCAATTCCCGCTACTGACACAACATTGTCGCGTTTTAGTGAGTCGTGCCACATTCCTTGTCTCCCATAGTTGGAGTCATATGACTGCGTCTAAAAGCAGCAGACCAGCATTCTTTGCGCGCTTCGCTCCCAACATGAGGACGTTGTGGTATGCGTCCAGCGGCATGCTGATCAGATTGATAAGTCCTCTTTAGATCAGACGAGGAGGAAAAGTACCAAAAAAAAAAAAAGCCGAGCATGCCAGTTTCGACAGACCCAGCATGCCCTGTGCTCCCTTTCCCATTTACGTGTGCTACTATTTTTCTCTCTCCCTCGCCCCATTCGTTCTTTTGTGTTGACGTGCTTCCTACGCGGCGGCTTTGTTTGATGCCTCTTTGTAAATAACCGCGGACAACCCGTGGTTCCCCGTATTGGCAGGAGCCAGAACAATGGCGCCATTCGAGTCTGCCTTCAAGGGCCAGATACGTTGCATGCTTCACGTCGATGGGACCCCAGGCGACCCCGAGCGCCCCTCGTCATTGATGGAATCTCGCCCTCGACTGCACAACGCCTCCGTTCTCCGATCAGCAGCCACCTTTCAAGCCTTCTGCCGCAAGCTACACGGCCTCCCTTTCAACGCGACAAAACTGCAGAAAGCGCGCACCAGGGGAATGCCGCCTCCAGCATCGGAAAAGAAAAAAAAGTCCGCCATTTTGTCTCTGCGAAGCGCACGTACAGACACAGAATAGGGGGCGACTGCTTCGTCAACGTCACAACTGGAGGAGTACAAGCATTTGCATAGATTATTCCCGTACCCCCCGCTACGACGCCACGCCGGCCGCCACTCGACGCGGAACATTGAACGATTTCTTTCTTTTTTTTTTTTTTTTTTTTCCTGCGGGAGTTCAGTGTCTCGCATTGTAGAGGGCGCGCTTTTCAACTCGCGATAGCAACGCGAGGCGGTGCTCCGATGAGAAACAACCCAGCAGGTTCGTTCGACGCCGTGTGGAAAGGCAGCCAGGCTGCGAGAACAGGCGGACCATTCACTACACACCTCGCCAGAGCATGCGGTCGCATAGTGCTTCGGGAAAATTAAAAAGAAAAGAGAGGGGGAAATACGCCCGCTCTAGGTCCCGCGTTACCTTTCTGCCCCTTCGGCAGCAGCCATAGATGCTGGTGAGGACACTACATCACGCCAGGATGCCTCTCCCTATGGCGCCCAACGTGTGGAAGCGTGAAGGCGTTAATGACGATGGCGATTGGGCACGGAAGAACGCGCCTTGCCGAAATGACCTTCATGAATTTAGTGCAATGGCTGTGTGCCCCTGCTGAGTCGATGTATGAGAAAAGAGGTCATGATCTTGGTTTATGAGTACAGCCCAAGCACCCTAAATCACGATAGACTGCCTTGGCGAACGCTTGGGTGATGGCCGAGGCGTGAAGCCCTTAGTGAGGCTCCAGATTATCTGAACGACACTTAGTGAGGTTCTACAATAAAGGCGCCGGAACGGCTTCACAGCTTGTGATGGAAGCCATTTCTGATGCAATGAGATTGAAGTCTACAGGCTCCACCTCATCATTAGGACAATCCCTTTTTTTTTTTTTTCGGAATACAAAAATCTAAAGAACTACTGTAGTTTCTTGCATACTGTTAAGCATTCCGTGGCTGTCTCGTACTTTGTTTTGTTCTTTGTCTCGTACTAAACGAACATCGTACTTCGGTTGCTCTAGGTAGTTCATTAGCGTGGCTTCACTGTTATGTGCCAAAAATGCACATTTTGTTATTCACGATCAGCTGCTGCAGTTTTACTCACTGTATTGACGCTCGTGTGTATTCGATACCGTCTTGCTCCTCTGCAAGACGATTGGCCTGCAATAGGACTGACATTATTGAGATTCTCCCAGCTATGATATATCCAGAATTAAGAAAACAAATAACAAAACCTTTTTTATTTCGTCTGGAAATTACATAAGCGTTATTGGGAGTCGTGTAAAAGCACCTATTGGAATTTTTTTGTTCCACCCGCGTTAATAATTAGCCGATACTACGTAACATTAAAAATATCTCTGCAAAGGCTCAGGTGTGGATAAGGATGTTGCAGAGCGTCACGAAAAAGGTCCTAATCAGGTGCTTCCGGCGAGGTAGCCGTAGCGTAGCTCTTTTTATTCAGCAGAAATGAAAGTTCCCGCGGGGTTAAAATTAGAATTGTAGAGTTTTATAGAAGAGAAACCGATTAGTACGAGTGAAAGTTCTTGCCCGCAGATGGAATTTGATGGAGACGACGGCACAAGATGCACAGTGCGAGTCTGTTTTGTAGTCAGTTATGCTGGTTGGTCGGCTGCGGTGATAGCTGCGCCGTTCCTTACTAGCTTCCCACGAGTCCAAGGCCGGTCGCCGAAGTGGACCACGTCTTAGCTCAGTGATACAGCCATCAAGACCAACGACTACAAGAGGTTGGACTGTCGGCTGCAAAAACTACAAAACTAGTGGACCTAGCTACGTAGCTTACTCCGGTTCCTTGAAGACAATAGACTACACGACTTACCTTAAGTTAAGAGCCCCATTCGATGCCACAATGCAGGACTTCGAATTAAAAACAAAAACGATTGGTTCTAAGTCTGCTCAACTAAAATGGATTCTTTTCCTTCTTTCGATGATTCGAGCTCGGCAGATGAAAGTTTCAAAAGTATTGGTTGAGTGTCACCGCGTGATTAAGCGATATCCACTAAACTATCCCTAAACTAGCCCAATGCCGTGAATCTGACGTTTTACCCAGTCTCTGATCAGAAATCGCGGCGCATTCGGGCGCAGGGAGCGCGCTGTCGCATGACATTTTTAACATTCGCAGCTTTCATTTTTGAGGAATAACAAGGGCTGCGCTTAGGCGATCTCGTCGGAAACACCTGGGTCGCACCGTTTTCGTGATTCTCAACAGCTTTCTACACACACGCTTGCGTTTAAGCCTTATTAAACAAAAATCGCCAGAGACACTTAAAACTGCTTATATGCAGGAACGATAAAGCATTGCACCTTCACTCCCCATTTTCGCTTATTCGTTGCTTACGTACTATCTGTTACGCCTGTATTAAGTCGAAAGCCTTTATTGCCTCATCGTTGTCACCAAAAGTGTCAGGCTTTTGCGGCAGCTCTGATTGGTTGAGACAGGATGACATCATGGAGGAATCACAGAGCACCACCACAGTATGCGCGAATGCGTGCCTTATATGGCATATGCTAATCAATGAATTACTAGTTAATGAATAAAAAGCAATTAATTACTAAACACTAATTACTAAGAGGAGAAAGGAGTGAGACAAGGCTGCATACTGTCGCCCTGCCTATTTAACCTATATGCTTAGTGCATCATGAGGAAGGCCGGTCTGGGCGAGTTTTCAGTTGGAGTGAAGATTGCCGGGAAACGTATCACCAACCTTAGATATGCGGATGATACCACTTTAATGGCAGAAAGAGAAGTGGAACTCGAGACTTCGCGCGTACAAGAAGAGAGTGAGAAGTTTGAGCTTAAACTGAACAATAAAAAGACAAAGATCATGGCGTCTCGCCCTGTCAAGTCCTGGAGCATCAAGGGACAAGAAGTGGAAGCTGTGACAGATTTTCTCTTCTTGGGCTCCAAGATTACCCCGGAAGGAGACTGCAGCCATGAAATTAGGAGACGCCTGCTTCTGGGAAAGAGAGCCATGGCTAGCCTTGACCGCCTAGTAGAGAGCAGAGACATTACACTACCAACCAAGATCCGTATAACTCGTGCTATGGTCTTTCCAGTTGTGATGTATGGATGCGAAGTTGGACTGTGAAGAAGGCTGACCGCCGAAGAATTGACGCGTTTGAATTGTGGTGCTGGCGGAGACTCTTGAGAGTTCCTTGGACGGCCAGAAGATCAAATCAGTCGATATTGTCGACCATAAACCCTGACTACTCATTGGAGGGTCGAATTCTAAAGTTAAAGCTCAGCTACGTTGGTCATCTGATGAGAAGAGAGGAGTCACTGGAGGAAGATTTGATGTTGGGAAAGGTTGAGGGTTACCGGAGAAGGGGTAGGCAGCGAACGCGATGGTTAGATGACATCCTCGAGGCGCTGCGGATGAAGTGATGTGATGTTAGGAAGATAGTGAGAGACCGGAAAGCGTGGCGTGATATGGTCCATAGGGTCACGAAGAGTCGGACACGACTGAACGACTGAACTGAACTGAATTACTAATCAACTACTAATTACTTAATTGATTACTGATTACTAATTACTAATCAATAATACATTATTTGCTTAATCACTAATTAATATCGCGCACGCGGTTAAATCAACCACCCAACAGTAAACGTAGAACAACTGCGAAGATACAAGGAGCGCGATCTCGTCGCTGCCAAGCAGAATTCACTGAATAAATGCACTCGCAGAATGTGAAATAGTAGTCGCTCGCTTTACTCGCAGCAGCATTCATCGCTGCATGCGCAACAGTCGCGTAGCAGAATGCAGCACTCAGGCTTTCGCCTTTCATCACTTTAGTCGCCAAAGTGTCCTCGATTTTTTTATTTGTTGCTTCCCAGCCCGGCTAAATTGAGCCTTCTCGCAATAAGGTGATGAGGCTTGCCGCGTTCTCCCAGCCTTAAGGCACCGGCTCCAACCTTCTCTTACATTGTAGAAAACGCAGTGATAGCACTCATCAAGCATTTTCGTATGACACAGCCATCTTGAAGAGGTGCAATGGCTCGATCGCTCGACCGCTCATTGAGTCATATCACATTGAAGGAACTGGGTCTGGATGCGTGAGTTCGGTCACACTGATGCTGCACAAGAACGACTACGGCTGTCTTGATAGGTTTGGAAGATTATAGCACGTGTCAAGATAACTACCCGTCACCTGTTGCATATATTATGTGTGTTTGCATGAAATAAGGTATTGTTGAAAGTGTAGCGCCGTCCTGTGCTTATTCTCTGTGTGTTGTCTTTTAGCGCTGTTAATCCTTTTATTAACTATGAGCCAACATGCCCAGCTTGAAGTTTTGTGAAGAAGCAGTCGAGACTTCTGATGTACGGCGTATTTGCTTCCCCGTTTGTTTTCAAACTGCGAGATATTCACTGTCGGATCCGTCGTGATTTCTTACGTTACAATGGATTCATCGCCGCTGGGATATTGTTGCATGTGACCCTAAAAACCACCTGCTGGAGTCACGGTCGCCATTTTTGTCCGCAGAAAGACAAACCGAGGGATTTTCGCTTAATGGCGCTACTAGCAACCATCCAGTGCCAGAGACCGACCGTGATGTGTGCTGCCCAATTTCACACAAGCGACATGGATACAGAGCCCCGCGTCGACCAAACCATAAATGGAGCCTTCAAGATCTACGAATATCGTGTCTCATTCGAGATGCAGCGTCCCCGTGGGTGCAATCCCATCTCAGTGTAGGGAGTCTATTGGTGTATGTCTACACAAAAAGTCGTCATGGGAAAGAGACAGAGCGCACAAGGAAGATAAACGGAACATTCTGTGCTGTCTCTGCGCTGTCTTTTTTTTCGCTAAGTTCTTTTTGCAAAACCTTTTCTCTCTTCTCGCATAAGGTTGACAATGCGCCGACGGTTCATATTTTTTTTTTAATAATACTGTAAGCTTTCTTCAGGCTCATACAGGAGTAGGTCAAGTCAATCGTACATAGAAACAGTACCAACAGCTTGTACTGCAGCTGCAGCGGCAGCTTGTTTATTAAATATACTGTGACCTCCTAGCCATTCCTTCGTATACTCTCCGCATGACCGACGAGCGCCGGTTTGTTGTAAATGCTCTTCGAATGAAGTGTAGTCTCTGTTGCTCTTATAGCCTTCACGAAAAAAATTGTGTGTGTATATTAGTGCGAAAGTAGTAGTCCACGGAGTGAAATTTCCCAACTAAGTTTTGTGGTTTCCTTGTCCTTGAAAAGAGCTTGTAAGCCTTGCGTAGCAATCGCGAGTTTCAAATTTAAACCGACGCGTGCTATTATACACCAAGAATACCCAGTGATTTACCGTGACTAACCATTGCCCATCATGATTGATCATAAACCATATCTTCACATTTATCGTTAGTTGCTATGTATTACTGCGCTTGATAATCATGCTTCTATATAAGTATATTCAATGCTTCGTTTTTTTTTTTTGTTTTTTTTTTTTCGCGTTGAATTCGTAGAAAACAAAAACACGCGGCGGTGGCTCCGTGCACGGCTAGCTTCTTTGTCGGTAAAGCGCGGCGGTGTAAGACAACACTTCGGTATTTCGCCGCGCGCCAGACAACCGCTTCTACGCGACTGCCGGTCGTTGCCTTGGTTCTCATGGCTTGGATCAAGGCCGGAGGCTGATGATGAACACGTATGGCTTGATCGGCTCAGCAAAGGCAGCGTGGGCGAGTTATGTGGTTGTGCGGTGAGAACGTCGACTCGACGTCCGGTCGAGGAATTCAACTCTATCATGTTGCAAACCAAGGTGGTGTTGTGCCGGACTCGCGTTCACACGGTCGAAGTCTGGTACAGTGAATCCGATGCGCCCAGCCCGCGCCAAGACTGAATTGCCGCCCGTGACTGCAAGAAGCCACAACATCCTCTCCGAGATCATCGATCGGGTTGAACATGCGACTCCTGGACAAGTCTGCATTTTACACCAAAGGTATGTGAGAATGTTTGTGATCAATTACGTGGTAGGTGGAGCCTAAGAAGTGGCTCGAAGGCCATTGGACGATCAAGAAGCACTTGAAGTCCCAAACTCTAGGGATCTGGGGACGACGGACTGTATTTATGCAGCCCACGGACGGCTTTCGATTTGCTCTATTTATGGTCCCAATATGCCTCTCTGACTTTCGTCTAATCCTGTAAGTATGTAGATAAATTTCATATAATGTCTTCTCTACCGTACGCCTCTGCCCATTCCTCCAAACCTCCTGCTGTTCACCATCTCTTTGGAACGGGACATGAGGAGATCGACCAGTGTGAGATCCGAACCGAGGGTCCCACATCTAACAATGCTCGTACTCTGATTAAAAATAATGTTTTAGATCACCCATGTAAACTTATAACATGTTAAGTGTATTTATTTGAGCCCCGATTTCTTGTCATTTTTTTCAATAGCCGCAACACAATTCGCCGCATAACGAAAGAGCCTTAGTCAAAAAAAAAATAGTAATTTTGTGTGACCTTCCTTTCAGTAACGCGCCTTAACTTCCGAGATGTTAACGCAGGGCCGAGACCAAGCAAGCTGTCCGCCTTCAACGCTGCCATTCCCGCAGATAAAAAAAAAAGAAAAAAAAAAACATGAAAAACAAGTCCGCGCGCGCCTGGGGGAATTTCCCTTTCGGCACGCGTCTTCGAGCGCATCCCCACGCGTCGCATGGTCAGCGACCCCACCGTTTAAAGTGCTGCACAGCCAAGGAAGGGATCTGGGGTCACAACCGGCAGTGTTCGGGTTGATCACCTGCTCGGCCAATTAGGCCAAGCCGGCTGCTGTACCAACGTCGGCGCCTGCTCTACACCGCTGCACCGGAGGAGACCGTTGGCGTCGTCGACGCCTGCGCGGCCGAGTAAAACGAAGAAGTGGAGGTGAGTGGAATGAGGGGCGGAGAGGTGGATCGCTTTCTCCTCTCCAACCGGGCCAACACCTGCGTCTTCCACCCTCCGCGTCAACACCAGTTATACTGCGGCGCCTATCAGAGGCAGTGCGGTGACGCAACAATTATAAGCGCACAGCGTTGTCAGCGTTCTCGTTTCTCCGTAGCCTTTTCTTTTCTTGTTCCACTGAACGTTTCGATTGTTGTCTTGTGGGTTCATCAGGCTGAAATGAGGACGTCTCGTCACCCTTAGTGCAGTTCATGTTATGTTTGTTTCTGTGTTTTTCATTATTCATCGAACAGTTTGTTCGGTCATTTTTATATATATGTGCTGTAAACTTTTAAATACTCACAATAGAATGAGGATATAAATATGTCCATACATTCGAAAACAAGGTATAGTAAAGGACAACGTAGGAAGCATGTCGTGTCATAAATAATAAGCCAACTTAGCCTTATTCGGAATAATATCCTAAAGCTAAAATTGTGGGGACGTTTAATCTTTTTTTTTTATTTTTTATTTTTTGCACGGCAATTATATGCTAGTACCTCCGCCCAAGTTCGACTCCGGAAATACAGATTCGAAGCTTTCGCAATTCCTCCAGTGACCGAATACAGTCGACTTCAATTAATCCTGGCGTGGCAAAAAAGCAAATTATCAGAGAAACACAGATATGCGTTTATGGGAAGATCAACGTTACAACGTGAGGAAGACCGTTGTTGCCTTTTTTTTCTTCCTCGTTGCATAACACCGACGCTTCGGGCGGAATACAGATTCCCACAAGTGTTATTTCTCACATTCTACACTGGATAAATGCAAGGCGGCTGGCTACACACTACGAACGCGCAATGCTTACGGCCGCGTGAAGATGTTTTTTTTTTTTTTTTTTTTCTAAGGTTTTTTTTTTTTTTTTTTTTTTAATACAGAAACTCAAGCACTTTATTGGGGAATTCGACGAGATACAAGCATCGTAGTTTGAATGAAGCTTGCCGATTAATCTTTGCGCCGGCATACAAATATGTGATCTATTCACGTAATTAATTCACTACGATTTCCAGACTTTGATGTAGTTCAAAAGGAATGCAGACACTGAACGATTGAGTCGTTTTTTGTGTGTGAAGTTTCAGACACGCCCTTTTGTTTGTCGTCCAATGCTGCCTGCCGTACAATGCATCGCGGCGTGTAATTTTATTGTCATCGGTTTTCCTCCTCAGGGCAAATGCTTCAGCACCGGAAATGTACCGCGCCTATAGATTAAGCTGCCCACTCGTCGTTGTCCGGTACGGAGAAGGTGATTGCCGGAATAGCTTATTCAGTGATTACTTCATGATTTTAAAAACTGGCGCTAAATTGCTTGGCATGAGTTATACCTACTGCTTTGATTTCCATTAATTGTGTTAAACTCTAAATTTCCCAGCTGCTCTTCAAGCACTGCACTCATGGCCTTCGTTCTGTAGCCGTTACAACTCTTCTAAATGAGAGTTTATAGCAATTTCGGATTATTCAGTCGTGATAAGCGGGAATTGTCAGTTGAGGAGTTTAGCTTAGGATCCCTAGGAGGGCTACGGGATGTGGTGCTGCTGTTAGGGCAAGTGATAATGTAAAATTTCCGCATCATATGCTGTTCATTGCAGCCCACGAACCACTGACGTTTTCAGAGACGGCGACATTCAGAGGGGCCCCTGACGCTATTGAACAGAAAATATAGTCCGGCTGAGCCGTTTTCGGTTTCTGAGCTTTGCTGTGATTCATGAACATGAACTGTCGGCCTTGCATAATAGAGCCATGCGAAACCAATTCCACGCAGTTTTAAAACGGGGACGGGTGCCTCTGCGGTAATTTGTTTCGTTTTTTGAGAGCAATATTGAACTTTCCGACTCCACTGTACCTCCCTCTTCGCTCAAGTCCGCATTGATTGATGTTCCCACTCGCATTAGCTATGCACTTTTCACGGGTTGTCATCATCGTTTGTGCGATGAATAGTCCTCACAAATTTTCATAACATTTTAGTGTTTTCGGTACTTTACTTGTTTTTGTAAATCAAAGAGTGTGGTAACTCGATGGTAACTCGCGCGCAGTTATCAAGTTACTTTGATGAATTCATTCGTTATGTTTTGTAACCTATTGTGTTTTCTAATTTCCAGTTGTGTCCCCCCTTCACCCTTAAAAAAAGAAAACGCTTGTGAACGTGTGTCTTCCTTTTGTCTTCATTGTGTCTTCCTTTTAAGGCGAAAGCTTTTATGGTTCATGCTGTCGTGGGCAAAATGTATCCCGCTTTTGCGGCGGCTCTGATTGGCCGAGGCGGGATGACGTGATAGAGGTCTCAACAAATCACAGAGCGCCACCACAGCTGCGCGATGCGTGCCTTATATGGCCATGCGCCAATGAATAATTATTAACAAAATAATTTTATAATGAATTATTAATTATTTGTTTATTGATAACTAAATTGTCAATTAATTATAAATATTGACTTAATGATACATAATTAATCAATTAACGACTTAATGAATCAATCAATGACTAATTAAATACTTCATTGAATAATTAAGCATTAATAAATGATAAGTTAATTTTTCAATAATAAACTGATTAATGCCTAAACTATAGTTAATTATTCAATTGCCTCCTTATTGACTAACTGCTCATTTATTTATGATGAAATAATCAATTTCTTAATTAACTAATCTAATTACTAATTAGTGCTAGTTGCGTATCAAAATGCGGCACACAGGCTTTCGCCTTTCGCTGCTTTAGTCGCTTAAGTCACTCGTAATTTTTGGTCTTTCGTCCGTAATTTGCGCTGACTTCCTCGCATCATGCGAATTAACGGCCCTTATTTTGTCGCTCATCCTGCATGGCTGGGATTGTGTTTTCTAATTGCCAGTTATGTGCTCATATGAAAGGAGATCCCGAGTTGGGAGCTCCTGCCAAACGTAACAGTCAGTCAACCCTACGTTCAGCCAGTGCGCGGTCATGTCAGCTGTCACATATACCTCTTGCCAGCGACATGCTCGGGTTATTGCGCTCACAACGCCAACGCCGGTGTCGCCGACGCCGGATGGTCGCGTTAATACTGCGTCTGGTAACAGCTTCTCGCTAACCAAACCATCTTTGTCGATACGTGCGCCGCACGATGTCTAACTCACCTGCCCGGCGCCAGCGAAAGTTTACCGCACTACTATTTCGCCACACATGTCGCTTATATTTACTTTTAAATTTGCCTAAAAACAAGCGGCGGTCAGATCGACCCCCTCGAAGCGAAAACACTAAAGGGACCGTACGTGCACGCCGTACTCGGCAACATCGACGACCACGAGGACTCCACGGAACCAGTGAAGCGTGCAGAAGAGAGAGTCCTACGAGAGGTCTTTGCGCCCCCTTATGTGTCGCCAGGAAGCCCGTTCGGTGGTAGAATACCAATCAAGCCTCTCGACGCCGATTAAGCACATCTGCTCGGTCGTCGTCCGAGCGCCTGCCAAGGTGCAACACGGCCGTAGACCTTGCCGCTTTGAGGCGTATGCAAGTGAATGGACGCCAGCGCGAGATGCAAGCGGCGTCGTGGGCAGGACGTTGGCCCGCTGACACAAAATGCCCGCACACCAGAAGGCCTCCGAAGAGCGGAGGAAGAGGAGGCAGGGAAACGCTGCAGCCGGCCGCAGCGGTTCCTCCACGAAGATCCTCTTCGTCGCCCCCTCCACTCCTTCTTTTCCGTTCTTCCGACGTTGGGAACAACACCTGCTTGGCGAAACACGCGAACGCCAATACGAGAGAATATCGGCCGTCCTCCTCCGTTGATGGAGGTCGTTTTAGCGAAAAGCCACGTGATGATCGGCTGTTTACTGCCACATCCAAAAGTGAATGAATGAATTAATGAATGAACGGCATGCTTAATGAAATATACCGCCTATCTGGATGTCTGTCGAAAAACCTACTTACTGCATCACATTTGTGTCCGTCCGTCCGGTTATGAGAGAGAAGGAGAGAGAGAGAGAGAGAGAGAGTGTGTGTGTGTGTGTGTGTGTGTGTGTGTGTGTGTGTGTGTGTGTGTGTGTGTGTGTGTGTGTGTGTGTGTGTGTGTGTGTGTGTGTGTGTGTGTGTGTGTGTGTGTGTGTGTGTGTGTGTGTGTGTGTGTGTGTGTGTGTGTGTGTGTGTGTGTGTGTGTGTGTGTGTGTGTGTGTGTGTGTGTGTGTGTGTGTGTGTGTGTGTGTGTGTGTGTGTGTGTGCGTGTGTGTGTGTGTGTGTGTGTGTGTGTGTGTGTGTGTGTGTGTGTGTGTGTGTGTGGTGCATTGACGCACGCACGCGCACACGCACGTGAATGTGTAAATTAAGGAACGACTGAAAAGAAGTTGTGAGTGCTTACGGAGAGTGGAACAATGAAATACCACTTTCAACCTTTTTAAATGCCGCCTCAAATTTTCACGAGTTATCCGCCCTTCGCTGGCTGCCTTTACGGTTCTAAGGCCGCGGAGCACTGGCACAGAACTTCCCTGGCGATCTTACATTCATCTGCTGTTCCCGACCACTCTGAAGAATCTCAAATTCTCGACGTAACGACCATTACTGCGACATTCGGTCGCATCTCTTTATTTGTAAACAACCTCGGAGTTCAATTTTGTCCACAATGCTCCTGCTCCCTGTACGATGTCATAGTAATTTAGATGTTCATTGTTATAGGCTACCAGCAATCCTAATCACTGAGGCAATGTTATGGCGCCAACTTCAAGCTAAACAATCAGTGGCGAGCTTAGCACAAACATTACGTGCGAACACGAGCAATGCTCCTTCGCTTTCCGGTCTTCGACCATCCGGGCATTGTGCCGGGCTCGCTTCCCTCTGTTCGACCTTCCGCTTCTCGCGTGTGCTGCGCTTTAGCACCTGCTCTGGCCATCGGGCAGTGCGGTCGCCGAGCAAGCTGCGTCTCAAAGTCCGCTTTACGTTTTGTATTTTTGTCCCTCAGATGGCAGTGGGCAGCCTTGAAGAAATGCCCCGCGCCTGTGAGCTGCGCATCAATTAGTCTTGCGAGATAAAAATCGGCAGCGCTTATCTAGAACTACTCCTGTTTTGTGTGGAGCTTCCTTTTTTCTTTTTTTACTTTTTCAGAGAAGGCATTGCTCAAGGCGTGTACCCATTTGTTTCCTGCTTCTCAGACATAGAAAGGTGCTGCAAGGGGGCTTCACATGGACATTCTGATGCATGCGACTGATATAAAGATTGCACTTCGAAAAAAATGCCGTCACTTCTTTTACCTTCATTTCCGGCTTCAAAAACGGTGTTTTATATTCCGCTGAAAGAAAGTGTACGCGTTTTGCGTACGCTGGAAGTTGCTCTCATTTACGGGCAATACAATCGACAGGTGAGTATGCAACGAACACATTTGTACCCAATGAAGAACACGTTTGGGTGTGTGCCTTGGGCATACATAATCTGACTGCTTTTAAAGATAAGCAATGGTCTCAAGTTATTTTTAATTCTTTCGAAGATTGCGATACCACGTCAGATAGATTATCTTTCTTAGCGGGAAGCGTGAACGCGATAAAAACGAACTGCTTAATTTAAACCTTGTCCAACCCAAAGCATCTTCAGCCCTGATGTGCACTCACTACATTTCTACCGGCGTAGCAACCGTAACAACCTTAGATATGCGGATGATACCACTTTAATGGCAGAAAGTGAAGTGGAACTCAGGAGACTTCTGATGCGCGTACAAGAAGAGAGTGAGAAGTTTGGGCTTAAACTGAACATTAAAAAGACGAAGATCATGGCGTCTTGCCCTATCAAGTCCTGGAGCATCAATGGACAAGAAGTGGAAGCTGTGACAGATTTTCTCTTCTTGGGCTCCAAGATTACCTCGGAAGGAGACTGCAGCCATGAAATTAGGAGACGCCTGCTTCTGGGAAAGAGAGCAATGGTTGGCCTTGACCGCCTAGTAAAGAGCAGAGACATTAGTCTGCCAACCAAGATCCGTATAACTCGTGCTATGGTCTTTCCAGTTGTGATGTATGGATGAGAGAGTTGGACTGTGAAAAAGGCTGACCGCCGAAGAATTGACGCGTTTGAATTGTAGTGCTGGCGAAGACTCTTGAGAGTTCCTTGGACTGCAAGAAGATCAAATCAGTCGATATTGTCGACCATTAACCCTGACTGCTCATTGGAGGGTCAAATTCTAAAGTTAAAGCTCAGCTACTTTGGTCATCTGATGAGAAGAGAGGAGTCGCTGGAGAAAGATTTGATGTTGGGAAAGGTTGAGGATTGCCGGAGAAGGGGTAGGCAGCGAACGCGATGGTTAGATGGCATCCTCGAGGCACTGCAGATGAAGTTATGTGATGTTAGGAAGATAGTGAGAGACCGGAAAGCGTGGCGTGAAATGGTCCATAGGGTCACGAAGAGTCGGACACGACTGAACGACTGAACTGAACTGAGCAATGCGATAATTCTGTTATAGAAGTCCGCTTTTACACTTTGCACTCTGGTAAAGCTATTTATCGTGCTGAAGCATTTCGAGTAGCCTTAGTTTCTTTCGTGCTCACATCACGAGGCACGATATTTATTCGCGTCAAAACATTGCAAATTGACTTAAATATGTGGTTAAGTCATTTCATTAACTATGTCATGTTTCCTGTCGAGAGGCTCAGGCTGAGATTTCTTGCTGGCTGTGTGGTGGGATTAGCCTACCGGAACCACAGGTGAAGTTTTGCTCACCCACATTACACATTCAGTGTAATCAATAAATGGTACAGGTTTCCCAAATAGGATTTGTTGGGAAATTCCGAATGACCGTTTTTATTTTGTTTTTTTTTTCTTTTGTGTAAGCCAAGTTAATTCTTAACTGCAACAGTTTTCCACCTATTAGCGAAGTAGCGTTAACATTTACCGTACCTCTTCTTTCTTGGTATAGCCAGTGTCACACGCCTACTTTCTGACTCAATACCATTGTTTAATGCGAAACGGCTTCTGAAGTCCAAGCCAGACAACCCCCTCTCCCCCTTTTTTTATCTTTTACAATCCTTCTAAGAACTTGTGGCATATGCTCAATCTGCGCCATGACGACTGCCCCCAATCTTCTGCAGATGTCATATAATCCTGTAGGAGAATTTTGGTGACCTTGAAGTATGACCAAGGTGTCGAAATTAATTCAGCAACACCCTATATAACCTGTTGAATAATCATATTGAGTCTTTCACATCTTAAAAAAAAGAAAAGAAGAATATTTACGCTGAAATAAAGTAAGTAGGACGCGCTTGTTTTTCGATCAAACATTATGAAAATTGACCTCTCTGGAGTGGCAGCCTGCCACTACAGTGGCGATGTTTTAACTGTGAAAGGACTGAACTTGTACGATGTGCGCGTTTTTATTTAAACTTAGGAGAGAAAATGACAGCCCAAGAAACGACAGGAACAAGTCGAAACCTGCAGCTGATTGAAGTCCGATGCTGCTATCGAGGAGTCGCTTGCCACCTGCGCGAGGACTCCGCCATACTCGCATACACTGACCCCTTTCCTTAACCCCCCGCCCCCCTCCCCTTCCTTTTACACTGCCGTGCGTTTTGTTTGTATTCGCCCATAACGCAGCTAGGTTACGCACAGGTCGGTGGCCATCTAGGCTATACGGGACAGCTCAGCCGGGTGCGTCGTCAACGAAGAACAGACGGCAGCGACGAAAAAGGACCGGTGAGATTCACGGATCGTCGATCGGCGCAGGTGTTTAAAGGGACCGAGCCTCCAACGACGCCACCGGTGTGTTCTCCCCGAGAACGAGGAGGAGCACGTGCCAACGGTCGAAGCCCCCTCCTCGGCACTATGCCACTTTCCCTACGAAGCAGAGCGTCTCCCCCCCCCCCCCCCCCCTTCCTCTTACTCGTGTTCAGCTAGGGGCCCTCTTTCTCGGCCCCCCTTCTTATCCCCTCCTCTTCAGCTACCAAAGAGAGCGTATAGGTGCCTTTCATCCCGGGCAAGAAATAAAAGTTGCGGAAACAGAAGGAGTAAGCGTCGCTTTCGCCGACTTCTGGTGCGGTGGCGGCGGTCATTGTACGTGCAGAGAAGTCGGAGATTGAGAGAGAGAGCGGCAGGTGTGGTGCGCTGTGCGCGAAGGTGAGGGGAAGCGGGTAGGCAGAGTGGGCTGATGAACGCCGCATCCACGCGGCGCGATAAAACTGGTTGCACGCCTTGATACCTCCGCGCGATTCGGCTAGTTAAGTGCGCGATGCAGACGGTGTAAGCGACTGCGCGAAGAATTTGCGTCCTTCTTCCGCGTGTACCAAAGACAGGTCAGCTTCTCTGGGATTATGATGGAGTGGATGCTGGAAGGATCGGTTGGTAACAAATGTCACCAACAGTAGACGCGCGGCGGAAAGTGCACTGCCGCTCGCAAGTATTGAGCACGAAAATGTATGGTGTTTTGAAGTCCTTCCAATACAGGGTGTGACGTGAGAGCGTTAAGGACTCCAGTCTGCGGCTACCCTTGCGTAGGTTCGTGTATACGCGCGTGCACCTTGCTACTGGCCTAATCACTAATCATTTGACTTGTACCTCTCACACACATTCATTAGCACTAACACGTTATGTCAAATACTAGGTGACACTTATGTAAAGCCTCACTTTAAGCAAGCTGTCGAGCGTAGCTGCCTGATCTAGGAATTGCGGGTCTGACTTGAGATCCATGAGTCCCGGCTTCGACTCCCATCTTTCCCTCCCTTCTAAGAACACCGTCCGTGTTGCTGTACCCTGCCAACTGGGCCGTGTCACGTAGGCCTGTGACGTCACTCAACCGGCCGACCACTCTAGTAACGTTGGACCGGTCAGTGCCCAGTATTGAGATCGTGTATCCCGCAGAAGAGTCCCGCCTAGCAACCCGAGTGTGCCCAGCAAGCGGTGCCGTTCATGCCGCCGCACCTAGGCGACGTCGTGGCGCCAGCGGTCTGCAGCTGTGGCCGCGGCGGCCACACCATTCGTCGGGGTTGCTTTCTCCGTCAACACAACCACAACGCCATCCGAGACGGATATCCAAGGTCGGGCAAAGCGTGCCGCCGCGGTGAAAGCGGTTGACCACATCCCGTCCCCCCTTTCATTCGTCTGGGCGCGCCGCCGTCACCTGATCGAGCTGTTGTTGCCTCCGGACGGGCAGTCCTGAGACCTCAAGACAGCTACGCACTGCGATCTGTGTTCGTGTGTGAAAGATAAACACAAAATAATTTCCCCTCCCCCCCCTCCCCAGCAACGAGGTTGGACCTATCCGCCTCTCCGACTCTTCCCACTCTTACCACCCTACCAGACCGCCCGACACAGGAGTATGGACACATGGCCCACACCCCCGAGAGCTGTTGGCATTCGCTGCTGCCACAGGCCTGTATCATTATATTTAAACCCTTATGCCGAAGGGCGAACTTGCGCAATTACAAAAAAAAAGAAAAAGAAAAGGAAGACTCTTCCCAACGCGAGCGCCCAAGAGAAAGCTACGCTCATTGCTTGGAGATGGCAGGATGTAAAGGACTTGACTCTATTTTAGACCACCCGGCCTCATTGTTACCGTCATTCCTCTACACTGTTTTGACGATGTGACGTCTTTTTGCACTCCTTTTTTGTGTTAAAATTGAGAATACATTTCTCTTCATGCTTCTTCGCTCCTGGGCCCATGACTCAAATTTGCTGCTGAGGGCCAGCCTCTCTGCAGACCCTCCACACGCAGCACCAGCCACTTCACCTGCCAACAATCACCTGCCACAGACATGCTCATAATTTTTGCCTCAACTTTGACTGTGGAATTTTCGGTGAATGGGGCCTTTAATGTTGTCGTACTAAGAAAACAAATGCACCCGACGTGGACCTCAGGAAATGGAACCAAGTTCCATGTTATATGTGCATGCGCGTTATTAGAAGAAAATATTTGTGTACCGCGCTGCTCAAGACAAACGCCATATTTTATGGACTATATAATCAGCGTTCTCCATATAATCCCAAATGCCCAATTTCGCGTAAACAAGAAATTTACGAGGTTATCGGTACCCAATTCGTGTTCTGGAGCAGCAGGGCATATTATCCAGGTATTGGAACTTATTCATAGCCGTTCAATGCCTTAGCTGATGCTTTTCAAAAAAAAAAAAACTATCATAAATTTAACACGTCATTTGCGACGTTTGAGTGGCCTGAAAGATTGTTTTGTCATCTAAGCCATGCTAAGTAGCTTTGCCGCTTCCGCTGACCGAAAGAAGGGAAGCTAATGACCATAAGGGTAGCAGATTGAATTCTAAGGGAAGAGTAGCGTAGAAGGGAGTGGCAGAAAGTTAGTTGTGCGGCTCAGAAACGGAAGTTTGCGAAGATCACATTAAGGATCGGGTTACTCGGTGGAGTACAGGAGAGCCCTTCTCCCTACAGTGGATACAGTCTGGCTGATGATGATAGGTCGACAGACTGTACATCGGAAATCACATAAATTCTACACTTCGAATATTGTCTACCTAGCTCGGGTGCGTAGTTAGCGCCAAGCCAGTGAACAAGGGCTGCCCACAGATCTTATTCCGGCGGAAAGGTGAACACCAATTCTGAATTATTAATTTCTGTTCGGCGATCATTTATTGCGGAAGCTATGCTACAGAACACCCCCTCTCCCCTCCCCCCCTCCCCCCCAAACACATACACAGGCACAAACCCTCCTCCGTTCGATGGAATCTGATACCTATTGAAGGAAAGCCCCCGGCCCAAACGTCGCCTCACCCTCCTTCTAATCGCCACCTACCCATCGCCCAGATTTGTTCTCCAGGAGAAACGTCCACGAGCTGACTCACCTCCATAATCTAGAATGCTTCCATCCAATTAAAAGCGCATACAACCAACAACGATAGGGCGAAGGTGAAATCGAGTTCAGGGACGAGGATTGAAAGCCGGCTGCCTCCAAAAAGGCCACTCTAGGTAGCATTCCTAAATCAATAAACAAAAAGTTATATGCTGGAACTCATTGACTGCACTTCAAACTGCTGTTATCAATACCTTTCTGCGGATAAAAGACGAAGCCATGGTATGAAACTCGGATCTGCGTATCCACAAAGCGCACGCATATATGTACTTCCCTGATTTCTTTGTTTGGCTTTCTTTGTGCATTCACGTTTAGACACGCAAACAAATTCTCTCACCGAAACATCAACCCAGAACACTTATAATCAAAGTAAATAGACCAATATGCGACCTAACATGCCAATTTCGGCGTCAATTTGATAAGAAGACAGATGAATGAATATAAGAAGCTCATAATTATCGAGAATACTTCAGCGTTGCTTTTCTTGCGCATAGTAAACGTCTAAAAAATGACCTTAGACAGAGTATGTTTGTCGGTCAAGTTGATGTCATGAATTAGTGTAATTTTTACAACAATTATTTCGAGCGCGTGAAAGCGGGAGGGACTAAGTAAACGTGCACGCTCAAAGCAAAAACACCTGACCGACAGAATAAAGAGAATCTCCAAAAAAAAAAGGGAACACCAGAAAGTAGACGGGAACAAAGGCACCTTGCTCGCAGTTTTGGGCTTTCCCTCATTCTATGTGACCCTTTCATGGCGCCGAAGTGCACGCCGCAAGTCTCTCCCCATTATGACGAGCCTAGAATTTCACTTTCATAGACTCACGCCTCAATGCGGGAAGGAGGTGCCTGCTCCCTGTCTGCCTTTCAACTGCCGATGCTCTTCACGTCATCTCCCTAAACATCAACACGGTAGGAATTCGTGAACAGGCATCTTTGCAGCACGGTAACAATAAATTCCTTTTTCACTATGCAAAAAAAAAAAAAAGAAAAAAAGACGCGCTGCCTAGATGGACTCCTTTCTGCATTGCGACGCGTGCAAGACGGCACGGTAGGTTGCGCATTATTTACTCCCTCTTTCGGGAAAGCGCAGCCCCCTTTAAGGAGAGCCATCTAGGGATTCCTTTGCGCAACGCACTGGTGCCTCATTTACCCCGACCACAATACAAGCGTCTTCTTGGTCACGGAAGACTACTATTCGTGCTTCGTATGCCGAACTCTTTGAAGTGATGAAAAGAAAGAAAAAAAAAAGAAAGTTCAATGCATCGGGCGAGTATTGGAGAAAGGCGTGATGTGGGGAACGAAACGGGGAACAACAAGAGAGACTATGCCCGGGACGCTGGTGAAAAGGATAGGAATAAGCGCAAGAAAAATGGGGGAAAGGGCGTACTGATGAAAAAAGAATAGACGACCGCTCAGTGTGAAAGCGAAGAGGTGATTTCTGAGGTTGCTGAAACCTAAAAAGAGAAAGGGTAAAGAGATGGAATTTATCTTAGAATGCAGCATTCGGATGGAAAATAGGCGTACGTGGAGGTATAGAGAGACATTGCCAGGTCGGGAATTTGCAGGGAATAAATTTAGCGGCGTATAGGAAACGTACCCCGGCAAAACTTCGCTTGTGGAGAGGGCACGAGACTAAGAATAAAGAAAAGCACCAAGGAATAAAGAAGGTAAACAGGAGATGACGCGTATGCAGTGCAACTTTCAAGTGCACTCCACTTTATGGTAATCAGTTGAGGCTCAATGAATTCGCCTCCTTTTGGCGTTTTCCGCCGGCGAATTTCAAAAGCATCACACTGTGTTGTGGAAGAAGCTTTCGCTTGAATTTGGAGGCAATCATTTTTTTTTTTTCCTACTAGCGTCGTGCTCCCCTTCTTTATTGTTGAGCATAACCTCTTTCATCTTCATCAGAGCTTGCGCGAAAGCGGCCAAAGCGTTTTCCCAGCCACGTCATTGTGATTACGCGTAGGGGCTTCGATGGCCACGGTGTTTCGGAGAGTCCCCAGAAGAAACGGCGCATGCAGAGACTCTTCGTGGCGGGTGTTCGAGGGCCCTCGGGAGGCGCGATCGAAGGGTCTCTTTTGTGCTGAACCCCTATGGGCATATACCTATAGCTGCGCAAAGCGTACCGCAATAAGGGTTTGAGGCTGTATTGGACGATTCCAGAAAGGAACGTCGTCATCCTGCGTTGAAGCTATGAAATTAAGTGTGTGGTATGTGCTATAGAGAAATGCTCTAATATAGCATGAGGCGGAAATAGTGTAATGTTTCTGCGCGTCCGCTATCATTTACACAGACACGAGTTCCGGCGTAGGGTAAAATTTCAAATGCCGATTAATCACATTTTTTACGCAAGAGAGCCTGATGTAAGCATTGACATTCCTCTGGACCATCCAGAAGTAACGCTAATCGACTATGCAGGTAGTAGAGTGGTTTGCAGCTCGAAATGGTTTGGTGAAGACTTCTTGTTTGCTCACCTATGGGACTGGAAGGTCCCAGCCCACGAATGCGAATAAGCTATTTACCGCGTGAAAAACGACGGCCACGCCACTGGCAGCGGAGTTGATAAGTAAATCCGGGGGCGGAGCCGGCCTCATCGTCTGCTAGCCATGTGTTCCTATGCAGTCGTCGCGTCATGAATTCGTTTTCATGGCGTTTGCATCGTTGTATAAACAGCAGCCACTGCCAATGCGACAAAAACTACTAGGTATCTGCAGCAATTTCCTTCTCTAAATTTTCTAAAGCTTTGACAAACGAGCGGAAGATTGCATTTACTCGTCCCAGCTCGACAAGCATTGCGACCGAGAAGATGTTTGAGTTCGCTTCGCGTTAATAAGTCGCTTCTAATTCCTGTCTTATATTTCGACATGAACGCACTTGCAAGATTCTCGGGACGTCATCGTGAATTTTCTGACGATGGCTACCATTCGCCTTTACGTGCAGAAAATAAAATAAGATAAATAAAAATAAAATAAAATAAGTAAACGTGTAATAGTTCAATTGTTTAGTATAGTCCTGCATATATATGTGGCGCTAATTTTTTCAAGTCGTTTTGTAGGTCCCGAGTGCAAAGGAAAGACGGACATGATGCGCCTGAGGTACGAGATGTAATTAATTAAAGACGGTGCTCCAGGCGCGTGGTACATGCATTTAATGGCCTATAAGCGGTGCTTGTTAAGAGCCCCATGTCTAAATATGTTTGCCATTTTACCTACGTGCACAAGCTTCACGAAATGTATAATTTATTGGAAGTTTTTACCCAATTCCGATTGTACACGCTGCATGTGATCACCATGACCCAATCCATCGCCATGTTTAGTCCCGTGGTGATGCTTTAAACATGGGGGCGCTTACTTAAGTATTACTTATTAAGATCAAGACGCGATTGCTTTGTCGGATTTCCGTTCACGTCACGAATTCAGCAGGTCCACATTTACTGAGCTTGAACCAGCGAGCCTTCGCAACTTATAAGCGTGTGCCTGCGTCCACTCAGTTTTCACTTTCGCTCAATCAGCAATGTTTTTGCCTATGATATTGTTTCTGTATCACAGAGGCAAATGCTGTCCTTGGTCACCGAGCTATCTTCCAGCAATGCCTCCGTCCCTCCTCTGGGTTAGGGCAGTACGTAGGTATTACTTCTCATTCAGCCTGAAAAGATTCCAGGAGGAAAGCACCTGCCTATGTGTATCTGGCTCAGGAAATTTACATAATGAGCAGTTTCATTAGCAATGTGTTTGCGTTACATCTAGTTGTAGCACGTTTCATTTTAAACATTTTAAATTTGTTATATGAAGACCCTTTGCGTAGCAGCTATACCGCATCATGCCATGATATGCAGCAGGAAATTATATTCGAGGGTGAGAGAAGTATCTTTTTGTTGTGCCAATTAATACAATATAATTAAGGCTCCGATGAAACAGCTACGTCGGGCAGCTACGTATAGGAAGCAGCTATGTTGTAGAGCTACCCTGAACTGACTCTGAATTTATTTCATATAACAATAGATGTTTATGCGACTGTTCTCTTTTTCCGCAACACTGATGTATTATTTCGAGATATCTTATTTTCGAAGCACGACTTCCGCGTCATCCACGCGCCGCCCAAACGAGATTTGAAGGTAATCAATTTTTGTACTTTGCCAATTACCGAACGGAAGATTTCTCTTGAATTTCCTACAAGGCCACAGTCCTGGTCTGTGATTTTGTCTACATGACTACAATAGCCTTGTTTTTCTTTTCTTTTTTGTAAACGCACAAAAGACCACAACCGGATACCAAAAATGCAGGCATGGCTTGTAGGTTGGGCACATGAAACTCGCTCGGGATCGAATGGAGCGACGCTTGTTTTATCCGAAGAAAAGGAAGTGGTGATGCCAATTATTCTGATCCAGGCCACTCAAGAAGCTATGCACAGAATCGAAGACACCTTGCGACAAAATTGCACCCAATCATATTTATCATATAGCACACAACCGGTCCTGTCCCCCACATTGTGAACAAGGAACCTGCAAAATGTTAAAAACGACTCTCTCTCTTTTCGGATAAGGGCAGTCACTGCTTTTTCGTTACACTGCAACTTTCCTTAGAAGTATACAATTTCGTTGGAACGACTAATTCCTCGCGCAATTCGAATCATGCGTACCTTAGTGATTTTCTCGAAATACAATAATGCACGAGCACTAGTGAAGACTATGCATATGAGTGTATTTCTGTGTGATAATTTAGCAAATCACAATAATCCCCCCAAAGCGACATATCCCTCTCCTCTTTGGCGATGCTAATAGGCTGACGATGTCTGTAGCACCAGACAGGAAGCAATCCCTCAAAACAATTTCTAAAACGCAGCACCTCGTTTACAGCGCGAGGCATTAGAACAGAAAAAGGTGCATTAACCCGTGCAACAACAACAAAAAAGTTAAATGAACTTTCCCAACTAGAGCTCTTCCTTTCTAAGCACCGATGCGACGCAACACGCAAAGACGAAGATTCACACGGGCGACACGCCTGTCAAAAGTCGCCGCGCATAGAAGTAGGCGCACGCGTAATCGGCCTGCGTACTCGTCGTCGCCCCTCGCGGCAAGAGGGGCCTACCTACTACCCTCTACGCACCGTGACCTCTTAGCTTCGTGGCCCTCACAGCCGATCCGCCCCTTTGCTACGCGCTATACGCGGCAGTCACGTTCCGTAGTAGAAACACGGGAGACGAGCAAAGGCAGTCAAGGGACGAGGCCAGAGGGGATGGGGGCGAAGGGGAGGGCACTTCCATTCATTGTTCTTACGCGCATATCGGGGCGGCGGCCGCTGCAGTTACGCGCGTTCATTCACGTAAAACCGTGGGACAGTTCGCCGTAAGAATGCGCCAGAGTCACTGCGGACAGGAGCGGGCGGGGAGGGGAGCGGAGCTTCTCGTGTGTGGAGGGGCCATCAGCCCAGGCATTTCCGTTTGCCCGCCGCAACTGCTTACAAAGAAAACCCGCAGACAGAACGCAAGGGAGCCGGGCGGGGAAGAGCGCACGAACAGGTCAAGAGTGGCATACGAAGGACGGGGCAAAAAAGAAGCGCCGAGGGGGCACACAGCTGAGAACGAGGGGGCTGAGAACGAGGGGGGGGGGGGGGGAGGGGGGGTCGCTCCTTTGCTTGTGCACCTTGCATACGCTGCCCTGGCTCGTCCGCTTTCGATTTCGTGAGCCACCTTCATGAAGTAGAGAAGAGACAAGCTATGGCGATCTTGTCTCACGTCATCCCCCACACAATCCTCCTTAGGGCTTACCCGGGGTCGGCAGTGTTCCCTGGCTCACGTCCGCCATGAATGCTTTGTTTAGACGCTGAGTGAAGATTACGCACTCGTAAAGTGTTGTTGGGTTTCTGTGCGTCCTTTCAGTTTATTTATTCTCATTGTTCTGCCTTCGCTCTTAGTGTCTTCGCCTTGCTCCGGCTCTCTGCTTATGCGGGTAAAGGCACGGGGAGCGAACCGTATGCTTGGTTTTTGATGACGCCGCTTATGAATGAACTTCGTCGGAACGTACGTCGTGGGAGCCGTCGCTCCCGCTCTACGCACGCCGACGTAGTTTTGCACGACAATGAGTGTGGCGTCACGATCATTGTCTTGGAGAGACGCCGGAAGCACTGCTTTCTCAAGTGCGGTAGCTCTCTCACGTCGCTGAAGGTCACGGGCACTGGTGTGAATGAGTGGCCGTCGGAGTAGTGAAGCGTGTCGGAGCTCTAAACACTCCTTGGCGTTCCAGAAGATGCTGGTAAATTGAAGTATTCGGAGCAAAAGTCTGCTAAATAGTACCTCCTCGCAAAGACGTGCCGAAGTAGGTTTCACTGCTTCAGCTAAGAAAAGAAAAATATCATTCTATGAAAAGGCTTGCGGAAAGTTTCAGTCTTGAAGAATAGTTGTAAATAAGTCGTCTCCGCGAAGGTTCATTAAATGTAGCGCCCTTTTAAAGAATGTAGGGGTATTTGACTGCTCCACTTATAGATAAAGAAGAAAGTTGAGTTCGTTGCCTCTAGATGTCGCAGCATCCATTACGTTTTCGCCTTCATATCAATACCCCTTCTCACGCTTAAGTTTGCGTGCTAGGTCTACTGAAATGTGCGTCTACTTCGATAGTGTATGAATAGTTACAGTTCGCAAACTCCGAAGATTCGCTCTACTTGTAATAGTTTCTCAAAAAAAAAATATTAACCAATTGCTTTTCTCCAGTGAAAGATACCGCCCTAACAACCTACTTTAAGAACTTCCTTCAGAGAACATAGGGTTGTTCAAGTGGTAAAAAATGTCCCCACCCCGTTTCAGGCGTGCAAATTCTGCACGCGGCATAGTGCGCGTTCGAAAGAATCCTAATGACTTTTTTCCGTGTGTCATTTTCTCCCGTAAATCATCTGGCAATAAACAGCGGTGACTGCTCCGCACGACACCTAGCGCCTCCTCGCGGCGCATTATCGACAGAAGAACTGGAGAGAAAAATTATGCAGTAATGCTGATGTGCTGCATTCTAAGCCAATGTTGTTTTAAATGAAAGAAACAACGCCACAAAGACCTCGCGTTGGAGGCTTTTTGCATGCGAGGATAAGGGTTCAGGTGATGTCACGCGGTAAGCCTGGCAGGAAAGTCTTCAGAGGGAGTAATTTCCTCCGAAACTAATTAAGCACTTTTTGTCCTTCCAAGCTTACAACGCACGAGCGTCTATCATATTTATTTCCTCAAAACCTCTCTCATCTTTTTCTCGTTTTTGGTGCACATTTTTTCTCGTACAGTTTGTCCAAGACAGCGCCAGTTGCGAAAACAAAGGAACTTCACGGTCACGGTTTTGCCTGGTACTGGTCGTTTCTCGATGCCATCAAACACTTTCCGGATGCGCAGCACGGGTAACATTCACATCGCGTGATATAGGGACATGACATCGCCTTGCCCGTCCCTCGCAGTTTTCGCGGTAAGGGACGCGTGTAGGTCGCGTAGGAGGACTCGGCAGCCTCATCTCACTTTCCTTTGTCTTCCCGTGTGCGTCGCCAATGTGGGCCACGACGGGTCGCTGCCGTCTCGGAATGCGTTTCCTGCCCGGCGAGTCTGTCACGCACCGAAACGGCCTTTCTTCTTGTCCCAAGGTCTAGGACGCGCCCTTCGTCTACTGGTGGTGGCTCAGAGAAGTTGAGGAAAGCTCCTAAAGAGCTGTGTCGGAAAGCCGAATGTCTCCATGAGCTCCGGTCTAGAGGGAAACATGCTACACTGGAGGGGCAGTATACGTTCAATTCACATTTATTATAGGTACACTTATATTAAGTAGCAGCATAGGGTCTGTCTTTGCGCTAAACGGTGTATGTTTCATTGTTATTTTTGTCCTGCATCGTAGCAGGCAGCATTTTGTAGATAGCGCGAAAAACGAGGACCAAGAGTAGAAGGACACAACACGAGCGCTTTACGAGTAGCAGGGAGGTCTTCCACGGAAATGCTTATAAAAAAACAGCGTTTCAGATGTGTACCTCATTTAAAAGAACGTATGGGCTAGAATTAGCCGCTCTTGAGACTATGCCGGAACACATGCACTCGTGGGTGTCGGCGGAGGTTTCGGCGCTCTATCTCTACCACTTCTGCATTTAGGGGAAAGCCAAACTTCTGAAGCACCAGTTTCTCTGCACTTGGGTGCGTGATCAAAACTTCAAACTCTTCGAAATTTGCGAGAAATAGGAGTCGACACCGGCGAAGAAGCTGAAAAATGTTCGGAAGTTCTCAGCTCACGTGAATTGTGGACGAAATTCGATTTAATAATATTTCCACAAATGAATTTAAATCCTCCTCGCCCTTTCCGAAACGACAAGCTACCGAAGTCGTATTTAACAATCCTTTCTCAAGTAGATTCAAATTCGTCTCACCCTTTCGAAAATGACGCGTAACCAAACTTAAATTTAACAATCTTTCCTCAAGTGGATTCAAATCCGTCTCGTTCTTTCCGAAAAGGCGGGTTACCGGAGTCGGATTTCAAAATCTTTCCACGAGTGTATTCAAATCCGTCTCGTCTTTTCCGAAAATGACAGGTTACCCCCGTTTTCGAATTATTCGCGATGCACTTTAACTTCTCAGATCCGCAGCCATAATTCTATGCAATTCAACGTGAACCCATTCCACTCTATCGCATATCTGATGACACGCATTAAGGGCAAAATGTGTGGTATTGTCAGAGTTACTCCTGAAGAACACGATGTAGCGAATTGGCGTTTCTTTATACATTTTTAACTGTTCATACTAAAGTGCTCCTAGCACTTCATCTACGCAGCTTCGAAAGATCTTTCTCATGTGTTTTTTACTCATTGGCTTCGCCCAACTTCACCATCACTTGTTATCCGATGAAGAAAGTAGAACGTTGTTTCTGCGCACCTACAGCTGGACACACTTTCTCGGCGGCTCTGCTCCATGCTCACCTCCCTCCTCACTCAAAATGCCCTGCTTCTCCGCTTTGCCTGCAAATGTAATTCTTGGCAAATAATAGCAGGAAATGAACGCATTCCTGTCTGTTTCTACCCCCCCCCCCCCCCCCCCCGCCTCCCTCTATTCTGATCCAGTGTGCACGTATCGCGTGCGTAAAATGCGTTTCGCAGAAGAAATTCCAGCGACTCAGCCAACTGCGCGGCATCGTTAGGATTGTCAACCCGCCCCCTATTTTTCTTTTATCTTCTCTCGGTGAGCAGCTCAAGACATCGCTCTGTCGTGGCGTCCGTCACAAGGTCGTGTGAGGCCGCCTGCACTCATGCACGACCTTCTTCCCAAAATTATTCTTTTTGAGAGCGTTTGACGACGTACAACTCGTGCAGTTCCACCGTGGCTGTGGTGGGTGCTGTGTTCGAGAAAGGCTACACGCCGAAGAGGGACATGTACCTATCGCTCTGTCTCCGGCATTATTGCCCGCTCCTATATCCATCATACTCAGGGGAACGGGATGTCATTCTTAATTGTGTAGCCGGTCACGGAGCTGCATCTTGCAGCTCCAGTAACGAAGCAACTTTCTGTTAAGACGCTCGTCGTCCAATTTTCTGCCGTTGATTTTCTGAACGGTGAGGTACATTTCATTAGGCGAGTCACCATATGTTGTGGTGTGATGATCAGTATGTGAGGATGGTGTCGGATAAAATGTTCCTTCTCTTGCCCTTTCATCTTAATTTTCCTATCAAGGTATCGAAGTGCAATCGGTTACTCCCAAATGACACCTTTGATATTAAAAACACTTACCTTCACATATATACGATATGTTTTAAACTATTCAGTGCAAATGTTTCTTCCAACAACTACGGAAGATACGGCGTTGCGGTCTATACACATTGATTTTATGGCAAGGCGGCCATCACTTGAGCGGTTTAATGCATGCAGTAAAAAGGTGATTTGTTAACTAACCAACTTCATAAATATTCGTTTTAGGGCACAACATTATACAGCGAAATTGAAGGCTGTTGTACTCAAAATCGATCCATGTTTTACAAGGTCGTAGTCAACAATGTGGTAAGCGCTATAAAACATACAAAACCGTTCTTCAAGTTAGCTATTCCGTGGCACAGGCTGATAAAATGGTGTCGCCTGAATGAAATGCAAACGCAACGCGTGTCTACGTATTTTACAACTCCTAAGAGGTTTACTTGATTCACGAGAAGATGCCGCGCATAGGGATGCAAGTTTAAACATGTACATGACAGCAGAGCCAACGGGGCGTGCCATCAAAAGCATATTATTCACGCTCAATATTTAATAACACAGATTTGTTCACCTCAACGATTGAGAGGGCGGAGGAAGAAAGCCTGAGCTGCTTGACCAGCCCTCAGCCCCTACATGTATTAATTTTAATACATGATATACAGATATTAATCAACACTCAAAATAACAAAGATATTTCAAAGAAAATGTGATGCACTTATTATAATAAAAAAGAAAAGGAAGAATATACAACCAGGCTATTCTTTAAATCACAGAAAATGTTTACAAGATCACGGATCGGTGTTTTAAATATATATCATTTTTTTTTATGATGGTAACGAGTTTAGGCGTTCCGGTAGCTGGAAAGCCATCATTTGTGACAGGTAGTTTGTTCTTAGAGTTTTAATCTCCTATGGGGCTATTTTTTCTGCGTTACACAGAATAGTGACCTAGCACTCGGGGGCGGCAGGCAGCTCTGTTTTTGTCATCTTGCTTTAGGAAATCTTCTCGATTTTTGCAGGTTGGTGTACTTTTATTCTTAACTACCTTATATAAGGTCTGTTGCGGTATGCCGCGGCTGTAAAAAATGGCTGGGTCGAGCACTAGCTCTGAGACGACAGACGTTTCTCCTTCTTGTGGCAAACAATTCACTAATAACTGCAATTTTCTGCAATGCCGTGACTGCAGGTACACATACCATCTAGGAAAATGCGCTGATAATTCTGCAAAAGCATACAAGTCGATGAACAGTGATGTAAGGAATGAATGGAAATGCACTACATGTACGGCAGAGGTACTTAAAGGTGCTCAGAGCGAAGAGAGAGCAGAAAAAATGTCAGGCAATGCGGAGGAGCAACTGGAAAGTGTCAATAATAAGAGACTCGCCTTGTTGATTCCTCTGGCAGAAAAAATAGACGACCTTATGGGCATGAAGCAGACAGCAGATGGCATTGAAAAGTCTGTACAGTTACTATCAGACAAATATGATGAGTTCACAAGAAAACTGGACATACAGGAGAAAGCAATACCGAACCTTCATGCTAGAATTGAGGCCATAGAAGAAACAAACCCTGCAAAGGAAATCAAACGTTTGGACCAGGAGCTCAATGATCTTAACCAGTATGGAAGAAGGCTAAACTTGAAGGTGCGTGGAATAGCGGTAGAGGATAATGAAGATTTATTTTCTGCAGTGAATAACGTTGGCGTGACACTAGGATTAGAATAGTTGAACGTGAGTGATGTTGAAGCCATTCACAGGTTACCCGCTCGCAAGAACAAGATTCCTGCAATCCTCATTCGCTTCAAAAGTAAACGAACAAAAGATGATTGGAAACGCAAAGAAAAAAATTGGTAGATGATGCAAACTTTGAGAACTTCAGATTCTTTGAAAACCTGACACCATGCAATGAGAGGCTTCTCTGGCTGGCAAGCACTCGAGTTAAAGAAAGAAAATACTACTTTGTATGGGAAAGCAGTGGGAAAATTCTTGTGCGGAAGGAGCCCGGTGCAAATGCTATCAGGATAGGTACAGAGGATGATCTCAACAAGATAGCTTTGGTTTGGTTTTTGGGGTTTAACGTCCCAAAGCGATTCAGGCTATAAGAGACGCCGTAGTGGAGGACTCTGGAAATTTTGACCACCTGGAGTTCTTTAACGTGCGTAGGAGTTGTATTGAATGTATTATCACTAACAGGTACCTTCTGTGAAATGACCACCGTGAGTGGAAACACTTACTCGATTGGAAAATTTATTGAACTTATCCATAGCATTAAAAATAGCCCGTTGTCTGTTTTTCACATTAATGCGTGCAGTTTGCGCAATAAAGGCGAACAACTTGAATTGTATCTTGATTCATTGTTATTGAAATTTGATGTGCTGTGTTTCACAGAGACATGGTATTATGCACCGTCCGATGCCTACGATTTCTCAGGTTATCATCATTTCTGATTCTATAGGCAGAATGGACGAGGGGGTGGTGTGTCTGTTTATGCGAAGCATGGTTTACAATACAGCTTTTTACCTGAACACTCTGTGATTGATTACTTCTAACAGCGAAATGCTCACTGTCAGGTATAATGATGACATACCCGTGGAGCGAACGCAGACACCCCGACGCCTTTACAGCAATAAATTAGCTCGGACACAACAACATCTGGACAAACTATTTTTGCACACCTTATGTTCCTGTGAAAGATCTGCGAAGTCGCGATCGTTTTCTCGTGCCTATATAGAGTGCGTACACGCTATGGCGAGCGTCTTCGAAAATATGTTCCTTGTGTTCTCAACCGGTTATTCAAAGATATATTTTCTGCTAACCCCAAAAAGATAGTGAAAGCTTGTCTTGTGAAATTGCATTGTTAGTTCCAGTATTCTGTTTTGATGCCATGTTTTTATATGTTTTTGTTTTCCTATCCTTTTTTTTTGTGTATTTTAGCGTTCCCTCTTTTCTAACCCATTTTTATTATCCCATCCTTATTTTTATTTTTTTTCGCTCCCTTCTTCTTTTTTTTTTCTTTTTTTTTTTTTTTTGCAGCTTGTCGGCTCTGTGCATTACTTATATGCTGTCTACTGCCGGACACTGCCACTCAGGACTTCTGAGGCTTTTACATGCCCGCGTTTATACTAGAAAAAGGAAACAATTATTATTATTACTATTATTATTATTATTATTATTATTATTATTATTATTATTATTATTATTATTATTATTATTATTATTATTATTATTATTATTATTATTATTATTATTATTATTATTATTATTAGCTCTCATTCGAGTTACTTGTGACTCCGATATCGATAAGATAAAATGAATCACGGATCCTTCACAAATCCACTAGAGTTTACAGACTTTGCTGCTTTTAGGGCAAACCTTGGCAAAAATACAGGTCAGGAATTCACGTTGGTTAACTTCAATATTCGTAGTCTTCGCAAGTATTGGGAACAATTCAAGATGTTGGCAGAGGAATTGATAGGTTTTGTGGACATATTTGTTGTCACCGAGATTAATTCACCGGAATCCTGTTTACATTTGTTCACCGTGAATGGTTATCGTGCTAGGTTTGCCACACGCGCAGTGCGCCGTGGTGGAGGCATTGCTGTCTTTGTGAACCAAAAGTACGATGTTTCTGTTGTCGACATCTCGTTTGCACATGCGGAATGTTTAGCCTTAAAGATAGATCTATTGCATGCGTCCCTTACATTATTGGCTGTGTATAAACCACCATGTGCTAGCATAACACGATTTGTCATTGAACTCGAAGAGACACTTCTGAAACACAAAGCAGATGACTTGTTCTGCGTGGCAGGGGACCTGAACATTGACATTTTATGCCCAACTAAGATTCCTGTTTCTGATTACCTGTCGTCTCTTTCGGCATTTGGAATAGAAAACATGATCAATGCCCCTACGCGTGAAGATCTCATGAACGGTCGACTGGTGAGGTCTTGCCTTGATCACATCGCTGTTCGTGCACTGCATCACACCTTGTCCGCATGTCTTATTTCACAGCGCTTAGCAGATCATTATTTCACTGCCTGTCGTTTTTCGCCGAAATATAAGCTGCCTGGAACCACTGCATCAAGTAGCAGGGATGCTAATATGCTTACTGTCACAATTACAGATGAAAGAAGATTGAATAAGCTGATAGGGTCCTTTAGCTGGGCACTCTTAATTGAAGGCGAACCGGTGGAGTTAGTTTACACTAAGTTCTGTAATAAACTTGACCAGCTGAAAGAAACGTGTACTCGGAAATTAGTGCGTAAGAAAAGGCGGAATCACAACTGGTTAAACTCTGAAATCATACGGGCAATCGCAAATCGCGATTGGCTTTGGAAACGCTCTAAACGTGCTCCTAATAACAATGACCTTCGTTCTGAATACAGAACCGCCAGAAACAGGGTTGTAGCACTTATTCGATCCGCACGACGGCAGTACTTTCAGCAGCAGTTCCAACGATCTTATAAAAATCCTGCAAAAATGTGGTCTCTGATTAAACACCTTCGGGGAAACGATGGGAACCTGTCTTGTTCGGACGTTTTGGTAGACGAACTTCCTGTTTACATTTGTTCACCGTGAATGGTTATCGTGCTAGGTTTGCCACACGCGCAGTGCGCCGTGGTGGAGGCATTGCTGTCTTTGTGAACCAAAAGTACGATGTTTCTGTTGTCGACATCTCGTTTGCACATGCGGAATGTTTAGCCTTAAAGATAGATCTATTGCATGCGTCCCTTACATTATTGGCTGTGTATAAACCACCATGTGCTAGCATAACACGATTTGTCATTGAACTCGAAGAGACACTTCTGAAACACAAAGCAGATGACTTGTTCTGCGTGGCAGGGGACCTGAACATTGACATTTTATGCCCAACTAAGATTCCTGTTTCTGATTACCTGTCGTCTCTTTCGGCATTTGGAATAGAAAACATGATCAATGCCCCTACGCGTGAAGATCTCATGAACGGTCGACTGGTGAGGTCTTGCCTTGATCACATCGCTGTTCGTGCACTGCATCACACCTTGTCCGCATGTCTTATTTCACAGCGCTTAGCAGATCATTATTTCACTGCCTGTCGTTTTTCGCCGAAATATAAGCTGCCTGGAACCACTGCATCAAGTAGCAGGGATGCTAATATGCTTACTGTCACAATTACAGATGAAAGAAGATTGAATAAGCTGATAGGGTCCTTTAGCTGGGCACTCTTAATTGAAGGCGAACCGGTGGAGTTAGTTTACACTAAGTTCTGTAATAAACTTGACCAGCTGAAAGAAACGTGTACTCGGAAATTAGTGCGTAAGAAAAGGCGGAATCACAACTGGTTAAACTCTGAAATCATACGGGCAATCGCAAATCGCGATTGGCTTTGGAAACGCTCTAAACGTGCTCCTAATAACAATGACCTTCGTTCTGAATACAGAACCGCCAGAAACAGGGTTGTAGCACTTATTCGATCCGCACGACGGCAGTACTTTCAGCAGCAGTTCCAACGATCTTATAAAAATCCTGCAAAAATGTGGTCTCTGATTAAACACCTTCGGGGAAACGATGGGAACCTGTCTTGTTCGGACGTTTTGGTAGACGAACTTCCTGTTTACATTTGTTCACCGTGAATGGTTATCGTGCTAGGTTTGCCACACGCGCAGTGCGCCGTGGTGGAGGCATTGCTGTCTTTGTGAACCAAAAGTACGATGTTTCTGTTGTCGACATCTCGTTTGCACATGCGGAATGTTTAGCCTTAAAGATAGATCTATTGCATGCGTCCCTTACATTATTGGCTGTGTATAAACCACCATGTGCTAGCATAACACGATTTGTCATTGAACTCGAAGAGACACTTCTGAAACACAAAGCAGATGACTTGTTCTGCGTGGCAGGGGACCTGAACATTGACATTTTATGCCCAACTAAGATTCCTGTTTCTGATTACCTGTCGTCTCTTTCGGCATTTGGAATAGAAAACATGATCAATGCCCCTACGCGTGAAGATCTCATGAACGGTCGACTGGTGAGGTCTTGCCTTGATCACATCGCTGTTCGTGCACTGCATCACACCTTGTCCGCATGTCTTATTTCACAGCGCTTAGCAGATCATTATTTCACTGCCTGTCGTTTTTCGCCGAAATATAAGCTGCCTGGAACCACTGCATCAAGTAGCAGGGATGCTAATATGCTTACTGTCACAATTACAGATGAAAGAAGATTGAATAAGCTGATAGGGTCCTTTAGCTGGGCACTCTTAATTGAAGGCGAACCGGTGGAGTTAGTTTACACTAAGTTCTGTAATAAACTTGACCAGCTGAAAGAAACGTGTACTCGGAAATTAGTGCGTAAGAAAAGGCGGAATCACAACTGGTTAAACTCTGAAATCATACGGGCAATCGCAAATCGCGATTGGCTTTGGAAACGCTCTAAACGTGCTCCTAATAACAATGACCTTCGTTCTGAATACAGAACCGCCAGAAACAGGGTTGTAGCACTTATTCGATCCGCACGACGGCAGTACTTTCAGCAGCAGTTCCAACGATCTTATAAAAATCCTGCAAAAATGTGGTCTCTGATTAAACACCTTCGGGGAAACGATGGGAACCTGTCTTGTTCGGACGTTTTGGTAGACGAACTTGTGTCGAAAGGTGACGATTTCAATAAGTATTTTACGCTAGCGGCCGAAATGGCAGCAACACGGCAAAGCTTTAAATGTACTCTAAAACATTCTTCATCAGCTTCCGCGTATCTTCCAAGGCTATCAAAGGAGGATCTTGCCAGGCTAGTGTTTAGCTTCCGACAAAACAAGCCCGCCGGAATAGATGGTATATCGGCTGCACTGATACAGCGGAATTTTCCCGCTCTCTCGGACATACTGCTTTTCTTAATTAATGGGTTTTTGGAAAACGCTGTAATACCTGAAGATTTGAAAACTGCTATCGTAAAACCGCTGTTCAAGGGAGGACAAAAGAATGCTATCGACAACTACAGACCGATTTCTATCCTGCCGATTTTATCACAGATACTAGAGAAATTCCTATTTGAATGTATGACTTCCTTCTTAGACAAATTCGGTGCCATTTCAACCCGTCAATATGGGTTCATTAAGGGAAGAGGTACTACATTATTGCTTGAGGAATTTGCTGATGAGTTGTACGCTGCTTTCGATGAAAATACGTTTAGCTGTGCTCTTTTCCTAGACGTTAAGAAAGCCTTTTATACGGTTAATCATACTATTTTATTAGAAAAACTGTACCTTCTGGGCTTTCGAGGTCCTTTTTTTGCTGTTTTAAAGAATTTCTTATGCGGACGTTCACAAGTAGTCAGAATTAACAGCCAAATGGAACACAGTGGAAAGCTCCCTGTAAAAGCGGGTGTACCACAGGGATCCATTCTATCTCCATTGCTCTTTAATATATTTATAAATGATCTGAGCTCAGTAACATCCAAGAGCTTGATTTTTCAGTACGCTGACGACACAGTTCTGCTCACGAAGCATGTAAACTACGAGACGGCAGTGAATGTGTTGCAGGAAAACATTAATTATGTCATGAAATGGTTTTTCGATAATGGAATCTCGGTGAACATAAACAAAACGAAAATGATATGTTTCAGAAATCCTTTAAAGACACTACTTATAGATAGACAAGTATTCTTGAATGATCATGATTCCCTCCCCTGTTGTTGCAAGCCAATAGAATATGTTAACTCGATCAAATATCTCGGTGTTGTTTTTGACAGCAGCTTATCTTGGCATGACCACTTGGCATATCTGTGTGCTAAGCTGCGGAAAGTTACGTGGTTACTCTTCAATATGAAGTCTTTGGCGCCGATGTCAGTAAAAAAAAACTATAATTCATGCACTCGCGTACAGTGTTCTCAGATACGGCATAACTACATTTGGGCCATGTCCTTCACGCTGGCATTGCCGTATTGACGGTATATTAAAAAACATGTTGAAGAGCATTGCATACAATTGTCACATACCATCCGGCACGGACGTCTTTCAGTTCCTAGGCCTTCCGTCATTTCATTCTCTTTTTGTGCAGACCGTTGTTCACCGGCATTTTTGGAATTCCGACTTTTTAATTATTAATACTCCTGAACGGAAGTTAAGGAAAACATTACGTTATTATATACCACGGAGTGTAACTAGATACGGGAAAGCAAGGCGCTGTGCTTATGTACCTGAAATCTTTAATGAGTTACCGGATGAAATTTTTGCGGTAACTTCTATGCGTAGCCTAAAGATGCATCTGAAAGCCCTTTGTTGATATTTGTATTCTTTTGTCAGAGTGAAGTTATGCTTACAAATATATTGGTTAATTCATTTATATTTATATTGACGTCTACTCTGGGTTTAGAGTTGAATTTCTCAATACTCATGCTGTTAACCTGTTTTTTCCACCTTTTTTTTTTTTTTTTTTTGCTCTCGCTTGGGTGTAGCGAGAAGCGTTGCTATATCTACTGCCTTTTTTGTAGTCTTGGCCGTAACTGCCGGGCCCAGTCCCTCAAGCCTCTTGTTGGCTTATGACGGGCCTGAACCATATTGTATCATCTACATAGTGGCAATAAACATTATTATTATTATTATTATTATTATTATTATTATTATTATTATTATTATTATTATTATTATTATTATTATTATTATTATTATTATTATTATTATTATTATTATTATTATTATTATTATTATTATTATTATTATTATTATCATCATCGTTGGAGAACTAGCAAGGTCGATTCACGTTGTGTGCTGCTGTCGCTGCGCAGTTCTCTTGGGAGTGCCTTGGCAAAACGGAAGCTCGGCGGCACTGGTCCTTACCTTTTTGTACGTAGACGAGATGCAAAAGGTAGACGACAGCATTGCACTGAGGTGGTGCTTTCAGTGCGCCAAAGAAATTACAGGGTCCCTTAAGATATCTCTTAAGAGATGCACACCCAAACCCTAATAATAGTAGTGGTATAATAGTAGCACTCATTAGCAGTCATTTTAGTCATCACTACTCATTACTAAGCATTCTAGTCATTTCTAATCAATAGTCGTTACAAGTCGTCGTTACACATATTCGTCATTACAAGCCATTAGTGGGTCATTTTAGTCATCACTACTCATTACTAAGTATTCTTAGTCATTTTAATCAACTGCAGTCTTTACAAGTCGTCGTTAGACATACGGGTCATTACAAGTGATTATCAGTTATTATAACCTCTACCAATCTCAATTATAACATATATTAATCACTATCAATCATTTTTTCTTCTTTAATCTCTCTTCGTATGGCGGATATTTCCTGATGAAGCGTCCAGCGGTCATGACAGGCGGTCAGGTTAGGCGGTCACTTTCTGCGGACGTAGCATGCGCCTAGAAATGCTTTCGCCTTAAAGTAGTATATGTAGCTTTAGGTGTATAAAGTACAGATTGCCAAATGTCTGTTACCTATTAAATTGCGGGCATTTTATGTTTCTCTCTACTAACTATACTTTCGCACCTGTGCTTGTTGACTCTAAGCCTTCACAATTCACGGTGTTCAAAATTAAACGTCGATCTCAACATCTCAGCAGCCCTAGAGGTGCGCATTTGAAGAAGACGGAGCCAGCGACCTATAGAAACGCACTAAAGCGGCAGGGCAGGTCCAGTAAACCCGCCTTTCGAGGTTAATTTTGCACATTTGCACACTAGACAACATGAATAAATTTCTCTTCTCCCGTTTCACGACCAGAAATTGTATTAGAGAAAAGTGAAAGCCGAAAGAGAAGCCTGCGTCTACCATACTCTCGCTGTCGCTCCTCACGTCGTAGCGTGCATGGATACGCGAGGAAGCTTGTTTCGAAGCGCTCGAGCATTCCTCTGCATAGCAAACGAAGGGAAATTTGGCCCCCGTGGGCTTGGTTTTGCGGTCTGTGCTAATGCCGAAGCGATGCTGCTCAATAATAAAAGTAAAGAAGGAGCAAATTGCCCAAAACGCAGCAGTTGCGTCCTATAGGATTTGTTCCACGCAACATCATTATTCCAGCGTTCTAGCAAGTCCGCTCGCAAATGCACTACATATTGTCCCGACTCAAGCCCCAGGGAGCCGTGAACGGACACGTAGGCGAGAACCCGAGAATAAGGTAGGCTCCTAGCTCCGATCACAGAGTCCAGAACCACGCGCCTCTTTAACCAACGACCGCTTCGCCATTATCGTCCGCGCGGCGCTGGGCACGTGGCAATATATACACGGACGTTGTTTTCTTGGCTGAAGTAATCATCATCATCAGCCGGATTATACTCACTGCAAGGCGAAGAGATCTCCCATATTTCTCCAATTAACCCGGTCCTGTGCTAACTGCATCCACTTGGCACCTGCGGTCTTCTTAACCTCATCCGCCCACCTAACTTTCTGCCGCCCCCTGCTACGCTTTCCTTCCCTTGGAATCCAGTTTGTTACCCGAAGCGACCATCGGTTATCCTCTCTTCTCACTACATGTCCTGCCCATGCCCCTTTCTTCTCGTTGATTTTCACTAGAAAGTCATTAACACCAGTTATTCCTCTGACCCACTATGCATGTTTCCTCTCTTAATGTTACCCCTACCATTTTTCGGCCCGTAGCCTTTGCGTTGTCCTCAACTTGAGCTAGCCTCCAAGTGTCAGCCCCATAGTTGAGTAATGGCCACACGCAAATGGCGCTGGGATCCGGCTTGTCATTTGAAATCAAAACAGGCTACGGCCATGAGTTAAACAATTGCGAGCCATTTGAGCTTTCAGCGTCATGCAGTGATTTCCAAAGTCTCGTTTACATGTAACCATGCAGCATCCAACACGAGACGTGTTCACGTTTTCCGGCTTTCCCGACGTGCAAGGACACTCCGCTCTAGTGATTCTGATCGCTACCAGGAGGCGGGCGAAATTCGTGTGCCGTCTGCCTCGCACGACTGACGTTTCGATTATCCCTAGTTTATCATAAGATGTTTGTTTTACATCGGCTATGACAAAGCGTTTAGCTAAAACTTCGAGGTCATCTTTAATGATGTAGCACAATTCAACCGTGCACTCAAAAACCTTTATTTTGTGTGGCCAGGCTGATCACAGGGGCATATCTGGGGAAAAAACAGCGCACATTTAAGACAGGGCTGAAGAAAGATAGGACGGCACAGCGCTGAGTTCAAATGGTCGTTTATTGCAGAGCAACACTATGTGTATAGGTAATGTGCGCTGTTTTTCCCAGATATGGATCCCCAACTAGCGCGTTCTACTGCTCTTGCACAAGTTCATGTTCTCATCACGTACGCCATCTTGGCTATCGTGGCGCGACAGCAGCGCCGCCAATAGTTTTGGAAATTTGCTACAGGGATCACTATAGCTGGTCGATATTGTTACTGTTCCCTCCAGTTGTAGTAACCACCAGTATAGCCCTGGCATGTGAAAGGCCATTAAACTGCTGAACCGCACGAAGGCATTTGGAAGTATCTTATTTTACTGAGACCGGGCGGTTACGACTGGTACAAGGCAAGGTTAATAGTAGTGCTTAAAGTCTGGCTCCATCGGAGGGGTGTCTGTAGTGATTCGAGCACTGGTATAAGGAAAATAAAGAGGGAAAGAGAGAAAGTGGAGCTGGTTGCCTGTTTAGTAAATTGTTTTATGCAAACGGGAGAAATCATTATTTTTCTCCAGCTCTGGTTTTTGAAAACGTGTTACTGGTTCTTATTAATACTCACTGCGAAACTTGAAAAGATAGAGAAGAAATTTTTCGACTAGAAGAAAAAATGGTTACCTACTTTGTATTCTTACCGTCCTTATACTTTCAAGCTCGGGGGGTCTCGGACCCCTCTTAAATATTATTAAGTAGGAGGGGGGGGGGGTCTCAAACACCCCGAGACCCCCTGACTTTAAGCCCTGGGTAATAGGAGATCAATTAGCAGCGGTCACAACTTGACTGATGGGGAGGAGTGGGGACAGGGGGTGGCAATGGTCCCATGTGGTTATGACAGAGGCGCTGAAGGCGTTTTCGTAGAGCAACTGTTTGTGCAAGGAAAAAAGATAAGAAAAAACGAAGTACCTCCCCCCCCCCTCTCTTCCCCCAAACGGCTTATCTTTCTGTAGGCATTATCAGAGGACAAGAGGACTCTCTGGCTTCATCGAGCTCAATATATTTCTGCCTCAGCCAGACGATACTTCCTGCCGCGCTCCGAACACTTGTAACGAAGTGCGCCTCTTCTGTTTTGCGTGCAGAGCAGTGATAACGATTTCCCCAAAACAAACGCAACGGCTGTTATTATCATAGTTGCTGTGCCCGCCGTAAACGATCAGTCCAAGCTGCGAAATGCACTTGTGCACCCATTAAGTCCATGTGGCAGGCAGAGAAAAAAGACTGGCACCATAAAATCTTCGTAACCACAAATAACGAGCGTTTATTACTTGTACCTACACCATCAAATAACAATTTCGTTTAGGCCCCGTATATAACTATACAGTTCTGCGCGCAGCTTTATGCTCCGACGACTGCGCAGAAACGTAAGAATAACAAACAGCAACACAGCGCGAAAGCACTCGTGTACAGCCCACTTGTGCTCAAGCGTGCGTGGCCTAACAATCGCAAGAGCTTTTCCGTGCTTCTCGCCACCGATATGTGCATGCACTCTCAGCCGCTAATTGCATGCAACAACAGCAATGTGGTACTTTCGGCGAGTTCTCGTTACGAGGAGACCATTCTGTCTGCACGCTGAAGAAGTGGTCAACAAAGTTGAAGAAGTCCGTATCAGTCACGCATACTGGTGGGTGTACACTCCAACTCCTCAGTGGTACGGGTAGGAACAAACTTTGTGATCCTACAATGAGCAACATGTTTATTTATTTCCTATCTCGTCCCATTCTCTTGTCTAGGCTTCATGCCGTTGAGCTGCACCACTTGAAGAGGTCAGACCAACTAGCCATCCAGTTCATGTTGTATTTATTTTAGCCTCTAAGCCGGAACAATTCAAGAGCCTGGTTACTATGTCAACAGCAGCAAAAGCGAAATCGAGCTACAGGAAAGTTCAATCTCAATGTATGCGATACCGCTAACGCAGTTGGGAATTGATGAATGCCTTCTATGGCAGTGCTCCTGGGTACGGAATGCGCCGCCAGTCCATGTATACTGGTAAGCATAAGGTACATGTATGCTTTCATCTGCGCTTCTTACCCGACTTGAAGCATTCGGTTTACTCCTTGGGGTAATGAAAAGAGCATTGACAAAGACGAAGAAAAGCGTACTGTGCAACTTATTTTTCCTTTCTTCTATTATGCTCGAAAGAGTTGCCACACGTCTTACAAACTATGAGTCACTTACAGCCCTCCCGCTGCGCTCCATAGCCTGGCAGCTTTTCGACGACTAAGCACGTAAGAAGTTTATGTTGCTGTTGAGAGGATTAACCAGCATCTCACCGGGCATTCCTTTCTTCCTCCTTTTCTTCTCCCAGAGGGGAGCAAATAGCTAAAAATGGTATGTAGCTCTTAGGCTAGGATTTAGGAAGAATAGGACGTACCTGCTATGAAAAGATCGAGATTACTAAGAACTTGTTACAGCCTGCTTTCTTTCCCTCCGGGAGCCCATGCTGCGGAACCAAATCGAACCCCTTATGCACACATAAATGTTCCCGCGCTCGTCATGCTTTCTATTACGCTGCATGGAACTAGAGAGATTGTGCGCTGAGGCTTCCCGCTCGAGTTAAGCCTAACGACGGACGACGGTGTGAGTGCCGACCCGAAGCGACCACTGGCGGATGCGTTTACGGCCACTTTAACAAGTCCGCAGTGACGAGGTTGCCACGTTCGCGGTATCATCGGCGTGAAGCGCGGCGTGAAGAATGTTGCGTGGAGATCGAATGGCATCCCTGCAGCCGCCATCTATGCTGCTGCGTCTGTTCGTGGTTGAGTTAATCTCAACCCTGTAATATGGCTACGAAGAGAAGCGTGTATATATATATATATATATATATATATATATATATATATATATATATATATATATATATATATATATATATATACCTTGTCCTTTGTTCGTGTGTTGCTTCGAGGGCTGATGATCATCATGATGATAATGATGATAGGGGCTGAGAGATAAGTTATGGCTGTTAACTTTCACACACCCAAATTCTGAATAAAAAATAGGAGAAATCACTGGCTCCACTTTCTGGTGGCTTTTATTTAAAAGTATTCAGAAGCCAATATCAAAAGTTTGTCAGTGGCGCTAAAATGCGAGCAGTGGATAAAGTCTCCTATAAGTAAAGAGCAGTGTTTGGTCTATCTTATGAAGCTAAAATAAATTGCATGAAAATCCAAACAAATTACTCCAAAGCAGCACGAAGGCTCAAGAGCAGTGATCATTCTCTTATCCAGCAAATGTCTGCCTGTTTTCCTCCTCAGTATCTGCTAGATAATTGCAGATGTAGAATAGTTAGACGCCAGCACGCAGTCGTCACATATGCGTCCTCTTGGCTGGCTCATAGTGACTCCAAGCACTTTGGCCAGAAATAGCAGACACAATGACATCACTCCGTTTATACAAGCGCCTGTAGTAAAGCAAAACAAAAAAAAAAACGCCTTTCAGAGGTGCACGGCGTTATGAATAATTTTTAGGACAACAAAACGCCTTCAATGCAACAAGAAGTCTAGCGTTAAGAATTAAGCAAATTTATATTTTGTTTACCCCTTTAACACGAAGGCCTATACTGTGTACTCTTAGGGGGGCATTGTACAATGATTAACACTGACGATGTCATCTTCGCTAAAACATGTGTTATTTAGTCTGAACTGAATGATATGGAAGCGGCAGCACTGTTCTTCAGAAGCAGCTCTTCCTTGCACACAATAATTTATCTCACATCGAATTTCTTTCAGAGAGAGAATGTGAAGTTATATGTTGAATCCTAAACGAATTGCATGCCAGAGTGTGCTCGTTCACCGTGAAACCTTGTTTTCGCTAGTAGGATAAAGACGTTTACACAAAGGCACTTACATAGCTCAATCGGCTGTGCTTGTAGCACAAGGAAAAGGTAACGATCGCCCGTCTTAACACACTAGTCAAACCAGTTTCTCCAGGGTCGTGAAAAAGCTGATACTTTGTTACGATACCGTTGATCAAATAAACACCTATATACAGCGCATTATAAACCCAGTTTCTTATCACTGTTGCACTTATTGAAAGAACCTTATCTGCATACAACTTTCTTCTTTAAAATGTTTGCTATGATAGTGATCCGTAACCACCCAAGTAATACATTTTCAGCGCCATAAGAGCATCACGAGGAAAAATGTGCGCATATAAAGAAACGTGAAAGATTTTTCAGTTTGATTTCAAAATACCTTCGGTAGCTAAGAAGGTAATCATGGTGAAGCTAGGATTGTTGACTGGTGAGCCAGGACGGACATGAATGGGTTGGCTTTGGATAAGAATATGTTAGGGGTCGTTTGAGGGTGCGGGCGGCATCACTATTCTTGACTGCTATTACGGTACCTATCATTGTACCTGCAGTGGTGCTGACCGACGTGGACCTGTATATAATAGATGACACCTTTTCTTAGAAAACACCCAAATATGCAATAAACTCTGCACCGTTTCAGACTTCAGCATAATAAAACATCAGCAAAACGATGTCTGATGTAGAGGGGTACGGTGGTATTAGGCCCTTGGTAACCGAGGACTCGACGTTTGGCAACTTCTGTTTATTAGAGCACTAACCAGGCGGTTCAGAGCCTAGCAAACTTGTCTAACGTTTCAGTGTCCGCCTGTGTTGCTTTCAAACACTGAAGAAAATAAAAGGAAAGAAGAAGAAGGAACGGAACGGAACGGATTCCAAAAGTTAGGGTTTGAACATGGATACTCTGGTGGCTGATCGTCTTTGCAACTAAGCTACAGCGTAGGACCAATTCTTCAGCTCTTTATCACCATGTTAAAGTAAGTGTAAATCTCCTCCATTTTTTAGAGTATGCGAAAGCGTGGTCGAAAGCATGCGAGGCGCGAAACACAGTAAGGAATCGCAGTTTACTGTCAATGGGGCTTGCACATTCGGTGCAAGGAATTTCTCTTGCGTAGATTGCCCTTTGTTGGTTCGTCGTTTTGTCAGTCGCCTTCAACGGGCGTGCCCAGTGGACAGCTCATTGCCGTGCCAAGAGGAGGAAGACATTTCACGCGCTGACACTGTATAACAGCAATATAGTGGTCAGGTCAGTGCATTATTTCTAGACAAAGGCGCAAGACGTCGGCATTTCGAGAGAAAGTAAATGAATAAGAGCAGTGATGCTTCCTGCATATATAGCAGTGATGATATATCCTCCATGTTTTCTGTGATGGTCCACATCAAGGTTATCTTAGTACACAAACTTCTAGTTTTGTCACCTATTCCATAGATTACATTGCGTCTCGTTCTTCAAGATGGCTGTTGATGGTGGGACGTGTTGGAAGCCGAACTCTGTGTGGACACGACGTACACACCCGAGAAGCAAGGGAGAAAATTCTACTCTTGGTGGAAATTTTGCAATTTTGTGTTTCTATAATACGTCGTGAACACGCCAATGAGACAGCAAGAAACCATGCGCGCCTAAATCATCGCGTTAACAGGACAGTTACCCTGCAGATAACCTTTGGTGAGAAGGAAAGGAGGCAGTGCAATAACCGGCGGCAGACTGGACTGAGGAAGCCCTTGCGTTTCTACGTGAAGTTGCTCTTTGACGAAGGTTATCGGGAAACGGAAAATAAAGTAGATGTCTCACACTTGGTGGATACCACCACGACCTGAGGCGACAGTGGCGACGAGGATGGATGGATGGATGGATGGATGGAATATAGGAGCGTCCCCTTTGAAACGGGGTGGTAGCAGTAGCTATCATGCTCATTTTTCTTCCTATATCTTAATTATTGTTTTGGTTAACTATACCATCATTCCATTTATTTAATTTTTGTTTCTACATTATTACATTATGTCACTTTTCTTCTTTTAAGCCACCAATCTTCCAGTCGTTTTTGCTAGCTTCCACCGCCGGTTTATTCACCCGGCCACTGGTATCTCTAAACACCAGAGCTTCAGGAACAGTTACTGCGCCTGCATCAACTTCCGGATGGATACCATTACATTCGAGTGTAATGTGATCAATTGTTTCACTGGAGTGACCACATACAGCACATGTGTCATCTTCATTGTTAAATTTCTTTTTGTAGCTGCGTGTTTTAAGGCATGCACCCTGATCTTGCTTCAAGACGTAGGGCCTCTTGAGTTATCAAAGAAAGCTTCCTTAGAGTTATCAAAGAAAGGGAAGAGACAAAACAGCGCAGCCTGGATGGTGCTGCAATAAATGCGCGAAAGAGAACGAAATCAAACGTTGGCGGATCGAATGATCCGTGGCCCATCATTGTGTTTTTTTTTTTTTTCTAGCCAGTTATTTCTATTTTAGTTCGTCGTGTTCTACATATTTGCGGCGTGGTTGTTCGTTTTACTGTATATTTTTTTTTCTAACCGCTTATCCCTGTTTTGAATTTATTACACTTTATCTTTTTCCTTTATTTTGCGCATGTATTATTTGTTCTTTCGTTTAGCCTTTATTGTGTTTTATTCATTTTGTTTCCTATGATGTAGCACTCCCCTCTGAAATGCGTATACACTTGAGGGTAATAAATTGAAATGAATTGAAGCGCTTTGCAGTTCAGGATCTCATTTCCTCTTACGTATGCTCTTCCGAAACTTTCTATTGTGACTGAGCGTAATGCGATCGATCATGGAGCATCACTTTGTGAAAACAAGTCTCATCACCTTTGGACAGAATACAGGGACATAGTATCACTGCAGTGTATTTACGTGAGAGTTGAAAGAGACTGGGAGGTGAAGGTGGGCCGTAGCGCAGACCATGTGACCATGTTAACGTCGAAAAAGGCTCCCTTATAAAAGCAGCTAATTTAATGGCACATACTCGCAACGTGCGTGTAGTGGAGTCGAGTCACCTTCGGGGCCCCAGTTGATGCAAGTACATATTCACGTGTACAACACCTTCGCTAGACAGAAATACGAGTACCGACGAATGCTGTTTTAACCGTGTCTTCATGCAGCTCGCTGTTTTTTTATCCTACAGTAGCGACGTCGGCTCTCCAATTGGCACAGCTAAGTGTCCCTTGGAGGAGGAATCTTTGCGTTTCGATTTGAAGGCAGAAGGTTCAGTTTCATTTACTGTCTCTTCTGAAAACACCTGAGACGAACTGTCCTCGTACTGCTATTACTCACTAGTCCAATATAGTGAAAGGACGAATTCTTATAGGGACAGGCCTCGAATAACGTCATTATTCAGTGCCATCGCCAAATCCACAAGCTGCGCGCGCAGCAGGTCCGCACGCGGGCCAGCGTCTGATCACTCGGGCGTCAAGTGTTGGCAATTAAAGGCGTCCAGCGGACTCTGTAACCTCTTTCCCATCGCCACGGCTTCCTGGTTACAGCGGCCGCTACGCGTGCGTGCCGCGCTGCCCCATCGGCCTGCTGCGCGAGGGCCATCGGCTCTCATCAGTGTCACGAAAGCGGGAAGCAGCAGAAAATAAGGAACAATAACGGGAGGCGGGGGAAAGGGATGGCTCGCGGTGTAGGAGAGGAGTGGCGGCCCGAAGCGGAACACCTGCCTTCCGATGGAAAGCGGCCCGCAAGAGGTCACGTGACCCTGTCCATCCGAGCGTTGCGATGACGCGCACGCCACACTTGGCCGACCCCGTAAACAGAAGAGCGCCGAAGCTTCTTTTGCGTGTCCGGGCAAGTAGTTAGGTCTAGGGGTTGTGTGTGCATGATCGTCATTTCGTGCCGGCGAGTTCGGACAGCCTGTAAAACCTAAAGGCAGGAAAGCTGGCACCGGCCCTGTAAACAAACTGTAAACCAGCTCGCTTATTACGCCTGTTAATTGCGATAACTAGTTGACTTTCGCGACATTTTATTTGTGAGTAACAGGTTTCTTGGTCCTGGGCAGTGTCATCACAACTTTTTTCACCGGAAACATATTAAACTTCTTTTCATATTTAATCGCGTAATCTCCCCTGTTCCACAACCTCCTCTTACCTGCATTTGCAGCAATCTACGACAATATCGTATAGTGTCAATTTGTGCGACTTTAGAGCACACTCAACTAGTAAACTTCACTTTCGAAGGCTAACAATTACAGACATCGACTTGTGTACGTCCGTCTGTTTTCTGCCCTTCTTCTTTTGACTGGCTTATTTTTGAAGAACATATGTATCAAATGACAAGATTTGAGCCCTGCTGAAATACCACAGTGTTACCTAGGTGTGGCAGCAAATAAATTGCCGAATTGAAATGCCGTTAATTTAGACGCATATTCAACTATTTTTGAAGTAATAAATGTTCTCTTCTAGCAATTATGTCATGTAATTGATATCTTCGTTAGATAAATTTCGGAGCAAGAGCAATTCACGATTTCATCCGATAAGCACCCTTGCCCTTCGTGGTGGCACTAGTGTGCCTGGCGGCGGGACTAAATTTGCTATGCCGATGTTCAAATCTGGTTGCTTCAAGGAACCTAAAGTAGCTTCGCAAACTGTTTCCTGTCCGCTTACATGTAGGCGAAAAGGAAAACAAAAGGAGAAGGTTAATAAATTTAAAGAGCACTGCAGAATCTGCATTGGAGTAATGCGAAAGCACGGATGCTGCTGTTGGTTCTTTCTGGTTGCTTCTAGTTACTAAATTCCCTTCTTGTTTACCCATTTTATTCTTTGGTACTTTCAAAATGCGCGCCAATTCCTTGCTGTGCCCTTTTTCGGCTCTGCTTCCGGTTGTGTGACGTAACATCCTTGATGTCACATTCACTTCTTGTTTACCAATTTTAGTCTTTGGTACTTTCAAATTACGCGCCAATCCCTTCCTATGCCCTTATTCGGCTCTACTTCTGGTTGTGTGAAGCAACATCCTGTACGTCACATTAATTCGCTTCTTGGTTACCCATTTTAGTATTTAGTACTTTCAAATTGCACGCCAATCCCTTCCTATGCCCTTTTTTGGCTCGACTTCAGGTTGCATGACATCGCATCCTTGACGTCACCCTAATTGACTGACCTAATTAACTATTTCAGTCTTTGGTAGTTTCAAATTGCGCAGTAATTCCTTCCTATGCCCTTTTTGGCTCAACTTCAGGTTGCGTGACGTCAGCTTAATTGACTGATTTAATTAACTATTTAGTATTTGATACATCTCAACATCACCCTAATTGACTGACCTAACTATTTTAGTATTTGATACATTCAAATGTGGCGCCAAGCCATTGGCTTATGAAACGACTTTTGCTGTTACGTTTACATTTTGCCTCTAATTAATTGCTTAATTAGCTTATCTAATTAATTAATTCTAATTAATTTTTACATAACATTACGTCACCCTCTGTCGATTGACATCACTCATTAACACTTCTCAATTACTCTCAACTGCTGCGGAGACGATTTTGGTGACGCGGTCTGGACAGAAATCTGTGAACATAGCGAAGTAATGCTTTCGCATTAAAATGCATTATACTTTTTGGAACTAATCGTTGAGTTGGTCCTACTACTTCTCGCGCGCAGTAATTGATATTGTAGCTTTGTTGCCGGTTGAAAATTTTGCCACTACTCCCTCATGTAATATCTTTTCAAACACAACTATGCTACCTTGTACACATCGCTCAAAAAGAATCTGTTCGGTTTTTTTTTTTCGGTTTTTTTTTTTTTTTGGGGGGGGGGGAGGGGGGAGGAGGGGGTGCTGCGCGAACACTGCTTAGCTTCAGTCACCATTTTTATGGAAGCATCTTTTTAATCATAACCACTACGACTGCTTCACAGCAACGCTGCTGGCTTAAATATCGCTTGTTGTGAACAAAGCGACGATCATATTCATTGTCATCACGCTTAACTCACTCCAAGTTAAAGGCGTCTTCCAGTAATCCCCATTTGCCCCGTTTCATGGACCAGCCGCTGCCATCATTTCCCTTAAAGCTTTCTATTACCTCATTCGCCTATTAAAACTTTGCCTATTTAATGGTCTATTTTGTAATTCACTCCGCTACCCTAGGCGACAACGGATTTCCTTCCCTTGCTTCGCTGCCAACCCAGAAACCTCCTATTGCCTCATCCCCCCATGATTTAATACTTTGCCTCCTTCTCTGCCTTATCTCATAGCCCCTCCGTTATTGGGTTACACGTCATCGGTTTCTTTCCTTGGGCATTTTCTTCCCAGACCGGGCCCGCTAATTTCTTCATCGCGACCACAAGACTTTATTAACTGGAATATTCGATCTAAGCCCGGTCGCTCTGTTTGAGTCTCAAATCTCAGAGCTTCGTTATCAGCTTCCTAGTTAATCGCCCATTCCTGATCTTGAGCATCTACATCGAGGAATTCACCTGCGACCCCTGAGCTCCCACCACGCACTACAGCTCTCCGGTACTGATATTCACACTCCACTGGACGCGCCAGAAAAAGTTCTCACACCAATCGCCGTCGTCGTGTCGCACTTTCGCTCTCTTTCACAAACACGCACGCACTAAGTGTTGCCGCTAGTCGATCGAGCAATAGACTTGGCGTTTCATTGCACCGCACCACCGCTCAACCTGTTCGGCGCGCGTTCCGCTATGTGCTGCGCCATTAGCTTCGGCGCAATATGGCGACACGCTTCACAAGCCCCGCTTGGCAATCGCGTGGGAATCCCGACCGATTCCACGCACGGATGAGGTATGCGACCTTTATTACCGTGGGGACGGCGACCATAGCGTTCCGCCACTATACTACACCCCGTGTCGGACATGCAACAGCGCTTATCAGCTTGATTGTTTTGTAGCGAAAGCTACACTGCGGTAGGTTTCCGAGATCTCAGACGGCCGCAGCTACGTCGTGAAGAGGCGTAGCTACGGTCTCCTCATAAAAAAAAAAAAAAAAAGACAGCCTGTCATGACATTTGAATTCACATTACCCCTATTCCGCGGGCAGGAGCTGCCAACTCGGGTCGCTCCTTTCATATGGGAGGGTCATATCAGAATCAGCCTGTCAAAATCGTTTGAATTCTCGTAACCCCTACGACACTCAGGCACGTCCATACGGCTTTGTTGAAGCGTGACTTTATATGTGGGCTGGTAGCTTACGCTCTCGCATGAGCTTAGGTGTCCTCAATAATGTGACACCTTACACTGATAGGGCGTGATAGGGTAATAAGGTAGCAGGCAAAAGTAGCTTCCACCGTTGCTTTCGCAATTCAACTAGGGTTAACCAGAACTAAACCACAGCTAATTTTTTATTGATTCGGTAGTGCCGAAGCACCTCTGCAACTTCCAGGCCACACGCTTTCAGAAGCCAATTTCAGAACTGATCGGCTTTAGGGAGGCAGGGGCACACGGAAAGATATAAGCTGCGTGTACTTACTGCGTTATACATCAAGGATTTTTATTTCCTTTTGTCTCATGCTTATACCAAGTTTTGAAACAATTAAAAAGCTATTCGCACGACTTAAACGCTTGGAAATGTGTTTTTCACAGCTGTAAACTCAGCAATCTTTTTCCTCCAGTTAATCCTTTATCGCCAACAGCTGCACTTCACTTCGTTACTCTACGGAGCCAACGTTCACCGTGGTTTTCAGGTTAAGCCATGTCTATGCCAATTTTCGTTCGCTCCTTGATTTCATCAAGCCACGCTGATATTTTCATTCCCTAGGGTTACACTTACACTTTTTCTTTCTTTAGCTCACCGCGTTGCGTTTAATGTCATTTGATGTCCCTTCGCGATCCTCCGCATTTCTTCACAATTTAGATGAGTGCCGACCGGATACCTAAACTCCTATTGAGAATTACTGGTTAGCTGCTGTTTGTCATCCGAGTAAACCTAGAAGATACTCTGCACTGAATTCTTATTATATATCATTGTTATTTCACTCCGGCGGCCCCGATGAGTCATTCTCCACCAGACGCGTCACAATAGGAGACCGAAGTGTACTCCGTGCTTTTTTCGTCGCTACAGAGTAAGCTAGCAATGCAATGATCGCAAAATCTTCTTTGCTTGGCGGACATCGTTCGCAGATAAGATTAAAGGCAACGTTGTTTTCACGCACCCGTTTCCACGCAAATATGCAGCAACAAGCAGTCGTCGCAGTCTAGATGTCTCGAGGTGGCTCGCAGTGTGGTTACAGTACTGAGAGAAGCTCAGTCTCTTAAACCTCGTCATCATCAGCAGCAGCCTGACTATGCCCTCTGGAGGGCAAGTGCCTATCCTATATTCCTTTAATGAACCCGCTCCTGCGGTAAGTAATCGCAGCAAACTTCTTAATCTCATCCACCTATCTAACTTTAGGCCGCACTCTGCTACGCTTGCCTTGCGCAGTAGGCCGTCGGTAATCTTGCCTTCTCATCACATGCTCATGTCCATTTGTTCTTCACAAATGGAACATGATTAACGCGCGTTTCTATACCCTGATTTCTGATATCTTCCTTTCATCGAATTGTATAGTCAAACCCCTTCTGTTAGCCTCCACATTTCTGCCCAATAGATAAGTATCAGTGAGATACGGTTGTTACATACTTTCCTCTTGAGAGACATATATTATGTTGAGGCATGAAAAGGAAAGAAAAATAAAGAGCCTCTGCCCGTGCCACAAAGTACCTCTTGAGAGACAGTGGTAAATTGAATTGAATTGAATTGAAGTTTATTTCCATCATATCACGTACAATGTGTATATGACACTGAAAGCGCGAGGAAAAAGGTGTCTCAAGGACACCCTCAAGGATAAATGGCCATTCATATGCTGAGAGTGTCTGCCAATCGCCCTCTGCCCGGTTATTTGCGGTCCGGACCCCCAGATCCTACTTCCCCAAAGAATATATATCCCCTTACCAGTTGCATTTAAGGACGATTAACTCATCTACTACTTGGCTATACCTGAAGCATACGCTTCGCTTAATGATAAAGACAACTATGTGTCAATTTAGCCGAATGACAGCCAAGTTAAATAATCCCGCATCGATAAACCCTTGTCGGCAATGAACCTATTGCATCCTTCGCACCTCTTATTTTTAGACAGTTGTCCTACAGAGTCTTCTGCCGTTAATATAACGTGTCAATACAGGGCCTGGTACAGTGCCCATCCTGTTTCTAGGAGCACCACGCTTGTTTGCCTTGGCGTGTATCTTACCCCACCGTATATTTCAGGATAGATGTACGAGTGACTTGTGATGATCCACTCATTCATTTTACGCACACTGCATGCTTGAGTATGTTGCTATAAGCGGCTAAAAAATATCTACATTTTCGCTTCCTTTTGCCTTGCGACATGAGAGGCACTATGACGTCAGTGCAAACAATCTGCAGGTACCGTCACCCAATGGTGTGGTTCATGACGCAACACTGATTGTTGATTGGCTCCGCACCTTTGTAGAACTAAATCATGCCGTGCATGACACTATGCACGCACAAAGCCATCCGTGCTGTGAGCAGCTTCGTGAGTTCCGTCATTTGCTCATTCAGGGTAGCGGGTTCCGTAGCACTTACCACTTCTACTAGGCCGCCATATCCCACCCTATGTCATCGGCGTCGTCATTAAAGTCGTCATCATCAACATCATCATCATCATTATCGCCAGCAGCAGCAGCAGCAGCAGCAGCAGCAGCAGCAGCAGCAGCAGCAGTCTAAATACACATACTGCAGGACCGAGGCATCTGCCATTCAATCCCATTCTCCATTAACCCAATCATAGCAAGTCCGGGTCCAACGCTTCCCTGAAAGCTCCCTCGGGCACTTCTCCTTCTGCTGACTACTGCTAGTTTGCCTTCTCGTGGAATCAGTCGGTTGTCCATAACGACCATCAGTTATTAACTCTCCGCATTACGTGTCATGACAGCACGTTTGTGATCTTACCATCTAACCTTGAATGTCATTAGCTATCTTAACTGTGCTACTTGTTTTTAACGTTCCAACTATTAATATGCTTGGATATACTACCCTCAGTCTAAGTTCCAGCCTTCTCACTAGCTCCAGGTTTTAAGGCGAACGCCTTTCTAGGCTCACGATGAATGACTCGCGTCTGCGAGATGTGTTCGCGAGATGTGTCAGCAAGGTCCTGCGAGATTCCTCGAGATGTGTCAGGGAGACGTCGCTGACACGACCTAATTTCCCCGGTAACGACGTTGCGTTCTGACGACGAAGCCAAAGAAAGTAATTAAATCATAACGAGTATATAAACACGTAAGATAGAGAAATAAGAGAAGAGGTAGACAGAAGGGGAAGAAGATCGAATTGCCTCTCAGCAAAGGATCTTAAAGAGAGGTACGAGACCATTAATACGTGCCGATCTGGGCCCTACGAAATCGGGACGTTTGCGCACCTCATTTCGACGACTTCGTTCAAGCGAGTCGACGCGAACACCTGCCGGCACGGAGCGCTTCTGCGAAAAACTCTGGTGAGGACATGCACTCCGGCTGCGGTGTGGTGGACTTCGTGATGCGTGTCGCGTTTCGACGCGGTCACGTGCGCGGCATCCAACACGTGCACGCATGCAGCCGACTCGTGAGCGTGTCGATAGAGGAACTACGACGACGACCAGGCTCGGAGGACAACGAGGGCGATCGTGCGTGGTGGACGTGTCACGGTGGATGTCCCCTTCAGCCCCAGAGACGGATCCGGCGTTTCACACTGCTTTTCTAGAGAATCGAGTCTCAACACAGACGCGCGGTGTCTTTTCAAAAGGAGCCGCTGGGCCCATTGTCACACGCAGTGATGACGATGAACAGCTTTAAAAACTATTGGTATACTTGTCAGTATACAGAAGATAGGCAATGGCCATTTTCGGCCGTTGCAGTAGTATCAGCGTGAGTGAAACAGCAGCAGTAGTTATAGGAGTGTTAGTATCAGTAATAACAGTTAATTATTGCTGATGATGTGACTCTAGTGTATCAGTGGATTTCCCGCTTCCGCCGGGAGGTGTGCGGAGCGTTGCATGCACAAAAGTCCACTGCGGCGCGGGTTATAACGGCGGCGCTAAGCGTATTTTTCATTTATGTTGTGGCTAAAAGGGCGTCGGACGGGTCCGGTACATTTCTTTCCGTGCATGTCGCACGCATCCCGTCGCTGTATTTAATTCTGGTGGCGAAATGTACTTAGGACTGACCCGTCATATTTTTCCCGGTTACGTCGGTTTTGAAAATCGGACATATGTGACGCATCTGCCAACGTTTTCTCGAGAAAATGGGTTCCGCATCACGTGGGTACGACGGTGTTTCGGTCCACTGCTAGTAGTCCTAACAGGGCAAACTCAAGTTGACACTGTCACCAAAACAAGTCGTACGGCGGCTATCCTCATCCAGTAAATTTCTCAACTCTATACACCTGCCAGAAATTGGGTGATCGATGACCGGTGCGTGTATATACGCTTCGAGTGCACCGGCAGCAAACTGTCCTAGTTTGTGCTGCTGTTTACGTGTATAAAAGCCCGGGCCTTTCTGTTTTATACTGGTTGGCACAAATCACTGAGTAGAAACCTTAAAACTGCAAATTCACCACCGCTATTTCTATGCAAGCACGGAGGCAATGTGATTTCCTGTCGTATACCGAAGTCCAACGCCGTACACTTTCAGCTCGCGTATGAGTACAGCTGAGCAGTGAGTTCGATCAGCACAATAAAACATCGCGTTGACCATTGACGGAGGAATTCTTGTTCCCCCAAAACAAGCAGTCGTTCCTCCAAATGAGCATATATAATTGTACGCAATTTGCGCAACCTAGGAAACATTGCTCTGTTGCGCCTTCTCGACTTCTCGGATACATTTCGGAAATGCCACAGTACATAAGTCACCGTATAAAAAACCAAGTATTCAAATTTGAGACACACCGAAAACCTTCCCAACAAGCTTTCACATATAGTACACGCGACTACACATTCTTTTATAGGATGATTATTAGTCTCTACTTGAGCACAATTTATACATTTAAAGGCACTAAAGAGAAGTTTATTGCAACTCCAAAAACACAATAAATGCTCATATACACACTATATACATTTTCGAGAGAGAGGGAATTTATTGTCTTCCACACACATAGGTACTTGCATATACACACACACGCACTGTAGTACATACATGGGAGGACAACGAAAGGTGCGATACTAGCAACATCACAGAACACAAGCTCAAAAGGAATAACAATGATAAACTTAATGACAGAACAAGCCTGCCGTCCCGAACGACGAAGAAACGAGTGTGCCAGTGCTGCAGAAACCGCGCCTCTCCATCTCTGTCCAGTTGATCAGAGAGATACTTCCACTATAGAAGACGCAGTCGCTGCAGCGCTGGGTACATGGCCCTGGCTGGTTGTCTATGGACTTCAGCAAGGCAACGCCTCTTCCACAGCAGAAAGTATACACAGGCGACTACTAGCCGCGCAAAACATCCGCGTGGTGGCCTGGCGCCAGGGCCATCGTACACAAAGAACATCCCTCTCACCATGCGCCACATGACCAGCGTGACTGGGCATTCAAAGAACGCGTGCCTCATGGTTTCCGTGCGGCCGCAGTTTGGGCATTGGTCATTCGGCAGGACATGCCACATGGCGAGGCGTTCTCGCGTGGGTAGCACGCCCCATCGCCGGCGCCACTCGAAATCGCGGACCTTGGGAGGCACACGGCTCACCGCCCACCGACGCCACCTGTTGACGGCCGTGCGGCGCTCGTCGTCGCGGTTTAGACTCGAGGCACCCTAATCTCGCTGACTTGCATTGCGGACACCTCAAAAATATTGATGTCAGGCAGGTCGCTGTCGACCGCTCTCTTAAAGCCTGCTACCGTTCGGTAGAACCTGAAAGGCCTTTCAGCCTGTGGGCCCAAGTGCCGGTCTGCATTACAAAAAACTCATGAGCAGCGTAGTAACAATGCCATCATCCAAGCCCTTACCGCTCGGAGGCCATACAGCGAAACCCAATTCAATGCTTAGGCCCATTAAAAGGTAGCATTTAGTACTAAGCAAATGTGCCTTTCATTTAGTCCAATATGCTACCAGATAGTTGCGTTTGTGTCACTACTCGCAGCTGTTATCGATTTCGCATTGGTTACTATAAGAAGTGCTTTATGGACATTTGAGATGTTGAGGATAAAAATTACGAGGGACTTTGGCGACTAAAGTAGTGAAAGGCGAAAGCCTGAGTGCCCCATTCTTCTACGCAACTGGCACGAATTATTAATGAATTAGTTAGTATTTAGTTATTGAAAATTAAGCGGGTAATAATCATTAATTTGGTGATGGTGAATTACATGATTAAACATCGATATGTAATTAATTGATTGATAATTATTTGTAATTGACCATTAATTACGATATGCCTATAAGGCACGCATTCGCGCATACTGTGGTGGTGCTCTGTGATTGGTGGAGACCTCTATGACGTCATCTCGCCTCGGCCAATCAGAGCCGCCGCAACAGCGGGATACATTTTGGCCACGATAGCATGAGCAAAGGCTTTCGCTTTAAAATTAGTCTCCCACCGGGGAATCGAACCTGCATCCCTTGGATCCCGTGAAACGCTCTTCATAATTCCGCTTGTCAACCGTGAGGATAATGGCGGGATTCCGCGAGTGAGAGATACTGCGATTGGCGCGCAATTTGAAAGTACCAGAGACTAAAATAGTTAATTCACTCAACTAGGGTGACGTCAAGGAAGTGACGTCACCCATCTGCCGTCAGCTATGGTTCATTCATTCATAAATCTTTAATACATGAGGATGACCTGAGTCCTGAGGAGAAGGGGGTGGGTTAGGTGAGGGGAGCTATGAGGACTAAGCGGGAGCGAGTGCGCTCCAACGCCGCCGGGCGGCGCTTCTTGCCTTCCGCGATGAAGTTTGGGCCGGGTGTGAGTGTGTGAGTGTTGGTTTGGTAAAACTTTATTTCCCACAGTAGGGGTCCTGGAGGACACTCGGCTAGGCGCCAAATGTAGAGGGCAGCTCCCACGTCGGCACAGAGAGCCCGAAGCTCTCCGCCGCCGCGCGGGCCTCCTGGACAGCCCGAAGCTGATCATGTAGTGCAGCACTTTTTAAAACTTTGTTTCAACGTTCCTTGTTCTTGGCGTAGGCGTCGCTCGATGCACAACCACACAGCATGAGTGTGGGGTGAGTGTAGGCGCGGTTGTGGGGTGTGTCCAGGTGAAGTGCTGCGTGTGACCTTCTTAGTTGAAGTCTCTTTAGACAATTGTATGTGTGGTTTTTTTTTTCTTTTTATTAGCTGGGACACCAATCTGGTGTCCACCCGTTACAAAGGGACTAGCTAACACTATCATCATCATCAGAGTGACAGATGCTGCGCCATTCCTTTCCTTTAAACGAATTATAGAACGCCGGTGAACTTAGACGCGCTCGACATGGAAGCCAAGGATGGTTTAGCTGCTGGCGAACAGCGCAAAAGACTGGAGAAATTACCTTCTTCTGTTCCCGAGGTAGTCGCTGCTTTTCGCTACCTATATCCAGGCATAGCAGAGCTGAGCCATCTTTAATTTTTCTACGCACTGAAAGTTGCGTATAGTATCTGATAATGTGTAATAGGCACGAGATGGAGCACTTAGCCTTTCGCAGACGTATGAGATGTGCTCATTCCACTAAATGACACAGTGAAAATATAATACCAGATATTTTACATTACTTACAAAATTCACACACGCCAAGCAAACAGAATGCGAACATACATACGTTAGACGTGGTTTTAGCCATAAGACGCACATACGTAACATCCGCTCACCTTCGCGATGCATCGTCTTGGCCAGGCGCGGAGAACTTTTCTGGAAAGCATGAGTTTATTATTCTAAAGATTGGGCTCCACCGCTCCGCACTAGTGGACATATTATATAACACGCGCCAGGCTACGCGCTCTCTATTCAGTATCGAAAAATTTTTCTCTGACCGTCTACAATCCACTACGTCGCAGATGGGCGAAATTCTTCTCATGCCGTGCCGGATACAGTAAACTTTAGAACTGAACTTTACTTGCTACAACTTTAAACCTTTGGTGGTTCGAATGAATGACGGAATCACACGCGGACAAAAATAGTTTAACGATAACGAACACTGAATAAATTCAGACAAGGCTACACACGTCTTTCTCAGACGAAGTCTCTTTCTGCACCGTCCCGTCCGGGCTTCTTCTTTTTCTCCCCGACGTTCCTCTGCAGAACTCGCACCCCGCCCGTGCGCCTAGCCTCGTCGTCGGCGGCCCCTTTTTGTTCCGAAGTTGAGCTCCAGGGGTCCAGTTTGTTCTTTTATTGCGAAGCAATACTACTTTAGCTACCACCTCAGCCCGTGCCATGCCGCGGACGCATAGCCACGCTTGACCTTTCGCGTGACCTCGCTGCGTGACGTCATACCATCCCTGTAAAAACGGGGCCCATCTCACGCCGTCGCCTTGCGCATAGCCACGGCCGCGGCCTGACTCCCGCTCATCTCACCAGGGGCGCTGCGCGCTATGTGACGTCATACCATCTGCTTAAAAACGGGGCCCCATCTCACGCCGTCGCCTTGCGCGGCGCATAGCCACGGCCGCGGCCTGACTCCCGCTCTTCTCGTCAACCCCATGAGATGCCGCCTCCAGCCTATACGCTTCGGCAGGTTGCAAAGAGAAAGCATTAGCGAGCTACGGAGACAGAAGAAGGACGAGAAGAACGGCTTTCCAAGCGACGAGCTCAAGATGCAGCCAGGCGAAAAAAACGCTCAGCGTCTTTGGCAGATGCCGTCAACATCTTGGCTAATGGTTTACCTGAACGCACGGACAGAAGAATGCTCATCAGCACAGGAGACTTCAATAAAGATCCCAGAAGAGACCCATCGTTCATCGAAGCCCTCGACTCCAGATATTCCATTGAACTATACCAACTACAACGAGTGTCAACAACTCAGTGGGGAGGCTGTTTAGACTTAATCATGTACAGACCTTCTGACGAATATGTGATAAGTGATGTGCAGACCAAGAGTCATTTCTTCCCAGATCATCGAAGCGTATTTATAGGTTTGAATAAAAGATGAAAACTAGTAACGTGTGTGTGTCGTCATTCTTGTCTGTGCGTGTTTACCCATGCCAATATAGTAGAAACATAGCACAGCCAAGAGTATCACCACAGCCATACTAGCATAAGCATAACCAGAGCATCACCACAAGTGGTACAATAGCAGAAGCCACGTATTGCTTCGCAATTACCAGGCTTAACCAAGCTAAGCCACAGCCAATTTTTTATATCCTTTACATCCTCCCCCCAAAAATGAGTGTGACTCATTTTGTGCGTGTTTCCAATCGATAGAGGAGCTGCACTGGTCGCCTTGAATTGGCACCGGATGGCATCTCAACTGTGCGCGACCGCACATGTCCATGTCTGGAACCTAAACACCTCCGCAACGCGAGAAATCTTCCACATATGCTTCGACGCATTTTCTTTATGCACGACCACCAAGCCACCCACTGTGATCGCACTCGCGTGGCTGGAGGCGGAGAAGTGGACCGAGCGTTGCAAAAATCGCTTCCAAAACGAGTCCGCGATCATTTGTCGATATTTCAACCTTTGACCTAAGTCTGTTGCCGTGACCGAAGGAACGGACGCTGTTTTCGCTTCGGGCAAGGTGGTCAATCGTTTTCAATTGAGGAGATGGGAGGACGTGAGGACCGATGGTTCTTTTGATTCTGCGGAGGCTTAGGCCAGTCGCCGAGAATTAATCATAGCTTCGACGTCTGCAAGCACCCAGTGGCTATCTCCTCACCTCGTTTACTGTAGCTGCTTCCATCACCAGATCATCTACGTAAAAGGAGTCCTTCATGAAGCTCGCCGTTTTCGTAACTTCCTTGGTCGTGCATATTCCAGGTGATAAAGGATGGTAGCGGGCCTCAATTGCCTGTATCTTGAGTTGTTCTACTTATTTTGTCACAGTGAAATAAAAATAGAGGAAGGAATTTTAGTTGAGCACACATCTCGTCGCCCTACACGCTCCTACCATTCTAAAAGGGTCGCCACGTTTTCGTGTAAAACAAATGTTTTTAAATACTCCTTCTTTCCCCATACCATCACTAAATGAAATAGTTTAACCGCAGACATTGTCAGTTGCGAATCCGTGAATCTATTTTTACAAGCTCTTAATGAAGCATAGGGCTCTTATGTTTCCCCGTTTTGGGCCAAGCTGAATCTCTTTGTTCGTTGTCAACTTAGACATCGTTTCTCAACTCTCTGCCTCTGCACTCGGTTTTGTGTGGCATGCTCTGGTTTTGATTCTGATTGTTTCCTGCTTCTGTTGTAATGTTCATCTTGTTTTTACGAAGAAGTTTGTACCCCACTCCTGTCTTAGGCCTGTGAAACAGGGCGGTAGTATTCGCTAAATAAATAAAAATAAGAAATATATAATAAATATATATATAAAAAACAAATAATCCTTCAAGTGCCGACTAGGCAGGCCCACTGAAGAGGCTTTTTAAGTAATGGAACCTCTCCGCTTTAGATATGCCATGATTCTCATGCAACGCTTCGCGGAAACATTCCCAAAACGACTTCCAGTTGGCTAACTCACCGTTGAAAACTGGAGCTTTAGCTTCGGACGCCTCATTTCAGTGTGTCTGGGCGTCGCACCGACGCTTGCGTCGATTCTGCGTTGTGTACTTCAGGCGTTTGTTGTGAAGCTGCGATCCGAGCCAATTCCGTTGGCCGATGATGTTCACGGCACGGTCGTCGTATTCAACGCTCTCGGTAAACTCGGTCTAAAAAGCTTCCTCCGGTAGATAATTTTCCAACTCGTCATTGATCTTCCGCAGTTAATCATTGCTGACATCCAGTCTGTGAAGGAGAGCTGTCAACTGTTGGACGTGAGGAATGCTGCTGTGGCCTCGTTAATGATAATCGTGTTCTGCCCTCGCGGATTTCGCCTCTTGGCCTTCAGCTTTTCCGTTTGGAATCTGTCGTGGTGTTTTCTGATTTCACCACTATTTTCTCATCCTGGGTTTGGGCACCGTGTAGTAAATTTTAAACTGAACTTTGCTAACTATAACTTTAAACTTTTTGGGGTTCGAATGAATGTCGAAATCGCAGGCGGTCAAAACTGTTTAATGGTAACAAAAACACTGGATATATTCAGACATGATTACACACGTCGTTCTCGGACGAAGCCTCTTTCTGCAGTCCTGTCCGCGCGTCTTCCTCTCTCTCTCCTCGACTTTCTTTTGCAGTACTCGCACCCCGCACGTGCCCAAAGCATCGTCGTCGCCGTCCCCTTTTTGTTTTTGCCGTTTGTTCTTTTTATATTCTTCGCACTGGACTCTCAAATCTGCGGCGATTTTCGTGACAGCCTCACGGCTCGTTGCAGGGGCGACGCGTTCCAAATCTCATTATGTGACGACCTGCTGCAGCTACACAGTCGATAAAACAACCTATAGATCACTTCGCTCACAGACGGCACGAACCGCCTCGTCCGCTTTCCCGCCTTCCACGTTCACTGATAAAAGCTTTGTCTCATTCATTGTTATAGTAAGGATTGGTTATTATATTTGTAGATTACTCTGTGGAAGGAAATTTGTATACATGCATAATATTTTCCGGAAGAGCTATCCTCCGAATTCGAAAATGACGGAATGTTACCGGCGTCTTTAGTTTTTTTTTTTTTTTCTTATACTTGTCCTCGTCAATGCTGTGTTACTATTTATTCAGTCATCTCATTATTAATACATAAGAATTAAGTGGACGTATGTCGGCCGGTTCGTGTCATCACGAGTTTGTACACGCGATTATGTTCGAAAGAAATAAGTTATACGAAAAAGAATAGTTGTATTAGAGGACGACGCATCTGGAAAAATATTGGAGTATGTGGGTTAATAAGGAAATTCTTAGAGCCGACTAACTCAATCGGGCGCCGAAATAGCCAACCAGGGTAATGGCGCCGTCCAAAGTGACCACGTGATACCTCACTTCCGGTAATACTCTGCCTCACCTCCGGTCACGTGACTTATGAGGGCGTCAGAATAGTGATGTAGTTATGTCGGGACATGTTTTGACATGAATGGGCCGAAAAAATTAGAGGACAGTAGTACTTGCAAGCGGGCTATAGTTGGCTATACGACTCCGACGACCTCTGGCGCTGCATAGTTATACACAAACACACAAGAAAATTAAACCAAGACGTTCACACCGATGATGCGCTCACTACCGATTGGCTGTTATTTATGATACGAGGAAGAAGAAAACATCACAAAAAACATAGGGTTACAATAAGAATAATAAGTAAACAAAAGATTTTAAAAATGCGAATAAATTCAGAAGGAAAAATAATGAAAATAAAACGAAAATAATGACAAATTGCGTCTAACTTCTTGTCACATTGTCCGTATGAAGCAGTATCACCTCCTTGCTGTAGAGCGCCCCCGACGGAACACTCATGCATTCCCCTTCTTGACCCGAAATCATATTAAATGCTTCGAGAACCTCTCTTTTCAAAGTGTCTTTTGCCCGAGCCAGCCCCTTGGTTTCACTGCACATTGCTACACATGTTTACCCATTGAGTCCTATTGAGCGTCATCCGTTCCACAACGAGAGCAATGAGTCGCCAGGTTTCCTGGAGCCGAAAATGCGGCACACGAATTGCTATGTTCCTTTAGCCTTTCATTAAGGCATCGGCCTGTTTGCCCCACATAGGCCTTCCCACATGTCAGGGGGATCTTGTACACGACACCTGTGCGGCATTTGACAAAGCGTTCCCTGTGCAGTACTCCGCATCCTTTCTTAGTCTCGCTCGTTTCATTCACCTTCCGGCACATACTTTTTAACTTGCTCGGTTGCAGACAGCACGACCTTAATTTCAAATCGGCTGGCTATCTTCTTAAGACTGTGTGATATGCCATGTACGTAGGGCAGGACAACAACCTGTCTTCTCTTTACACTCTCATTACGTTCTCTTGTCCGGGGTGGCATATTCTTCATACAGCTTTCAGCCGCAGATATCAACATGCTCCTCGGATATCCGCTTCGTTTCAACTTCTCAATCTGTGTGTTGACACTGTCGCCCATCAAGTGCGGGCAGGATTTGATCAGCGCCTGCCGTAAACAAGACATAGCCAGCCCCCGCTTGATCAACTTAGTATGACCGGAGTCGTATGGAAGAAGGCCCTTTGCCTCTCGTGTCCTATAAAACCAAAACGTGTGGTCTTCGTGAAGCACTAGTCTGATATCGAAGTACTGGATCGGTGCATTTTCTGGTTGCTCAATTAGAAGAAACTAGAGGATCTCTTAGATATCTCATAAGAGGAGAGGCCCGCAGCGGTGCTTCAGTGGTCAAGATGCCCGACTACTGTGCCGGGCTCGATACCGACCGCCTGCGGCTGCATTTCTATGGAGTCGAAACGGAGTGACTTTCGTGTGCTGTGCGATGTCAGTGCACGGTAAAGAACCCCAGGTGGTCGAATTTTCCGGAGTCCTCCACTACGGCGTCTCTCATAGCCTGAGTCGCTTTGGGACGTTAAACACTTCAAACCAAACCATCTTAAGAGAAGAATGGCGAAAGCGTGCCCTTCCTCCCGTAATTTAATTTAATGTTAACTTCCAGTCGGTTGTGGGCATTACAAGTCGTCGTTTCACGCATTGGCCGTTCCGCACTGATGCTGAGTCATACTAGGTCATGCCTAGTCACTGTAGTCATTACCACTCATAGCTAAGCATATTTACTCATTTCCAGTCAGTTGCGGCCAAGTCGTTTGACATACAGTCGTACTATAGTCATGCTGAGTCATGCCTAGCCATTGTAGTCATTGCCACTCAAAGCTAAGCATATTTTCTCATTTCCAGTCAGGTGCGGACATTACAAGTCGTCGTTTGGCATACTGGTCGTTCCGTAGTCATGCTGAGTCATTCCTAGTAATTGTAGTCATTGCCACTCTTTTTTCTTCATTTCCAGTCAGTTGCCGCCATTAGAAGTTGTCGTTCGACATGCTGGTCCTTGCTTAGTCATGCTGAGTCATGGCGAGTCAGGCCTAGTCATTGTGGTCATTACACTTATAGCCACAAGCATGTTAGCTAAGCAGGCAGGCAGGGAGGCATGGTCACACAACGCCTTCCCGTGATTGTCAGCTCACAATTCCGTCACCGGTTACGCAGACGGGGGATTTATCACAAGCTCTGCAGACCATGTATGGTTCCACCAAGAGGCGCACGAAGAAATGACAAGCATGTGCAAATAATATAGCAGCAGAAAAAAATAAACACAAATGAAAAGCCAGAAGTGGACAAATAACGGCAGTCATCATAATAAAAGACGAAAAACTCGTTAAATACAGAGGTGACGTTCCAGTTCTCTTCAATATTGCCGGGGAAGAAAAATATGAGAAGGTAGAGCATTCCATTCCGCTACAGTTCTGGGAAAAGGCTGCTCGTGCGGGCGAAAATTTTCTCTGGAGAACAGGGCTTGATACCTTGTTTTAGAATAGGGGGACCCAAGGCTTGGGGCCCCCAAGGAAATAGCGTGCGGCGGCGCAACGTGCTAGCCGAGCGGCGAGTTTTAGAATAGGGGTTTTCCCGACGCAGCGGAGCCGGGCTTGCGTTCGTCGATTGCAGCGCCACGACGGTAAACCAAGAAAAAGCGTTTAAATATATAAGAGCCAACAACGCTATTTTGTTAATCAAAAGGTGCTACTATTGCACAAAAATATATTAAAACTACCAGTTATACAAACTGTTTTTGTCATACAAGACGAAATCGGCCAATTGTCAATCCAGGCCGAGGCCGGGAAAACTCATTTGAACCTTCCGCGCTTTCCGCCGTCTGGTCCCCATGGCAACCGAACGAGGCGAACTCGCTAGGCCTAGCAGCTCGGTAAATCCGGAAGCAATCAGAAAATATAGGGCGTTTTATTGCTAAAATTTGGTGCTGCGGGCATCATGAGACATAGCATAAGCTTCGTTGGCCTTTCGTTTGCCATGAACGCGTGACACCATGGAGCGGTGACGACGAATGTGTGCCGAGGCGAGCGGCCGCCGCTTGGCCGGTCGCCGCCATGTTGCCATAACCCAAGCCACGGCCGGTCTCGAGGGAGAGGGCGCGCGCTCTTTCTAACGGCCTTCTCAATCGCTGCTGGAACAATGGGAACTTTTCTCCTTGAGCTACGCTCTCCGCCACCGCAAGGGGCGCGACCTGCTCACTGTTCGCTCCGCGTCCGCTTCAGCGGCGGCGGGTGGTTTTTGCCTGGTTTCGTGTTGTCGCTCGCGAGTTTCGTGGTGAGTGCAGCCCCGAAATTAAAGAGCACAGAAGGTAGATGCTGCAGCGGCATGTCGTCAACGTACCACACGTGAACGGATATAAAAAACACTGTCGTTCAGCAAACGTTCGACAAGCATGGCATACATTGCGGCACGGTAGCTACTTTTGTTCATTTTAATTCAAATTTTTCCCAAGCCTGTACACGAATGGGAACAAAAAGAAAACTGAATGAGCAGTGATCACATCGAAGCTTCTTCAAGGCTAACATGACAGCAACTCGTCTGCAACAGCAAAACCGTCTTTCAGCGCTAGATGCGAAACCATTCATGTAGCACCGAAGAAGAAAATAATTTCATAAAAATGTAATGTAAATTGCAAAATGCTTGCATGATATAAAGTATTAGTATAACAGCCAAAGTAAACGTTGTAGGGTTGAGTTTTAAGTGTTATTACAAATCATATACTTGGCAATGTGTGGTATTTTAAACATTATTTTAATTTTGCAAATAAACATTGTTTTAATGAACTTTTTACATGATATTATGCTTAATATGAAAACAAAAAATGGTTGATATTCATGACACCACTTGTGCTCGAAGTGGTAAAAAAAGGCCAATAAATGATGAAGTGATACTCGATGCAGTGACTTACAAATGAGTTCACCTGCTATATCGAAAGTATGCAAGAAACTTCTAAAGCGTTAAAGAAGGACACTCTCACTGAAGACTCATTTCAAGCCTTATATAGCGACCCATTGAGGCTCTCTTCGGGAAAGTAAGGTTAATGTGCGGAAGGGAATGACATATGCGAGATGCGAGGGCCGTAACAGCTAGCGGCACATGACTACATTGTCAAGACGGACGTTTCATCTGAGAGCAAAATCAAGGCACGGATGGAAGTGATGGCATCTCCTACCATCCCATTTTTCACTGTCACCTATTCCGGTTCACCTTACGTCGCTGGATATATCGTTTAGTTAATCAACTTCGGGTCTGACGCTTGCGCTATTCTTCTTGAAACTAGCGAAAGAAGCAGCCCCATGTAGTACGCTCTTCTACGAGGACAATGTTTTAGTGGACTGTATTATCCGAAACCAGAGCTTGTTGCCCTATTGGACAAACCTTTTCTTTTTTTTTTTCCAAAAACGCTGCCGTGCACCTACTACACACAAATGTTCTCGAAGTACTTAAGATCCTGATTCAGTCAGCATTTCAGAACTCAACCCTGAGTTGCCAGAAAGGAATTGACAACAGCTATGTTATTAGGTCCGTTTCTTTGCTATTTGAAAAATTTCCCAGAATTCTTCTTCTCAATTAATTATACCAGGAAAGTGACAGAGAACACCGAAAGTCCAGCTCCTTATGTGCACAAGCCGTGCAGGAAGATTTTGAGCCTGAATTTTCTAGACGCAGGTCGCATTTTGATGAATTGATGAATATATAGTGCAATGTGTAACTTTGAAGGACAATTTTGTTATTGTTTGCCGCTCTTTTCGATTTTGCCTAACTGTTTATGCCTATTTCCTTGGTTAAAAGTAGTCGCGAGAATACATATACATCTTCGGTCTTTCAACCGATTGATATGTTTTGAACGAAGCTGGAACAGCCCACTTCACTAGACAAGTGAAATTTTTACTATATGAGTAAATTTTTGTTCTTTACTCTGAATCTGAGACGCGCCATAAATTTTTGCCGGTGCCTCTTCTGATCTAAACGAAAACGGTAGCGGTTGACAGAATCTCCACCCAACAATTCACCATGCACTCACGTCAGGTTGCGCTACACCTGCTTAAAACATTCAAAGGCAGATTGCATAGCCTGGTAAATTTATTTTTGTGCAGAACTTAGAGGTAAAAAATGTTGAAGTGTACCCGAAGCTTCATTCGACCGTGCACGGTCGCACTGACGAAGGAGCGCGCGCGTGAGCGGATTGTTGACTGTATTTTATTCCTCGTACACGATAAATGTTCGATGCTGATGACGGACTTTGTATAAGCCATAAGGGGCGAAATGACAGGACCTGCCAGTTGCAACTGACGCGGGCGAAGCTAAAAGCGAGCGCGCGTTTCCCTTGCGCGTGAACGGCTGTAGCGGAGAAGCAGCAGTGGGGCGGTTGCGACCCCACCGAGGCGCGGCGGGCGGTTGAAACAGACCCCATTGGAGAGGCCGTAAGAGAAGAGAAGCGCTCTCTCCCTCGAGACCGGCCGTGCCCAAGCGACCCAACGGCGGCTTGGGGCGAACGCTATTTCCGAAAAATAGGGGCCGCCCCTAGCGTTAACCCAACACCCCAAGCGCGCCTTACGTTCTGCGCATGCGCATTTCGACGCCCCAAGCTCCTTGGGGGCCCCAAAGCTTGGGGCCCCCTATTCTAAATCTCTCTATTATCTCGGCGCACGCTCCGCACTGCATGAAGCGCGATGAAAGCGGGGCTCGTTTGCCAGTTAAGACGCATTCAGCGCCACCACGCTCCCCAACCCTTTTCGACATCGGCGGCTTTTGGCAAGCAGGGACTGCCAGCACACTAACCAACAATCAAGCTCAATTTACAGACTGTGTGGTAACGTTGAACCCGAGTTGAACCAAATGGAAAGAATGGTGTCTTTTTTTTTTTTTTTTTTGCCCTGCTGAAGTTGAAATAAGAAAGCTGCCCTTGAACTGCGGAGTCGCGGAGAAGATCGAATTTTGGTGCGATTGCGTTAGAGTTCCCAATTTAACAAAACCTGTTTGTTTCACGAAGCTTCCCTGTTTATCGAGCGAGGTATGCGAGAGGTATGTAAGTTCATTATTTTATTTCACCTTAATCATGGTGTCTCCGCCGGAATCTGCAGCAAAGACACTGAACGGCGCTGAAAAGTATTTTCCATTAGGATGTTTAATTCATAGACTTCTAGAAAACAAATACACAAAACGAGGTAAAGACATTGAAGTTTCCCTCAACAAAAGAGAACAGACACTATTTTTATGCGCGCAGAGATTGCCGCAGGTCACAGAAGAAAACTCAGGTGAACTTAACAAACACGATATCAAGAAAGTGTACACAAAATCACACCGACGACCGTTTCGTTCGGCATCTTGCAAGCCACCGTCTGTCCGATACTTGGCCATGTTCCATTATCCAAGGCCTTCCTTTGTTTCCGTTCTCTTTTTGCATCCTTCGTAGTAGGCAGGCCCCCAGCTTGCGTGAGCTCTCGTAACCTGGTAGCCGCGGCGCCAATATGTGGTTCGGCGGCGGCTGTAACAGGAATTGTCATCGCCTTATCGGCGCCAGTTCGCGGTCCATTGTCGGCTTGGATGTCTTGGCGGTCAGGCGTCCACGTCTGGTTAGGGCGCCAGAGCGTGCACACACATACGCACACCCCCGCACAAACACACGCACTACCGAGCAGCAGTTCGGCCGGCGTTCAGGGCGGTGAAACCGCCGTGCCGCCGTCTCCTACACATACGCACACCCCCGCACAAACACACGCACTACCGAGCAGCAGTTCGGCCGGCGTTCAGGGCGGTGAAACCGCCGTGCCGCCGTCTCCTGACTCCTCTTCGGTTCTGGTGTTTTATTACGATCAGCCTAGAGGTAGCGCCACCGACGCTCCGTTAGTGGGGATCGGCAGCCGGCGGCGCTCGCAGAAACGCATGCGGCGTACGTGTCTGCTTACGAGTTGTTGGCGATGAAAACGTGCCTGATGCAATACATTGCCCCCCCCCCCCCCCCCCCGGGGTGGTGCAGTGGTAAGACGCCCGACCACTGTGCCGGAGTACCCGGGTTCGAACCCGACCTCGGCAGCTGCGCTTCGATGGAGGCGAAACGAAGTCGTCCGTGTGCTGTGCGATGTCAGCGCACGTTAAAGATCCCCAGGTGGTCGAAATTACTCCGAAGCCCTCCACTACGGCTCCTCTTTCTGCTTTCACTCCCACCTTCCTCCCTTCCCTTGCGGCGCGGTTGAGGTGTCCACAGAAAACAAGTGAAAGTTACCGCGCCTTTCCCTTCCTATCAATCAATCAATCACCTGATGCAATACATTAGCGACTTACTGTTGAGAGTGTTCCAATATTATAGAAAACTTCCGTGGATTGATCGCCAATGCAGCAGCAAAAAAAAAATAAAAAAATGAAGGAATAGAGAGAGAGAGAGAGAACAACTTTTATTTAAAATGCCTGCAGAATCGGTTAGGCTCCCTCCAAGCAGGGAGGACAAGCTTTTACCGTGACGCGGCCACTACGTCAGTCTCGTGCGTTGTGCTCCTTGAGGTCTTGTTACGTCCCTCGCTACTTCCGCGGGTTCGAGAGGGCCGCCGCCCCCTTCCTGGGGGTGCTGCCCCCCCTCTCCTTGGTTTCGCTCGGTCGCTGCCTCTCTAGAGCTGCCGAGACCTGCTGGACGGCCTTGAGTTGTTTCTCTTGATCACAGCTCCTCGTTGCAGCCTCTATCTAGCTGCGGCGGGATCGTCGTCTTCTCGCTGGCTTCGCGCGGATTTACGCTACAGTCCCAAAGGATGTGAGCCGCGGTGGCTCTCTCCTTCGCGCACAGTCTACACATGTCGCTCGCGTGCACACTCGGACACATGTGCTTAGCTAGCACCGGGGTGAGCAGGGACCCCGTCTGTAACTGTCTGTATAACACTGCCTCCTTCCGGGAAAGCCCCGGGTGAGGTGGCGGCATAGTCTGTCTGTTCAGTCTGTACCATTTCACTATTTCGTTGAAGGTGGTCATCTTGTCCTTGGCACTGCGCCGCGACCAAGACTCCGAGTCGGCCGTGGTTGCAGCCGCGCGGTTGGTTAGTCCTCGCGTGGCCGAGTTGGCCGTCTCGTGGTTCACGTTTCCGCGTTCCGACACGTCACTGCCCATGTGGGCCGGAAACCACTTGATCACCACAGGACTTTTGCGTCCGATGTGTCTTCGGCCTTGCGCAGTATGCGCGCGGCCTCACTACATCCTTGGCGTAGTTCTTCACTGCCGTTCTAGAGTCACACAACACTGTAGTGCATCCGGGGTCGGAAACGGCCAAGGCGATGGCCACCTCCTCCGCCCGGTGCGCTTCTCGAGTCCGGACGCTCACCGCGGTCTTCGTTGCACCCGGCGATGCCCCGACAACCACCGCCGCGTATGCGTTGGTGTTCCCTCGATACTCCGCCGCGTCCACGGAGGCGGCGCCTTCTTTGGCGTGGAGGTCTACGAGAGCCCTGGCCCTCGCCAACCTCCGCTCCCTGTTGTGCTCGGGGTTCACGTTCTTCGGGATCGGGAAGACCCTGAGCTTTCTGTTGATGCTATCTGGTATAGGTACGTCTTTCTGCTGCTTGCCTTCCCTCGGTTCGAGGCCAAGGTCCCGCAGTATCTGTCTTCCGGTTCTCGTTTCAGAGAGACGCTCGAGTTGCGCCGTTCTCTGTGCTTCGGCTATTTCGTCCAGCGTGTTGTGGACTCCCAGCGCCATGAAATTTTCGGTGCTCGTGCCCCCGAGGAGACCGAGTGCCGCTTTATACGCCTTGCGTATGGTGGCGTCTATCTTCTTACGTTCACTCGGCCTCCAGTTGTGGAAGGCGGCCACGTACGTTATGTGGCTAACTGCGAAGGACTGAACGAGCCTAGTCAGGCTCTCCTCCTTCATCCCCGCTTTTCTGTTGGACACCCTCTTGATGAGTCTCATTGCCGCAGCCGCTTTGCCCGCGAGCTTGTTGACCGTTCCACCGTTGGCTCGGTTTCGCTGGATGAGCAGCCCGAGTACTCGAATCTTCTCGACCTCCGGTATTACTTGTCCTCCCGCCGTCTTGACCGTGATCTTGGGACGCTCGTACTTGACTTCCATATTCTTTCTTTTCCTGCCCGATCCTTTCGGGGGAATCACCAGCAGTTCTGACTTGGCCGGAGAGCAAACGAGTCCAGACCCGTCCAGCTGCTCCTCGATGGCGTTGACCGCTTCTTGCAGCATTGTCTCGATGTGTCCGTCGCTTCCTCCCGGTACCCATAGCGTAACGTCGTCGGCGTAGATGGTGTGCCGGACTCCCGCTACTCTTTCTAGCCGGGTGGCCACCCCGATCATCACGAGGTTGAAGAGTAGCGGGGAGATTACCGACCCCTGTGGAGTTCCGACGCTGCCCAGCTTCTTCTCTTCGAGCTGCAGGTCTCCCGCACAGATTTCGGTGGTCCGTTCCGTCAGGAAGTCTTTGATGTACTGATATGTCCTCCTGCCCATGTTTAGCCTGGATACTTGGGCCAGGATAGCCGAGTGCCTCACTTTATCAAAGGCGCTCTGCAAGTCCAGCCCGAGTACGGCTCTGTTGTCCTTGGTGCCCGTCGTATCGTCGATGATCTCGTTCTCCAGTAAGATCATGGCGTCTTGCGTCCCGAGTTTGTTCCGAAACCCGATGATGGAATTTGGGTAAAACTCCGATTCTTCCAGGTAACGCTGCCACCTGTTCATGAGAACGTGCTCGAGGACCTTTCCCACGCACGAAGTGAGCGAGATCGGCCTGAGGTTCTCTATGTTGGGCGGCCTGCCAGGCTTGGGGATGAGGATCGTCTTGGCTGCTTTCCATTGCTTGGGTAGCCTTCCTTCTTGCCAGCACTTGTTGTAGAAGTTCGTGAGCGTTTCGATGGCCGCTTCGTTGAGGTTCTTGAGCGCTCTGTTGGTCACTCGATGCGCAGATTTTCAGAAAACAAGGCTGGCAACTACCCGTCTTTTAGATTTACTAGCCACCATAGATTTACTGGCATCATTTTTCACACTTTTCTTTTTTTCATTCTACGGCGTTTACAGGCCTGAACATGACATATCGCCTTTTCAACAGCGTGCGCGTGTTTATAGGAGTGAGGCAGACAAATTTGGTGTATATCCGACGGAGATACAAGGTGTCTTGCTCTGACCTGCAGTACTTTAGGCAGCCTGGTTCGTTATATCGTAGTTGACTCAACGATTAAGCAGGTTAAGTGTAACACTGACAGCGTCCGGCGGGTTGCCATAGACTGAGTGGACATCAACTCTGGCTAGACAACATTCCCCAGAAATGAGATTACGCCGACACTGTACAGGAAACCTCGTCGCACAGGAAAGCTGACTGCTCACGTGTAGAGCGGCGAGTGGATTCAGTTAGCCGAGCTCACAACAAGCGGATAGCTTCTTACGGCAGATAATCTGGTTGTGTTGCACTGTGACATAGCTCTAAATGGTTTCCTGAAACCGAGGGAAGTACAAGGAATTTCTAACGTGTGTGATGTTTATAAATGGTAAATTAGTAGTGTAATATTTTTTTAGAGCGCAGCTCTTTGGCGTCCGTTCCTGGGTTTCGCGTCGGCGTCGTCGTCGGCCTCGTAACCAGCTCCGCCCCCCTTTCATCCCCCCAGCGCTAGCAGCGACCGACTCATACCGCTGGATGCCGCTGACGCCGCTAGAGAGTCAAGATAACGTGACTGCATAGAACACCGTCGCCGCCATGCAGAAAGAGGAGGGGAGGGGCCTCCCCCCCCTGTTCCTGTTAGGCGGATAGGGTGCTCTTCAGTTGCCGACGCGCCGGTTATTTCACGTAGGCCCCGGCACGTCGACGAATACGTGACCACCTTCCCACGGCTAGACCTGGTTCTTGGCGCTGCGGAAGCGAGGGTATCATATTGTTTGCGTCGGCATCGGCGGCGTTGTCCCTGAAACCAACTCCGCAGCTGGGGTTGACTCACTATCGGCGTCAGCAGCATCAGTCAGTCGCTGCTATCTCTACCCTCCTCCCTTATCGCGTTGTTCGCTTGCTGCGCGCACTTCTGCCCCCATCGTTTGCCGCTGGGTGTACACGCCGCCCCCCTCCCCCCTCTTCCTGCGAGTCTCCGGTTGTCAAAGCGCCGGCTCGAACTTAATTCCTTTCTTCGCTCCTCCTCCAATGCAACCCCTGTGCGGTGGCAATCAGAGAGCCAGATCGGTGGCGGCGGATCTGTATATGTGCACCGCCCGAGCCGAAATTGCCGCTGCCGTTCGCCACTGCGAAATTATCTGCCAGTTCTTTCTGAGCCATGAGCGAGACGAATGTTGACATAAAGACAAACAGGAATTTCTTCACACTTATGCGGGAGAACATCCCGTTCCTCTCGCTCGTAACGTGTCCCACGGCTGTGACAACCTCGCGAGGCACTTGTATAGATCTCGTCTTTGAGAATCAATTGGTGTACCAAGTCGAACATATATCAGTCTATTTCTCCGACCAGAAAGCTTCCTTCATGACTGTCAAGAACTGTTAGTGGAGTCTTTGTTAAAGGAATACGTGTGAAAAATAAAATAAAAAAATTCTGTGATAGCGCATACATGTATTGCTCGATTTCTTTGCCTCAATCTATCGAAAAGGTGAAACAGCTTATTTGCTGCGCTCAAATTTCGCATTAGGAAGTAACGTAATCGTCGGTAATTTTTTCAATGGCAATGAATTTCTCTATGTGACAGAACTTTTACACACTTGACAAAATTTAGGATTATCAGCGATTGATTTTCAGTAGCGTCAAGGTGCAAGCCCCGAATCAGTAGCTGCGAAGACATTGTAAAAACTGCGCTTGGTCACCGTCATGCCCTGGCAAGGAAGTCTGAAGGCTGAAGATTTATCATTGTAATTGTTGAGCAGTGACTTGGGCCGGTTCTGTCGTTTACTTCACAGGTGCCAGATAAACTATACTGAAAGAGATGGAGTTCATCTTATCATGTGACTATAAGTATGTATTTATTCCCGAACTACGCACCGATGGTTAAACCCGTACGAAACTGTTTTACTCCCCTTGCCAGAAATAACCAGTTTGCTCGAAAGACAGCACAGACAAAAAGGGGTTCTAATGATTCAAATGGGCTACCAGTGTACAGTCTTAGTCAAAAGTATACGGCCCAATGATTTTTGTTCTAAGCCAGTAACGAGGCTCGTAAAGCAACTCTAGCGTTATAATTCTCCTAGATAACACATCTCGCCCTCATTCTCCTCTAGCTTATATTCATATTCCAGTAGTGCTGCCAGCAGACGCGTTACAGTGCTTGCTTAGAAGCGAACCTCTTGGGCCATATACTTTTGACAAAGACTGTACATTGATCTATGTTTATCATGTAATATTTAGTGTAACATATTTAGTGCAATAGCAATATGACTGCCGTAGGACTTATAGTGCTCTGATCGGCAGCACTCAGTGGTTCCAGAGACCGCAGACAGAGGTGCCGACGAGGTTGTATCTGGGGCTTACAGCCAGCATCTTGTCTTCCACGAGTGCACTTTGCATTTCGGGCGTCAATTAAGTCAATTCAAATGCACACTGTAATCGATGGTGTTACGATGGCATGCGACTGTGGTTCATGTGGGAAGCAAAACGCGATAATTTTCGCATTCAGTTTAAACAGCTGAGCTGTACATCGCGGGGATGCACGAAATGTGTGAAAGGTGCCTCAGTGGTGATTGATTGATGTATTTATAGGAAGGGAAAGGCGCAGTAACTCTCTCACTTGTTTTCTGTGGACACCTCAACCGCGCCGTAAGGGAAGGTGGGAGTGAAAGTGGAAAGAGAGAAAGAGGAGCCGTAGTGGAGGGATTCGGAGTAATTTCGACCACCTGGGGATATTTAACGTGCGCTGACATCGCACAGCACACGGACGCCTCAGCCGCTGAGGTTGGGTTCGAACCCGGTTACTCCGGCACAGTAGTCGGGCGTCTTACCACACTGCACCACCCCGGCGGGGCCTCGGCGTGAAGGGAGTGAAAGATGGTCGAGAGAAACAGGTGCCTCAGAGGTGGGCTTGGTGCTTTATCTGTACACTTGCAAAGTGCAGCGAGTTGACGCTTTGTGTTTCCCTGATGTGTGACATCAATGCTGAGGTAGAGATATGATCGCTCGATTCGTACGCTGCTGCCTAATGCCAAAAGCACTGAGTCCACCCTTCCCGATTCAGAATGCGCACCCGCTAAGCAAGAACACTTACCGCATTCGCGACAGAAACTGCGCTAACACGCATGCAAAAGTAGCACGAGTTTGGCGGACAAATTCGGTTTCTGGTACGTTTCGCATTGACATGCGAATCGTTCGAGAAATGATCTCTACCGTGTAGCGCCGGCCTCAGCCCGCAAGATAGGCAGTTTCCACATAGCAACAGCCGCAAGCAGTCGCGCGGTTGGAGCTGACCAATTAGAGTGGTTCAGCATGTTGCATTTAGTTGTTTTACTTTCTCTGCTTTCGCCTCTCCTTTCAGGTCAGCCGAGTTGTCCAAAACAACGTTCCCCCCCGCCCCCCCCCCCCAACCTTCCTGCCTCCCATCTCCTCCCCTTCACGCACAGCCAGTCCACTTTCAACTACTCGTTTGCTTTTATTTGTTTTGTCTGCCGTACTTGACGGCGGCTTGTCCGTTTTGCGTTGTCGGCTGCTGCTGAAATTTGAGCTGTTTCATCCAAGTTCTCGCGCTCGTTCGCGCTCTGGTTCTTGGTGTCGTATCGTCATGCACGCTGTGCAAACGACTTACTTTTTGGTTGTCCGTTTCTTCTCAGCGATGTCCAGAAAGCGCTGTGAGCTCGTCCAAAATGCGAAGGAGAGTCTCGTTTCCATGCGCTTGTCAGCCGTTCTTCGCGCCTTCTGTATTTTATAGGATAGATGAAATTCGGCGCATAGGAAAAATAGAGTTGTTCTCATTTGTCGCCACTCGCCTGCCATGCTGAGAGATGAGTGGTTATTGCGGTCATCTTCAGAACTCGATGTCGTCTAATCGAAACCACTGCGTCGGGCGCAATTAAATAAACCGAGGCTAAACGCTTAGGTAAAACAAGAATAAGACTACCGTCAGCTGCGTGAGGATTCTGTCCGTGGTCGAAAATATTTGCGGAATGTTAGACTGAGATTATTCTCTGCGTTCGTTTAGAGTGCGCTTAATCTTCTCTTTTACAATGTAGCTCGGTTTGTCGCCGAAAAGGAGAGAGAAGAGATGCCGAGTGGCAATATTGAAGTCGTGTAAGAGCTAAATGGTGCAAAAAAGAAGTGCAGATCAACAAAACAAGAAAGCTGGTGCAATCTAGGAATATTATTGAAAATTCTGGACTAAACAAAATGTACTCAGACCGTTAGAACCGAATGTTGTGAATGCTGAATGCAAAGTAGTACTAAGAAAATCGAGTAATGCCATTCGTTTGCTTCGCTTCCTAAAAACTCTTCACCCAGGGCCTTATTCCACGGACGGCAGAAGAATGCCTCACATCATTCCGTCCGAGTCACTTCGACCGTGTCTTTTGGCCTCTATCGTTATAGCTCACGTATATCACACAGTTATGCTACCAGAGATTCCCAGAACGAGAGTTTCGGGAGCCACTGTGGCCAAAGGATCTTACAAGTCTTGCAAACAAGTCGGTGTCTACTCTGTCAGTGTCTCTCAGACATACATATTTTCAAATACAGCGCAAGACATCTTCTAGAACTTAGCATATATAGTCACTGGTGACTCTTTAAAACTTCCGTCCGTTACATTAATTTATCCGACACTCGCCCTGTGGATGTTTCGAAGGCTGAACAAGCCCAATCACCGTTGTTGCAAAGAAAAAAAAAAAAAAAAAAAAAAAAAGACAAAACGCACTCCAGACACGTAAATGTCGCAAGTTTTCACGCTTCCGAATCAACACGCGCAGTGTGTGCCAGCCATCACCGCCCCTTTGAAAACTGCCCAAAGCCACTGCAACTGCTCAAACCGCAGTAAGTATACTTGTGCGGACATAAGAACAATCGTGCTCTCTTTATTCGGACCACTCGGTCAAAAATCCATACACGCGAAAATATTGAGCCACGGGCTATCCTACTTTCTGCGACGAAGCTCGCAATAGCATTAAAAGCGCTAAACAGAAATGGCGAGTTTTCTCCGCCAACATCGATTTTTTTTTTTTTTTTTTTATTACGTAACGCTACACTCCGCTACCGCCGTGAGCCCTTTCTTAACGGGGCCTCCTCTCCTAGTCTCCTATCCTCTGCCCAACGGAGGACAGACGAGAGAGAGAGAGAGAGAGAGAAGCGCCGCCAGCGCCGCCGCTAAAAGTTGCCGGCCGCGGAGAAACTCGCCGCTCGCTTCAGACGACTCGCACGAGCCGTCCTCCGCGGACTTTGCAGTGATTGCTGTCAGCCTGTCGGCGTGCGGCCTGTCTTCGCGGCCCTGGTGGAGTTTCAGCGCACTCCCTATTAGCCATCTTCGAATTTGCCTGCCTCCGGATTACCGCCACCCTGGCTCCCACAACGATTAACGCGTGCCAGCAGACGAGCGCGGAAGCAGCGGCGACGGTGGAAATGGAACTTATGTGCATGGAGGAGCCTTCGCAGTTCGGCCCTTCGGTTCCGCGAGCCGCTTTCGATTCTGCCATTGTGGGCTCGGACTCGGTAATGGCGAAACTCCTGTCGCTTCAGGCGCGCTACACGGTGACGTGCGATTACTGCAAGCGAGTCCAGACCGAGGTGCTTTCGTCCATGAGGAAGACAGTCGCCATGTGGATGTCAGAGGTGAGTTGTCTGTTGTCTTCGAAGTTTTTGTTTTAAGTAAATTCAAGCAAGGAAACTGCGACTGGCTTAAGAATGACAACCGGTTTCGCTAGTGCCACTTGACGGCTTAACGGCGCGCTCGAACATTTCGGCGGTCCCGAATTGAACCGGCTCAAAGTTTCATTCTTTTCTGTCATTAGCTCTTACCGTACTATACTGAATCCTTTGGATGCGAGATAAAAGACTCCGATTACGAATAACTGCAAACATAATTCAACGCGAAAAGGTGAGTTAGCGCGGCGTCATAGTTTCTGAATGTGCCTGTTTGCGCGGTTCGACTTGATAATGATGAGTCTGTGGTCAACGGGGTCCCCCGATCGGACCAAAGAGTTGCAGCGCCCCCGTTCGGTGCATTTTTCAGCCAGTGGCGACCATGACTGCTTTATTCGCGTTTTTGTACCAGAACTTGTCGGATTCAGATGGATATTTTTACTCGCGGCCAAGGCGATCTCAATGTACGAATCGAGCTGCCGTGTTCGAGAACGTGTATGCGGCTACAAAATTGCTTCTTCAAGCTTGGTATTTATTGCTGTTCTTGGGTTAGGCTCGGCGTTGGCAGGGGTGCAGCCGCGCGTGTTGCCTTCGCTGTTCCATGTTTTGCGCGGGGGCTAAGGTAGTTCACTAGTTTTCTGAGGCGGTTAGATCGTTATAAGAGGCCGTGCGTCTGTTTGAACGTTGGAGCGCTTCAGTGCGGTATTGTTATGCTTTCAGTCTTCTCTCTATTCTATCTTGCGTATGCTGTGACGGCAGCCGGCTCGCTGGCAGCTGAGTTCGCACTTTTCTCTCCAGGTTTCTCTTTCAAGGGCTCTTACTACGTCATGTTTAAGCGCTGTTTCGTCGTCAGCGCTTTTAACGATTTTAATAAGCTTCGTCATTCCGGAATTTCTCTGAGTTCGCTCTTTCTAAAATGTGGAGGCTTTTTTTTTTTTTTTTTCGTTATTTTTACGCCTGGCGTTCGCGCGTAGTAAAAGTATGCGTGCGTCGGTACGGGTGTTGAGATACGGAGTTCAACGCCCTCAACCGACTCATGGCAGACATGTGGGATGCTGTAGTGGAGGGCTCCGGAATAACTTCGATTGCCCGACAGCTTTTTTAACTCGCGCTAACGTCGCACGGTATTCATACTAGATCGTGACTTCGGGAAATTTGCAGAAATACAGTACTGGCGGTTAGCTAGAGAGGAAAGTAATTGTGATATCGTGCCGAATAGCTGATTATAGAGTATATTTAGGCGTGACAGGTAATGATTGTGATCATGTATGGAGGACGCATTAGCCAGGTTCTTTGCCTTTTCGACTTGTGGAACGTCTAATGAAGTCCATGTATACGGTGGTCTCAGGTCTCTAATCAGGATATTGGCACGCGGCCTGCGTGGTCAAATGATGTATGATGTGCTTAAGTTGCGCGGGCGTTCTACTAGTGCTTCACGACATTCTTGGAACAGATGCATTAAGCAAAGTCAGTATATTTAAGTCTGAGAAAGAGAGAGTTTATGTGAAAAAGAAGAAAGCCCAGTGTTTCAGAAGTTAATGACGACAATCAAGGACAGTTTTTGTTGGCCAATCAGTCGGATGGCGCAGCCATCTGTAAACGCTTGCTACGTGGCCAGTTGGGCTATTCGCATTTTCAGAGAGAACTGATGGGATGAAATAGTTTTTCGTGTTAGCACACGCAAACAGGCGATGACTTCCTTTCATTTCTTTAAAGGCTTTCATCCGCGTCATGTGCCGAGGTGGTCTTTTCGTTAGCTTTGCTATTCCGCGCCAATTAAAACGAAAGACTCATGATAGGTCGACATTTTTGACCAGTTAGCTTTGGAACAGCTTATCATTCCATGTTCCTTTGAATTACGCTAGAATAAGGTGATCGTTTTCTCAGTCGGTCACACGTTTGAAGGCCACATCGTATGAAAGTACTGAGGAAGGAATGTTACTGTAAAGGTTCTTAAAAGCCTCCCAGTAACAGCATGCTTTGAACTTCGAGGCGCAACATTGTAGCTCGACGCGTGGCACCTTGTGGCATTTCTTGTCTCAGCGTACGCATAGGGCAACGCCATCCTTCACGTCATCACTGCGTATATCGGTAGCTGCTGTTTCGTGAAGTTCTATTTCTGTTATTAATATTAGTATGTTCTTCGAAAACGAAAACGAGTCGTCGAGAAATTCCTCCCGTGGAAGGCGCTGCTTCGTCTTATGGTGACCTTATTCTTGTCTTGAAGTCTGCTCAGCTGCCCTTTCGACTACCGCATGGAGCGCGAACGGCTGCACTTCATCTTTCACAAGTCTCCGTTGAAGAAGCACCCGTGTTTTAATCTTCCTGTCAGCACTCTGGTAACAAGTTTTTTCTTAGTTGCCGTCGAACACGTGACGCGCGTCAGTCGTTGTCTCTCTTTAGTGTCTGGATTCCTTTCTTGTTTTTATCGAAAGGGTTAGAACTACTTGGAATGCGCTTAACTGTCTTGAACTTTCACCGAGCAGCCGAAGTGAATTTAAGATATCTCTAACGAGAATTGTGGGGATAGTTGACGCGCGTGTTCTGAGCGAGAAATCGCGGTACATGCCCTCCGATGCACTGATAGGCTGCCTTCCGCGTCACAGGGAAGCTGACCACGCATCGTATTGCTCAGTGTAAGGAATAAATCGTGGCCATCGTTGAATGATTGCGTTAAAGCTGGTCTTCAAATCTTAGTATAATTAGTGCAGCCTGTATTGTTTGCTGTTTATAGAAGTGTTTTGCTGCATGCGGTTCAATTTGTGATACGTGAGAAATACTCCAAATGGGCGTGCAATTTTTTTTTTTTTTTATTTAGAAGAGTCACCCGACAAATTCGGCTTCTCCGCCTTCCTCAATATTTGTGTTCAACATTCCGATTCTTTTTTTTTTTCGTTTTTCTTTAGCCTGATTTAAACGTTTCGATAAAAGACGACTAGGCCCCGCATAAAAAAGAAAAAAGGAGAAAATAGAACAGAACGCAAGAAGACTCTGCAGCCAGTCTTTGAACAAAAAATGCGTCGTTTATCACTGCTGTGTTGACCCTTCAGTACGGCTAACGTAACCCGCATACGTGCGTCTTGATTTATGCGTTTTTGAATGCTTCTCAGTTTCGTGGTGTTTTGTATGCCTTGAATTCCGACGGCACTTAGTTGAAGGCAGTCGAGGTGGTTACTGGTGGGCGGTTTGGTTGTTTCTGACTGCTTCCTTGTGCGCATGGGCGAGCTACAGCTCGGTATTGAACGCTGTATGTCTCCTCAGATTGCGACCAGAAGTGAGGGTGAGGGTTTCGCTTAACTCGGCCTAATTTGGAACACGGCTCAATTCGGTCCGCCTTACACAGAAGAGAAGTAAACGCTGTCACTGAAACGGAATAACCCCCCCCCCCCCCCCTTTCCCTGAGTAGAAATTAGCAGAGTTTCCTGGGTAGGCAGGTGTCAGCTTCCTTCACTCGGCACCTTCACTAATTCGCATATCTGGTAAAAGCATCAGGCTGCAATGGCGTCTGTATCCTGTCTCGTCAACCGAGCAGTGCCCATGCAGCTGGCGTCAGTATACGGTCAACAAACCGGCACAGTTCTATGGCATAGTGCGGGTAAAAGTTATGGTTTGTTAACTATTACGCTGAACCCCACAGCATCCACCCATGCGAAGCCGTGCGGCTGACAGCGTTGGAGCAGAACAGTAATACTAATAGGTGGAGCTGGGAGGTTGATTGGTTGAGGGCTATAATACTGCTCTAGTAACACGTTTTCTTTGCGTGTGTGTGTGTGGGGGGGGGGGGGGGGGGGGGGGCTCGGAATTTTTCCTTTTTCGGGAAACTGAAGTATCCTTTCTAATTGTATGAATCTCTCTACGTGTCTGCCCTAGCCGTTTCTGTGACCTTATTCGCATTTGTATATGGCAGTGTTTTGTTAATGTTATTAGTGATGATAAAATATTAAGTTGGCACAAATATTTCTCTCCATAGACATGCATCAGTCGGAATTGTGCTGAATGTGCCGCCAGATCGACTTGCGCACCTCCTTTTAAAATACACGCAGTTACAGAGGCTTGCACGGTCGTGTTTTTTCGCGTGTGCGCAGGTGTGCGAAGACCAGGGCTGCGAGGACTCCGTGTTCCCGACGGCCATGAACCTGCTCGACCGGTACCTGTCCCTGGCCGCGGTGCGCAAGACACAGCTGCAGCTGCTGGGCTGCGTCTGCCTGCTGCTGGCCTCCAAGATGCGCCAGACGAGGGCTCTGTCCGTCGACGCGCTGGTCTACTTCACCGACGACTCGGTCATGCACCAGGAGATACAGGTGCGTTGCCTCGCGCATCTCCTTCTCTCTCTCTCTCTCTCTTTCTACTCCTATATGTCTCTTCTGGAATTGAGTTTGCTGCTAAGTGCGACGGCGGGGGCAAAGTTCGTTAACTGCTAACAAGCCACTCACCTCGTGTGGGCCCAGTTTCTCGACAGTGGAGAATGCTGGGATTGAAATGGGAATTACTGCGAGCGTGCGTGCAAATGCCGTCCAAAATAATCGAAGGCGACTGTTACTAAAGAAAAAAAAAGAAAGATTTGATTTATTTGAGAACTGTCTTATTCCCATGAACCTGAGTTAAGTTGCATATAATTGTTCACAATGGACGAAAGGAAAATGATGACTGAAAATTTTTTTCCCCTATACAGGACGGCCTCTAAAAGTAGTTACGCACACATGCATTATTATAGTTCCACAGACTGTTTGGGAATATTAAGGTTGATTAGTAAGGACGGACCGTTAAGTAATATGACAAGGATGTCTGAAAGAAACCCGGACTAAATGACCACATGCGCTAACGTAGAGTAAGGTAGTGAGCGGAAGGAGGGCCTCAAAGTCAAAATGCCGTGTGCTTCGCAGACTATATGATGAGCACGCGGGTGCAGTATCAATCACATTGTCAACCCACCACCCGATTGTGTGAAGGAATAGGTCTAAAAAATAGCCCGCAAAACGGCTGAAAAGCGCGTACTTTCGCCGGTTCCATCCGCACTGAGCCAAGGGTTTCTTATCAGTTCAATATCTTCGAAAAGTATCCGGTCTGTTAAGCCGCCAAATTAGTTCCTCACTGCATTCTGTGTCCTATCTCGAAATCAGAACCTCTTTCTGCACTGACGCCACATCAAGGGGTGTCTGTGTACCCTTTTCCTCACCTCCTCCATGGGGTCCAGTAGCGGGCCCACCGTGCGAATGACCTTTGACCCTGACCAGCGGGAGGCTAAGGTCTTCGAATAGCGACCGCGTGCCCGAGTCCGGCGGGCGCTCGGTGAAGCGAAAGAAGCGATGTCGGCGGGGGAATCCCTTGTTCCGAGACAGGCTAGGTGAGAGAACTATGGGACCGAAATCGGAGAGAGTGTCTGTGCTGAACGGCGACAGGAGAGTTCGTGACGCCGCTCAGCGGGTTGCAGAGGTCAATGGAAGTGACGGGCAGGGGAGAAAAGGGGGGACAGCGAGCCAGACGCAGACTGGACTTCACCTTTCATTCTTCCCTCCAGGATGGACGAGCGAGCGGGGCGCATTCTGACACTTTCGCTACTCTGTTATAACGAAGGGTTGTGGGCTGGTCTTAGCTTGTTTATTTATATTCGGGCGCATTTGTGTTGCTCTGGATGAACCGCGTGGAAGTCCCGCTACGGTCTACCTGTGTCTGAATGGTGGCGGTGCGGCGACGACTGTCGAGCGCTTGTTGACGTCAGGAGGGTCTGCCTGCCCTCTCCCGGTCTGGGCAGCTCTCTTTCTGACCGCCTTGTTATGGCTGCGCTTGTTGTAGACACGTCTGGCGTTGTCCCGCGCAAGGTTTTTGCTTTCCGTCTGCTCGCTGTGCACGTTTTGTCTGCTGCCTTTTCTGACCGCGCGCTTTTGGTCTGGAATACCTTTTTTTATTTTTTTTTTTGCTCTTTTTCTCCTCGTCTGTCGAACATTTAGCGCTTGTACTCCTGCTACCGTTTTTGTGCTTGTACTTTCGTCGCGTGCTTCTTTTTCGGTTTGTAGCCTTCTAGCTACCAGCTGTTCGATGCTGTGTTTAAACCCCAACTCTTTTTTCCAAGTGTTAGCTGTTCCCGTCTGCTGTAGTAGTTAACGATCCGTCTGTATTTCTTTGCCTCCTTCCGTTATCTCCGCATCTTTCTCCCCCAAGTGTGCGCCGAGGTCAATGTCCTCCTTGCCAACAACTGTCTACGGTCACGATTATGAAAAATTTCTCCGCATTAGGCGTAGTTTCCTATTTGGACGGGAGGAAACGTCTGTCTTTCCGCCCACGTCCGCCGCCGTCCAGCCCGCGATTTTTAAGCGATATCTCTGTCCGACTTCTCTTCCGCCGTTCTGACAAATTACCCTCTCTTCCGCTACCGTCTTATCACCTCCTGCCTCCGTTAGGCGGCGTGGTTTGCGCTCGATCGCTATCGAGCCAACATCCGTTTCTTTCCCCGCACGAATCCCTAAAACGGGATTCACCGCTAACGGGCTCGAAAGACGCAGAAAGATACCTTCGTGACCCCGTCTAATGGGCCGCGTACCATTTAGCGTCCGATTATTCAAATCACGTGCGCGGGTGGACCAGGTTGCGATGCGCGGCTTCATCATTGTGACATGCATTTCGTAGTAAATGTTTTTTTTCTTTATTTATTTATTTTTTTTTTTTTTTTTTACAGTTACGCTGGATCAGACTTGAGGACGCGCGCACGCACCGTTCGCTTAGTTGCGTGATTGTCTCACCGGAGAGTGTCCAGTCACGTGACGGGTCTGCCTTTGCCTTTATTTGCCGTCACGTAGTGGTTGTGTCACAGCGAAAATACTAGCCACTATAGCGAAGACATCTGTTTTCGATAGCCCGGGGTATCAGCTGACGTTTCTTATCGGAGGTTGAAAAGAACGGAAGCAGAAGCCTGCAGACTCGGGATGTAACTACTCTACTAACCTCTTTAAAAAGATCAGTACCAATGTTGAGGGCAGTGTGTTGCGATGGCGACCTCCGGATCCTTAAACTGACCGCTCGGTGGGCCTTACAGTGCGTAGTCAATGGGCCCCTTGTGACGATTTTATGCGGTGCTGCGGTTCAGTTCAAGTTCACTCGTGAGAAAATGCCTCAAGGAATTGTACAGATCCGTTGCCTTTTAAATTGGAGATGGCTGTACGACACAACTCTAAGCCAAAACTGCTCTGAAGCAGGACTGAGTGCACTACAGTTTGACTGTGGCTGATTGTGTTTTGTAATCAATCGCTGAAAGAGCAAGGGTTGCTTCCTCAAGGGTCTCTATTCCCGAATGGTTTACTCCTGCAGCTTCTTTTTACTCCCATTCAGCCTAGTGTGCACGTCGCAGAGCAGTAATAGTAGCACAGTTGTTATTCCTCGGGACATTGGGGTTTCCCACATCGGACCATTAAAGAGCAAGCTATTGCCCCTCGGAGTTCAGTTTGACAGTGGTCACCAGCCACACGGTTAATCACCGCAAGGACACCCGGTCTTGGCGTATAGAAGCCGCTATTAAACGCTACTTTCCTCAGGAAACTCCGTCTCTCTGTCTGCAACACCCCACGCGGCGCGCAAGGTCATTACCTGCAATGTCAAGATCCCCGGCCCAAGCTCAACACAAACTGTTTTCTTGCTTACTCGCAATGCTGTGCCAGCTGCCGACGCAGTGTCATGACTGCGACTGGCGCCACCGCGACGACTGTACGGGTGCGAGCTAGACATAGCGGAGCGCAAGCCGCACAATGGCCTTCTTTCTGGGCCTGCAGTAGACACCGAAGCAGCGCCGAATGTGTTTCTCGAAATTTGCTTTTACCTCTATTTTTCTTTCCGCGATAGTGGCCGGAGAAGCCTTAACAATGCCGCATTGTGCCTTCCCGTCGTTGATGGAAGATCTTACTTCCTCTGTGTCTCTCGCTGTCTCTCTCTGGAAGCACCAGGCGCGAGCAGTTGTTGCGCGAATTACGCGGAGACACCGGCTCTCCCCTCTCTCCATCCATCGCCTAGCTACCCCAGGAGTCATCTGACTTTTAATATCGAAGCGAGACCGCGCAGTGCAAAAAAAAAAAAAAAAGGTGTCTGCCACGACAGCAGACAGTCCTAGGCCCTCAGTCCTGGTCTGTCTCTGCCCTTGTCAGTATACGTGGCGACGTTCGTAGAGAAAAAAGCCTGCCCTCTGGCGGGCACTGTGCAGAATCCTTCGTGCGTGACGAGATTGAGACGCCGTGGGGGAAACAAATGCGCTCGATGAATCGCCTTTCCACAGTGCACAGAAGCACTGCCCTCCTCCTGCAGCTCTTTCCAGAAGGTGTGCTGGGGTACTGTTGCTGTTGTTTCTGGTGAAACCTGCGCGGGCGCTCTGGCGTTGTTTTCTTCTTCGATCGAGCTGTTTCTTCCTCGTGTGCGACTGGCAAATGCTATACCGTCAGGTTGAGCGGCAGCTGGGCGGGTATAGCTGCATGGGGAAGAGTCGGGACATGGTGACGAGGATGTCCCGCAGATGCGCCTCTGTCACTGCTGCTGAGGGGGCGTCAGTCTGAGTAAAGTGGGCTTTGACATTCCCCTTTGTCAGGCCAACTTTCTTGTGCGTGTGGAAAGGGCATAAGACACAGTGTCGCCGTTGGTTGACTTTTCTGGAAATTTCTTTCTTCTCGCCCGACAGAGGAATCTTGTGACATCCGTGACAGTCAATTCTCGCGCGCGATGGAGAGAGCTGTTGTTCGAACGCGGGTTGACTGTGTTGATTTTTTTTTTCTTTATGGTGCGGGCGTGTCATTCCACTGTCAGTGCACAACGCTAAGCGCACTGCGCGAGCGAGTGGCGCTGTATATTCAGGTGGTAGCCTACCTTTTTCGCCTTAGGCGCGAAGTTAGTGAATCCGATGATTTGAACCTCTCCTAATTACTAAGTTGTCGCTGTTATCTGTCTCGAAGCATAGACTGGGTTCAGAGAGTGATCTTCCTTGCTTCTTTCTTCCGGCTGTTCAGTAAACGTGGCCCACTTTTGCTGGGGCGTTGGCGTATAGCACCGCGTCAGGCTGATTGAATACTATTCTGTGACGTCACAGTACGATCACCCGTGAGCGGCCAGTGCTACTTCACGCTATATAGTCGGCTTGCAGCAACTTTGCGCATGACATTATACCAGACACGTCGCTCGGTTAGATACGAACGTTATGAAGCGTGATGTAGCATCCCAATAACGTCACAGGCATTCTCCTGGAGAACGCAAATAGTTCAATCTCGCGTTACGCAGTGCTAGCTTCCTGGAAGCTGCCTCCCCCCCACCCCACCCCTCCTCCTCCCCCATTTTTTCCTTTCTCCCTTTCTTTAGAGCGCTCTTTCTTTTGCCTGCCTCTTGCGTTCCAGTGGCCTGTTCACGGTTAACTCTAGCTAGCGTTTTCTTTTTAACAGCTGCGCGCTATTCAGGGCGCCACAGTTCAGCTGTATGTAAGGGAACGTGAAACGACACAGACGGTAATATGCACAGTTGCAGCGCGACATGACAACCCCGAACACATGAAGAATCGGTTCGCTTCCAGAGTCCTCTTGTTAGGCCGCAAATGACGTATCTGCGGCCAGCGTCTGCGCGAGCGTCGTCAGCGTCTTTTTAAACGGCAGTCGATATTCGGCAGGAAAGAAAAAAAAAAGCTATGAAATTAGTTATACCTCTAGGCTCACTACAAATAGAAATCCGTGTTGTTTAACGTTTGTTATGCAATCCACTCATCACCGTCGACCTATACGTCGCTGGCGATCGTCCACTTTCTATACTACTACCCTCTCGTGACATTCGTGTTGAAAAGTTCTGGCTGAGCACAGCGTTGGCATAGCCTAATTAGGTGTACTGCTGCGATGACATGACAGTTTGTGGCATCCGTAGCGTACCATTACTTGTCCAGTATATTCCCTCCCTATAATTCGGAAGGAGGATGATGGGAGATCTGTTGAGTTGATTCATCTCGTCCCCCTCCCCGCTTCCACTGACGTCCGTGGTTTTGAGTATTAAAGTGCACAGTGCCGTTGTTCTGGCTGTGGTTCTTGAAGTTCACTGCAAACGTCAAGACTAGAATATCAAGATGTAAACTGCGCATCTGCGTGGGCGATTGTAGTCCTTTTTTTCTTTGTCCCTCGACTTCACCGTTACAGCTGCGCCATTTAGAGCGAAATCGCTCCTTACTCCTTCGGCTCGCTCACTGTCATTGTGTCGTGCGTGTTTAAGCAGCATTGACGTCACTGCCCGTTCCCGATGCATATATATACCAACGGCGTCATTCGTATAGCTCTCACGTCATTTTCACAGTCTTTCACCCGCACGCGTTGCAATTGCATGGCGTCGTTGTTGGGGACAGGATGGAGATTCTTCTGTAACGGTGCAATGCATGTTCGCGCTGTTCTTGTGCCAATCCAGTCGAATAAAGTCGCTGAATTGAATTGATTGTCGCGTACGCATGGGCCACTTGGAACTCCCTCTACGGTGAGCAAAGCGACCCGCGAAGGCCTCCTGCGATATTGTTATGCCGATCGCTTCACATGGCTGGATTGTCCAGCCTTTGCCAAATCTATACAGCCAGCTAGAGGTCTACTAACTGGCCATTTGGCGGGGCTCCTCAACATCCCTACATGTCTTAAAGTGCGAGACAGTGAGAGGGAGACTTCATGCCGCATTCGGCAGTTGGCAACGCCATCGGGGCAAAACGAGCTGCCCTCGTGGCTTCATCCAGCGTTGCGGAACGGCCAGTCAGCAGCACGTTAGTGAATGTTCGTTCGGCGTGTGCCGAAAGAGCTCATTTCCCGTCAAGTGTGAAGTGGCGAACATTAGGATGTATACGGCTCCATGACCCTACATACACGCTACAAAACCCATGCACCTGCGCATAATTTCAGAACCTCGAAAGTCAATCCGCGCTGCATTCGGATAAACCTCCCTTACGAAGCACTGCGGTATGAATTGCAGCGCGGTTATGACGACATGCCTGCTTGCTTGAAAGTGCGCAGTAAGGTATTCTTTTATACGGGGGTATACTTGCCGTTCCGCTCATTTTAGCGGTGCTCCTGTTAATGGTCATGTAACCTTGGGGACTAAACGTCTCCTGAGACGTGAGTCCCGCATTGATCAGAAGTGTATTGGTGGAGGGATAAGCACTGGTTAATATTGGCGGTTCATTGACCTTTACAGAGGTGTACTGTCGGGGAAAAAAGTCTGTGGACCACGCAAACTGCAACCAGAGCGCATAACTTTCATATCAGCCAGCTGTCTCGGGCCATACTTGTCGATGTGAAAGTTGGACATTAGTTCTTTCACGTGTTCTGGAGAAATAAGGCGATAATTCGTTTATATCGTGCTTCAAGTCCAAAATCGTCGGACGTGTGGTCCAGAGACATTTGCTCCCCATAGTACATATGTGTGTGCGTACCGGGCCGCGCGAAAACCAGCGGACGCGAGAAACTGGACAGCGGCACGTGATCTAACACGGCGAATGTCACCGCGCGACGCATTTCGGGCGTCGGTAGTCGTTCCTCTCCAGCGACAATAAGCGCTGGAGCGAAGAGGATCTCGACCCAGATGAGCGCTATCAATGGGAGTGTAAACAAGCGATCCTTTCCTCGCGCAGTAAACACAGCGACGGTGGCTTTTGTTGTCACAGCCGCATTCCGTCGAAGTCACTCGCTTGCTCTGTGATCGTCTTGTTTCTGCGTCGCTTTCGACAGCGACTCGAGGCGGCAGTTATATATGTAGACGGCGCCTGGAAGTCGCGCACCTCCTCTCCCCTTCGACAGAGGTCGCGCACGATTTGCGGGGAAGCCGGCCTTAACCTGGCTTCGGCTTCTCTTTGTCCGTCCGTCTTGTTTTGTCTTTCTTGAGGTGGATAGAAAGGATGACCGAACTGCACATACACAAAAGCAATCTACCGACAACGGTATGGCATGACATGGTATGGTATGATATGGCTTATATATCACGCTCATCGCAATACTACAACCATGAGCTCTGCATCTCAGTCTAAAGCTACGACGATATGTATTCTGAAATATGGCATTCTCCTTTCACACACTATTTACTCATTACTGACTTTCAGGTGCAACCCCACATATTGCCCAGTGCAGTGGTTTAAAACTGTACATGCTCAGTGCATGCAGAAAACAAAATATATTATGTTTTGCCGTAGAGCATCGCCGTCTTTAATCTAACTTTAGATGGCTGTAGTGTAGCGGAACTGCGGCTGCTTTGAGTCGGCGCTTGCCATAAGGTCGTAGGCACGGTCATGCACATTAGTTTCTTCAGTCCTACTGTTCGGTGTGTCCCTTATTACGTAGGAAGGGGTGGAGGGGGTAATTCAATTTCTGTATTTTGTAAAATAAATAAATGGCGAACACGTAAGACCAAGCAAGGACACATCGCACCGGCTCACATGAGGTTTCTTGATTTTTTTTTTCATCTCTACTTCAGGGCATGAACCTCGCTATAACTTTGTACATTTAACTTTGAACAGTTGAGCCTTTGTTTGGCAATGACCGTGTGTAGCATGGCCATTTTTTATGAATGACCCTTCTTATTTGCATATGTGAGCAACGTCGTGTACATCCATTCAAAAAAAGATATTGTCCCGGTCGGAGCCTATTTGAAGCTCTGTGCTGCACCCCCATAAATAACGTACGGAGGGCGCACACACGTGCATGTGGCGAGATCGCGAAGAAAAAAAAATAACTGAGGTGGCTTCTCTGTGAACGGCGCAGACAAGCAACGAAAAGGAATACAAGAAGACAGGGCTTCGCAAAAAAGCAAAAACATACACAACGCAAGCAGCGTACATCACCGCCTTGCTACGGGCAGCCCCGTGCACTTGCCCACCCTTCGACAGGTTGCGGCGTCGTTTGTGTTGGGAAGCTCTCGATGCGTGCGCGCTCTGATCAACGACCATTTTTTTCCCTTCTTGCACAGTTCACTTGTTTTTTTATCATATTTCTTTAATACGGGCTTGCTCGTTTGCTATCTCCTCGCCTTCACTCCTTTACCCGTAGCGTGCCATCTGTTCGCGCCTCGTTGCCTGTGTGGCCTAGGCTTGGCTTGGCTTGCCTAGCCAAGTCTTGCCTTCCCCTCAGGATGCCGTTCGTATCTCAGAGCATGGTCTATCCCGCTGTGTTCGTACGCTGTTTAACCACGTGTACGGACGCTGGCAGCGCCTCTCCTTCGCTGTTTGGAGGGTCGCACGCACGGGCGCACCGCATACCGCAAAGAAACGAAACAAAATGAGCCGTGCCAATGCTGCTGTTCCTACCATGTGTGTGTGTGTGTGTGTGTGTGTGTGTGTGTGTGTGTGTGTGTGTGTGTGTGTGTGTGTGTGTGTGTGTGTGTGTGTCGCATACATTGTGTACAGTTCTCCCGCGAATGGCTTCGGTCGTCTCTTTGTGGGAGATTCTTCTCGAGTCGAGGCATGCGGGGTCTCAGGTGAATCGGCGGCTGCTGAATAGGGGTACGCGGCTTTCTTGAGGAACCTCTCCCGCCTCCTCTCTCGCTTCGTTCAATAATCGGCGTTCTTAGACATCGGCGAGGTCGATGGCGACGCAGAATCCTTCTCGACCCTTTAACCCCTGCACTCGTGACACACACGTTTAAAGGGCAGAACCGCCGTGCCCAAGCAAGTCCCTTTAAATCGCGTCTCTACTCCCGACCAATGGAATCGCCGACCTCGACTCCTTCTCTGATTTGGCGATGCTCTTTAAGCCCGTGCTCGCCTTCAAACCTGGTCCCCTCGGTCGGTGCATCGACTGCAGCATTGTGACACGGCACATAGCGGCGGGCGAAGCAAGGTGCACCTTTGTCGTGTCAGGTGGGTCGGGACACAGTGGGAAAGCGTCGGATCTTGCCTTCGTACACCGTTCCTCTGACACCCTTTATCATCTGTTTTTGCGGGCCCTCTAGCTGCTCGCGGGTTGGAGGAAACGATGCGTGAAGTGAGGTTACGACCGCGTGGAAGGTCGGCTCACCTCTTATGCTAGGTCCCGCATGTTAATGGCGTGATATCAAGGGGGGACGCTTTTGCCCGAGAGGGAAGGGGTCAAGATCGGGGGTCGAAGACAGTCAAGCTCCAGATGCTCAAGCGACGTGGCTGCCGCCGGGGGCCTGCGTCCGTTCGTCCGTATGGCGGACCTTTAGAAAGATGCCGAGTAAATGACCCGAGATTAAAAGGAAGCGTGCGGAGAATGAACGGTACGTGTGCAGCTGCGCTTTTGCGGTCTTTTGGCAGGTCGCCAGAGAAGGGATCGCACCTTTTCTCACATCTGTGGGCAGTCATCTGTCTTCGCTGACGCGTGTTATTTTTGCTTTCAAAGGACGATGGTTACGTGGTTGTATACTTTTGTGTGTGCTACACGTTGGTTAAAAGGCAATGGCCCACTAATTTGTGACACCTGTATCGAATGCTTTTAGTGGTACATAACCTATGGTAGGCAGACCAAACTGGTCCTTGGCTCACGTGTCCGAATCCTATACCTTGTTGACAAATCGATGTGGCTCATGTGATATGTGAAACTGCAAGCGCTAGGCGACAGGTACTCGGGTCGCTTAAATACTGATCTTTGGCACAACGGTTATCTCTGGTCTGGGAACGGGTCGCACGGACAACCCGGTAAGAAATGTATCTCAAGGGAGGGGACACGTTTTCATGTTTTCATCTTAAATGACACAACAGATTGCCACTGAAACCCTGGGAATTATTTGAAATAAAAAACAGAATTCTTCTTAAAGCAGCGCGAAAACACAGGACTAAAAGGAACAAGAGACGACACAAGCGCTTTTCTAACAACTGAATTTTTATTCGTAGAAAGGTGTAGTTATATAGGAAACAACCCAGATAAAATGAAGACGAGGCACGTGAAAACCACCGCGGTGCCCCTTTTAGAAACAGTGCACGCGCGCAAAGTCAGGATTAAACACTTCAACACAACAAACCTAACAACCTCCCACATGACAAACACCCGCTAACACTTCATCGCTAAATATTCACCGAGAGCGTGAATCTCTTTTTCTTCGAGATTAACGGAAGGTGTAGCTACGCACGCGTCTAACTCTTTACTTATCAGAAACGCCTCGACCAGCTCTCTGCATATCCGTGACTGAACAAGATAGTGGTCCTGTTCAATTGGGGGAAACAATCTTTACACTCCCGGCAATGAGCGGCAAGGTTGGACGACACCGCTGCTTTAACTGATCTGCGGTGTTCAAACAAGCGCTCATTAATACAACGGCCTGTCTGACCAATGTAAGTTTTTCCACATGAAAGCGGGATGGAATAAACCACAGCCGTGTCGCAGTCGATGAGCGGTTTCCTGTGCGCTACTGTGCACTTCATACTGTGCAGTGCGAAGGAAGCTGGATTCAAAAGGCGCCCAGACGAGGATGAAGTGCACAGTAGCGCACAGGAAACCGCTCATCGACTGCGACACGGCTGTGGTTTATTCCATCCCGCTTTCATGTGGAAAAACTTACATTGGTCAGACAGGCCGTTGTATTAATGAGCGCTTGTTTGAACACCGCAGATCAGTTAAAGCAGCGGTGTCGTCCAACCTTGCCGCTCATTGCCGGGAGTGTAAAGATTGTTTCCCCCAATTGAACAGGACCACTATCTTGTTCAGTCACGGATATGCAGAGAGCTGGTCGAGGCGTTTCTGATAAGTAAAGAGTTAGACGCGTGCGTAGCTACACCTTCCGTTAATCTCGAAGAAAAAGAGATTCACGCTCTCGGTGAATATTTAGCGATGAAGTGTTAGCGGGTGTTTGTCATGTGGGAGGTTGTTAGGTTTGTTGTGTTGAAGTGTTTAATCCTGACTTTGCGCGCGTGCACTGTTTCTAAAAGGGGCACCGCGGTGGTTTTCACGTGCCTCGTCTTCATTTTATCTGGGTTGTTTCCTATATAACTACACCTTTCTACGAATAAAAATTCAGTTGTTAGAAAAGCGCTTGTGTCGTCTCTTGTTCCTTTTAGTCCTGTGTTTTCGCGCTGCTTTAAGATGAATCCTATCCAACTCGCCCAGTTTTCTATACTACAGAATTCTTCATCTTGGTGGTATTCTCTTTCTTTATTGCTTGCTTTAACATAAACTCAGTGCTACTACTGGCACGCATCACACTAAAGGTTCTTCAATTCAGCCAATACTCAGCCATTTGTGCGGGTGGGGGTGAACTTTGAAAACTTCCTGCACATGTACCGCACTAACGATGAAATTTTCTTCACCTTGGCAGTATATCAACAGCGAGGCGTCGTAGATGTCCTGGCTATGAGCACGGTTCTTGGTCCTCAGCGCCCCGTCAATCTTTGTCTTCTCTCTGTTTTACAGGCGTGGGAGCTCCAAGTGTTGGACAAGCTTGGCTGGGACGTGGCCTCGGTGGTTGCCAACGACTTCGTTGATCACCTGGTCACCATGCTGGGCCTCGCCGACTACGCCGACACCGTGCGGAGGCACGCGAACACCTTCATCTCCCTGTGCGCGACCGGTGAGTCTCTCTTCTGCGTAGCCTGCGCGGTTCCTCATAGGTGTCCTCACACACGGGCGAGAAATTACTGAAGGGGCTGCGGGGGATAGTCACTCCCGGACTAATGAACTTGCTCCAACTACTACTTTCGTTAACTACCGAATGATACTATCAACACAAAGTGCTGTTCGTATAGAGCCTCATTTCACCCATAATATTATTGGCTGCTGGGCGCACAATTTTTGAAAAGGTTTCAGGCATGTCGTCCCGAGCGCAATTTTTCAGAAGACGGTGAGAGCTTTCCTACAACTTTCCTCCCCAAGGCTTGAGTCGTGAGCTGCCGCGAATGCTGCGTAACCCCCCCCCCCCCCCCCCCCCCCCCCCCGCGCGATGGCCTGATTATTGCTTCGAGCTTCTAGGGGTTTTCAAGTACCACCATGGAAAAAGAGCTGTAAGCGTCACATCCTGTGCCAAGTAGTGGCCTTATAATATATGATAGTGTGTTTCGCTGGCTGGCATTTTCCAAAACTGGCTCTTCCAGTGCGTACTTGCGTTGCGAGGTGTCCGTTTAGTGACCTCAGTGTATTCATCGTAAACCCCGTCAGCGTTTCCATTGCCGCACGACCTGGAAGGCCGCGACTTACCGCTTCTGAAGTCCTTCGCTATGATCACTGATGGGTAGTCCCCTCGAAGGCTGTTGTCAGACGCTTGCTTTGGTCGGCGCCCCGACCGCGTGCAATGCCTGTCTTCAGTTTTGAAGGCCATATTTTATGCGCGCCTTTTTGTACTTGACTGCGGTGGTATGTTATTGAAGCTTGGCTGTGTAATACACACTTGGAATTGGCGGCGGTCGTGAAAGGGCACTAGGTCCATTCAAGGGGCGCAGTCTCTTAGGCGCTCTGTCGTGTTTGCAACCCTCCCGCACACTCGACCGATAACTCGCTTGTCAAGCCGTGGCATTCGGCGAATATGTTGGCTGGCCTCTGCGGAGATAACACGCCTCAGTCTGGGCCCGGAGTGCATAGAACGGTGGGCGTTACTGCACGCGATATCACGTGTTTAAGAAAAACTGGACTATTGGCAGCCGCAAAGACGAACAGATGGTGAGAGTGCAAACACCTAGAACACACAGGCGCCTTCTTGCGTGCTTTCGAATGAAGGGAAAGGAAAGTGCGCAATGAATAGGAAAAATACGTGCAAATACAAGAGAGGTAAAGCACAAAATAAACAAGAGTTACGAGGGATCAGTAGGAGACAGCTGGAAGCAATGCCGCGGGTCACAATACCAAAAAAAAAAAAAAAAAAAAGAACAGCGCGAAGTCAGAGATGCTACCAGAAATAAAGGTAAACTCAATTCAATATGCGTCTCGTAGCGTTCATTAGTATCGGTTTCTCTTTTTGCTAATAAATATAAAATCGCTTTTCCGAGTGGGGGTGGAAAACTGAAATAGCTGGAGCAACCCTGAAGACGTTTATTTCGTGTATGTTTGCAGTTATAGCATAGAAGTAATTCGCACGGGGCACGCTTATTCGCTTTGGAAAGATGGCAGGTTCGACGTCCGCGCAATCGATACGCGAGGGAGTGGGGAAGACCCCTTCGTGGCGGCCGCATGTGCTGCAAAAGGATCATTGAACTGCTTGCGGCCGAAGCGAGCTGGCGCCGTCACGTGGCCCCGGGTATTGTTCGCCGGCTCCCTACCTATGCGTCGGTCCACATTGCGACACCCGAGGTCCTTGTACTCCGCTGTAGCGATTCTCCCCAAGTTGAAGAAACAGTGAGCGAGATGGAGGTTACAGAGGAGAGCCTGCTTGGGGACAATACACTTCCTTCCACGTTTCGTTTCTAGACTGACAGCACGGTTAGTCCATAACTATAATTGTTCAATAACTCCCTTTGATGCGATTAAGTCACCGCTTGGAGCGTGAAGAGACGTTTATTAATCACGAGTCTCGCAGTACAAAATAGCACGGGATTAACTGCTGCCACCACTGGTTGTTCTTCTCAAACAAACGTAATTGCTAACTACACGCACACATCTGCATTTTCCTGCCATTAATATGTAGCAGCCCACGAATGGCCTACTATCGAACCCGCGGTCTTCATGATGTCACAGCATCCCAGCCACTGCGACCGGTTTGATAATCAATTATTAAAAAAAAATGGTTTCGTCCACCACGTGTGCCAAAAGCTGCCTTAACCTTTCAGGCACGCGGGCTGTTCGACCAGGTGTTAGCTGCTAATCTGCAGCGCTAAAGAAAGCGGTTTACTAAGCCAGCAACTGGGAGACAGGGGAAGCCCGACAGGACTTCGTAGCGAAAGCACACCGGTGCTTAGCGCGTAACGAAGCCGGGAGCTCTTCGTTCGAGACAGAAGGTTTTTGTGCACCCCTTGACGTTCCGCGTGCGCCTTCGAGGCTTCCTTTGTGGGCCTAGCCAGACGCGACGCCGTCCAACAATGCCCCCGGGCACTTCTTTCTGCTTCCCCTTGTGCATCCTGGTCTGCCCCTTCTCCGAACACCCATCACCTGCTCGAAACCAGTTTCTCCCGACAACAGCGGTCCCTTTAAGGATTCAACCCAGAAGCGTCCCTTTAAAGACGAACAGACCGGAACTACATCAAGAGCGGATGCCTGCCGTCTAGAAGCTCTTTCTTTCTTCATTTTTTGTACGACAGGGAAAACGGGATTTTTTCGGCGACGAGGACGAGGAGGTAACTGAATCACCGTTCCATCTGGACTTTGGTTGGCACTGACTATGCGGGTTTGGTTGCTTCTTTGGCGGCGTTATTCATCTTTTTTAAAGTTTCGTCTGATTCGCCACAGCCAAAGTGCATTGTGTTAGCGTTGGGCGGCTTTAGGCTTGGCTTACGGCGTCTTCCTGACACGCTTCGGTAAGCTCTCCCTCTCTCTGGTGTTTGCGCCTGCTGCGGCGGGACCTGCGGTTTGCTTAGCTTTTTGGTAAGATCATTTCTTTTTCTGCGTTTCGCTCTTCCACAAACCATCATTTTTCTCCTCGGCCTTGACGAGCACTACGCATGCGTCATTGCATCTTGCCTGCCTGCGGGTGGTATCACACCGCTAGCGGTATTGAAAGGAGATTCGACCCTCCCTGACCTAACCACCCCGCCCGTTCTCCGCGCACGCTTTCCCTATCACAATTTCCAGCCAGCCTGTGCACGCAGCCGCTTGTCTTCGCCGCCTGGCACGCGAATTCACCGCGTACGCTATATCCCGGGACCTCCGCATATGCTTGTGTGTGGAAGGTATAGCAGTACGGCCGTATACGTGCCTGCGTACGCGCTTATGCCCCTTGCTGGCGCAGCGGACAATGGCGCGACATCCTCCTCACCATGGACAGAAAGAACACCTGGACGCATCCAAGTAGTTCCCCTTACGACCGCCCCAGCCCCCCTCTTCTCCTCCCCTATTCCAACAATGGGCTTTGGGCCAGCCGGCACGCGCCACACGCGTGCCTAGGGACGCTTTTGCACCCCCCGTCTTTTGTGCTATCCTCGGGTCGCCGCTATTGCATTGCGGAACAAGTTTTTACTTGTGTTCTATACTTCCCCATAGTTAGAAGACGGACGGTCCGGGCTTCTGTTGGCCCCGGTGCTGTGGCCCTCCTCCGTCTTCTCCCGCAGGCCTTCTCGCTTGTCTCGCGCGCGTCGTCTGCTATGTCCCGCCCTGGTTTGTTGCGTCGTCTGCTCCCCGGTTCCCCGTCGTCTGCCGCACGTGGCTCCGAGGTGTCTGCTGTAGCCTTTTGTTTATAATCGCTATCCATTGTCGTGCTCTGAGGGGTATTTCCATTGCTTGCGATGCGGTTCATGCCTATCAGCTTTAAGACGGAGATTGGACTGCAGAAACAGCCTTCGGTTAGTGTGCGGCGTCTGCTATGATGACAATTTCGTGAAATTTCTTACAGTCTAGCAGTATTTTTAGCTATTGAGCCCAGGCGTTACTCAGTCTCACAGAAGCTGTCATTTTTTTATATATATAAGTTCAGTGAAATGCGTGACCTTAACAGCCGCTTAGTTTCGTTATGGTGCTCCGTTACCTTTAGTAGTAGTTAGCTTTAATCACTCCCGGAAAACCTTCCCCATCATGTTCTACCCATAGGAAGGTCATTGCCTTCAAGTTGCGTCAGACTGTACTTTCCCACTCTGTAACAGTCGTATGCGGCGTGGCCCGCTTCGTGCATGTCCCTTTCTCAAGGTTAGCAGAGTTAGCATTGTCAGGGAGGAGTTATTAGCGAAGGGTGAGCGCGTATCGGAACTCCCGGGGGCAAGCGGATAAGTGATATCTGAAAGGGAATCGTCCGGCTACTGTAAACGGGGCCAGATATACTGGGGTGCCGCAGTCGCCCATGTCGGCGGGGGGTTAGAACACCGCTGCATATCCCGGGGCGCACGCCCGGACCCAGCTGTTTCCGGTCCTTTTTCGGGCTGCCTGTTGTCGATCTCTCTTCATCTGCGCTCCCTATCCGGAGGGCTGACACGCTTATTGATTTTTTGCCGTACAAAAGACGAAAGGGGGGGGGGGGGGGGGATATCCGTGGTCTTTCAAAGAAATAGCTCGCACGTGCCCGGTCTTTTCTCTTCCTTTTTTTTTTTTTTCGGTCGAGAATGCAGCGTTTGATTATTTAGGGAAGTGAAAAATAAATACACCGTGGTTGTTCTTGCGATGCTACAGCTTTCGCAGTTAGCACCGGGAAAGGTGGATGAACCGGTCCGCCAGTCCAGGGTGGTGAAGCTTAGTGGGGACGCTTTGATTACGGTAGGCGGCCACCGCAAGGGCGTCACCCTGTACTTCCCCTTCATGAAGCGTACGCATTGCCGGCTACCGTAAGCTGACTACTGCACTGCGGCGCCGCAAAATAAGAACAGACAAAAAGAAAAAAAAAAAAAGACCCAATTTTACGCACGCCAAACCTGCTTGTTAACTCCCCTCCCTGCGATTTCATCCTCCGCTTTTTTTCTTGTGGTAGTTTCGTGGTTTTGTTCGTTCTTTCTCGTTCGCCGATGTTTTGTCTCACTCTTTATTACTTTGGCTTGGCTTACGTCGACTTCGTAGTGCCCCATTCCTTTTTCTGAGCGTCTCTCGGCCATTTCCCCTTCGCCTGTTCTTTTCTGCTAGTGTTCTGTGCAGCTTGATTTTTAGCTATCTCTTTTCTTTCCCGTTATCGGCTCGGCTTGTCTCGCTACGCGGCTTCGGTTCGTCTCTAATCCGGAAAGAGGTTTCTTTTTTTTTTTTTTTTTTTTTTTTTTGTGGTTCCCCGGCCCCGAGTGCAGGCACTCATCAGTGCCGGCATCCAGGTGCGAACCCCGCTCAGCGTCGTAGTCGCCGGGTGCTCCATGCACATAGCGGTGCTAATCGATTGTTTTTTGTCCCCCGCACCCCAAGTGGTAGCAGTAGGGCAGCCTGTGTGCAGTTATCTCCGAGGCTGCCGTGTGTGCGCGTTGCTACTGTCTGTGTTGCGTGGTGGATCGAACCTACCCCCCTTCCCTCTCCCCCTGTGCCATGTGTTCGGCACGCGTCGGCTGTTGAGATTATTTACAGCTGCCGCCGTCAATGAAGACCCTGTTTTCTTCTTTATTATTTTTCAAACGCTGTGGTTGTGGCGGTAAAGGTGTTGGGTGCCGTAGGCTCAGTCAGAGTCAGGTCGAGTGGCTTTCCAACTTCCGACTGCTGCTACTGGGATGGTTGGTTGGCAGGTTTTTCGGGGCGGATGAGCTACTGTTTTGCTGATTTGACGGAATTTGTTTTTTTTTTTTCCTCGTGTTTCTATTTTTAGCCCCGTTATCCACTTGCACGCACTGCCGGATGGCTTCTGCGCGTGTGATTTTCCATTCAGATAGGAGGCGTCAACAAAGGGATGCAGCAAACTTGTTTATTGGCTTCTTTTTTTGGTCGTTCATTTTCACCAGAGGTAACGTCTGTCAGGATTTTCGTGTCTTGTGCTAGATTCGTTTCCTTTCGAGTTTTTTTTTTTTTTTAGTATTGTTGTTAATATTATCGGAACAAAGCCGCGCGCTCACTTGTGTCGCGCTGAATTCCATGATTTGGATGTTCCATCGCACCCAGCTGTCTGCTCTGCGACAGTTTCTTAATTCCTCCTGATATCATGCCATCCCCCTCCTTCGTCGTTTGAATGAAGTAAGGCGCGTAAAAGTGGGCGCGAGTTCATACTACAGCAATCATTAGTCGCCTAAAACGACGAGGAATTTAGATCGCCCCCCTAAAGTCGGCGCACTCACTCAGTGAATTAAATGGTGATTAACAACTTGTCTTATAACTGGTGCACGGGCATGCATTGAGGGCGTCCAGCTCGCCAGACGACCACAGGAAGCGGCCCCGAAGTTCACTTTTATCTGATATACGTCGCGAGAGCCGTAATGGGACGGAAATCTCTCATTTGCACCCACTTTGACGGCGGCTTGCGGATAGTATACAAGGGTACGTATACGCGTCAGATGTCTATCGGCGTTTGCTTGTCGTGGGGGCGTCCCTTATCGCCAGACGCCGTCACACTCGAACACCTCTTCCGTCGGTATTCAGAGGGCCCTGCTGCGCACCGGGCAGGAACCGATGTCCGGGCCCTGATCGTCGGTAAACTAACGCGCCAGGAGGCACTTTCTAAAAGGGGAAAAGTGAAAAGGGACGCATGTTTGGTCCAAGGCATTCAAGCCACGCGGCGGAGAAGTGGAGAGATAACGAAGACTGAATCGCCATTCCTCCTGCCCCCCTTTATCCCTCTTCCCCTATTCCAACCCGAACGGCAGTCAGCGCCACCTGCGTAGCCTGTGTTACAGCGGTCCATGGTCCCCCAGCACTATTTGGGAGACATGGCTTCACGGTCTGCTGCCGAAGAACGGGTTAAAATGAAGAGCCGCAGTGGTGAGACGGAAAGCGAGTGTAACCCCCTGCGGTCATCGGTCGAGGCAAGGAGTTGTTGACCGGGCGTTTGAACTTTCACCTCGTAGGTATAGTTGCTGTAGGAATAAGTCTGGTCGCGCGTTTATTTAGGCGGCAGAGAGAGCCACACAGCTGGCTCTGGTTAAGGGGAAAGTGTGCGGAGTTTCATTAACGAGTATTGCAGGAGTTTTGATGTTATCTGGACCTTCTCCTAACGAAATTCTTTGCCACCGTATGATTTATATAGGTCCATTTTTGTGGAACACATTATTAGGCTGGTGTTTAGAGATTTCCTCATATCTGGGTGAGGCGAAATTAAGTTTCACAATCATGGGAAGTCATGATCTTCGTGAAAAAGAAAAAAAAAAAGTCAAGCGAATATATATTCCTGCATATACTGTTACGCTATGATTACAGCTGTGCTATCGGTCAAGCGATCATAAATGCAGCGTATGTAATCTTAACAATTAAATTCGAAATGCAAGTACTTTCACTTTTTCATCCTTCTGATTCGAGTGCGTGTGGTACAGTTAACTCACAGTGGCGTTCTTGTTAAGTGCCACGTATCGCTAGTGGTCGTCGCCCCACGTCTGTCAGACCGCAGCCCCCATTGAGCCGTTCACCTACTCCACGGCTGGGCTAGCGGGCGGTCAGCGCCCCCCACCAACCGGGGGCACCTACCTCGCAAAGCTCTTTACCGACAGAAAAGAGCTCAGATCTCCCGCTGTGTTGGGAACTGCTCCGGACATCCGAGACACCCATTGGTCTTCTTAACGCCCGTAGCCCTCCGCTTTCTACCTCCGATCGCCTATGCACCGTAATCCCTTACATGCCTCGCAAAAAGAGAACCCCCGCAGAGGCGGCGTTTAGCTAATGTCCGTCCGTCCGCCCCTCTGTCTCGTAGCTCTGTTTAACCCCCTCATGCGCCCCCGGTTGTCAGCTGGAAACGCTTGTTAAGAGCTCGCGAGCACCCCGCGCGGGCAGCTTTCACGCTGGAAATTTGCTTTGGGCTGCGCTGCTGACCGCGTCTTGTCTTTTCGGGGCCAGTTACTTTTATTGTTTCACCTTGCTCCTCTTATGGGAGGAGGGGGGTCGGCCGACACACCTGGACAGCTTGCTGCGTCGAGCCTTCCTTCGTCCCCTTCACCTTAAATCTATCCTCCTTTCTCCTTCGCGGCGTTTCTCTCTTCGCCTACCTATCTCCTCTTCGTGGCCTCCTCTGTTTGCGGGACTGAGCAGATGGCAATATTACGCCGGACCGAGCAGAGGCCCAATGTGCAAGCCGGAATATGGAAGGAGGGGTCATAAAAAGGACGCAAAGTGCCCCGATTGCGCTTGCTGGCAACGCTGTTGAGGGTTGAGAACGGCCGTCGATCTGCTTGTTCGACTTAGGAAGTGGTTGCAGTGCTCGAGGTGGTAGGTGTTCACTCGATCTGTAAACGAGCTCCTCGGGCACTGTCTTTACAAAGTAACTATGTGCTCTGGACTGTGCTGGAATGCGAATCGCGTCTAACGAGACGGGGGGGGGGGGGGGGGGGGGGGGGCATTTCTTATTTGCTGAGCCATTTATTGTTCTTGTGCCTTAATATTTTTCCTCGTTTCGGCCGGGTCAAGCATCGGTAGTCGAAACAGTTACCACATTGCGGCGCTCACTGTCGATGTATGTTCATGAAAGCAAGTAAAGCGAGTCGCTTCACAGAAAAGACGGAAGTATACGCGAAACAACATGGAACCCCCGCGACGCTGCAAGTTATTGAAAGTAGAAAAAAAAAAAAGGAGCTGCTCTCGATGAACGCGTTCTGTTTCGAAACTTGTGCCACAAGAAATAGGGGTGTAATGTATACTTGACGAAGCATGGTCGAAGAATCAGAAAACAACTATCAGGCGGCACACAGACACACCTATGATGTCGTCTGCCGTCATGCTGGCGCAGACGAGACAATACAAACAGCAGACAAGGCGGACAGACGACAAAAAAGAGAGAAAGTGGCTGCTGCCATGACAGGAGCGGCCTGCTGGTGGCGTGTCGTGACAACAGGCGCGTGTCGCCCGGCACGTGGCGTCACGCATGACGTCATTTAATCCAGCCGGCACTCCGCGTTGTTTAGAACCAGCAGTCGGCAGACACCTTTCCCCTCCTACATCCCAGTCGTCCACTTTTGGCAGTGGGTACAGCGCTGTTTTTGCTTGGCTTTTTGCGACAACAGCAAACCCGGCTTGGCCTGTGCCTACGCGCCTGACTGGCGGCGCTTCGTCTGCTCCGTTTGTTGTCGAGGAAGGGAGGCAGGCGAGCGGCCGTGTATTGTTGTATAGAGAGGTGATAGCAACTACGGAGGAATGATGCAAGGAGGAAGGAGAGGACATCGGTAGCTGCTTGCGTATCGCTGTGACCTCTCTCGCGGGGCATGTCGGGAAGGTGGTAGCGGAAATAAAAGGGAACCTTCTGGAAAGGAAAAAGAAACCAGCGGCAGATGCACCGCAAAAGTGTGCCCCCCTCCGTTTTGCCCCACATCGGGGGGTAAGCCTTAGTTGTACGGGAAGTGTCGTAGCACGCACTAGTGCGCATGCGCTGTTTGCAGGAGGCTGCTAGAATTCTTTTTTTTTTTTTTCGTTTTTCAGCAAGGGTATGGTGTCTCGTTCTTTTATGTCCTGTATTCTCTCAGCCCTATCTTTTTTTGCGCGCAGATGTGCTCTTTGGAAGGCAGACCTGCTAACTTCAAGCGCTGCACCACTGCTCCTCGGTGTTATTGCATGCATCCATCGTGATCTCATTCGCCATTTCCATCGACAGCATTTAAGTGTCTCTTTTTTACGCCGTAACATAAGATGTTTGCTCTATACTGCAGTCCGACGTGGTAGCCGTCGTCCTGCGGTGGTCGCGAAAAAGCCCGATCGTTCGACAGGGTAGTAACGTGAAATCTCGACTTTGCGCAGGAATTTCAAACAACCCGCATTCAAATAAATATTTAAAAAACCAACAACAGAAGGAAGTGGAATAAATGTGTCGCCACACCAGTCCGAGTCCTCTGCACGCCAGACGGTCATAGACCGCGAAGGGTCGTTGGTACCAGGAGTGTTAGAGGGGCAACTGTAGTGAAGGCTTTGTGGTGCGTTTACGTGCGTTTGGGATGGGTACTGATCTTAGGGAAATAGTTTAAAATTTGAAATAATTTAAGCAGAAATAACAACAGTAATGCATAATGGAAAGGCAGTGTTAAAGGCTTTCTTGCGTTTACTATTTGGCATCCAACTTGTTCTCTGCGCAGGAACCACGATAATCGCACGGCCTTGCTTATAAATGAAAAAAAAAAAAAAAGCTCTTCATTAGTTTCTTTATTTGCCCTTTTCTGTCTTCTTCATTGATACCGTTCTCTACGTTTAGAAAGGAGCGCAATGGTTTATGAGACAAGTGCAGAAGGTTTTCGAACTACGGTATTATCGTTCTAGGGATATACGTGCTGCGACCAGACACAACTTGAAGAGGAACACATAATACCGTAGCCATGGTCCACGACGTTCTGGGTCACTTCTGTCACCATTTACAACAGCGAAGGGCGTATGATTTTGATTGTTTGACTGTATTAAACAAGCCAGAGCATCTAAATTCTGTAGCCTATAATTTCTTCTGATGCGTAGATTCTTGTTTAGGTGACAAGACGACCTAGAAGCCAGGACTACTTCAGGGAAGAATTCTGCGCCGCAGTAATTGCTAGCTCCATTCTTATCCGACCTTATAGAGTCGTTCCGGTGCGAATGCTTGTAGATTATGGCTATCATTCGGGTCTTTTACCTCTCCACGTTCCTTTCGTTTTCTTTTCTTTTTAATCCTTGCTTTCGCAGAGGGGACCATTCCTCTTCACATCTCCCCACCCTTCTGCTCGGACCCCTTCCTCGCGAGCGTCATATGCAAATTAGGAGACGGCTGCGGGCGTTCTCTCTATGGTAGCAGACGGACAATGCGCGCTCCTGCAGCAGGCGAATTCCCAGTGCCTGCTGCTCCTCTTCGGGCGTGCGCCGAGAGTAAGAGAGAGAGAAAAAAAAGAGAATGGGGAAATGAGAAGGGAGCCGCTACGGCGCCATATTCCTTAGGGAGACAAACGCTTTAGCGTAAACTATAGCGCAACGCCAGATGGCCCGGCGTCCACCAAGTTTGTTCTTTTTTCTTCCTTAGTCCTCTTTGTTATTCCTTGCGCGAAGATATTTCGTCTGTTAGCACTGGCAGCAGACGAAAACTGCGGCTCGTATATGCAATAAAGCAGACCTACGCATGCAAGCACATATTTCGTCTGCTTCGAACAGACTCATGCAGACGATGACTATGATTGGTGCATTTATTTACATCTGGGCAGACGAGTCGGTGCTTACAGCTTTGTTTACCTTTTTTTTTTTTCTTCTGCTCGCCAGATCATTTGCTCTCGCGCGCGCGCTCCTTTTGAACGAACGTTATATAATGGGAGCCTCTTTTTTTTCTTAACGATGGCGTTTTGTAACCGAAACTATTTTTACGAAGAGCATTTGTAGCCGTTCTCCGACAGTTGCAATGGGCCACTTGCGTTTCTGCGAATGGAAGTTCCGATCTTTTTAAATTTTGTTTTTTCGCAGTCAGCAGTTTGAAGGTGCGTATAGTGTGTATGAACTTATGCCATTTGTTTGGCTGTCTTATCTAGTTAGTTGTTCACACTGCGTCGTGATCTGGCCATCGCGTTGCGTTCACTTCTGACGGTCGGAAAAGAAAAGTGCGCTTATTGAGAAGCCTCCATTTCTCTGTGATTTTGGAGGCGTACGTCTGGGTGTAAAGCAATTCCAATGTAATTAACTTACGAGGTGGCATTCACGAACGTTTTTATTAGCGTTCTATTTTCCAAGTTGATTTTATTGTGCGGCTGTTATGAGTTCATGATATTTTGCTGACGACTTTTGGTCAGTTCTTGACCGCCTATACAATCCCGCATTTTCGCTGTATATGAAAAAATGAATGCGCCGCAGCTTTTACACGGGTGTGGGGCCAAGTTACTGACTGCAGGGATTGGTACTTACATTTGACCCGTGTTTAACAGGGCGCGCCTGATCCAACGCGGGACCTTTTTTCGATGAAGCTTGTCATCAAAAGCGACAGGAGCACGCAATGATCAGTCTGCGAAATTCTTCCCCTGGTTATGTGGTCGTCAGGCTTAGAAGAACTCTGGCTTGCAGGGGTTGCACGTGTGCAGTAAGTGTAAAACAGCGGTCTGTTTTTGCAGGATGATGATTGGAAGTCACCTATGCAGTCACGTGTTCGTTTTCACGTCTCCCTTTGTCCGTCTGTATAACTGCAGACACGGGATGTGACAGCGAATCGGGCGTTTATATAAAGGCGACGGCCGCGCCATCTGAGCAGTGCTCGCCAATACGGCTCGCTTCTGTTCCCGTACTTGAAGGCCAATCTTGGTGGCAGCAGGTTCGCATGTGGCCCTTGAAAACTTTGCCTCCCCCATCGTAATAGAGTGGTCTGTCACACCGATATGATGGCGGTGAGAGGGCGCTGCCAGAGGCGGTGAAAAATCGTCTGTCTAGCTCCGGTCGGTGGGTGTCTCCATTCACTTGGCGACGCAGACGACGAGCAGACGAGAGACCGCGCACATTGCGGGCCGACGTCGATGCGGGCGCCCCCTCCGTCGTCGCAATTTCCCATACTAGCAGGTGTCGCTGGAGGCACTAGTGGTGCGGGTTGTCGGCGTTCAAGGCTTTATTTAGCGGAGGGGCGACTGACGGACACGAGTAACAGCTAGGTGTATTTCACTTTTTCGGTGCATACGTTGCTGTTATGATCTAGAACGTTGTAACGGATATTCCGTCAGAATGGAGCAAGCCTTATTAAAGACTAGACGGCTCCATTTAAACCTAGCTGATCCACGCCGGCTTCTAATTGTAATAAGTTGGACTGAACTTTAGAACATTTGGTTGGTTTGCAGCATTGGCTGAAGCCTGACGCAGGCTATTAGGCCGCCCGTGAAGGAGGGATGCGTGTGATATATGTCCGTTTGCTTGCAGAAATGGAGAATTGATTTCGTTGCCTTCGGCGCGATATTGGAAATAAGTTTCATTCGTTACCGATTAGTCCTTGAATGTGTTCTGTCGAATTTGACACAGCTGGACTATCGCATGGAAAGGAAGAAATAGCGCGCGAAAGTGTGTCACCAATAAGCGTACTCTTCAGACGGTGGCTTCGCAAGAAAATAATTGTCCAGTTTCGCGGCCAATCAGCTAAGAAATACCACTTCCTTGACACGTTTTGCCACACACTGTATATATCGCTCATGATGGAGAGGTGTGCGCGAAATCGCTCCGCCGCCATTCTTCTGTGATCTAACTTTCAGGGACTTTATAGGAAACAGAGCCCTTGCGGTGCAATCTTTGTTTTGCGTTGGAGGCGGAGACCGCTCGCGCATCTGGCTGCTGCAGCGGCGCGGGCCAGACAACGGTTGATGACCCCCCTCACTCTGTCCACCTGTAGACGCTCTCTCTCGAGCAGTCGCGTGAGCGTTCATCATCATTTCTGTCCTGCGTCTGTTTCCGGACGCAGCTGATCGGGGAAGGATCCGCTGCTCGTCTACGCACACTGTGTCGAGCGGTCCTCTGCTGCATGCGCGACACGCACTAATAAATCGACTCATCGTATTGCTGTCGGCGATGGTGCGCGGGTCCCGGGCTGGGGTGGGCAGGTGCTTGCTCATCGGGGACCGTTGTTTTACGGCGTGCGACCGGCTTATAATTGCTTTTTTTTTTTTGTGTGTGTGTGTGTGTCCTTGTCATTTGTCGCTGGAAGGAAAGGGAACCTTGCCGTTGTATTCAGCGCAATAGTCACCATGCTGGAATAGTCACACAAAAATACGTTACACGAAATTTACTCCTGTTGTCGAATGTTACTTGGGCTGTACGCAAGAACGTGCGACATTCTGCATTATGTGCTTAATGGCATTAATATTCTTAGGGACGTCACGGGAAACGCACGGAGGAAGATGCCTCAGTACTTTCACCACTATAATTTAATGCTTTCACCACACGTGTGATTTTTGGTTTGCAACTATCGCTTGTCAGATAAGGCACCAAATTGGCTAAAACAAAAGAGAGAAACGAGTGGATTTATTGAAGGAAAACTTTATAGAGGTGCGCTTCTCACCGCGGTAGCTAAATGGTTGCATACTCTGCTCAGGATGGCAAGGACGCGGGTTCGGCAGCCGGCCCCGTTGCAACAGCGGAGGCCGAACGCACGAAACGCGCGTAAAAAGATTCAGGATCAGGTTAGAAAACCCCACGTTATCTTCCAATTATCCGCGGATCTGTCCGGTTGCTACGTACCTTGTCAGCTAGTTCGGTCGGAAATCCATTAAATTAAGCCTATTATGCGCCGCGAAGTTCCGTAGCAACGGTTGCTAAGCAACCGGTCTTGCTCCGCGCTTATCTGTGGGCTTTTTGTCGGTGGTACAACAAAGACTGAGCCGCTCAGCTGTGGCATCAATTACGCTCGGCAGGCGGAAAGTCAGCATGTGTCGTGCGGGCGGCTTTCCGGTGCGGATTCGCTTCGCTAGCCGCCCAATCCAGACGCGGCTGCAGCGCTGCCGATAATTAGTAAAACAAAAAGAGAGAAAAAAAAAAGCGTTTTTTTTTAGATCTTTTTTTCAAGCGTGGGTTCTCAGCATAGCGAACAGTAGAGGCGCTCAATCTTCGTCAGGCGGATTTAGCCACCAAACCACGGCTGCCACCTGAATTGACCCGAACAGGGCGAGTGTAATAAGTGCACACTTTCACCCGCGGTGTGCTTCATGCAGTGCCGATCTCCGCACTGCTGCGTACACTGTTCCGGCCATTTGCGTTTCTAGCAGAGTGGAAGAGAATATCTGGTTGAAAATTGAGCAACAAAACAGCCAAATCAGAGGGAAAGGACCCGTCGTGAGGCTCAATTGTCTGGCTTAACTCATCAATTTTGGTTTTTGAATACAAAGCGTATATATTGGTCCCACTCCACTACAGGCCTTGCGTCCTCCGTCACCCTCCCGGCTTATTAAAGGGTTATGCGCGGACTTCGCTCGATTCGCTTCAGTTCCGGCCCGTTATCATTCTCTTTGCCGTTTGTTTTCCGCGCTCAGCTATTTTCATGACTCCTGTATATGCGAGTCCGTTCTTTTTTTTTTTTTTCTTTTTTTAATCTTTTCCAGTGGTGCGCTTGTTATCCTGCGGTTACGTTACCTGTTTTCCTGTTGACTGTGGGATTTGGTTTCGTGTATACCTCTCCCCGTAGAGATTCAGACTGATAACGCTTGACTGGGACAACAATCGTTCCCTAGCGCTGCCGTGTGTTGTTGCATCCAGTTCGGGAATCGCATCTATTGTGCATGCCTTTTACCTGATGTTTCGCAACGCATAGATCTGCCTCTGCTAGTGCGATTATCTGTACAGCCATCATCTCAAGATGAATCGCTCAAGAGTAAAGTATACAACAGTTGCATCTTACCTGTACTCACCTATGGGGCTGAAACGTGGAGGCTAACCAAGAGGGTTCTACTTAAGTTGAGGACTACCCAGAGCGCTATGGAACGAAAAATGGTAGGGTAACATTAGGATATAGGAAGCGTGCAGAGTGGGTCAGAGAAATAACTAAAGGTGCTGATATTGCAGTGGAAATCAAGAAGAAATGGACAAGGGCAGGACATGAAGTGCGAAGAGAGGATAACCGATGGTCGCTTAGGGTAACAAACTAAATTCCAAAGGAAGGAAAGCATAGCAGGGAATGGCAGAAAGGTAGGTGGGCGGATGAGGTTAACAAGTTCGCAGGGGTCAAAGGGATGCAGCTAGCAAAGAGCCGGGTTAATTGGAGAAATATGGGAGAGGCCTTCGCCCTGCCGTGGGTATAGTCAGGCTGATGACGATGATGATCATCTACCATGTAGAAGTAAGTTCGGCGGGCAGTAGTCGTAACCATTCGCTTCCTTGTGTTATAGTTACCCTCTTTTGGAACCCAGTTTGTTGTGTCCTCGGCGATGCAAGAGATTGACTTTGGTTACCGTACACACAACGATGGAAACTACATTTTCGTATCATGGCGGCCCGTATCGGGGTCTCCTGTGCGCGCGGATTCCATATTTCGCTTTCTCTATTCCTTCTGTGCTTATTTCTGCTTCCTTGCTAGCGTTTACTTTTCGAAAAATTTAAAATTGCATAAAAGTATATTCTTGTAGAGAGATCCTTAAGAAATCAACGTTCTATCAATACGGCCGCGGTGTCTAAGAGATTCACTGTAACGAAGAAGCACAGATAATATGTGATGGCATCCAACGAAGTACGGATGAGGATTTTCACTAGATATCGGTACTGAGAGTTTCCAGGAGAAAATTATCAGGAAGCCTTCTTCTGCGTGCAATATCGCTCTAGGAACCAGCCAGAGTATTAATTTGGCGGGAACATACCGAAACAACATCAGTGTTTTCACGCAGCTGTTCGCTCAAGCAGCGGCAGCCGGGAGAGAACGAAGCCGCGTGTATTTTCGCCACCTTTGCGTGAACATTGTTTGCGCTGAAGTGTATGTGCGAGCGTACCATATCGCAGAATTGACGATTGCCACACGGCATAGTTCTTGTTTTCTGTTCGCGTAGATGATGTTTAGTATTTTTTTTTTTCACTATTTATACGGGATTGATTATAATAAAAAGAAAGAAAAAAAAAGGTTGCGCATAAACAGAGCTACAAACACCCGATGCGATTAATGACACTGCGCGCCTAGTAGGGCGAAAGGCATTGATTCACTAGGGGGATGACTTTTTGCGGCTAAAGGATGGACCCCCATATGGCGACCACTTGTAGTGTATAGAGGGGCTTTTCCCGGGGCTTGGCTCGGCTTTTGTTGCTTACTCGGCTGTGAACTTACGGCTACACGCCTTTTATGCGCGCGCTGTTTTTTTAAGGCGCTCTATTTTTTTTTTTATCACTACCTCGAAGGAGTCGCGCAAAGTGAGAAAAAAAAAAAATGCTTGGTAAAAAAAAAAAAAAAAAAACGTAGGCAGTCAGGGAGGTTCCCCGAAGAAACAATGTGTCTCTGTGGCTAGGCACTGCGTCGCTTTCCTTGCGCCTTTTGTTGTGAAAAAATTTATGAGCGCTTCCACAACGATCCCCTCGTTGAGAACGCGAGAATAACAAGGAGAAAGAAAGAAAAAAATAGACGTATCTGTGGTTGCAGCTTGAAGAGTTTGTGATGACCTTTTTTCTTCTTTTTTTTTTTTTTTGCGATGCTGATGACGATGCCTAAAAAAATGAGGGGTCAAAAGAGTACATTAACCGGGCAAAAAAGAAAAAAACGCTCTATGAAGGTTCGGAAGTCGATCCGAATAATCTGCATTGAATGGATGCGTATGGTACGCGGTCACGTTCTATAGCGTTGTGAGTATACTTTCTCACGTGTGAAAGAGGTCACGTAAGGGACACCAAACCTGACAGATATTGCAGTTTATTATTCTTGCTTTAGGAGCGTTGAGAGCTTTGTATTTTTATTTTTGCTGCTGGTGTACCTGTTTGTATGCGCGAGTTTATAGCGTAGCATGGTACTGCTTAATTATTCATGCTTGCCAGAGCATTCTGCGTTCACGTGAGAATCGAACTCCACCGCGTAGCTTCGAAATCTAACATCTAACCCGGTCTCAATTTGTTTACCGAGGTTTCGGTCGACGGAAACCTCCAAACCCCAGGTGCGTGCCGTAAAAGCGCCGGTAAAAGCAATGAGAAACCGGATGTTCGAATGGGTGAATTCCAAAGTGGCGTCTACCGGTTCCCTAGGCTGACTTCTTCCAAGTCAACGATCTAGCCACTCGAGACACTCAAAGCCCGTTTTGGTAGTCGAAATACTCTTCCAAGGCGTACCACATACCACTCGTGCCTAAGCCTCAAACAATGCCTCCTTTTGCTCGATACGTGTTCCGCACCTCAAACTCGCATTGTGCCCCGGTGCCAATAAGGCAAAAAAAAAAAAAAAAGAAAAGAAAAGAAAGGAAGATTCGTTTTTCGAATTCGTGGTGTGGGATTCGTGCCTTGTTCTCCATAACCACTATCCCACCCTGGAGGGGTTTGCAAACCGGAAAGACAAACGTACTCGAATCGAGATCCTCGCGCGCTTCCTGATAGAGCAATGAAAACGAAAAAAAGAAATGAGCAAATAACAAAGTTGGACACCGGTTGCCGATTCTTCCCCGTGCGCGTCCGTTGTACCATCTTTTTGTCTCGGCAGGTTTGGTCGACAAATGTGCCATTTCGACAGTTTCCCATTCGAATATAGCTGCGGCTTATTGTCGAACCGTCGGTGAAACGTGTGACATCTGAACGGGTTCCGTGGTTGTACGCTATGGGGTAACAGGATTCATCGCATTCCCAGCGTCGCTTTTGTCTGCGGAAAAAGTGGCCGTGTCTCTTTCGCCCAGCCAGCTCCGTATGTGCGAACGAACGGTGGAAAAATGTGGAGTGCTATGCGGGTGCGCCTATTCTTACTTTCCCCTCAGACCCGCAGTTCTTTGAACCAGCATCGGCTCGGGCGTCAACTTGTTCGCACCCATCTTCAATTCATTGGGCTGCGGACAAGCTGTACGATTAGTCTTCTCCACAAAAGGGTTAGAACAGGAGAAATGTGAAGCATGAAACCACGTCATCGACTTCCTCTCTGGTGCATGGCGCTTGCCGACTCCGTTTTGTTCTTTGCACTCTGTATATGTTCTTTTGGCTTCTTCGGCCGCAAAACCATACCTACGCACTACTCCAAAGGCCCGACCAGGAGGGTTCTTGTAGTGTTCGGACCGCCCAACGTCTATGCCCGAAGCCCCAGTCAGTGGCGTGCCAGGAATCCGAGAGGAGGAAAAGACTTGCCTACCAGAAGTTTCTAGAAGGGGTGGCTGTGGTCCAGGACTTTGAAGACATTGCGTGAATGGTTGAAAAATTAGCCTCTGCTCACGTTTGATTGTCCCTTCCCCAGAGCCTTCTTTTCGCTGAAGCGTTCAAAAGAAAGGGAAAGAGTTCGGAAGTGAGAGAGGACAGGCCTCACATGAATGTGGCATTTGGAATGCGTAGTAGCATTACTCGAGGCTCGCGACCGGTGTCGACGAACCCTAGCTGAGGTGGAAAACGGTCTCCGACCGACACCTTGGCCACGTCCTTACGACAAGGCGTACGCCAGAGTAGAATGAAACGAAGCCTTCAAAAGGAGGGAGCCGCAGCTTACAAATGGAGAATGCCAAGATGCATCAGAAAAAACGACTACGGGAACATACCAGCCATAGTTTCCCATGAACTGACCCTTCCTTTGGAAGTCGGCGCCTGGCTTCTGTGCCAGTGAATTCAATGGCGAAAGGACAGACCGACCTGGTGGAATGCCAGAGCGGGAAAGAGGGATTTGCGTGATATCCCCATTGTGAGACGCTTTGTTATTGTTAAAAGAGCGACCGAGAGAGAAGGGCTCCGCGGCATACTCGGATTCGGCCTGACTCGCGGCTTGGCTGAGTCTCGCACCTTGCGCGCGCATGACGGTGCAAGCGAAGAAGGCGCGAACAATGGTTGCGTTCTATATGCCGGGCGCGCGCTTTCGTTTGTTCCAGGGGGCCCTCCTTGGTCGTATCTGCGTTTTTATTTGCATCCCCGGTGAAGGCGACTGCTCGACGCGTATACGGCTTCGACTGCACCTCCCAGGACGCATTGAGCAAAACGATATGTCAGACTTAGCCGAGCGCACTTGCATTCGAATATACGGGGCGCCACTGTTTCGTTTCTCTCCTTTCACTCTTTTTTTTTTTTCTTCCCCCCTTGTGACGGTCCGTGAGGCGCGTAGAAATCAAAAGGCCCGCGCCTCTTTGAAACAGAGAACCTTCTTTTTGCGAAGTTCGCGTTGTTACGAAGCGGAGAGGGGCGACGTTCTGTGCTCTGTAAGCCGGCCGGCATCTTGAATTTCGCATCGGTCGTTGTTACTTATGGGGTTGCTATTCGACTGCGTCGCATAGGAGTTGGGATCGCTCGAAGGAGCGGGTGAGATGGACAGGCGAGTTTGAAAGAGCCAAACGGATTGTTTGGAGGAGGCAGATGCTGCATTCGAAATAAGGGACCTCGCCTGTTTATTATCATTTTTCTCTTTTTTTTCGGTCTGGCGTGTCAGTTGTTCGGTGTGCAAAGAAATGAAATGCGCAGATGTTGTGGAGTCCAGTGTGGCGTGTGAGCAGAGAAACGTTGCACAGAATAATCACAAGCCTGTTTTCTTTTTGTACGTGTGTGTTGCTCATCATGGAAAAACCGGCCGGTTCTTATATAATGAAACACATTTGTAAGAATCATCGTGATCAGTATTGGTATAGTGGTAAGGAACGTGTTCACTAGGGATTTCCGTTCCCGGTGAGTTTACGTAATGTGGAAACTGTTGATTATTTTTGGCAAATAGGGGGATTCTGTTCTTGTGTGGAACGCACGAAGGCGTATCTTACTATGAGATAGGGGTACTGGATAATTGTCCGGATAGCGGATAAATGGCGCTTAACACGGGTTGCTGTCGTTATTTCAGCATGCTTCCTTTCAAATTGCTTCTAATGAAATTTGACAGCACTGTAGAATGAAAACAAAAACAAAACAAACAACAAAAAAAGAACAAAAAAAAAACGGGACGTTTTAAACGTCCTCCAATTGGACAAAAAGGTGTTTTTTTTTTTTTTTCTGTTTGGTTTGCAACACAGGGAATTCAGTATCTTCTATTTTACGTCTCGGCTGGTTTGCTCTGTTTCCATCACTAGATACATGCCTAGACAGTCGTGCTGTCACGGTGGCGAAATTCGTGCGTCACCAAAGTGATCGAAATGGGCGGGACCGTCCGCTGTATAAACGGCGTCTTGCGTATAGACCGCCAATAATGCCAAGAACTGAAGCTGCCAAGATCACCCCTCCCCCCCTCTGTCTCTTTCGCTTATATCCAGTTATCATTACCGTTATTTGCGAATGTACTCCTTTTGCGCAGTCCCCCCCCCCCCCTCCCCCTTTTTTTTAATGAAAATTAGGTCCATGCAGTAACGTATCTCTCAGTTGTTTCTCTGTCTTGGCCCGCATCATTTCAGGCGTGTAGGCTGCGCCTGTCTCGCCCTTGAACTGCGCAGTGCTATCTTCGCTTTTAAGATTCGAAAAGGTTGTTATTCACTTTACACTGAACCGTACATCATCCTTCGACGCTCATTACGTGCCGAGACCTCAGAAACTCACAACGAAGAACAGAACTAGCGGAGAAAGACGGGGCCGTAATGGACGTGCGTTTACGCTCGGCTGTGGCCGGCGTAGAGTTAACGAGGGTTCTTGCATTAGTGTGGCGGTGGGCGGAGGATTTAGATGAAGGGAGGCTGGAAAAGGGGAAAGGGGGGAGGGGTAGGGAAGACAGATTGAAAAAAGAAAGGCAGATGTGAGTTGGATACGCGTTTACGACTGCCATGGTTGCGTGATTGCTGCGCGAGAGCCCCGGCGACAGATGGCGCCCTCTATTGTGAAGCCCCCTCTCTCACCCTCTGTTGCTTTTCATTCCTCCTACGGTATTCCGTCTCTCATGGGCAGCGCAGCGGCCAGCGTCCGGCCAGGTATTGCAGTGGAAGCCGCTGGTCGCTACCCTTAATCGTAACGGAGGTATACGCGGAGGTTGAGCGGGGAGGGTCCCTCACGGAGTCTGCCCGAAACGAGAGGCAGGGAATAAAGCCGCGCAGGTTAAAGAGAAAAAGAAAAGCAATGTAGCGGCTACGCCCGGCAATTCGCTACTGGCGTGGCCACTGGAAAGGGCCGCGGAAGTTCCGCTGACTCATTTCGCGGTGTTTCATCGGTGATGGTCATTATCGACGCTCGTACGGAGCGACCACGGGGTGGGAACAGTGAACGAAGGCGGCGCCATGGGAGGAAGGTTAGGGCAGTGTGCTTTTTTAAAACTGGCCGGCGCACGGATTGCGGCGCGAGATGCTTTGCGCACAACCGAGGTCTGACTGACCCTGATTGGGCCTGTTTTGTGGCTCTTTTGCTTGGTTAATATCTAATATCTACGCATATTTATGACTACCAGTCATGCCATTCCAAAGTTTGACAAGTTTAACGTTCAGATATAGTGCGACACGAAAGAAATATTGCAGCCGGGAGTGCATTAACGGGAATGCACCTCACGCCTTTTCACGGTGAGAGTTTAATCGAATGGTTGGTTCATTGATTCATTGCTCTCGAGACGCGTATTGATGAAGCTGGAAGTTGCGGGTGAGGTGCTAAACGCTACTGAATCGAACTTGGTTAGTTGACTTCACTGGGAAGCATGACCAAGTGAAAGGCGAAAGGCAAGACTGGCATGCGAGCAACGAAATGCGAAAGTATTGGATGGAGGTCTATACACGTGCTTTGTTAATTGGCACTTCTACAGTGGCCTTTATTTTTATTCTTTCACGACAAGCAATCACAGGGGTTGAAATTAATCCAGAGCAATCCACTACGGCGTCTCTCGAGATGTGCTGTTCTGAGAAACCATTGCATAGAATATTTTCTTCTTTACAGCTTCTTTATGATTTACGGTTTGAAATGACTCGTTCGCGTTTCAGTTGATCCGATATAGTAGTGCAAATCCTCCTTCTTCGGGCGTAAACTGCCAAAGGTGGTCGAGGGTGCAGCTAGTACTGAAAATTCTTCACCGCACTAGATACAGGCTCCGTCTTTGGGCCTGAACTGGACGGTGCTAGCCAAAAAATAGGGTCGCAGATCCGTCGGACTCTGTGCCGAAATTAAACCGATGACCGGACGTGACGTCGCAATGCCCACACAGTGCACGTGTCCGAACCGAGCGGCGTCGCCAGAGGCATTAGGCGTGCAATCCAGCTGCCACGGCGTGCGCATGCAGCGACGGCGTCCCATCGCGACGCTAAACGTACGACGACGTGGATCGACCGAGAAGGGGGGGAGGTGATCCAGCGCTTCCGGAACATACGGCCGGAAACTTTAAAAATGGCGCCGTCTGCATGGGAGCTGCTTTCAGCTGCTCCCACCTCCGGAGGCGAAACCAGGACAGGTGGTCGCGGCGGGGACCTTTAAATGGGTGGGGCCGCTCTTTCTTTGCTCGCTCATATTTCGCTTGCTTCGTGTTTATCTTATCTTTACTTTCGCTCTGTTCAAGGAGAAGGTTACTCGGGGAGAAGAAAAAGGTCGAGACCCCCTGCCTCGCATTCGCGACGCGCTCGCAGGACTGGTTGCTCGGAAGCCGCTTCTTGAGAGGGAGAGGAAGGCTCGTTGGCGTTTTTTTTTTTTTTTTTTATTATTCCTGCGCTACCGTTTAAAGGGCGCTGCGGACAGGTATGCAGAGACGTCAGTTGCAGTTCGAAGCGAGAAAGGTGGCGGTACAGCGGAATGGGTGAGGGGGTATCGGAGAAGATGCCGACCTTCTGCTCACGTGCGTTGGCGTGAGTCTTCAACGCTCACGTGTACTGAAAGCCCTGAGATGACAGCGTTTCGGCCGGATGAGAGTTTTGGGGGACATTTTTTTTTTTTTTTTCTCCTTGGGCGCCCACGCGCTGGAATTTGCACTGGTGAGCGCTGCAGAAGTCGACAGACTGCTGTTTCGAAATGTGTGTTTCACTTTATGTCGCTCACACAGAAATCTCGCTATAAGCAGCTTCGGTACGACATCCCCGCTCTTTTTACACTAATGAATAGTACGGATGAACACTCTATCGTGAAAATGAATTTGAACGGTGATTATCAATGGCAGTTAACAAGGTTGCTTGGTGATTGTGATTATTTACTTCGCGCAACGTTAGCATCTCTTTCGATGGTGTGCTGGTGGACTTAGGCTCTTTTTTGTTTATTCGTATTTGCGAGAGCGCTGGCATAAACATTCCACCACGCTACTCGACCAAACCCTGCAGCTCTGTACACTTCACAACATCGGAATTCAGGTTGGGGTCACGTGACTACGCACGTTTTCGTTCCCCCTCCGGCCCCGTCTGTCTGCGGCGGGCTGCTCTCAAAGAGACGTCCGTGCGCCTCAAGGCAGGCACACACGATGAAGAAAAGGTTGCGTTCGCGGAAAATCTTTTCTCGAAGAATAGGCGCTCCCCTGACCCAACCCATCTCGGGGCGAGGCTTGGAAAAGAAACAGAAAAGGAAATTTGACGAGAAAGATAAACTCGCTGGAAAGGTATTTTTCGATGCCTCCGAGCTTTGCATGAAATTGTTCCTGTTTCGTGACTTTTTTTTTTTTTCTTTTCTGTCCGCATTGCGTCTTGTTTCTGACACATACGAAACAGGCTTCGACTAAAGGCTATCCGCGTAATATAAACTTGTCTCTTTATGGGCGTGGCACGCAATCACATACGTCTACCGTTTTGCGAGGTTCCACGGGAGTTCCAGTGAAGACCACCTTTAGTAGTGCGTACTGCCCTTTATACGTTGCGTGTGCTTTCCTACGTCGTTCTGATTACTGCATCCGTTCGTGCTTGCCATTACTAGATATAACCCTTTCCTCAAACGGAATGCTGGATTGTGGACCTGTTTTCGTTATAAGCTGTTATCCAGTTAATGTGCGTATACCTTTCTCTTTTGCCGCTTACGAGGACTCCACCTTTAGGCTGCTGTCATTTTACAGCGAGTTACTTGAACTCCTTCTGATTGTTGTTATTGCGCGTCGCTTGCTGTGTACTCCGCCGTCTGGAAAGTGCGGCAGACTCCCGCCGAAGTGGGAAGGAAAAGAAAATGACCGGAGAAGGGTGGGAGGAGATTTAGAAGAAAAAAAAAAACGACAAAGAAATAAAAACCATAAGGAAACGCGTTGGTGGCGTCGTCGATATTTACTGCGGGGCTGCCGCGACGGGCCAGGCGGACGACCGGAAGTACACTTCCTTCCTCTTCTCTGTACTTCCCCCTTTTTGTTCGCGTGGCGTCCCGCTCCTCTTTTTACGGCGTTACGCTCCTTCGGCTAACTTTATTCAAACGAAAGGCCGGGATGTGCTTCCTTCAAGGGCTCCCCCTAACGGAAGACCTTTAAACCGCCCAGGAATGTCGGAACGTAACCCCAGATGCAGCCCCTCCGCTTCCTTTCCTGGGGCTGATGTCCTGTTCCGCAAGTTGACCGCTGCCGTCTTTCCGAGGAGGTCTCTGCCGACTTGAATATCGTAGTCGTGTGTACTTCTGAAATAATATAGCCTGTTAATATATAAAGAACCGATTAGATCTTGCAGTCTGCTTACATGAATGAGTGGGATGTTTGATTGCATTTGTAAAATGAAGTGTGAGAATAAAATATAATGCTTCACGCACGATGTTGCCGCTGGAGGTTGACGTGTTACCAGTCGTCTGTCATAGGTCGAAAATTGGCCTTTACTCGCTTGAAGCTGCGCACTATGCAGCTTAGTTTCAGTTTCTGATGGTATTTTTGAATGCGCTGCATGTTTGGCACGGTATACATTTGTAACGAGATAGACTGTTCAGTTGCAAAGAGGCTACTGCGGAAAGAGGAATATGCAGCAGGTGACTACATGATGTCAGTTCAGGGTGAGGTGGACCTCGTGTGGCGCCAGTTGGAGCTAATTGGAACTTTGTGGGAGATGATGTGTGAATGAACATTGAAAATCGCGCGACGTTCGTGTTATTGCGAGTTATGTTCAAAGTGCAATTTTAACGAGTTTTCTTCTGGTTTTACCTTTTGCAGAGTACAACTTCGTCAGCTACAGCCCCGCCCTCCTGGCCACTTCGAGCGTGGCCGCCGCCGTCCACGGGCTCAGCGGACCATTGCACACAACGAGCGCACAAGACCAGCTGCTCTCTTCCCTCGAAAGGATCACTTCCGTCCGGACGGTGAGTGTCTTTCGCCTGCACGCCTGTCACCGTGGCTGACTCTCTGGGGCACTGTGTTGCTTTACGCCGAGTACAACTATACTGACGCAAATACTGCAGGATCTACTGAATGATTGGCCATATTCAGATATTATGGACATTTTTAAAGGATGTCCTTGAATTTAACTTGTTTTTTCACGGGTTCTTTAACATCGAGATAATGATCTGCACATTTTCCCTTTGCAAGCTTCTCGCTTCTGTATTCATTTTCAGAAGCATGCCCGCATGCCCCATTAGTTCGTTATGGCAGTCTTGATTTCTCGTTGCGATTACTGCACTAAGTTCACTCACGAAATTTCGGTATGTAGAAGCAAACTTTTGTTTAATATGTTCATAAAAGCGGTCTTACAGTGTTCCACTGTTGCCCGACAGTTATTTTTGCATTGGTTTCCTAAGCCAGTTTTAATCATTCACTGTGGGTGCAGGAAAAATCTTAAATGCAAAATGTTTCCAAGCTTCAGAAGCTTACATCATTCCTGTCAACAATGGACATAACAGTATCTTATGAAATCTCACAGCATGCTTCACAATGAGAAGCATACCAGATACCTGGACCTGTGCATGCTAAATAGAGCATCACTCCGTTCAAAATGAGTGAAGAAGGTCAGTTGAAAAGCTGCTAGCAAGTAATTTGAGGGCGCTTAAAGCTTTGTTTGCAAAATGGCAGAAAAGGTTCAGTTAATGACACCAGTTGTGGGAACAGTGTGGTCGCTTCGATTCGACCATGCAGTAGACACTATCCATGTTTTAGTAAATAAATGTCAGGCGATAGAAAGCAAATGCAAGAAGTTAAGCGGACTCCCACCTTGAACAAGTTATGGATAGAAAATGTTTACAAAGAAAAAGATCAGTGGAAAGCACTGCAACACGCTTAATGGGATGAGAAATGGTCATATATTTACATAGGTGGACAACAGTGGGGACATTCTGCAAAAAATTTGCCTTAGGGACAGGAGTGCACTCATATGGCATATTGTAGAACTTTCAGGTTTTCGCTAAGCACTGCGTCCATTCAAGCCAGTTTGACGCTGCTTGTTTGCATTGCAGTCACTGGTTATGGCTGACTTATCCCAACAGCTGCTCTCAAATTTTGCATTACAGAGCACCGTAGTAATATTGCTTTCACTTTGCCGAGACCCCAATCTATAACGTTGTATCAAAAGGAGGGAAGCGCTGCTCTGATGTGACTACTAAGGTAACCTAATTTACTTTTTTCCTGTTTTCTCATTTTGTCCGACAGACTGAAATCCGGCGCTGCGTCCTCGAAATCGAAACGCTGATGGCATCCAGCGTGGCTGCCTTTCAGCAGCAGCAGGCCCTCTGCAAGAACGCCACCTCGGTGATGTACACAATCAGCAAGAGCAATGCCCTGGTGACATCGCCGAGTGCCGAGCCATCTTCCCCCTCCAGTCAACCGAACACGCCGACAGACGTTCAAGACATAAACTTCTAGAAGACTCGTTCTGTCTGGTCTGTTATGTACAGTTTTTTGTCTTCGCTCGTCTTCCCAGTCGTCCTTGTTAAGTCCACTGTGACAACTGTTCTTTGACACCGTGCAGTTCTGCACCTCGCTTTACAGTGTCTTTCCTAATGTTTCTCTAACATGAGTGCTTTGTGCACGATTGTGGACTTCCCCTATGGGAAAGTTTAAAAGAAAGAAAATGAAATGCAATATTAGTAGTACTGCATTGTCTGCCGAATGATCTCACCTGGGTTATGAATGCCTCCCAATTTTTGATAAATTTTGTGATCAAACAAAATTTTGTCATGTTCGATCCGCTCTCATCAATTTTGGACCACAATTTTAGCCAAGGTTTGCACCTTGTTAAGAAGTGAAGTACAGTAAGTGTTCAGGCATCCTATGTCATACACATTTGCACTGTGTACTTTCAAAAGCCGTTATGTACTCAGCTTATGTCCACAGTCTGCACAGTTGTTCTTTTCTTTGTGAGGCTAACGTGTTGTGTGTTGTTTGACAACGGTGACCTGACGCTGTTGTATTTGCGTGTTCTCAGTTTATTGTACTCTGGTTGTACGCAACCATTCAACTTTTGTGCAAAGCTTGCCTGGTGAAAAGAGTATATCGTACTCATATATAATATAAAAAAGAGTTTTTAATTCGTTCGTATTTGTATGGTTGTGTTTGACGCTGCTCAGCTTATGTTTTAGCGAGCTAAGTATTTTCTGATCTTATGAATGTTTCAAGAGAGAAAAAAAAGAAGTTGACATATTTAAAACTAGTTGGAACTTCGGGTGTTCGGAGGAAACATAAGTTTGGAGTAGTATGTTCAGATTCTCAGTTCTGTCTCATGTATATGTGTATATTGTGTGTTCAAGTTCACACTACTGTCTCCTATATGTGCTTATGAGGTAATGTGTTGCCTGACAAAACCAAAACCAAAGTGGCACCTGTGACAGAGTATCTGCATCACAATCACGATCAGCATATTGCCTAACGCAACTAAGTTATTGATGTTTATCCCACGTGACTTACAACCCTTACCGACTAGTCCATGTGTTCTTTTTTTGTGTGTATTTGTTCGCGAGCGGTTCGTTGTTTGTCTTCTCTGTCTACACTCGGGAAGAAGCATCATTCCTTCCCTGGAAATAAGCGATATTATATCTGATCTCAAGAAACTACAGATGATGCTATTTTCTCACCTCTCTGTGGCCAACCCCGGGTATGAGAGTCCATATTATTACATGTATTCTAAGAAATGTGATGTATTGGCCAGAGTCTGTAATTTACTCTTCAAACCGGTGCTACATATTTTTATCTCAATATTCCCAGATAAAATAACGAAACTGACAAGGAGATAGACCAATATAGAAACATTCCATGTGTGAAGAGAATTGGGTAGAGGGGGGTGGGGGGAAGGGGGAGGCAGTGTAATGGCTTAAGCTGGCTGAAACACAGTTCACATTAATATTTTTATTATAGATTACTCCCTACATGAAGACCATCTCTTTTGTCGCTGAGTAGCTACCGAAACTTTGTCTTAATATATATTGTTTGTGATCTGCTTACATGCTGTAATTTCATAGTATGTCTTTTGTTCCACGAGCTGTGTTGTAATTTATTGAGTTAACCACTGCACCAATAGTATAAATGGTTAGCTGTGTCTAGTCTGCATTCCATCCCAGCCCACCTTTATGCATCACACATCTTTAGTCTACACCTCGCACACAAACAGAAAATCTAAATAAACAGTCCAATACCCTTTTTTTTTTTTTTTGCTGCTAGAGTAGCATCCCAGTGACGCACCCTCACATGTACATAAATCACCAACTGTGCTTATCACTTTGATGAACACGTTTTTTTTTATATATATATATTGTTTTGTCACTTTGTCTGAGACCACAGTTGTCTTCATATATCGCGCAATCGTTGCGTGATAACACAAGTGTACTCAGGCTTTCAGAGTTGAGCATTATAAAGCTTGACTTGCCCGCTCTGTGGAACAGAGTCAGAAAAGTCCCATTTGGGGGCTGACTAGGTCCCTTCCAATGTCTTCCTTTCTGTCAACGAAATGTCACCGCTGTTTGAAATGTGAGCAGACCTGTCCTGCCAACTTCAATGAGGTATTTTACCTTCCAGAACGGGGCTTCCAACCATAGGTATGTAGCTGAAAGCATTTAAAATTACTCAACAGAAACTTTACTTTGACTTGAAACAAGATAGTTGTCGGATGAATTGTTCTACTGCAATGGCAACAGAAAAGTTCTCTGTGTGCCCATTTTCAAGTTGGTTGTGGCATACCTAATACAGATTTGATTCTGCAGTGAATTTTCAATGAAAAAAAAAAAAAAAGCTCAATATTTTGCGATAATGTTGTTCTGGATTGATTAGTATTTCATACTCCTTTTTCTAATACATTTATGACGTTTCAATGGTCGTTTGTTTACCTTATCGTTACCCCTCACACATTACTCGTCTGTGATGAACCATGATTTTTTTTTTTTGGCCGAGCTGCGTTTTTCATAGACATCCGCACAAGTTGTGTTCGATGTTTTGGGCATTTTGCGTCTTACTGATGTTCAAAGTTTGTTCTCTTGTTGCACTGACGAAAAACATTTGTACAACTCATTGCTGTTCTCTTCTGCGTGGTTTAAACCCTTTCTTGAGCATCGAGTTGATGCCTTGTTGAGAAGTGTTACTGTTTCATTGTACTTTGTCGTGTTCATATGCAGGGTTAATAATTACATTCCACTATTGACACAGCCCACTGCCAAAGACTCCCTGAAGGCATTCCCCTTTGGCGTGCCAGTGTACTGTTATATGCCCGGAAACCATTTGTTTTTTGTATCGTATGAAACAATGCAAAAGCTGCATACCACGGGTGTTCACAATTTTTCAGCTTTTTTCCAAGTTCATTGTTCTGAACAGTTGTGAGTGTACAACGCTGTTGTTTCCTTTACATGAATCTGGTTGCCTGGACCAAATATAGGCTGATGACTTAACTTATACATTGATTTAAATTAAGCAAACTAAACTTAGCCTTCCAGTTTTGACGATGCAGGTGAGAAGTGCCGTTGTTCCTTGCCTTAATTAAGCACTGCCTATGTGCCTTCACATGTTCATCCAGCATACCAGGACCTTAGCTTGGCCTGCTCCATAAATGTTTGCCATTTTCACATTCTTGTTCGGCTTACACGGTTTCTCTTTTTACTGTACATACACCATTGTTTCCTTGCCCTTCATTCGGATATCACCTGCAGAACCAGTCTGATTACATACACAGAGAGATTGATATGTGACGTGTTTCTGCTTTGCAGTTGTTGTTTTTTTTTTGTGAATTTTTCACTGCAGATGTTCAGGTTGGACAGTTTCAAGTGCGTTTTTGAAATGAAATATATTATAATAAAAGAAGTTTCTATTGAACTTTGTGTATTTTCATAAAATCCGATGCCATGGATAATGGCATTAGATGCCTCTGTGCCAACAGAGGATGAGAGCTCCGATTGTATGACGAATCCAAGCACGGGAAGTGAACCACGCTTTCCACCCTCTTTGTGCAAGAGAGTTGCAGCGAAAACTGGAAGAGCTTGGCTCTGTGGAGAAGTGCGCTGTCTGATGTAGCTCACCCTCTGTCGCGACTGACGCGTGTAGATGGTGCACGATTCAAGAAGGCATGTGTCAGAAATGCGGTAATGTGATTGGCGGAAGCTTGGGGCCAAGCGCAATGTCATTTCTGATTTAAGATGAACTATTAAAGGGCAGTGCCGAAAGAGTTTCGGCATTACTATATTCTATTGAAGCTTGAAATGTTGATTTCTTGTTCCTTAAATTATTCCTCAAAATTTAGCAGCCACTCGACGTTTTATTCCGGGGAGAATATTCGAAGTTATTTTAATATTTTTATTCTTTTTTTTTTTTGACTTCAGGTCAGTGATTCCTGTCTGCGGCAAAGATTCAACATTCGTCGCCGCTAACGTTGGTGTCCACGGGAGATAAAAAAAAAAAAAAGGAGCACAGCGACGCCTACCCGCTCCCCTGTTTGCATTAATTTTCCCCAGAGTAAACACGTTATTAGCATGGGCCCATATCTCAGGAAAGCTGGATTTGAATAGCGGAGAGCAGAGACCCTCAAGTGTAGTCCGTTCGCCTGTTGTTACTACAATGTGACCTTACGCAATGCTTGGATTTTGGTGCTCACTTTCGGGAGTTACTCGGGTGCGACGAGGATGACGTCCTGCATTTGCTCGTATGGGTGGCGACTCTTGTCAGCAAAGAGAGGTGGCATTCCGGCGTTGTGGACGGCATTGCATTCTTTAACATTTTCTCCGACTCCGCGAGCGTCTATCTCGTAAAATTTCTGATTCCCTACGTCACAGACAAGGCATGCCTAAATCATGCGATGCCTTCAGTTCGTGGGATAATCAGGTGCTTTACCATCAACAGTGGTCGTCTTACAATAGGCACATTGCCACTTGCACAGCCTCGGGATGCCCAGCGCCAAGCGTTCACCGTTTGTTATGATGAAAACGTCATTTTATTTGATAGGCTTAATCTTGCAGCGCTGCTTTATTTTTCCGAATTAGTAAGAGCAACATTACTTTCGTGCCGTTTCGCCAAGGGGTAATCCAGTACTGCTGTTAAGCACGTGACTCGTATTTAAGGCTGTATACCCATTTATATCCCCTAAATCTACCAGAAACTGGAACGAAAATCTTTCGACGCTTGCGGAGGCTTGTGACGTAGCAGATACTCAACACGAACTTTGTATACGTGCAGTGAATCCAAGGCCTACGACGCTACTGGACACCAAATAGGCCGTCTGCGTCAGCGGTCTCTCTGAGATGTATTTGGTTCAGGTTGCACATATTCTACTCTGCGTAACGGGCGCTTATTCATACATTCAACTCGGCCTCACCATTCTATTGTCATTTGAATCGAGAAATCGCCGCCGATCGCCCATCTCGCGGATTACAAAATTAACCTCTGCCGATGTTGGCTCTAGTTCTCCAGCTTTGCGGGGGAACGCGTTTCGAAAGAGCATCCATCGCAGCCTTAGAAAGGCTCTGGGTCCGACAATGAGCGGAAAATAATTATTCGCTTGATACAAACTATTATGCGATACATAGTCGTCGAAGGATTTGATCAGTGAAGGGGTACAGACAGGAAAGTTTGACTGTGCGTTTTTTCAAGTTCATAAATCATTCTACTTAGTTCAGACAGTTCCGGTGCAATGTTTCTCTATTGAATCTCTTTTTGTATTTATTTATTATGCATGTACTATTCTCATGTGGCGAACTTGACAACAACAAAAAGTATTGGTAAAAGTAATCGCCACTAAGGTTCTCCTACGCCAGATAAACTGTAACTGAAGTCTATCAGTCATGTTACTTCTGCTCAGCTTTCAGCAGTCGAACCGCATTTATGACGCCAAATTAATATTAATCGAAGTCAAGTGAGTCATACACGAGTTGCTATACTAAAGCTGCTTCTTCATTCGATGTCATAGCGGAATTCGGCGGAGATTATCGCGGAGGTTAAGGTGACAAAAAAAAAAAAAAAGCAAGCCCACGGGCTCGGAGTTATAGAATTGATGAAAAGGGCTTTAAGTTATGAGTTTTAACGCCACGAAGTGACAAATCTGCTTGAAGGGCCGCTGCCTCATAGGGCTCTGGTTTAATACATACCGCTAACTGCCCTGTCATGTGCGCTGACATCACACAGCACAGGGCATTTTCATACTTCTCCTTTATCAAAACGCGGCTCCCGAAACCGTGGTAGAACCCCGGTCCTTGTATCGGCAGCGGAACGCCACTAGACCACCGCGGCGTGCAACATACAGTACTTGTTTCTTAAAAGGCGAACAATGAGAGGAAAGAAATTCGACTCAAATTTCATTAGTTTTGATCGAATATTTTGGGGAATCCCCCAAGGTGGAGTAGATTTGTGATAAGTGAGTAATTACTCATTGGCATCCACCCAAGTGCAGCCATACGGCTAAGAAGCTTCGTAGTTCAAGAAAAATTTGTCCTGCTCCGGGGAACGAACCCGGGACCACCGCATTTCTGGGCCAGTCGCTCTACCCACTGAGCTAACCAGGACGGTCAGCAAATCAGGTGGTAGGGCGAGAGCGAATCGATCAATGACTTGAAGTGGGAATGGTGTTGATCGAATTTCGACTAGGACCAGGATCGACCAGGACAAATTTTTCTTTAACTACGAAGTTTCTGAGAAAGGTGTACAGCTTCCCTTTGTAGTCGCATGGCTGCGCTTGAGTGGACGTCAATGAGTAACTGCTCCCTTATTAGAAATTTCATCAGTAGGTGCATGCAAATTATTGGTATTCTGTGCACTATAATGCCATAAGCGCCGTTTGAAAGACGCGAAACCCTGCAACCAAAAATTTAGCTAAACCTCGAGGAAGGGGAGAGGGGTCTATGTACACCCCAGTAACCCCACCATCTCAGAGCACCTCACTTCTGCCGTAAGGCCGCAGCTCTTTGAAGGAGAAGCAAAGAGGTATTAAAACAAATTTAGCATACGTAATTTTTGGGTAAATATCCCCGCACGGGGATTTTTTTTTTCTTTTTTTTTTAAGAGAGCGTTGAAGGTCTCCTTCTCCAGCGAGAATTTACGATCATGCCTCTGGCGGGTTGCAGTTGGCAATGTGACATGCCAGTCACCGATTGGCGGTTTGTGTGATGTCATGCTAGAGATCACATGACACGGCTGAGTTGCCTGCCAACTCATAGAGGGAGTGTGAGGTTGAAATCGCACCCTCCGGGGCCCACGGACCCCGGATCAGACACACCACCTCCACGACATAAGGGCACTTTCCTACGGCTTGGTTAAGGCTGAGCTGAATTTATCCACGGCCGCTCAATGGAGGCGCACTTGGTGCGGCCCGTCGCGTCGCGCCTCAATGGCTGGGGAAGAGCGTATTGGGAGAAGTTACAGTTTCCGCCGTCATTCTCCGCGGGGGCGCCACTACTCCAGGACAAGGCGCCGCCCGCACGGACGAGCAGACGACGCGGAAGGAGCGCGCTGGCTGGGTTGGCGTATGTTATCGTTTTGACTACTCAGCATAACCGCGTGGTTCTGATAGTTCTGCATGCGTGTCATCGGTGTCTGCGTCAACAGCGTCCTAAGCGTATGCAGCACCATGCCAGGCAACTGATGTGTGCCGTTATGCACCACGAAAGCAAGAAAAGATCGGTTACCATGAGTTCCCGTGCGATTCACAACGTCGAGCAGCATGGCTGAAAAACATATCTCGGGAGGACTAGGACGGAAAAGGAAGCCGATGGGAGCCGAGTGACAAGTCGCTGGTATACTCCACTGCACTTCACAGATGACGATTACAGGAAGAACATAAGACTGAAGATCCTGCTTCCTTCAGCCGTCACCTCCGTGTTCCCGAACTGCCCACATTACAAGTTAAGTTACTCACGCGGGCTCATGTTGAGCCAAACAACCTTGAAAAAAAAAAAATTAATGTGCGCAGGTCAATAGCTTTATTTTCGCCACTTGTTATAGCTACACTTCCTTTTCTCCTGGACAACCCCCCGTGTCATTCTGGAGCATGTATGTTTCAAGATAGCTGCGCCACGATCAATTTTATGGCGATGATATCAAAATGGTATGCCTTTCCCAACATCGCATAAGTGAAGCCATGGAGACACCAAGAGTAGCCGCTCTATTTATCAGATATGACGAGCGACTCTCTTGGTAAGAGCTGAACTTTGCCATATCGAAGACATTCAGGTCCAAGGAGGCACGTCGAAGCAAAGGCTTACCAAACAAACGTACGAAGCAACAATCATGACAACCAGATCCACAGTGGCGCAAATTAAGTACCTTCTTGATCACATCAACTAGCTTACAACAATGTCTTCTGTGTGCCTTACTAGTGCATTGCATTTAACCGAATCTTATTTTCAGCTTCCGATACGCCCTAAAGCAGGCTCTGAAAGCGGGTCTATAGTATCGCTTTTTAGCAGCCTAAAGCAATTCAATAGCGGGAACGACAAAGTTGAAGCAAGGGCTGCCGTTTTCACCTCGGAGAAAATACTGAAGGTACCACTAGCGAAAAAAATATATATCGACTGAGATTATACACATTTTGCCATGCTTTGTGCAGGTTAGCAACTTGCAAGCATCTGTCTGCAAATGCACCTATCAACAATAGGCAGCTATAAAACTTGGCATTCGTGACTATGAAAGTCGTACCTTGCCAACTGCCACATCACGTCTGCTGCGAGAGAGTTTTCGAGTCAGCTTGGACTCATTCATGTGTGGTGCGAACTAGCAGCTGACATAGAGTTAGCACCGATTGCATTCTTGGCTGGTTACCTTGCACGTCCATTTGAACAGAAAGTATGAATAGTTTTACAGAATCTCATGAAACATTTTTATTTATTCTGTTTTCAGTGCCTGCCCGTGTTTTCATTATTTATATACTACCAAAGTTTAAATAACTTCTAGTGCTTACTTTAGAGCGTCAATAACTTTATTTTATTAGTCCCCATCCATTTATTAACTTTGTGCCTTGTGATTCCTGCAAAACCCTGGACTTATCAAAATTCTTGATGATGGACGCCTAAGGTATCTGAAAATCACCATGCACATTTGTTAGCAAGGTGATGAAGTGCCCGCTGGTCATAAGAAGCAGCAAGCTATGTAACATGTTAATTTTATTCCGTCTTCCCTATTTTGTGCAATTTCCGGAGGTGATTTGCGAGAGAGAAGACCGCAGTCACACTAAGGACCTAACCAAACTAATGCGACCACTGCTGACCAACTGGACAGGCAACATCAATCAGACAGTGGAGAAAATCCCGCTTGCACATAACCCTTTTTCGAGAAAAGTTCTTCGCATGTAAAATAAGCTTGCGTGTCTTTTGTGCATCACGCGACTTCATAATCAAACGAGAAAAAAAAATGCCTGAGCCTGCGGGCGTGTCGTTGAACTGGCTGCCTTGTGTTGTTTCTTTTGCAGCAGTTTGTGTTAGCTAGTATGTTTTGGTGGTGGTACCCCCTTGAATATTATTTCCAGTGAAAATGAAGGAACAGGCTGAATAATAATGTTGAACGCTACGTCCTGAATTGTAAGTTTCCAGAAAAGTGCACGCAGAATAATGGCCCAAAACCATATCCCGATCTCAAGATTGCAATATCTAATACGTTATTACAGTGGTTGAAACGCAACTAAATGGGTGCGCACTCAGCGAAGCACACGACTGCCTCGTTCTCGTTGTAAACGGAAGACCACGAATGACTTGTAAAAGCCTAGTGATGATGACTTGCCGCTATCACCTTATCAATAGCAAACTTGCACATAGCATCACATACTGTGTGAAACGCCGCTCATAATCCTAAATTGAGCAAGCGCCGACCACGCGGACGCCAAAACGAAAGCACAGCCACGGCCGCTGCGCGCAGCTGTCCGCCCGGACTCGTCCCGGAGCGGTGGCGCCGCAGCGGTGGCGATGAGAACTAGGCGCAATACGGCTCTTCTGGGCGACGCGACGGGCCGCACCCAAGTGCGCCTCCATTGAGCGGCCGTGATTTATCACTCTAATGTGATATTGCACATAATTTGGTAGCTTGTGTCTGCATACTTATGAGTACGTGCGAGATAACTGAGACACAAATAAAAAAAAAGTAATCATTAAGCCAGCACTAATTAATGTACAGTCGTGAGCAAAAGTGGTATACAACACTCAGCCTGTGATACAGCTCGAGAAAACTGCATCGAAATGCCATCTAACGACAGCGTAAAGGACAGCGACTGTGGCGCATGCATGTGGATAAAATGGGACACTGCGACTATTGTCTCGATCTTAGATTGTGGTTGCTAGATAAAGTTGGCATGCAGTTTTCTTGAGCTCCGCCACCGGCTGAGTGTTGTATACCACTTTTGCTCACGACTGTACATGCGCTCGAACCCAGAGAGCCGCAGAGGGGAACAATGCACCTAAACGCAGAATTTGTCTCGCCCAATTTATTTCAGGTATCTGCTTTTCTAGACAATTAATCAAGTTACCATGAACGTGAAACGTCCGATATGCATCAGACACCACGACAGGGCAATTGCTGTTGCAATAATAGAACAGGTCCTCCATGTCGGTCTTCTGTAGTGTTGCAGCGCTCGACAACGGTGACAGCCCACTGTGTTCGCGGCCGGTACAACTTTTGCCTCCACTTCCCTGGAGGCGGAGGAGGCGGCGGTTGCCCTCGCCATAGCTACCACCCGAGCCACCACCATCTTTAGCGACTCTAAATCCGCCGGGCGGAACTTCGCCCGTGGTCGGATCTCTGGCCCAGTCTTCCGGCTTTCGCCTCTCCCCCCCCCCCCCCCCCCCCCCTCTCAGTCGAACACTCTATTCAATTAATATGGGTACCCGCTCATACGGGTCACCCAGGCAATGAAGCAGCTCACTCTTTTGCTCGAGGATACGTCAGCCGAGCATGGAGTGCTACCGCCTGGGGAGATGCTCGCGAGCGCATGGTATCGTATCACGAAATCTCTCTCCATTACCGTAATCAACGAACCATCTACCCGCCTCCTCATAAATCTCTGACTAAGCTACAACAGGAGACGTGACGCCAGCTTCAGCCCCGTACATTCTCATCCTCTGCTTTCTTAGCTTTGATCCATCCAGGACTGTTCTTTGCCACAGTGCACCCTGTGTGGGGTATCTAAAGCTGATTTTGAACACATTATACTCAAATTCTCGGAATTCCCCCCTCCAGTCACTTGGCAACTCTCCGACCTCGAGCGATGGGAAGCTGCGGTGTCCAGGTCTGACCCGGCCGTTCAAAAGCGGCTGACGGACTGAGCTTTGGGTCTCGCTGGAAAGCACCAGCATCCGGCCACAACACGCAGCCAAGAGCCGACCTGTCATTAGGATGTAATCACTCAAGGCTCCCAATATTGTATAAAATTCTTCACCACCACCACCACCACCACCTTTCGCATAGTGATACACTCAAGAAAAAAACTAGGCCGACATTTAAAACCCACTTTAAGGATATGACGTGATGTCGACCTGTGGTCTTTAAAAACACAATAAACATACTCGTTAGCAGGTAAATACACTCGTTAGCTACCTGGGGTAGAAAAGAGCCTTCTCTGTCGGACAATGAAGTTTACTGACTGAGTTGCTGACTGACTGACTGACTGACTGACTGACTGACTGACTCACTCACTCACTCACTCACTCACTCACTCACTCACTCACTCACTCACTCACTCACTCACTCACTCACTCACTCACTCACTCACTCACTCACTCACTCACTCACTAACTAACTAACTAACGCACTCACTCACTCACTCGTTAGCAGGCAGTCATATAAGGTACCACTCTATGATAAAGAGCACACGACACGCGTATATAAACCCTCACTGGTCCCAAAGCCCTAACAAGCATAACACAATTTCAATCTAATAAAACCATGTTTTAAAAAGAGCGCTTTGTGTGGTCCAGTCGGCAACGTGTACGGCTCGCAAAGGAGAGGTCGTTGATTTGAATGCTGCCTATGACCCGGCGTTGTTCGGCAAAACAATTGCTTTAAAATTAGACGTTTTTTAGAGATTCGACGATCATTTATTTCAGTGTATACGTTGCGTTTTTATCACTTTCACTTCACTCATGACGTCGAATTTAACGTTAGTTACGGTGTGTTTGAAATTCTCGCGCGAAGTCACGTGTTTCTAACGTCATGTTTACATTCATTAATCAGGGTTCACTGCTGACGGCCAGCTACGACGACGACACCGGTTTTTCTGCAACGAGGGACCATTACGCTATTGCGTAAAATTATGGGTGACAATTAATCGCCGCCGTTTAGGGAAAGACACGACAGCGCTGATGGCTTCCGTCTGTGGCCCTTCTTGACGATCCTTGTGCACGCTGTTGTGACCGTGCATGGTCCGCGCTTGCGCGCACTATTGTGCGCCTGTGGGCATGGTATTGATATGCACTGTTTGTGCAAGGGTCTAAGTGAGCCTGTTCACATGAATCTTTTTGTGTGAGCATGCTTTGCTTTGTCGTGACCCTACAACTGCCAAGTTGGCCCTGTCAAGGGAACGTCAAGAAAAATACAAAGAAACGTCGCCCTGTGAGAAATAGACGGAAGTGATTTTGTTCAACTGTTCACCCTTCCCGTCGAGAGGCGCTATTGTCAAGTGAGGAATGCCTATTGTCCAAAGGAGACGATCGGAGTGACACGTCCGCTGACGTACAGGAGAAGAAAGGAGTATGAGGATTACGGCCATTAGAGGATTTCCCGTGAATGCAGGAAAGAGTTGCAATTGCCGGAAAGGGACAATGCTGGGAGCAGTATTTGTGGCGCGCACGTGCACTTGGGTTTTTGAGAAGGAAATCCACTTGCCGGAACCAACATAGCGGATCTTTGCAGAAGAATCGAGATTTACCTCCTCGCCGTTCCCAAGCTCTACCCGACAACAAGTGACCACGCCCGAAGAAATAATACTGGACCAGTCAGTGCATCAGACCATCAGTGCAGTGATGTGTTCGATTGGTTGCCGATATCTGAGGGGTGTGCTCTGGAACTGATTGGTCAGCATCTTCAGAGAGGGGCTGGACATAGGGGATTTAAGGACGTTGCAGAGAACGAAATGACACTCTGAGCCCTGGCTAAACGGCTCATCCAGACGATTCTCGCTATGAACTCTTAACGCTTGCCATTTAGCTGATATACTCTTTTTTCATGCAAATAAGTTTTCTCAAAGTGCCATTAAACCTGCTTGTATATATTTTACCAACTTCGAAGATTCAATCCTTCATCAACCCGGAGTCTCTGCACGCTACCAATTGAAGGCCGGGTCGACTTAGTCCAAGCGTCACGAGTCACGGCACTATAAGTGGCGATGACACTACTACGGGGACACCTAGACTTCACTTGCAAACATGCGGCATCGCAGCTTTCACACACTGTGCAGACTTCGTTCTACTGCATACCAAGCCTTTCATTGCAAAGACCCACTCTCTGAAGCATTGGCTCCGAGAACCTCAATCTGACTCGAAAATACTGAAACATCATTTCAAAAACATTATATATGTTTTTATTTTTAATACGTACATCATCTACTCGGCTTTATTTGTAGTCGCAGATTCTCAGTACTACTGGATGTGTCATTAATATATAAAGTGATTGAAACTGCATTCCTTGGCGCGAAGGATATTGCTTTCTTTAAAAGTCCTTCGCCCATACTACCGTAATCGCGTGAGATCCAGAGCGTAGTGAAAATCAAAATAAACAAACGTTTTGCTCTCAGGTCTTGGAAAGGACGGATGAATTGGTAAAACAGACAGAGGCTGTTCTCCGGAAAATGAAGCCGAGAGTATACACGAAAAGGTAGCGCTTGTGACGTCATAAAAAAAAAAAAAACGAAGAAAAATATCGCGAAGCCGCGTCATTTTATTTGCCTCGGAGCGTGAACCGTGGGAACGTTCACGCTTGCTCTGGCAAACAGCACCGGCGTGAAGTTAATCAGGGCCACTCCGTTGCGTCACCCTCATTAAACGCTGCCTAGCGTCATCCACCGTCGCCCCGCGCCCTCTCTGGCTTCTCCGACGGTCATGACGTCACATGGGAAGAGAAACTCCTCCGCCGACACGCTTCGTCGCTTTTCCTCCGTGTACAGCGCGAATGCGTGGGGCGCTGTTAGCGAAGTGCTTTTTGTTACGCAGCGCAAGAAAGAAAGGTTATTTAGTTTTGTGCTTTTATTGTACTTCGTCGAAAGACAGGTGCCACTCGTAGGGTTAGGACATTTGCTCTCCGCTTTGGGGACCGTACAATGATTGCCGGATTGATGAATGAATGAGCGGATGTCGCAATAACGAGATATCTGGTGTATGCATCTGTGGACTGCTTCGCTTTCTGCCAGTTGCACCATGCGTACATATTTTGTTGTTGAGTGGAGGCGTGGATATTGACGTTACCTGTTTCTGTAATTACTGTTGTGAAGATTCTTACTATCAAGAGGTCTTACTATTTTTACTGTATTCTCGCGTCGTAGGTGATGTGCCCATGTTTCACGCTTTCTCAACACTCTGTAAATGTGCGTCTTCTTCCTTTAGACATCTTGGTTTACCGCCCGCTCTGCAATGGTATTTGGGAAGCGTACATCCCTTGGTAATATAAGCTTACAAGGTTCAGAATCTTTACCGAGGCATCTTTTTTGTAGCCATTGATCACCGAATAAATTTTTTTTGTTAGTGTTGTTCTTTCTATCATCAATAATAATAACACCCTCTTTAAGCGAGGAGCGTTCATTTTGTGAGTATAGCGACATGGGGCGGGGGGGGGGGGGGGGAGGGGGGGGGATTCATTTATGGAATACTGGGCATATTCGACCATGAGGGCGAGAGGGCAAGAGCAAGAAGTGCACGTAAAAGAAAATCGCAGTTGGCGTAGCTTGGGGCTAATCACTGATTATCTTGCGCTAGCAGGGTTAGCCTTGGTTTAGAACGATTTATCTTGACTTTGAGTAGTTTTACTTGTTTTGAAGTGGCCTACTTCGGTTGATATATCTATGATTGATGCCGCCCAAGTTGGCAGAGGCGACACACTCAGAAACGTAGTTTTAGCCAAGCTGTAAGAGTGGGCCTGCGCGGCTTAGGAGTAGCGTGTGTGACGCCAAGTTCCAATGGCGTCCTAACTGAAAAGAGCTGTAAATGTTGGCAATTCCTACGAATTTGACCATTGCATGTGGTATCATGACATCACGCAACCCTACGGCCAATAAGTGTCATGCGATTACCCCCCCCCCCTCCCCCCCCTCCTCCCGCATTATCTAATGCCCGCCACATGTACGGTCGTGAAAAAGGAGGATCTGAGATACACACTACTATCGATCATATCCATACCATCAACCAGGTGATAGAAAAATTCTCATAATATAACCAGCCCTTATACATAGCATTCATTGATTACGAAAAAGCATTTGACTCAGTCGAAACCTCGGCGGTGATGCAGGCATTGCGAAATCAGGGGTTATACGAGCCGTACGTGAAAGTGCTGAAAGATCGATTGGTGCATAGCGAAAGATATCTATAGTGGCTGCACAGCAACCATACTTCTGCATAAAGAAAGTAACAAAATTCCCATAAAGAAAGGTGTTAGGCAAGGAAACACAATCTCCCCAGTACTATTTACAGCTTGCTTAGAGGAAGTATTCAGAGACTTGGAATGAGAGCTGTTAGGGATAAAGGTAGATGGAGAATACCTCAGTAATCTGCGATTTGCTGATGAGATTGCCTTGCTAAGTAACTCGGGGGATGAACTGCAAATAATGATAGATGGCCTAGACAGGAAAAGTAGAAAGGTATACTTAAAAATCAATATGTAGAAGACTAAGGTAATGTTCAACAGCCTCGCGAAGGAACAGCTGTTTACGGTAGGTAGCGAAGCACTGGAAGTAGTAGGCCAATATGTCTACTTAGGACAGGTAGTAACCGCAGATTCGGATCATAAAAAGGAAATAACAAGAAGAATAAGATTGGGATGGAGCGTATTTGGCAAGCACTCGCAGATTATGACTAGCAGCTTACCGGTATCGCTAAAGAGGAAAGTATATAACAGTTGCATCTTACCTGTACTCACCTATGGGGCTGAAACGTGGAGGCTAACCAAAATAGTTCTACTTAAGTTGAGGACCACTCAGAGGGCTATGAAACGAAAAATGGTAGGGATAACATTAAGAGATAGGAAGCGTGCAGAGTTGGCCAGAGAAATAACTCAAGTTATTGACATTCTAGTGGAAATTAAGAATAAAAAATGGGCATGGGCAGGACATGTAGTGCGAAGAGAGGATAACCGATGATCGCTTAGGGTAACAAACTGGATTCCAAGGGAAGGAAAGCGTAGCAGGGGGCGGCCGAAAGTTAGGTGGGCGGATGAGGTTAAGAAGTTCGCAGGGGTCAAGTGGATGCAGCTAGCACAGAACCGGGTTAATTGGAGAAATATGGGAGAGGCCTTCGCCCTGCAGTGGGCATAGTCAGGTTGATGATGATGATGATGATAGATACACAAACCGACAGCGGCTTTTCAGCGGATTGGAATCCCTAGTCCTACCACACTGGCACAGTATAAGCGCAGGAAAGTAGCCTAATGCTGCGTCACTCTCGCAAACCTCTGCGGATGCCAGCAGAGGTTTGCGTTCTTCTTAGAGCTGGCCGAACCTTTCAAATGATTATGTGTATCCGCCTTGGGCCCCGCCAATTTCGCTAACAGATGGCAGGCCTTTGCCCCGAAATATGGCCCCTTGCTATAGCAACTCGGAGCGACGCAAGCGTTTCGCTAAGGCGCATAGCCGCAGCGTAGCAAACAAACTAACGGCTACTACCACAATAATATATACTGATATGTCAGAGAAAATACTTCCCACAACCAATGTCAATAACAGCGACACTGATGTTCCCAAGAATATCCGGACGGTGGCGTAGGTCGATGTAACCCATCTTGTGGTGAATAGATCCACACTGCCCATTGCCGATGACGTCGACACTGCGGAAGAAGAGCTTGCAGCCCTTTTAAAAGCTGCGCAGTGGGTCCTACAAACCTTTCCAAAGTAGGATTCCAAGCACAGACTCTCTCTCTTCACGGGCTCGTCTCGCGCGTAGGAAGTGTGCAGATGAGTGACCTCACTGAGTCCGTCAACATACCCTAAAATAACCGGTAATTTATTAGGGACGTTTGACGACCTCAGTCTCAAGCTAAACATTACAGGGACGAATTCTTGGGTGCCTGCAGACGCAAGCATTGAAGGCAACGAGTGGGCCAACAGCGAGGCGCGAGCAGCAGCACGCAAAGTATCAACCGCGCCGAATGCACTTTCCACCATAACGGGTACCAACACCTGCCCGTTGGAACCCCCGACCTTCAAAGCAATTGCGAGGAACCGACTGCGCAAGGCCCTTGAGCACCTTCGCGAAGGAAGAGAGGAACGCACCGAGGAATAGGCGCGCCCCATTCCCCCTATGCCAGAGGAGTTATCGAGGGCCACGGAGACATTAGAGAGTTTTATTTTACCGTAATCCGCGATCCGCGATCCGCTACCGCGATCCGCCACCGTGCGTTCTACTATGGTGGCTATAGTTCTACTGCGCATGCCAAGATCCACTTCACGCCGATAGATGGGGCCACATACTCGATGTCGGCACATAGACCTGCCGCGTCAGGACCAATGAGGGTCGCGGTAGCCGATCGCGGATCACGGTAAGCTAAATCTCTCTATTAGTCCGCCACCTCGCAACTAATAAACACTTTTAGTTGGGCGTACGCAGTGACGATGTGTAAGCAGTGATGGTGCGGGGAACGAATGCGCATGCGCAGATCCGTACGTAACGCGGCCTATCTTGCGGACGCACGTACGTATCAAACCCCGGCGTATGCCCGTTGCTGAGTGCGTTGCGAGATGCGTTGACAACAATGCGGTGCGCTGCCGCCCCGCCTCGGAAGGAATACCCCTCGCTGCTGTTTTCTCTGACGCGATAGCTCGCTCTAAATGGTGGAATTCTCTTCTACTTAAAACGCTACTTCAAAACCCAAGCAGCCGAATAAGTGGTAGCAGATGAGCATATTTGTCGAATGAATGAATATTGAAAGGCTGTTCCGTTCTGACGGAATAGCCAGTAGTTGATACTTCGTCAACCCCGTCATTGAGACAAAAATTATTTCACAGCGATCCCGACGAAGGGATGTGCAGTCACTGCCGAAGTCCAGCGACCGCTGCCCGTATAGTATGGGACTGTCAAGCGTATTCTGACGTTCGAATCAGGTCTCTCGCCGATATTCCAACTGCCATTCGCCCGGCCAGCTACATCGACTGGGTCCTTCCGCTGTCTCTCAACAAAGCGGCCGTCGCTATACTCTGGGCAAAGCTTGGAGAGTTTGTTCGCTTAGGCCCCAGAGCCAAGCTTTACGGCAGATGTCACAGACAATCGAACTGGCCGTGATTGTGGTGGTGCCAGATGCCCGTGCACAGATGTCAGCAGCAAAAGTGCATTACAGGGCTGTCAATAAACGTGTTTCAATCAATCACACGAACAAAAAACCAACCCGGAAAATAGTCCCCACATGCATTAATGAGTTTTCTTGTTAAGTATATTACATAGCCGATTTCGTTTCTTTAAGGCATGTTGCTAACCCAACTGCCAACTTTGAACGTTACAGAGTGAAGAAGAAAAAAACGCGAAACAAATTCGCTACGCATGTACTGTTACAAAAAGCATCGAGAGATGGCGACAGCACCAAAGACTGAGATCGCGGAAAGAGTAACGCGAGAGGCAGACAGGCGCATGCGCCAAGCCATTTTCTGGAATGGCACAGTCACTCGCGCTTCGCCTCTGTGGCTTCCCTTGATGAATAACGAAAGCTTTATTTTCCAGTATGGTCATTGTATCACTGCGCCGTTCTAGTCTGTACAAGAGAGTGACCTGCTCAAAAGCAGCTGCGCTATTGTGCCGGGTTCACTCAGTTTTACTAGTTTTTTAGGTTTAAAAATTTAAAGAGTAATTAATTACCAGTAATAAATTACATATAAAGTAATTGAATGACTAAAAGCGTTACAATTGGAAAAAGTAATGGATTAATTCTAAAGTTAAATAAAAATGCACTTGATTACAAGTAATCAATTACTTGTAATGCGTTACGTATAAGTCTGGCTCAGGGATTTGTGTGCACCAACCCTTTTTATTTTAATGCTTATTTGGCTCATGAGTGGACAGGAAGGGACAAAAGTATGCGCGCGATTTCGTATTAATAGTATTGTTAAGCAACTGTTCTTTGCGCACAGCTTAGTGTAGTGTCGTTTAGCATCCATCTGCTAGTCAGTTTGGAGGCTATAGTTTGCGATGCTATAGGAATATGAACTTACGGTATATGTATCTCTAACTATATGCCGTTCACGTTAATCGCAAGTATCCACCGAGAAGTTAGGTGCGCCTTTCCTTTCCCCTAAAGCATTTAACACTTTTCCAAGCTCTGTGCCAGTCTCTCAGTGCTACACCGCCAAGCAAAACCATGCCAAACAGTGGTTTCGCGCGTCTTAATCAATTTAAACGGAAGTAAACAGCGGCTACTCTGTTCAAAAACCAGTTCTCTCTCTCCTTCGTGAGCACGGCGATTCTAAGCGACAATCAGTGCAGCAGGTTACGAATGCGTGCTTCCGGAGCACAATCTGGTCTGCCTATAGTGCACAGCAGACTCGGTGGAGTCGCCCCAACCGCAACTCCACAATGCAGCAGAGTGCAGCAGAGTGCAGCATCATTTGTAATGTCACTTTACTGATTCCAGTACGCGCTGAAGTTTGCGAAAAAAGAGCTAGTTCCAGGGATGCATATGTTGACGCGAACGGAGAAATGCTATTGGTGAAGACAAAAAAAAAAAAAAAAAAGAGAAAAAAAAACAGATTGGAAACTTTTTATTGAGTTGCGCGTCATCTGTTTTCTTTGATTTGGAAGGAGCAGTCGAGTGTTCTATATATAATGAATGCCTATGCACTTACAGAAAAGATAACAAAGCTTTTTACAGGTACTAAATGTTTCAAAGTGTTCAATTATTGCAGTAGCCATTACGACGAATAATAACGACTCTGTGTGCTTTAACGCCCGCCTAAGTTTAACAAAAGGAACAATGAGGAAAACGCAACCAAAGTTTCGTTTCCATTTTTTAAACTCCGAATACATTTTTATATCTGATCCATGGACAAGTGTGTCTACAGAAATGAATGCACAATTGTATTGCAGAAATTACTATGGTGTTTTCCTGACAAAACATAATGGTTCAAAAGAGATCGAAAACGGAGCATTTTATTTAACACAGTTGCATGTATGCAATAATTCGAAACAAAATACAACCTTTATAACTCAGAACAAAATTTAACTGAATAGACGGAAGTTTTCTTTCGAATTCAGTTGAAAAATGCTTTTCGCGGATAAAATTCCGCAGCTAAAAAGTACATACATTGTAAAGGAAAACACGCGTTCTAAAAACATCGCACTTGAGGAAAGTCATTGAACAAGATTCATTAACGATTTGGAACTAAAAGTTCGCGCCATGCCGCTTCTTCTGACACCAATGAAATCTCGCGCTTTAAGACAAGTAATATTTTTTAACTTGACCCAAAATCATGCGGACTTTGAAAACCACATAAAAAAACTGATTTTGATTAACATAAAAAAAAACAAAAAAAAAACCTACCAGCTGATTATATTTGAAATGTTTCTAAACAGCCATCCCTTCGTAATAATAGAGAAATTACAAAGCGTTCCAGTTTTTAGTTGTGTAAAATCATATTTATAGCGCATACCTTGTTTTCCTGCCTTCCCAATATAGAATTTTATCGCCGATTAGATGTAGTAACGGTGACATGTTGACCTTCTTACTGCACGCGATGGTGCCTTAATGAGGAAAATGAAGAAACCTTGCAAAATACTTCACAAGCGCTTGCTTTTGGTTGAGTTCGTGAAGCTTCACGGAAGACTTCACTACCTCACGTATCGCCTGAAGGATTTTTTAACGTCAGCGAGGATTTTGCTTCACTTTTTGAATGCCTTGTGGCAGTTAGGTTCAGCATCATATTTGCGAAACAATTAGTTTAACCATTTGCAAACATTTATTATTGTTATTTGTTTATTTGATGACTAATAACCATATAAAAGCCTCTAGAACAATGGTGCACAAATCTCTATTGTGTTGCGTGTTTGGGGTGTCTCAGACTGCATCAGAATGGCTCCTTGATCTCTGACAGCAGCTGACTTCACCGTGTAAAGACGCTGCTCTCAGTTGTCTCCGCGAAGTGTGACTAGTACCAAACAATGTCGCATATATCTGCAAAGTTATGAGGAGAGAAAATTGTCTTAGACATTCACTTCTGCGAATATTCATCAGGTGGGTTTCGGAATGCATTGAAACTGTGCTATTGCAAAAAAAAAAAAAAAAAAAAAAAGAGCTTTTTTACCATACTCCACCATGCTTAAAAACTGGACATGGCATTCGGCTATGTTTCGACACGTATATTTTATGAGTCAGCAAAAACCCGAGCTTGGCGCTGTCGAAAATCAAACAAGTCGATGGTAAATCGTCTGATGTATATGAAAGTATAGCGGGGGTGAGTTGCATACCTAGGGAACCTGGAGAAACACTTGTGGTTTGCAAAGTTTTTTATCACGTATCCCGTGGCGCTGAATGCATGGGACTGGCGCTGCATCGAGGCACCCTTTAAACTCTAGACCTGCGTGCACGTAAACCTCGCGGGCCTCCCTGGAGTCGGCGCTCCAGGACGGACCGGAACTCGCCAAAGCTAGCTCCGCTTTCATATCCTCCACGAGACCGAAAGTTGAAGATGACCAGATGGACACAAGGGCTACTTCGCGGTCACGCTTTGGCAGCGTCACCTACAAACTGGATGGCAATCGCCAGTCGTGATAAGCGTCTCCTTCAGACGTCTTCCGAAAGCCGGCCCAAGCTAACGGGAACGTGCGAAGCCTAGATCCGCTTCCTGCCTGCAACAAAGCATCCTCAAGCCGGATCTTCTTCAGGGAAAGCAACTCATGTGCAACAAATGCCACAGGTGCGCTACTCAAGACTAAAAACAAAGCGGACCTCTTGTTGCGGACGCTACCACCAGCTCCTGCCTTCAAATTCACCTCGGAAACACGCCCCCGCCGCGATCTTTCAACCCGGTAGATCCAGCAAGCACGGCATGTTGGTACGTGGCGTGCCCGTAACCACTTGTCTCGGAGATCGCATCCTATATACACTCTGTGTGTATACGGTGCAGCAGTAGGACATCCGCCCATTGGAACGAACACGCAATGACGTGGAAGCAGAAGGCGCATCTGCGATTCCTACGGCATAAAGGGAAGCAAAGGGCTAAACAGACGAAGGGGTTAATCGTCCTGGTAGCAGACGACAGCGTGGGTGTAACAGGCGAATTGTGGCTCAGAGAAGCAGACGAAAATGCGCGCACGCAAGCCGAGCGCACGCATGCGTGGTACCCTTTCCTCCCGAGCTGAGACCGAGCGGGGGATGCCGCGATGGCAGCAGACGTGCCGGTCGTCCGGTTGCCTGCGCGGATCCCCCGTTTGTGACCTGTGTTGCCCTTCTTGATCCGCATGACAGCTGGACCGCGGAGATCTGGCCCCAAAGGGGGCGTCAGGTGCGAACGGGAGTTTTGTTTTGCATTATGTGATTCCTGCTGTAAGTGCTTAGATACAGATTATTTTTATTTGCAGGTAGCCCAAAGTGAAGGGGGGGGGGGGGGGGGGGGGGAGCTGCCAGGCCAGGTGTTCTGTTTCTATCGATTTCTTTTTTTCTGTTGTTGCCGCAAACAACTTAAAGAATACTTCGCGAATTAAAAAAAAAAAAAGACTTCAGAGACAAGCTATTAGCGGCAGCGGAACACAGATATTGTTAAAATGCGCTAATATTGTGTACACTCTTAAAATAAGATAGGCTAACTTGCTTTTGAGAAGTTTTCTTTCTGTTTCCTTCGTTGTTTGAAAACAACGGCGTCCAATGCGTAGGGTGAAATAAGAGGGCGACGGTCGAGGGGTAGGGATTGGAAAATCAAGATGCAGTGCTTGGAGTTCAGTTTGGGGCTATTATTTTTTGCCGGATGGCTATTCGGATATAAATGTCCAGATGTTTTAGGAAAAATTCAGCTTCATGTTCGACCTCAGGTTCGACACAGTTCCCCGAAAATGACGGCTTGAATTTGCCGAGAGTGGAGCATAAGTATCTCATGCTTCAAAATCTTCCATGTACTTGAGCGGAGCCAACAAGGAAGAACAAAAACTCCAGCGCTTAAAGCAAGTCCAGCAGAATATAGACCACAACAGCGAGGCTGTTGAGGTACATTTCTCATTAGCCACCTTACAAAGTCGGCAGTGTATCATTCTCGTTCATCACAAACCGACCACGTGACCAAGAATGATAATATAAATTGGCTCTGCCGTTACGACGCACCAATACCACATTCCGAACCCTTACTACAGGACCATCAACTGTCATGACTGACAATACTGCTACTACTAATACTACTACTACTACTACTACTACTACTACTACTACTACTACTACTACTACTACTGTAGTTACCATTAGAGCTTGTGGTATAATGTGACATTCCATGCGAAACAAGCCCGCAGAGTCCTTGTTGCAAAAGGTGCTACGAAGACGCCTACGCTTGAGGGCAATTTGTAGCTAGAATAGAGTAAGGTGGAGATGGCTCGTTCACCTCTTGAGCTGTTTCTCACGATGCAGCAACTTGCTTAAGAGCGGCTGGCAAAAGCGCTACCGACAAAGAGAGAAAAAAATATAGAGGCAAGGTAACAAGCAGTGCGAGAGCTGTAAATGAAGAGCGAAAAAGGAAAAAGAAAACGATGAGCATCACGAAGCTCGCCCAGCCGGCAAACGGGAGACCTGCTCTAACTTGCCCCCGCACAAATGCCCCCAAACGCTCTCGCTCTCGGAGCGCCACCTCTCGCGTTCTCCGTCCTGCTCCTCTCCTCACCATTACCCTCCACCATCGCGATGTGCGAAACCCTCGAATTCCGCTCGCTCACTGCGGCGTAGTAAACAAACGCGTAGAACGACTACGCACCGGCGCCCCGTACTACGCAAGGGCAAGGGCTTACTACGGACGGCCTCTGGAGTGTGCCCTACACCTTTCCGGCCGGGCAGGTCCCTCCTGAGAAAAGTCACCCGGGCGTGGCACGGAGGAGAAGACCTCGCTCTGTGGCCTACGGTGGCCTACTGCCTCCCCAGAGCTGCACGCTTGGCCGACCAAGATCATAAGTCGAGTGCAGTTCTCTTGATGTGCGCGCGCTTGCACGCTTGTCCTGGGGACGGGTTGTTTAGGAGGAGGAGCTTAGGCTTCGTTACGTCTTGCAACGTTTCGCTTATTTTGACGTAGTCTTGTCACACAGGCCTGGCGGCATCTTTTAAACCATTCGACCTTTATTTATTTATTTATTTATTTATTTAGTTATTTATTTATTTATTTATTTATTTATTTATTTATTTGCGCTAGGCATGTCCCGGTCAAAGGCGCGCTTTGACGTGTGGCAGAAAAAAAAAAGAAAAAAAGGGAGTACACGTTTAGGATCCGGACTTCCAGTGCCTAGGTATACTTAACGCAAAGCTTCAGCTTGGCATCATAGGCACCATACCATTGGAAGGCCTTGTGGTTCTTGGATACAAAAAATATTTGTTAAAACGATGTCAATGGTCATTTCAAGGGCTGCCTTTAAGTCAATGCGGAAAAAGAAACGCGTTAACAGCATTGGCCTCAAAACCCTGCATCTGCATAGCTTTCATGCTATTTATTAGCGATGTTATTTTTATGCCGCTTTTAACCCCTTGTCGGCATGGTTTCAGAAATGTAGCATCCCTGCCGCTTTATGCTAGAACACGTTCCGTTACTTGGTTCAGCCGGTGACTACGAGAGACAAGGGAAACTGCTACAAGCGCTTGCAGGCGTGCATGGTGAGCTGGCGACCCATGCAGCCACGTATTCCGCAAGAGCCAAAAACGTTGATGGCGGCTGAAAAACCGGTCGCGAGTTGATTCCCTCCCAGTGGAATGGCAAAACTTGAGATTGATTCCAGCTGTCCGATCACAGTTGGCTGACTTCTCTGAGTTGTTGAAAATATGGAACAGTAGTAGATCATCGTTTTCATACGTTTCTGACCCAAATGGTTTGTAGGTCCTGAAGCGAAATTCATGCGGCATCTGAAACGGTCCAGATTGATTTTGCTGTGATATTTTCGCGGGTCTGAAGCGAATGTGTTGATGGAGAGGATAAAAAAATTGCTCTTCGCAGCTCGAAGACTCTGAAACGTCAGGGCCGTAATTTGTATCCCTTATACGAGCTAGCAGTTCAGGCGACAAGTAACAACTTTCAAGTAGAATCATAATGTAACAGCTACAACCTGGCAGAGCTCAGATATGGGGAAAATTGTCACGTGGAAGTATTTAGTGAGACCTGCTCTGCGATGGGCGTAACTCGGCGCAGAGACTTCAAGGGCGGTCCAGCATCTACACTGTCAGCGTCGTCGTCTTGGAGAACATACCGCATCATCGTTCACGCGTTCCCCGATAACAATATGTTAGACCAAAAATAAAATTGACGACTGCGCAGTAAGCTGATGAGAGAGAAGTGATATCCGCGATAGTAAAAGACAGCAAGAGGGTAGAGTTGGGCAGAGAAAAAGCGAGATGATATTGTAGACAATAAATTAAGGACAAGTGGGCATCGTCAGGGCGTACAATACGTCGGCGAGATTAGATGACCGATGGTAGTAGAGATTAAAGGACTGGATTTCAAAGAGAAGGCAACCGTAGCAGTGCATGGCAGCACGTGAGGAGGGTGCATGATATTAGGAAGTTTACGGGGATAATGTCGCCTATAACTGGCGCATGAGATAGAATACAGTGGGGTTAAGTGGAAAGCATTTGTTTTGTATTGCGTGCTGTCAGGCTGATGATAAGGAGGCATATGAGATAATCTGCGTAAAGTAGTTTTTTCTGAGCGATGGTACGTGTGTTAATGATGCGTCATTCTATTCTTAGTTGGGCAACGGCTTGGCTTGGACAGGTAACGAATTGTTACCGCGCACAAACTAGCATTGAACGTGGTTGATAGTTATCTGGGGTCTGTTCCATAACCAGCGATGCGCTGCGTGCGCTAGAGTTTTCGGGCCACGGACACTTGATTGAGCCGCGCGTCGGTGCGTAACGAGAACGATCAAACACGTCAAGGCTGAGTGGCGACCCGTTTGCCTCAGCAGCCGATGCGGATATAAGAAGCAGAGTGCCCTGTTTTGGAGGTGGACAAACCAATTTACCTATTTGTAAGTAGTGTACCATTCAAATAATGGTCGGTAAAAGAGAAACTAAAAAAAAAGAAAGAATGTCAGGGGAAGAGAAAAGACTATTTAAAATCGCGGGCAGAAGCTTGAATAGGTCTGTAGCAAAGAGTAATAAAATGCACGACTGAAGCGGCAGCCAGAAATAACAACATGATCTGCTTTCATGGCCTGAACTACAGCCGCAATGGTTAGAGAGTGTTCAAAAAGTGTGTTTTTGTCTACAGGTGGATAAACGCGCTTTTTTATTTATTTACTTTTATTTTTTTGAGCCGTGGTTCTCGGGAAAGCATTCTGCCCTTCTATAGTTTACAGTGTTGGTATAAGAACATTTCAGCAGGTCAGTTACTGAACCAGTTGCTCGACAACACAAATAAACAAAACGCATTGGGGGTGTCTGAATTTTTTTCGCGCTAATGTCGTAAGTACTACCGCAAGCTTTATTGGCGTAAAAATGGACGAGGGCGTGGCCTGGAAAATATTAGTGCCGCCCAGCGCTTCCCGTATGCATGTTTTACGATGTATGATTAGTATGTATGTTCTACGATGTGTTTTGAGCCGACAGCGATAGCGAGTGCCCTGTAGCCACTTCAACATGATGTCGGAACCATAGGCCAGGTCGCGAGAGAACAAATATATGTTTCTCGAGGGCACTCGCTCGACATTTCATGTTAGGCGCGCTTGGTTAGAGTTCAAAACATTATAGGCATACTATAATTTGTATTAAAAAAAAGCTCTGTGCCTGGCAACCTATAGTGTCATTAACGTAGATAAAAGGGAGTATAAATATCTCACCAAAATCTACAGACAGCCCTCATGCTTGTAGGGTGCACAAGCCAGGACACAGTGCAGTTTTCAGCACTGTTGTATTTCAAAATTAAGCCAGTGATGGTTGGTCATCTCTCCTCATCCATCGTGGGAATACCCGCAGAATGCGGACAGTCTGCTGATTGGACAACATGTGAGGATTCGCTTTCAAGCTCGTCGCAGGTGAGGGTCTCCTTTAATGAGAGGGAACGAGAGAGCAGAGATGCGTCAGTCCGCGCGTATCGTTGACGCCCCGGCGCTCCACGACCGCACGCAAGGCCATGAGCGTACAAGTAGCGGGGTCACGCGATCACATTTCCTACACTGCGTTTCCGAAAACGAGGTCATGTTTTGCTATCGCGCGGTGTGTGTGAACAGCGGTGAAACCGTGTTCCCAAAAGCTGGCGACATGTCACATATCCTCTGCTCGCCGCGCGACATCTGTCGCCGCCGTGGACACGGATGACCCCTGCCGACGCGCGGAGTGCAGGGGGGGGGGGGGGGGGGGGGCGTCACTGTCGTCACGGGTCGCATGGCAGTAGTGTCCATCCAAGGAAACCACTACCAATTTGCCCTCTCCATGATAAGGCATAGTTTCGTGCTTTTTTATTTTTTATTTGCTGGCACTGGTGTCCAACACATCGCAATCGACGGACGTGGCACATGTGGGAGGTATATTTTTGTCAACCTCCGACCTTCGACCTTCTTGCTTAGTCAAGCTTAGCGCAAAACAACGCGTACACTTACGAGGAGTAAATGAGTACAAGCAGAAAATGCGCTCGTAAAAACGGGTTTCATGATGTCCGCACGAATAGATGTGTACAGATGTCCTGATATATGTACAGCTGATGTATGAAGATGTTTCGCGGAAATAGTGGATAGACACGTTTATCATCGGTACATTGAGTGACTCTTAACTGCGCTATCCATTATCTGGCTATTCCCAACTGTCTGATTAACCGCGTCAGAACGAAAAACTACGTGAATCTCCGACTTCGACCTGATGTCACGTGTTAACGCAAAATAAAAGATGACCTGCGATGGCGTGTATACGTGACACGGATCCTCGATTTTGGTTATGGTTCCGTGACTGGTCCGGGCATGCTCAAAAATTTGCATAAACCACTTCCATGCCATATTAAAAAAATTCGTACAATTGCCTGTTTCGTCTGCGTGATAATAAATTAACGTTATCGTTTCAGTTCGTTTAGTTACTCTAGTGGTGCGTCAATAAAACAGACTAGCGTGTTAGTGTTGCTCAAAGTGGAAAGTATACGTGCTAACCCCTAGCAGTCGACGCGGCACATTAAATTGGCATCGCTTGCTATTGTACCTTGTGCCAGGCTTGAATCGTGTTTCTAAAGCAGCCTATTTCTTGCACATTTACCATATAACATTTCGCTTTAATCCGACAGCCATCAGTTTACAACACTGTAGGCCGTAGTGTAATGAATATCCTGTCCGCACATGGGGTAAACAATTTCCACCCAGAAAAGCTCTGACCTTGCATATCGGCACTCTACCAATTCACTCCGTCAAGCTCCGAAATCCGCAGCCGTGATTAGTCTTATGACGTAGTAATTCTTCTATCTATCGCCCTCTTTCACTCTCGCCTTTCACTTGCCACATTCAGTAATAGTGGGTGTAGTGAGAAACAGCCTGTGTTGACCCCACCCTCGCCTTCGCTTTTCAGTTTTTCATTTTTTTTTCTGTTATGAAGACGGGTCATTGCTCTTATAAGAGTACATTTTACTCTCTTATGCCCTCGAGTGATACACATGACACCATCTCTAGCGTAAGAAATGCCACAACAACCGTGAATACTTCGTGTACTCTGATTTTTTTTTTTTTTTTATCTCCAATCCCTGTTTTCATGGTGTTTGTTTTTTGGTATGCGTGTTTCCTGCCATTGTTTCGAGTTTCTGCCGCTTGTATAGCTCTGATTACCTACGCCCCTTTGCGGTCGGGGGACACCTCGCCCCCTTCCGCAGCGGTGGAGAAGTGGGCGGCCATGGGAGAGCCATCTCGGAGGTCATTCGGCGAGGCCGTGCGACACCTATTAGGTCGCCTAATTGCTCGCCCCGTAAACACCGTTTCCGGTCCATCCGGAGCGGTGAGAGCATCTTTTTCTTCTTTTTTTTTTTATCTCTCAAAGAGGCTACTCACTCGAATCAGGGGCTCGCTGATTTCGTATGCTACTGTGCGCCCTCTGTCTACTGTTTTTGTTTTCTTTTTTATACATCATAGCCGAGTGTTGCTATGTTTACGCCTCTTGTTTCTCCTTTTTTTTTTTTTTCGCGGTTGCTGGGTATTCCGGGGCTACTAGTCTTGAGCACGATGAAGCACCGTCTGCTGTGGCCCTTTAATTTCTGGGATCAGCGACCTCCTTTACTCGGTAGCCTTGCTCTGCGCACCTTTATGTGATTCGCCTTACGGCTTCTTCCATCGCCGCGAACTAAATGCCTAGTCTTTTTTTTTCTTTCATTTTTATCGCGTTTCTTCAATCATGAGCCGCTTTGTAAGTTTTCGCGTCAGTGAGCAGACGACGACCACGAATCGTCGTCTGCGAACCTCAACCTAGGAGCGGCACTCAGCGCTGTACTTCGAACTTCCGGTACTCAGCGGGCGGCGGATGTGACGTGACCTGCGGCGGGTCACCGTGTGAACTATTCAGGTCGGTCGCCGACAGTGGCTTCCGAGAAATAGGCACGCGACGTGCAGTGATCTCACACTTTCGTGGTCGAATTAATTCACGCTCGCCCACGGGTGACAACCTCGTGTTAGACCAGTGAGGCCTTCTACCAGGAGAGTTTAAAGGTCAAAGGAACGCCGGTTGGCAAAACATTCTAATCATCATCATGAGTAACACACACACACACACACACACACACACACACACACACACACACACACACACACACACACACACACACACACACACACACACACACACACACACACACACACACACACACACACACACACACACACACACACACACACACACACACACACACACACACACACACACACACGCACACACACACACACACACACACACACACGCGCACACACACACACACACACACACACACACACACACACACACACACACACACACACACACACACACACACACACACACACACACACACACACACACACACACACACACACACACACACACACACACACACACACACACACACACACACACACACACACACAGGCGCGCGCGCGCGCGTGTATGTGTGTATGTGTGTTTCTTGTTTTTTTTTTTCAACCATGAAGCCCCAAAAGATGTTACAATTTAAGGGACAGAAAACGCAGGAAGTTGACGAAGAAACATCCAACTAAGTAGTTCTTAGCCCTTTACTGACTCTTGAATAACAATAAAAACAATCAATTAAAGTATTTGAAAAGGCTGGAGATCATAGAGGAAGAATATTCGGGGTCGACTATGGAAGGAACTAGGTCACGCTGTTTGTCCTGAAATCTGATAGGTTTAACCGTTAAATATAACGGGTAGGCATAGTATTCAGTGTAATTTTCTCCCTTGATATAGTTCATGTGACTACAGAAGACTTTTTTTCCCTTGTCTAATAATCACCCGCCTGTGAAAACCGATGACCTTTCTAATGGCTTTCTGCATTGAAATGCGCAGCGCTTTATTCGTACTATCCATTAATAGCATCTGCATGTGACGTAGAAAATACTAATAAATGGAATATAAAAAAAAGGCAGTGGAGTAATTTTTGGCTCATTTATCGCTCTTTTTCAAATAAGGACAAGAAATGTGCTTATGGAGACATATATTAATTGGTAAAACATTTGGTAAATTGGCAAAATTGGTAAACCGTGATATTTGAAACACTGAAAGTTAGTGTGTAATAACATTGGATGCATCGGTCGTACTTACTTATTGTATCGAGCTTTAGTCAAAATTTTTGAGAGCTGTAACTTGTGATGTTTCATATACCCAAGTGCGTCATGGATTATGTGAGAACTGAGGGCGACGGATCAATTACAAACGCCCGAGGGTGACTGAGGGTGACTACAATTAAGGTATACCGTGTTCAGTTCTCGACCAGTTGCCTTGTAAGACAGTCAGCTTAGCCTTGGTTCAGAAATAATGCTAGGACCAGGGGTATACTTGTGTGAAATATGCATTCTGGAAGTGAAGGAAGTAATAGGTATGCTTCTGGGAGTATCATTATTCATAAGTCGAAAGAAAGGTACTTTTGTTTCTTACAGTCGCTCGATAAGTGTCATCTGAGGCAGCTGTCGCTTTAAAAATTTCAGCCTTTGCATCTGTTCAAGTGGGCCATTTATTAGTGGTGCCTCCCCCCCTCCCCCAAACGCACATTGGAGCTCTTGTTCGAGTTATTCTTTGATGTTTCTGCTAGCGTTTCTCTGTTTCAGACATCAAATCTTCACTGTCAGAAAAAGCTTTTAATAATAAAGAGTCCTTTCGCAGTCCGTTAAAAGAGAACAAGTTGGAAATTTTCTAAAGCCGACTAAAAGTTAAACTACCAGAAAGTAAGGGTATGTAGATAAGACCATCTGTAGGGTATTATTAAGAAATAGGCTAACAATGCCGAACACGCACGTAAGAACCGAAGAATTCAATTGTTTTTTTTTTGTTTTTTGTTTTGCGTGTCCATGTTGATTTGGGTCGAAAGTTGATTTTGACCCTTTTTCATGTATATAATAACGGACAAGTGCTTATATAATGTAAAACAAAGAACCAGCTCGTATCGAAACACTAGCGAAGGCGACTCGTGCATTACTTCGCAAAAACATCTCACGAAAATTTCAGGCCTGCCTGCAGCTTGCCGCACACATGTCGTTCAGTTAATCTGCCGTTCAGCAGAGTATTTATTTTGATCAACTCGTGGTCAGGTAAAGATGCCGGGGGAGAAGCGTCACGCTTGAAATAATACAAAAAAGTTAAAATTGGCTGATTCAAAGCCAAAGTGCATAAAGCTGCAATCTGTTCAGCATATGATGGACACTTTATAAGTGTGATGCGGCCGAGCTGGCAGTCATTAATATCCTGCCATATTTAGACGCATACGTGCAAATTACTGCGATGTGCGGACAAATACTGATTCGCCGGTAAGCCTTTCGCCATGCAGCACATGTACTTTGTAAAAATGTCGTCAGATTATCGCGAGTTCACTATTAATTCAATGAACCAAAGCAAAGCCTAGGCTGGCAATAACTGCTCACGTATGCTCGCCAGATGTCGCGTTGTGTCTACTTTCATTGCAACCCCTTTCTACCCTCTTCTCGCCCTGCTGAGACAAATGGTCGGTGATCTGCACACCAATATTTTCTTACGCGCCGTTCAGGGCCACTGGATATGTCACCTTAGGATGTCTCCACTAGGGCGGACAAAGGTACAAAAAAAAAAAAAAAGCCAGACCTGGAGAAAAAAAAGAAACTTGTTTAGTTTCCGGTTTAGTTAGCACCACTTCGAACAGCAGGCGACTGATTTCGGTCTCCCTCTTGTGAGCGCCTCTTCTACCTCACCGGCGGTACCGTAGGAGGGCTTTTTTAAAGTTCCCGAAAGCCCAGGTGACAACAATGGAGCGCGCGGCACAAACCGGAAGTATGACGCGATTCGAGGGGAAGCGCGGCAGAAAGCAAGCAAAAAGCTGAGCTGGAAAGGGGGGGAATAAAAGGTGTACCTGGGAGGTCCCCAGGTTTTTTACCCCAAACGCAGGCGACGGCGACATTGTACGTCGTCTGTCGGTCGCGCGCTCCAGACGACGCCGCACAATGAGCAGACGACAATGCTAGAGAGATGAAGAGAGCGAGAGAAGGAGGGAAACGGAAGGCAAAATACTACACTGAACTAAAGGAAGTAAGTAAAGACGAGCAAAATTTCGCTGCTTGAGTGAAAGAAAAAAAAGTCTAAGAAAGCACACAGGCGCACATACGACACTAGCGACATCCTCTGCCGGAGGGCTATATTTTTCTACATCCATGTGGCTATGGGCGTCCTATAGCACTTAATCGGGTGGCCTTGTTTCATTTTCTTCTCTACATTTTGATTTGCACCGAAGTTCTCCCACAAGCAGAGGATATATAACAAAATGGTGGAAAGCAGTGCAGACGACCCTCGCTCATTGTGCAGGCAGACGTGGCACGCGCCACGTGTTGCTATACAATAGCAACCGGTGTGAGGATTATCTTTAATTTTTTATTTCTTCTTGTTTGCATTAAACGGTGGTGCGGCTGGTCCCGTGTGTTCGTATGGTCGGGTTGCGTGTAGTGCGACCGCGGGTGCCGGCAGTGAATGGACCCGTGACGTGAGTAATATACGAGCGCGTGTGGGTGTCGTGGTTCCGCTGGTGGTGTTTAACTATCCCAGCTGCTACGCTGTTGTGTGCAGAGGGGGTGGCGCAGGCTGGGATGCAGGGTCACGCTTGTGTGTGGTGCAGGCAGCGCGGTTTCACGTACGCTTCTATCTGGTTCTTTGAGCTGCTTAGAGCCTAGTGAAAAAAGAAAAATAAATGAAAGTGCGCCAAGTGACGAGAAGGTATTTGGTTGGAGTTGTGGCACGTGTGACCTTTGCCTCCCCCTTAGTCATCGACACCAACACCTCATACTTTTTGAGTGTAGCTGATGGCTGCGCAAAAGCCCAATGGTTAATTCGGCGTAGCAGACCCTCCCCCCCCCCCCCCCCCCCCCGTCTGGACAATCCTCATATGTCTTAATGTCTCATTTAGGGTAGAACGAGAGAAAGAAGATAGCTACAAAATATGAAAGAGCACCGAACAAGAGTAGAGGGGGAGGGGGGGGGGGCTCAGCTCGCAGGTCCAGCCAACGTTTCCAGAAGTGGACCTATCTTCGTCTGGGCAGCGCGATCATCACTGGCAGGGGTTTAAATATTCGCTTCCGAAGAAGAAAAGCTGGGGAGAGGGGAGGGAGTAGGGTGGGAGAGAATAAAATATGCCGAAGCGTGAAAAAATGTGCCTTCGGTATGTATTTCTGAGCCTGACATTGGTGCTCCTGTGGCCTGAAAAATTTCCCTTTTCATGTTTTTTTTTTTTTTTTCAGGCGGAGACAAGTCCACTTGTCGAAACGTTGGCTCGATTTACGAACTGAGGCTTCCCTCCTCTATCCTTGTTCAGTGCTCTTTCATATTAATGTCTAATTTAGGGCCTCTGTAGTACGTTTTTGGTGCGTTTTGCCTGAATACACCAGTTTCTGCCCCCAGTGTCCCTAAAAACCATCCCATACATCTAGTGTCTGGTCATCAACATCAGAAAGGGAGTCGGCTAGCGCAAGCCAAATTAATGTCTGACTTCCATGTTCGAAAAGCAATGCGTTGTCGATTCTCCATCTACAATTGGGTCTTGAGAAATTCCAGGTTCGGAGAAAGCGTAGAAAGCACACCGGTGCATGATCGCTAACAGGCACGACTCCTCGAGTAAAGCTAAGGATTAAGCTCAGGGCTGGAGACGCGACATTAACACACATAGGATATATAAGCAGACCGACCGGCTAGCTGGAGCACACCTCCGCCAAGTGGGAACGAATCCAGCGACATGTAAGGTGACCCAACATTCTAAAGTCATTCACAAGATCCTTGCTGGTCATCTAAAACGTAGTTTCTGATTGATTTAAAGAAATAATTTGTCATGCTTGTAGTTACAGGCGCATAAACATTCACGAATAAGAAGTTTCAATAACAAATATTTACATCAGGATTACTCGATCATCTATTCCAAAAGTGCGGTAGATGCCAGTGCAAAATAAATGCGTGTGATAAAGGTACAATTCTCCCACTCAGGAGAATGGTGAGTCCGTCAATGAAAAAAAAAAGGGACCCCCCTCCAACCGTTTTCAGAAATTCATTGTTGAATTTGTTGTCTAGAAATTGCATTCCCGGAGGAACAGTACAACATCATGTGCCGTCCTTGCAAGATGCATAACTTCTCTTTGTTATTCTAGATTGCTGAAACCACGCAGATTATATGTGATGGAACGAAAGCCTGCCATTTCGAACGGTCCATGAAGTAATGCACGCCATTGCACAAGGAAAAGTTTATTTGACATTTTCTCTGATATTGAATGTTCACACATGACACTGTTCCACAATGAATGTGCAGATTACCCAAGTGAAACTTGAACATTCTCCCGTTATCACTTCTTTATTTTACAGAAACCCGACGTTTTGGAGCCGGCTAGGCGAGGAGGAGGGGGGAGAGAAGAGAGGGAAGAAGTGGATGAGATGGGGTGGAAAGGAAGGAATGAGAGGCAAGGAGGAGGTGGAGGGTAAAACCTATGATGAGTCACGGTGCCGTAGGTGCAGGGGTGCCCGCTGCCCTCTTTTTTCTTTTCTTCTGTGAAGTGGCCAGGAAGGAGCGAATACCTTGTAAGTACACAACTAAAAGTGGCCTGTTGTACGGTTGACATTGCTTGCGGTCGTCTGTGGAGAATTTTCAAGTTTCACTTAGTTATCAACACGAACAGACAGGCAAATCTGTCGAAATGTTTAGCTTTCAGAATGCACGAATACAACAGAAAGTACGAAAAGCAAATGCACTATTTCCTTGGGTTTATAGAATACCTATGTTCATATAATGATGGGATAATGGGGGAAACCTACATTATAGAATTAATTTACGCGGCCCTATAAGCCCACAGGCCAAACGAATGGGACGATGTCATTGTTTAAGACAATTTTTATTGCTTCGAAATGATCTACAGTACAATGAGCGCACTTGTTTCTTCTGGCACTCGGATTAGACAGATGCTTTTAAAGACAACATAAGCACCGATATTATGCTTGTACGTACATACATACTATCATTCAGGTATGCACGTTACATGGTAGGGATATGTGGATAATACATTGTTTATGTTTGCACGGTGTCGCCTTGTTGGGATTACCATGCTATCGCGAAGAAAAGGTGCATAAATACTGTTCCTTAGTAGAGAAAGATGAACATGGTCACTCTTCCACCACCGGCAAGAATGAAGGTTTTGAACCAGCATAGAAAACCCTGTAACCAAGATCCGTATAACTCGTGCTATGGTCTTTCCAGTTGTGATGTATGGATGCGAGAGTTGGACTGTGAAAAAGGCTGATCACCGAAGAATTGACGCGTTTGAATTGTGGTGCTGGCGGAGACTCTTGAGAGTTCCTTGGACAGCCAGAAGATCAAATCAGTCGATATTGTCGACCATAAACCCTGACTGCTCATTGGAGGGTCAAATTCTAAAGTTAAAGCTCAGCTACTTTGGTCATCTGATGAGAATAGAGGAGTCGCTGGAGAAAGATTTGATGTTGGGGAAGGTTGAGGGTCGCCGGAGAAGGGGTAGGCAGCGAACGCGATGGTTAGATGGCATCCTCGAGGCACTGCAGATGAAGTTATGTGATGTTAGGGAGATAGTGAGAGACCGGAAAGCGCGGCGTGATATGGTCCATAGGGTCACGAAGAGTCGGACACGACTGAACGACTGAACTGAACTGAGGAAAAAGCTTCCTCTCCAAATAAGACTAATTCCTTGTTCAAGTGCGCAGTTATCATGGTTCTTTAACGTGCAGTATCATGGTTCTTAAACCTGAAGTAGAGGAAACATGACTTTCTGCGGGCGTCCTCGCAAGAGTGCCAGTTCTCACCGCTTTCATAAAACATAGGATCTTATGCACATGGTCAGCTGAACAAAAATATATCTGTGGTGACTTTGCCATTTCATTCGGACTTGGAACATACGCGTCACTAGATGCCAAAAGCTGTGCGCTACAAGGCGCTCTTGAATATATGATTTTGAATTTCAGTCCGTCCGAACCGCAGACATAAGGCGACGGGCACCACGCCCCATGTCGCAAGGAGGTCGGCCATTGAGAGCGCTTCCCACTCCCTTAACCATATGGAGCCACGAACATCAGCGGGGAAGGGGACAGAAATTAAGGGCCTCCGCCTGCTTCTACGTGACTTCCTGCACTGGTCCTAATGTAAGGTTTCGAAAGCCACACATTCGCATATTTCAGCGGCAGAGATTTCATTAAATTCACAATCAGGCTAGGTGTCTTAAATTATGTGCAGCTACTTGGCTGCATAGATGTAAACCATCGGTGGCCGCTCAGCCCACGGACCCGTCCAGGCCGTCAGCCCAAAGAAACGACGTGAAGTCTCCTTAGGTATGCGGCGAGATCTTTGCTATGGTATTCAGAGATCTGGAAGAAGAGATCCCACACGGTTCTCACACGACAGGATTTCAAAATCAGATGTGCTGAAGTCACCCGTCCGTTAAGTTAGGCGTATAAGGACTCTCGTGGCACTAAGAGAACTTTATTGTAACTAAAAGCTGAGACTACATACTTATATACACATTGTCCAACACTGCATAAAACAATGCAATACAGCCTGCAGGTCTGTCCCACACAAGGATTATTACGTTGGTGTCCGCCTCATTCGCTGGCATACACGTTTCTTTGTTGTTCACCCGGATAGACTTGCCGTGCCGGCACTATTGTTTTCATTATGGTCAAGTGTCGTTGCTGTTTGTTATAACGACGGGCCGACTTGCAGAGAGAGTGAACATCGCACCTCCTTTTTTCTCCTTCATTTTTTTAGGGATGCCAAAGGGTCAACATGTACAGCCTTTGTCAAAAATATACGGCCCAAGGGGTGCGCTTAAAAGCGATCTAACTAAGCCCGTGGAAGCAATACTGGAATATATAGGTAAGAATAGACAAGAATGGGGACTAGATTTGTCGTCTACTAGATTTTGAACGGTGTAGATGCGTACTGAGCTCCGTTACGGGGCTTAAAAGCAAAACCCTTGGGCTGTATATTTTTGACAAAGACTGTACATGTTGTGTACTTGCCAACTTGGCACCAATGTAGTATTCGTTGTGTAGGACAAGCCTGCAGCTTGTATTGCATTTTTTTTAATGTGGTATTGGACAATATGTATATAAGTATGTGTGCTCAGTTTTGGAGTTACAGTAAACATCTCTTAAAATTGAGCACTCATGATCCAGCCATGCACTGCTGCAAAACAAGCGGTATGCATTCTTTCATCGCTAAAAGGCTTTTTATTTATTTATTTATTGATACTGTGGTCTTATTTCCAAGACCTTGGCAGGGTGGATACAGACAGAAATAAAAAAAACGAAGTATACGAAATGCAGCGGTACATAACGGAAGACGCATGAGGTCACTCGCTACGTGCAAACGCAAGCATCAGCTGAAATGCGACGCAACACAAAGGAAAAACAGTGACTGAAAAAATAAATACAATAAGATCAATCGCCGCATAAGTGCAAATGAGATTCAAATAATCGCAGTGAATCTTGGGTTACAATGTCGTTAGTTAGATTGTTGCATTCCTTGATATTTCTAGGAAAAAATGAAAACTTGAAGCAATTCTTTCTCGTAACTAATGTGTTATTTATTGTCAGCTAGTCAGTAATGGTGTAATTGTCAGCGAGTGGCATTGTCGTGTAGCGTAACCACCCGAAAAAGTGAGGATGCGCGAAGTGTCAATCTTATAGTGTCCCTTTACAAGCTGAAAGAAAAGTTTAAGCGGTATATATTGTTCCTTTGTGTGAAAGGCGACAACTCACTTCCCGTGGGAAGCTCAGTGATCGAAGTATGGTTGTATAGGAGTTGTAAATAAATCTCACTGCTCGTTTTTGGACTTCTTCTAGTTTAATAATATTTATTTTAGTAAAAGAATCCCATATGGCTATCGCATATTTTAAAGTTGGGAGAATGATCACATTGTAGGCAGAAAAACGCGCACCAGGTGCATCAAATTTTAGGGAGCGTCTAAGGAAGAATAGTTTTCGGAGGCAGCCGTGACGATATCGGCATGTTTGTTCCACTAGAGTGTGTTAGTAATCGACAAATCCAGGTGTTTCGATTCTCTCGTCTCTGAGACAATAACGTTGTCAGTATTGTAGTTGTGCAATAAACGATTCTTTTTTTACGATATCGTCATGAAGACTGTTTTATCGAAGTTAATTTCCATTTGCCATTCTTTACACCATGTTAATACTACTTGAAAATCACGATTCAGTCTATAGCTTGATCGTCAACAAAAGAAATTGTTTTGTACACAATCGTCAGCATACAGCCTGATACCAACCAAAATTTGATCAACAATATAATTTATATCAAACAAAAACAAAAAGGACTAAGAACCGATTCCTGGGGGACGACAGAATCAACGCGCACCTTATCTGAACAGGCCGAATTTAATGCTACAAATTGATGGCGGTTAGTTAAATAACTCTTTATCCAGGCGAGTAGTTTGTCATTTTGCAAAATGAAACAAAGTTTGCAGAGCAGTTTGTTATGGGAGACTTTATCGAATGCCTTACGAAAACCCATGAAAATTACGTCTGTTTGCTTTCCCTCATTTATACCTGCTGTGAAGTCATGGGCGATTTCAACGAGCTGTGTACTGGTTGAAAACACCCACCTAAATCTATGCTGCATGTTAGTTAGTATAGTTATGCTCCTCATTAACATAGTTATATGTTTATGAGTGATATGCTCTAAGATTTTACAACCAGCGGAGGTTAGCGAAATTGTACGGCAGTTCGTAATGAGGGTTTTATTACCAAATGTATGCTCGATTCTGGCATCCCGCCAGTCATCAGGTAGCACAACTTCATTTAGGGACCTATTGTACAGAGCATGCAAATAATTGGCACACCATTTCGCATAACTCTTCAAGAAAACGTTTTGGATATGGCTAGGCCCCAGAGATTTTTTTTTTTTATTTCAAGGTTAAAAAGCAGGTTAAAGATAACATGTTCATTTATTACCTCATAGGGAATGAGAGGAACGGAAACTTTAAAACACGAAAGACGGCTGTCATGTTTTGTGAAAACGTCTTTGAAATCGTTATAAAAACAGTGCATACGCGTTAATTATTCTGCGAACGATCACCATCGACCACACATACATTGGTTAAACTGGAATTTGGGCTCACCAGCCTCCAAACTTTATCCGGTGACGTCTTAATAAGGCAAGGCAGTGTTGTATTAAAATAGCTTTCCTTGACATGAGTATTCTTTTTCTTCAATTCTTCCGCTAAGTGCTCGATCGTTTCTTTTAAATCTGATCTGTTTGCCGCTCTCACTCTCTTCTTAATGCGTTTCAATTTTCGCTGCAAGTGCCGCGTTTCTCGGCTTATCCATGGATTTCGAAGGTTAGCTTTTTTAGCTATTACTGGAAAGTGCACATAAAACACATCCTAACGAACAAATGCATCCCAAATCAGTGTTTACATAGAAAATAAAATTTGGTTGTTCCTGATGATGATACATACAACTTTGAATAGTAATGTTCATGAAGGTATAGACAGTGTAGAATAATTTGCCAAGTAAAAATAGATATAAACATATATAGCAATCGCATGCATAGCATGTATTGCACATGTGTGTTGCGATGTATACAGCTGCGAGATGACATATATATTTGAATTATATTACAGGTACCAAGGTGGGTTAAAAACCACTCAATACACGTCCATCCGACATGTGTGGATGCACATGTGTGTTGCGATGTATACAGTAGTGAGTTGACATAAATATTTACATCATATTACAGATACCAAGGTGGGTTAAAACCACCCGCACATGTCCATTCGACACGGAAACAAAATGGCAAGACCATTGGCGAAGGAACTCTCGCTGCCCACGGTAGAGAAGTTCCTCAGCCAGAGCGCTTACGATCTCCTTTCGATGACGCTCCAGGACAGGGAAAGGCGCACGTGGGCGCCGGCTCGACGCGACAGCCTCACAACAATTGCGCCATAACGCGAAAGCGTCAGCTACAATCAGCAATCGTGCAAAGTGACCACGAGGACCTCTACCATTTATCTGGAATTGGTTAATAATTATACTTCTGAAACCGGCATGAACTGCTCTCCAAAAAACACGAGCAACGGCGCATTGCTGGGCCATGGGACGATTGGATTCTTGAAATGGGCAGTTGGGGCACTGCGATGCCCGCATCATTCCCCATCGTTGCAGCCATCTCGTGTAGGCAAAACCCCCCACTCCAAAAGCCACATAAAGTCACATAAATGTCATGCCAAAAACGACGGTGTGAGTGGTAACCAACAAGTGGAACCCGCTCTTCGCCTACGTTCCGCAGGCAGCAGCGGAAGTAATAACGTTCCCATTGACTGTACTACTCAGTTCGCCGAGATGTCCAACTCCGGGCTTACATGGCGAGCTTGGCGACGAAGTGCCACCATATACGAATAAAAAACAGGCATCCGGAGAGCCTGAGGTCCCCTGTTGAGTAATATGTCAGAGACAATCTCCCTTACACTTGTTCTTAAAAAAAATTGAAGGCAAGCCCCGCGCTGGGCCCTCATCACCGTGGAGCAAACGAAGAAAGTAGCGCAGAGCCAGCAGCCGACAGCACACAAACAAAGAAGGGAAGGCGAACCTCCCTTCGACGGTAGCTGGCCGAGTGCCTCACGGCATGCTACTTCCGTGCGACCTGCCCAAAAAAATGAACTTACAAGAGACTTAAGGGAACGCAAAATTCTGAGAGGTGGATGCGTTACATGTGCGGGGTACCATATTCGCACGCAGAAAACAGTGTGGACAAGGTAGCGTTTATCCAGCATGGGTAGTTCAAAGGCACTGACTGTAGCCAACTAGCTGCGCACCTCGTTTACGGAAGTCCGCACCGAAGCTGCAATTTCACGTGCCTCATAATCAATGCCAGGAATGCGGATGGTGTCGCTGTGCGTAATTGGTAGGACACCATTGAGGCGCGCTTCTGGCCTGCCAATTAAAGGATATTTACTTTTTTTCAAAATTGAGGGCAGCCCCACACACCTTGCAATATCTCTCAAAAAGATGAAGCAACGCAGGAGGCTCGCTTCATCACATAGATACAATGTAATGTCATCCGTGTAAGCAGTCACACGCAGCGTCTGACACCCTGGGAGAGAGAGGCCACGGATACTTTGGTCGAATTATCGCCCTCAAATAGGGATCTAACCTTTTCGGTAACGTTCTTTTCTAAAAGTTGCATTTTCTCAGCACGTTGTTGTTGTTGTGGCTGTAGTAAGAAGGAAAAAATGCACGGGCCTGCTAGTGGCTCTGTAGCTGAGCCACCTCCGCTGCCTCGTGCGGATAAAAGAGAAAATAGAGAAGAAAAAAAAAAAGAAGAGGGAGAGAAAGACGCGCGCCGCCACAATAGCCGTCATCCACCACCGAAGCGGTGGAGGGTGCAATGACGGCCTAAAACAGATAAAACTTCGGTAGCTGGTTAGCCCCCGCCGCAACCGGCGCTGACCTACCGTCCGAGTAGGGGCAGGAACAGCCACCCTTCACCTTGTTGTTGTTGTTGTGGCTGTAGGAAGAAAAAAAAGAAAATGCACGGGCCTGCTACTGGCTCTGCTGAGCCACCTCCGCTGCCTCGTGCATACAGAAGAGAAAATAGAGAAGAAAGAAAAACATTAGCTGGGGCTTAGCTTTAATTAAGCCTGGAAATTGCGAAAGCAATGTCCGCTTGGCTAAGCAGTGTTTCGCTTGTGGTTGTGCACATTGCTAATTTCCTGTATACCCACGAAATGAAAGGCATATTTTTAGACGTCTCCAAACTTTATTATGCAATCACAGATTCTTCTTTCTGTAGCCCAATTAATCGCAGCAAATCCTGCAAGCTCTTGCAACATGACGTCAATCGCTTGCCGCCATTCGCAGGTGGTCGACCGGCCGTGGAGCATAGCTGCGGCGCGCTGAAGAGCTGACTTGGTCCCCCTCTCTCGCTCTAGTATGAAGTCAGTAGTCACATGACCGACCACCGACCGTGAAGCGTATAGGCTCCGGTACGGCGAAAAGGCGAAACCTGACGTAATAATAATAATAATAATAATAATAATAATAATAATAATAATAATAATAATAATAATAATAATAATAATAATAATAATAATAATAATTGGTTGACAGGAAAAGAAAGGCCCCGTATCTGTCCCACTTGTTTCTGTGGACACCTGAACCGCGCCGTAAGGGAAGGGAGGAAGGTGGGAGTGATTGTGGAAAGAGAGAAAGAGGAGCCGTAGTGGAGGGCTACGGAGTAATTTCGACCACCTGGGGATCTTTAAGGTGCGCTGGCATCGCACAGCACATGGACGCCACTTCGTTTCGCCTCCATCGAAACGCAGCCTCCGTGGTCGGGTTCGAACCCGGGAACTCCGGACAGTAGTCGGGCGTCTTACCACTGCACCACCCAACACCCTCTGTGCGCGATTCCTTTTTTTTTTTTTTTTGTCGGATTTGTTAAGCCCAGTAATGATTCACTTGATCGCAGTTTTGCCCCGCCGGGTGGTACATGTCCTGGGTGACAACATCAGTAAAGTACTTGGGAGTCCCACTAGATAGTTATCGCGATAGCGAATCGTACTGGAGGGCACAGACTCAAGCCATGCGGGAAAAGGTGGAGGGGTGGAAAGGGCAACAATTGTCAGGGCCACAGTGTGCAATATCTTTTTTATGTCGAAGCTGTGGTACGTGATGCAAGTGTTGCATTGTGCAAGGATGAACGTACAGAGACTGCACCGGATATTTGCCATTTTTGTGTGGGCAGCAGAATGGGAACGATGTAGCCGGACCAGTTTGTTTAGGCGGGTGAAGAACGGTGGACTGGGTTTGGGGCATTTATTTCTACGACAGATTTTCAGCAGATTTCTTTTTGTTCGCGATGTAAAAGATCCATTTTTGCGTACTGTGTGCCAATTAAGGCTTGGAAATGCACTGCCGGACTTTGTTGTCTCGACCGAAAGGGTATCGGGACGCATTTTTGGTTATTTTAGAGAAGTTGTCGCTAGTGTGCGATTCCTGTCTGTTCAATTTTCTTATGAATATTTATCTTGTGTTAGCAGGAAGAAGGTGTACAAGGATTTGTGTGACGTAGTTCTTCCCATACCAATGTACAGGGCCTTATACAGTGGAGGACCAGGACGCGACGTACTTAAGCGGTTGAAGGCAATGCAGGTGCCGTCAAATGCAAAAACGTTTTTCTTTAATTTACACACGGAAACACTGCCAGTAAAGAAGTTCTTGGAAGGGAAGAATTTATTTTTACCTTGGGGTTCGCACTGCTTAATTTGTAAACAGCCAGAAACTATAGACCACGTTTTCCTACATTGTTGGGAAGGGGTATACTTTTGGGATATTTTACAAAGGACTTTAAAAAGGAATTTCCATTAGACTCGCATGTTATTAGGTACTTGCCAGTAGAGAATGAGGATGGGGTGCCATTTGGCCTTATTATGCTAATGGCCCTCCACTGTATTTGGCGCTCGAGAATGGCAGGATACCATTGTGATCCCGACGCACGGCCTGCACGGATCTATTTTCGGGAAGGCATGAATAGATATATTGAAATTCAGAAACTTGCTCTTGAAGCTCCGGAGTGGCTCGGAAGATTGGAGCCATTAGTGTCCCTAAGAGAATTTTAGAATGACGACGCCACAACCCACCTGGCTGATTGTTGTATTAATAAATGCTCATTGTGCCCTGTAAGTGGTTTTGTGTATTGTGCCGAAGTCAGGCAATAAAGAAAAAAAAAAAAAGCCGGGGTGGTGCAGTGGTAAGACGCCCGACTACTGTCCGGAGTTCCCGGGTTCGAACCCGACCACGGCGGCTGCGTTTCGATGGAGGCGAAACGAAGTGGCGTCCGTGTGCTGTGCGATGTCAGTGCACGTTAAAGATCCCCAGGTGGTCGAAATTACTCCGTAGCCCTCCACTACGGCTCCTCTTTCTCTCTTTCCACTTTCACTACCACCTTACTCCCTTCCCTTACGGCGCGGTTCAGGTGTCCACAGAGCAAGTGTGACAGATACTGCGCCTTTCCCTTCCTGTGAACCAATTATACACTGTATTTTATTCTCTTGACATTTCTTTGTGCTTGGATTTTCATGGTGTTGCATGGCTACTGCTGATGGAGATTGGTGTTCATTTGTAACACAATATACTTTGGTGAGTGCAGTAATATTTTGTCAGTTAATATGTATGTTATTGTTGTGCAGTAGGGATACTGCAGGTCTGCCACTCACATACAGATGCATGCCTCCAGCTGCTCCCTGCATTCTTCTGTACAAATGCTGAATAAAGATTGAATTGAATGCTCATTGCAACCCTTATTTGGTTTTCTTTGATTCTGCGTGTACATCTTCCCCTTATTCTACCCCAGTTATGTATTGAGTGCTTATGCACATTTGCAATACTCTCGTGCACTGCACATGTAGAAAAACGTTCTCGAGAAGCTGTGGAATTAATTAAATATTAGTTGCTGCGCAGAAAGCTATCACCTTTAATAGGGCATTGGCTTTCTCGTTCAGCTGCTGGGCCTCGCCCTATCAAGCTCCCCTTGACAGCTGTTTTATAAGCCTTAGCCTTTAGAGCAGCCGCAAATCAGTTCTTGCAATTAATCGCGAGGTGTCCAAGAAAGCACCCTTTACTTATATGCAAAGAAGGTTGTGTGCATCAGTTCTGTACGGCCAAGCTGCATTTACTTTTAGTTATTCACAGGGGTCATTGTTGCAGTTGACAAGGTGATGTTTGGATATATCTGTAAAATCATTCATTTTTTTTACTGATATCCTTTTTTTACTGTGCAATGTTGACTCCCCTTTTACGTCAGCATATATCACGTGTATTATCCTAGAACTAAACTTGATCGGGGCAAGGCGGATGAAAGGCACGTGTGAAGGGTCATATCAAGAACTTGAGTTCAAAAGGCGAGCTCATCTAAGTTTCATTTTGAGCATTGGCACAGATAAGCTGTTGATTTCAGTATATTCTGAGCTAATTGAGCGACCCCTTAATCGTTTGATTAATATAGTAATTAGGCTAATTTTGGACATGACGTGTGTATATACGTACAGCCGTGGTTGGACGTCCTGAAGCTGAATGATTTTTGTCTCAGCCTCAAAAAAGAAGCCGCCGCGGTGTCATTAAAAATAAATTGTCTTGAAATGCTATCAGACAGTTTATGGTTGTGGTAATAAATTATTTCGGGGGTTTTTGAATGATGTGGCCTTTAATGATGGCGTGACGGGTTCATTTTGCGGCTGAGACGAAAATCTTATGGCTTCAGGACTTTTGACCTCTGCTGCTCTGATAATTGGCGAGGTGTGACACGCATGCAAGCACTTGACCAAACGAGCACCCTGCAAGCGAGGTGGCCGGCGAATTACAGCTTTATTTGAAAATATCTAAAAAAAAAAAGTGCCGGCTTGATCAGTTCACCGCCATCGTCAAAGACCTGACGCCTACAAAACTGTACCGATTCTGGGATCTTATTTAAGGGTGATAAACCGCAACGCGAAAAGTGATCACCGCATAGGCGAGCGCGATCACGCAACGAGCGCGGTAGAAGACCGAGCGCAGTGTCACGCGCTACGTGGCCTGCAGATATCGAGACGCTTGACGCGGCGAAGAATTCAGCCGATCGTCGTAGACTGCTCCCTTACGCCCATTCGATGATAACGTTCTTAGCAGAACGAGCTCAAAAAACGCTATGATCAAGCTGTCACAAACTATCAGTTATTTATACGTGCGCCGATCGAATTTTATACGCGACGCGAGAAGTCGAGCTGCGTAGTACGTATTGTTGTTCACTCGTACTTATCCGTAGGCGTTCCGTGCCTTAGGAAGGTTAGCAGAAGGCAGTTGATACCAGGAAAGAAATCGCACAACAAAAAATGACTATTGTAATAGGGCGTTTATTGAAGCTCAGATGGAGAGCTGTGAGGACAGGACCTTGCGACGGCGAGCCCAGCGTACTTCGTCTTCGTCGCACAACGCACAGGTGCATGTCGATGGCGATGACTATCACAGTACATTTTCCCCCCGGGTAAAAAAAGGAGCCATCCTGGCGACTTATGGCGCGGAAAGCACAGCGGGGTCATAGAATGGCTTCAATCGGTTCACGTGAACTGTTTCACGACCACGGCGACGCAAGTCCGCAGAGGGCGTGACGGGCTCAACTACGTAGTTGACTGCAGATGTTTGCTGGAGGACCCTATATGGCCCGTGGTAGCGAGCAAGAAACTTCTTTGAAAGGCCAGGGGTTGTGGAGGGCACCCAGAGCCACACCAGTGTGTCCGGGAGATATGGCGAAGATTCGCCGGTATCACGGAGGTATTTTTGTTGCCACTGATTTTCTGTTGTGAGAGAGCGGGCGAGCTGACGGCATTCTTCTGCGTACGTGACGGCATCGGATAGCGGGGAAGATTCGGAAACGTCAGGGCGGTAGGGAAAAAGTGTGTCCATAGTACAGGGTGGCTCGCCCCCGTAAAGGAGAAAGAATGGAGAGAATCCAGTAGTGGCCTGTGTCGCGGTGTTATATGCGTAAGTAACAAACGGTAGAACTTGGTCCCAATTGGAATGGTCGGTGTTCACGTACATAGCCAGCATGTCACCGAGAGTGCGGTTAAAACGTTCTGTCAGTCCATTCGTCTGAGGGTGGTACGAGGTAGCGGTGCGGTGTATGATGCGGCATTCTTTCAGGAGAGCCTCAAGAGCGTCTGATAAGAAAACGCGTCCGCGGTCACTGAGCAGTTCGCGAGGGGCACCATGGCGAAGAACCAGGTTTTTCAGAATAAAGGCAGCCACGTCGCGTGCGGAAGCAGAGGGCAATGATGATGTCTCAGTGTAGCGGGTTAGATGATCCACTGCCACGATAATCCAGCGGTTGCCAGCTGAAGTTGTAGGAAGGGGACCGTATAGATCTATGCCGACACGATCAAACGGACGGGCAGGACAGGGCAACGGCTGCAACGAAGCAGAGGACTTGAGAGGAGTTTTTCGGCGTTGGCAAGACTGGCAGGAGCGGACAAAATGGCGGACAAAGCGGTACATTCCACGCCAGAAGAAGCGTAGACGCAAGCGCGTGTAGGTTTTCAACACTCCGCCGTGGGCGCACTGGGGATCAGTATGGAAAGCAGCACAAATTTCGGCGCGGAGATGACGGGGGATGACTAAAAGCCACTTCCTTCCGTCGTGAAGATAATTGCGGCGATAGAGCAGCCCGTCACGAATTGAAAAATGGTGAGCTTGGCGGGCAAGCGCCCGAGACAGACGACCTGGAGAGTGACTTGAAAGAAAGTCCAGAAGTGTAGATATCCACGGGTCGCGCCGCTGTTCCGTGGCCATGTCAATAGTGGCAAGCGAAGACAAATCGTAGGCGCAGATCTCATCAGGCAACGAAGAGGGAGGCAGCGGTGAGCGCGAAAGAGCGTCCGCGTCAGTATGCTTGAGGCCTGAGCGATATATGACACGAATGTCATACTCTTGGAGGCGAAGAGCCCAGCGAGCAAGGCGGCCGGACGGGTCCTTGAGGGACGCCAGCCAGCACAGAGCGTGATGATCAGTGACCACATAAAATGGTCGGCCATAGACATACGGACGGAATTTGCCGATGGCCCAAATAATGGCCAAGCATTCTCTTTCCGTAACAGAATAATTGGACTCTGCCTTGGTCAAGGTGCGGCTTGCGTACGCCACCACATAGTCTCGGATACCAGGTTTGCGTTGGGTGAGAACGGCGCCTATCCCAATACCGCTAGCGTCAGTGTGAATCTCAGTTGGCGCATTCGGGTCGAAGTGGCGGAGGATGGGAGGCGAAACCAAAAGACGGCGTAAAGTGTTGAAGGCGTCATCACAAGCAGGTGTCCATGCGGAGAGGTCGGAGCTACCGGAGAGGAGCTGGATGAGAGGAGCAATAATAGAGGCGAAATTTAAGATGAAGCGGCGAAAGTAGGAGCATAGGCCAATGAAACTTCGTAGCTGCTTCAGTGATTTTGGGCGTGGGAATTCGGCAACTGCACGAAGTTTGCTGGGATCGGGAAGAATGCCATCCTTAGAAACGACATGACCTAGAATTGTTAGTCGGCGAGCAGCAAAGCGGCACTTCTTCAGATTCAGTTGGAGGCCGGCGGTAGCGAGACAAGTGAGAACGTCCTTCAGTCGGAGCAGGTGGGATTGAAAATCGGTAGAAAAGACTACGATATCATCGAGATAGCAAAGACAGGTTCGCCACTTGAATCCACGAAGCACAGTGTCCATGAGGCGTTCAAATGTGGCCGGGGCGTTGCAAAGCCCAAAGGGCATGACGTTGAATTCATATAATCCATCTGGTGTGATGAAGGCAGTTTTAGAGCGGTCAGCGTCAGCCATTGGCACCTGCCAGTAGCCAGATCGTAAATCCAACGAGGAGAAAAACTCGGCGCCCTGCAAGCAGTCTAGTGCGTCATCGATGCGTGGCAGAGGATAGACGTCCTTGCGCGTGATTTTGTTGAGCCGGCGGTAGTCGACACAAAACCGGAAGGAGCCATCTTTCTTAGGTACCAACACAACTGGAGACGCCCAGGGACTGTGGGATGGCCGAATGACACCCCGACGGAGCATGTCGTCCACATGATCAGCAATTACTTGGCGCTCCGAAGCCGACACGCGATAGGGGCGCTGGCGCAAAGGTGCAGTTTTACCGGTGTCGATGGTGTGCTCTACGACAGACGTGCGGCCCAAGTCAGTTTGAGGAAAGTCGAATGAAGAAGCGAAGTTCTGCAAGAGGGCGACAAGTTGATCACGTTGCGCAAGTGGAAGATCAGCATCAATAGCATGTTGGAAAACGTCGGAGGGCGTCGAAGCGGTCGCAACATCGCAAGAGCACAGACTAGCGTCGAAGGAGGGGGTTGAGTCAGCAAGAGTGGTGATATGACTGGGATCAAGCTCTTCAAGACGTCCAATGCATTCGCCACGGAGCAGGACTGCTGGGCAAGAAAATGGGTTCGAGGCGTAAAGTGCACTCTTGCCGTCTTGAATTTCGAGAACAGCGAACGGAAAAAGGAGGCAGGGATGACGGGAGGTGGCTTCGGAAGGTGTAAAAATCGCAGTCAAAGGAGTTACCCACTCACAAGACAGTGGTACGAGGGCAGCAGAGAACGGAGGAATGTCGGTGTCATGGGCGACGAGAAGTTTTGCAGTGCGGGGAGGGGTATCACAAAAGGGGGCATCACAGAGGGGGGCGAAGGCAATTTGTGCACGAGCACAGTCAATAACGGCTTGATGAGTCGATAGAAAATCGTATCCGAGGATGATATCATGCGAGCAGTTCGGCAGAACAATAAACTCGATGGGGTACAAGACGTCTTGAATGAGCACACGGGCTGTGCAAGATGCGGAGGGGTGAATGTGCTGTGATGAGGCGGTGCGGAGCGAAAAGTCGGAAATCGGAGTGGTCACTTTGCGAATTCGACGGCAGAGCGCTTCACTGATGACGGAGACGGCTGCACCGGTATCGACGAGAGCGAGAACTGTGGCGCCTTCTACAGAAACTTTGATAACATTAGCGGGACGGCATGGAGGACTTGAGGAATTCGAAACAAGCGCAGTTCTTGCCCCCGGAACTGCGACTGTTAGTTTCCCTCAACGGTGCTGGTAGAACGTCGCAGCATTGGAGAAAGCGATCGGCGCCGAGGAGAATGTGATCGACGAGTGGTATAGGTTTGGCGATCTTGTGGGACAAATTGAGAACCGGGCGGAATCATTTGCGAGCGTGAGTCGGTATCGTACGGGTAAAATCGAATGTCAGGCTGTGAAGGTTGGAGGCGCTGGCGACAAAGGCGCGCAACATGGCCCGGCCGACCGCAGGCATAGCAAATCGGAAGGTTGTCCGTAGTACGCCAAGGTTTCATAGGATGTGGGCGGAATCTTGAGGGTGGGGCTTGAAACGAAGGCTCAGCATGCGGCGGTGAACGGTAGGCAGGGACCTGCACATAGGAGCCAGACGTGGGCGAAGGTGGTGGCCTAGCCGTTACTTGGGCATACGTGAGAGGTGCCGTCACAGGCGGCACCACGGGGTTGGACGGCAAGGCATCAGCGACGTGTTCTTGCACGACACGGCGTATAGCAGGGGCCAAAGATGGAGCCAGTTCAGGAACGAGGCGGCCCGAGTCTTGAAAATGGGGAAGGAGTGAGATTTGACGTGCGACCTCTTCACGAATAAAATCTTTGATCTTTTGATTCAGCGGGCTCCCTTCAGAAATTGGCGAACCACCCAGGGCTAATGCGGATACGCCTTCGTCGCACACACTGGGGCGGCGCCTAGAAGCGCGCCGCTTGCGGAGCTCGTCGTAGCTCTGGCAAAGCTTCACGAGTTCACTAACGCTGGTGGGATCTTTCGCTACCAGCATCTGGAAGGCGTCCTCAGAAATGCCCTCGAGGATGTAGCGGATTTTGTTTGCTTCCGGCATGGCCGGGTCGACTCGTTTGCAGAGATCAACGACGTCTTCTATGTAGCTGGTAAAGGTCTCATCAGCGCGCTGAACACGATCGTGTAAACGTTGTTCGGCACGAAGCTTACGCACTGCCGGGCGGCCGAACACTTCCGCGAAATTCTTTTTAAATGTCGACCAAGATGACAGGTCAGCCTCATGGTTGCGAAACCAGAGGTTCGCCACGTCCGTCAGATAGAATATGACGTTACTGAGCTTGTATGAGTCATCCCACTTGTTGTAGGTGCTTACTCTTTCATAGGATGACAGCCAGTCGTCGACATCTTGATCGGCCGTGCCGCTGAACAGGCAAGGGTCACGCTGGCGCACGACGCCAGCACACATGATCGTGGGTGGAACGGCCGGCAGCGTCGAAGTGTCTTGCATGGCGGTCGTAGAGGGTAGTGTACGGCTTCGCAGTTCCAGTTTGGGTGGGATCGTTTCCGGCACCTCCGCCAATTGTAATAGGGCGTTTATTGAAGCTCAGATGGAGAGCTGTGAGGACAGGACCTTGCAACGGCGAGCCCAGCGTACTTCGTCTTCGTCGCACAACGCACAGGTGCATGTCGATGGCGATGACTATCACAGTACACTATATATAAATTGTCGACGGCACTTTCAATGCGTTCTGCGGAGATAGGAAATGCATCGAATCTCTGGCGCCGAGCGCTGGAGCACGAAGGAAATTGGTTTGGTTTGGTTTTTGGGGTTTAGCGTCCCAAAGCGACTCAGGTTATGAGAGACGCCGAAATACATGAGAATACATAAGAAATGAGAATACATGAGAGACGAAGGAAATACATGAAATGATGTGCCACTGTGCGGCCAGGCTCTGCGGAACGGCTGCCTAATTGGTTTGCCGTTGGTTTTTTTTTTCCTTTTCGCGGTGCTACTAGTGCTTTGCTAGCGGGTTTCTATAGCGCGAACAAGGGGCGTCTGCTACTGGACCTCTTTGGCACGTTGCACAGCTTTGCCGCCAGGTGCCGCATGGATTGCTGGAATCGCGAATAGTTGCAAATCTCTGTTCGTAATTATTCTTTAAGTCATCTGCATCTGGGCGAGAGACAAAAGGTGCCGTTCGTTTGTTACCGCGGTTTTAATCTACTTCCATGTTCTCACTGCGGGTGACCTCAACACGAGCGCAAGCCACTGTTGACTTGCTATTTTTGGATTACGCATTTGCAGTTTCTAGCTGTCTGATTTCTGCGTTATAGACTTAGCTAACTGTTGCAGTCGTCGGACTAACTCTGCCAGCTCCCTTACCAGTGGGCCAGGTGCTCACCGTTGCTTGTCGTCAGTAAGTGGAATCTTCCATGGCAAATTTTTGGCAGGTCTTTCTCCTTGTCCGGAATTGGAGTTGTTCCGCGAACTGTGTCTTCGAGACGACTACCTGCTTCTACCTCTGCTCCCACCACGTCCACGTAGAGGGTGGTGGTGGTGAAAACGCCTTATAAAGATAATTACATGGAGGTTGCTCTGGGGTCAGGCTTAGTGCCCTTCCCCTCACAAACACTAGGTGGAGTCCCTAGTAAGCGACCCCAGTGGCTTCCGCTGCCGCCATTGCTCGTTTGACCAACGCCTTTTGGGCTTTCAGGTCGGAGCAGGCGAGTAGGGTCGGCTCCCAGTCCTCCCGAGTGGGGTTTGGGTTAGGTGCAAAGGCAGGGTTAGAGGGGCACGCCCACACCATGTGGAAGAGGTCCAAGGACATTTCCCCACAGTGCGGGCACTCCCCGGAGGAGGTACTTTCAAAGGGTTTAAGTGATGCCGGGCACATCATGGTGTTCGTAAAGAGGCGAAGAAACACGCGTTCCTCCGCTCTCGTCAACCCTTAACACAGGTGAGGGTAAGGACTGTCTGGTTTAGTACAGCTGAGTAATTTCTCGGAAAGTGTAGGCCGGTGTGAATTCTTAAAAGAGTCATCCCTTGGTTCCTGCGGTTTGGGTGGTTGGCTTGTGGCTGTGACAGTTGGGGGACTGCTGCTTTGCAGTGGCTTGAAGTATTCATCCATTGGGGCTGGTTGTTGGCAGCTGCGTTCTCGGGGACGGGATTGGCGGCCGCTTGGCAAAGTGCCAGGGTTAGTGCCAGTGTCCGTGGATGATTGTGAGGATTTGGGCCTGTGGGTAGGCACTAAGCGCTATTTGCAGCTTCTGCTGCCGGTAGGATGTGAGCCTTTTCATACGATGCACATAGCTTGACAGGTAGGAGGTTGGCCGGCTGGTGGGAACTCATGGGCCACGCCGCAGCGGCGGCAAGTAGGTACCCGTTGTTGTTGGGGGTACACGTCCGCTCAAGGACCCAGCTTTCGATAGTTTAAGCACGCCTCCGGGCGAGATTTCAAAGGGAAGACCTCGAAGCTAAAGCCCAAGTAACGCATGTATCGAGGCAGCTCGGTGTTGGCGAACGTGACGACGCAGTGCTGTGCCTTGCCCATATGGCGCACAGCAACGATGGGGAGAGCAGGATTGCTAGGGCGGAGCTCGACCAGCATCTCGGCGCCGTTTTCTAGCTGTAGGCCCGGTACAAAATCCCCCTCACGGAATTGTCCGTGGTTGGGGCGGAGGTGGAACAGGTTTACTGTTTGTCGATGGTAATGGTGCCGATCTTGGCATAACCATGGAACGGACACTGTAGGCCATACTCACTGGGACGGTGTTGTTAGTGGGGTGGATACGGACCTGGTCGGCAGTAACCGCCAGACAGTGGTCGACGTTGGAGGCTGGGCAGATTGCAAGAGCAAGTCGTGCGGCATGGTGTGGAGGTTGAGTGTGCCCTGTGGGAGGAGGACTATCTTGAGATATTCCGTGGGCAGGCGGAGAAGCTGACGCTTCTTGGTCAATGGTGGAGGGCTTTCACGTGGCCGCGGATTCAGGGGAGTCGACGTAGCTGGAGTCTGGGCCTCGGCAGGTCGTTTGTGGGGCGGAGATGGTCTTCGGTATCGGCTTTGCATCTCGAACGCCGTCCGTGAGACTCCACGGCAGTATTTACCGAAAGACCAAGCGAGCAGCAAAGACGCCTGAACATTGAGAAGAACGTCTCGCCAAGCGGAGACGCCAGGATGCAGAGCATAACAGGCGGCCCATTACAGCCCATATGGATCCTTTGGAAGATTAAGGGGAACCGACGACAGCAACAGAAGAGGATGTTAAGACTTGTTGTGCAACTTGGTTGCTGATGCCAGTTGTCTTGAACCTAATAAGAAAGCCGAAGTCTGCATCTTCATGAGACAAAGTGACGGTGCTGTCTGAAGTTTGGCTTCGATCGCAGTGAACAATGGAGAGCGTTCTGTGTTTGACTTGTGGAGAGCGGTTTTATCATAAAAGGAGTGTACGTGGTACCGCGAAGACCTGTCGAGCACAGAATTAATGTGGTTGCCAAGTGTAAGTGCGCTTACGGTTTCAGAGTTGTGCGTGACTTTGGGGGACATCATCTGGGAGGAGGACTCGTTTAGTCATCATATGAAACAGGAATTCTACTTTAATTTGGCATCAAATCCCAACGTCCCAACCACAGAGTGGGGAACTGCCATTGATCGCATATGCCAAAGAGAATCTGTACGTTCAAAATTCTGCATACATTCAATCGAAACGGCCGCGCGTTATCACCAGCTGTCTTTCTTTATGTGCATCAAATAAAAACTAATGTGCGACGACCAGTGTCTCTTCATTGCTAATCAATATAAGCTTAAATGTAGGCTCGGCAACATGCTGAAATCAGAGGAAACTAGCTCTTGCTGCCTATATCCTGGCGTAGCCGAGCTAAGCCATTGCCAATTGTTTTCTTCCGGGACACAAACCTATCGCAAAGAGGTCACCAGGCGAAAATTACAGACGCATTCCTTTCGAAATCCAGTCAACTACGCCCATGCATAGCCTGCATTATATACCCCTTACTATAATTTATGCCACCAGAGGGCCAGCTTGCATCACATACTATCGGTCTGTAACAGCGCTCAAGGACTCCTGACTGCCTGACCTCCTCAAATAATAAACGTTTATCCTCCTCCTCCTCCTCGCCTTAAATATATATTAAAGAATAAAATTAAAGAGCACTGAAGAATCTGCATTGGAGTAATGCGAAAGCACGGATACTGCCGTTGGTTGCTTCTGGTTGCTTCTAGCTGCTTAATTCACTTCTTGTTTGCCAATTTTAGTCTTTAGTACTTAATAATTGCGCGCCAATCTCTTCCTATGACCCTTTTTCGGCTCTACTTCCGTGTTGCGTGACGTCACATCTATACGTCACATCCACTATGGTGCCCCTTTCTCTCTTTCCGCTTTCACTCCCACCTTCCTCCCTTCCCTTACACGCGACTTAGATGTCCACAGGACAAGTGTGGCAGATACTGTGCTTTTCCTTTCCTGCGACCCAGTTATTCCACTTAATTACCTAATTACCTTATTGGCCTAATTATTTTTTCGACAGCAACATTACGTCGCCCTCTATCGATTGACACCACTCATTAACCTCTACCACTTCTCAATTACTCAAACAACTGCTGCGGACACGGCCTGCGAACACGGTCTGCGAACAGAAATCTGTGAACATAGCGAACTAATGCTTTCGCATTAATAAAAGTTCATCCTCCTCCTCCTCTGTGCACTGAACCACCCCATGAATGACGGGAGGCCTGTTGTTGTGGCTGTAGGAAGGAGGATAAGAAAAATTTGGAGGACGCTTAAGCTTCGCCTTCAAGAGTAGAACGCGATAGCGGTATTACATCGCAGGGGACGCTTTCCCAGCAGAAGCGCTACGGCGCAGCGATCACGCAGAGGCGTCCGGCATCAGACGCTGCACCTGATCTGATTTATCTGATTTATTTATAGGAAGGGGAAGGCGCTGTAACTGTCTCACTTGTTTTCTGTGGACACCGCAACTGCGCCTTAAGGGAAGGGAGGATGGTGGGAGTGAAAGTGGAAAGAGAGAAAGAGGAGCCGTAGTGGAGGGCTGCGGAGTAATTTCGACCACCTGGGGATCTTTAACGTGCGCTGACATCGCACAGCACACGGACGCCACCACTGGTCGAGTGACGCACGCTGGATGTTGGAAGCGGAGAGAGCCAGAAAACTTATTAAACGCAAGGGTATTGGGGCATCCTCGCACCGGTACCCGCGCGGCCCGAAGGGAAGAAGCAGGTGAGCGAAGATAGTGATCTAAAGAAAGGAAAGACGCTTGATTTTACAAATCGTGAGGGTGCACGGCGAAACGTCAGGGTAAAACCCCTCTATCTGGAAAGTAGCGAAACTCTCCTCCCTTCGGCTGCTTTCCTCCTCAATTTTCCTCTGATTTCACTTTCCCACCGGCGGGAGCGCTGCGCACGGCACGCTGAACCTGCCTGCGCTCGAGGGGCGCCGCGGAAGGGTCAATGATAGTGAATGGCGGGGGCTTTTTGTGCTGCCTTTTAAAGCGTTCTTTTAAATCTGCTTTGCACAGGTAACTACTAATCGATTTGAAAATGTTATGTTTGGTTTTAGCGGCACATATTGTTCGTAATAACAAAGAAGGAAGGAGAAGACACGCTAAAAACGGCAAGAAATATTTGCACTCAGCATCGCGCTCGGGTACTCTGAAGCATCAAGAACGGGAAGTAAACTGAGCAGGCAATTATGGTGTCATCTGTGTTGGGTTACAGATAGATGACCCTGAATGAGAGCCAATGGCCCCTTCAGAAATCTTCTGCATCTTTGCGCGTGAGCGGCAAACCGGCGAATTCTAACATCGATCGCTTCTGGCTAACCTATAAGCAAAAGCGTCGATTGTTGTATGCTTTCATTTTCAAATCACATCTGTAAGAAAACGATGAAACAGTGTTCCTACAGCTGCTAATCAGAGGCAGTGTAGGTGAAATAAGTGGCTTTTATTTCTTCGCAAAATGAATTGATCGGCAAAGTGACTCACGCAAAATAGGGTCTTATTTTATTGTCACAATACTGGTTTGCTTTAAAGGTCGTAAGATGTGGCGCATACAAAATAAACAGTTCCAAATACAGAAGAAATGTAGCGATAAACACTGTTGCACATTAGAACCAAGTAGCATCTTTGATTTTACTGACACAGCACAGGTAGCTTTGAAAAGGGTCCCAAGACTGGCGCAGGCACATTATTCGAAAACACACATTTTCAAATAAAAATAAATGCACAGAAAAACACTGTTAGACAATTGGAAGAGGCTGAGAAACCTTAACGAAATGAAAAGATATGAAAACGAAGTGCAAGCAAATAATTTTCGTAGAAACATTTTTCACACACGCTACAATCCAATTTTAATTTCAATGATTATAAGCTTCAGATATGCACGAGAATATCTTTAAAAATGCAAGCAGTTACCAGAAATCTTGAACAATTTACAGATTCATTCAGGCGACAGGCAAAATATTAATTGTATGCAGATTTTCAAACCACAACTTTCACAAATGTTTCAAATTAATAAAACATGAAATTACGAATGCATACTGTCACCGAATCTGAGCTGCAGCGACCCGCATGCCTACGCTTTTGCTACCGCATTTACTACTAGTCACTGGAGATATTTTGGAGGCTTCATCTCGGACAAAAATCTGGATCCGTACTTTCATGAAAACACTCACAGTCTCTTTTACAACATCGTGGCAGGCTGGGAAGCAAGATACCAATGAAATGCTATCTTTTATCCGGGCCTGCAGTTGTGCAGTGCTCATTGAATTTTTGAGGAGACCTTCTCTGTTACTGCGGAAAAAGTTCTCAGCAATTTTTACAGTTTCGATTACGGCTGGCGGCGGGTTCGTCAGTGACATGTGAGACTGTGAAAAGTTCTTCAACTCAATTAACCTTGCCGGTGCCGTGTTGGTAATCAGCGAAGCACGGCAGTCGTTCTGTTCTACTATTCTATGTTCTGTTTCTGTTCTACTTGAACACTGAAACGCGCAGCAGCACGGCATCGCGTGCACGAAACTGCACGCGCGCAAGCCACAGGAACGGCACGACGAGGCAGTTTAATGGCGGCAGCGAGAAAATAAAAAACAAGCAAAACAAGATTTTGCGCGCGCTGATGACGTATGGTGACGTGTTTGGTACGTCAGAGGGCCCGGCAGCCAATGACAAACCAGAAAACCCGCCCTCACTCTCTCAACGGAGAGGGGCGCGTAGAGGAGCGAGGAGGAAAGCGCCGGGAGAGGGAAACGGCGGCAAAGATCTTACAATTTCGCTACTTTCCAGAGATAGAGGGGCTTTACGTCAGGGGCGAGTGGCGCGCCACGTGTCGGGGCAGCGCCGCACATTGCGAGGAGGGGTTATTCTGTGTTTGCCGCAAGATGGCTCTGCATGTGCGCAGAGCGCAGAAGAAATGTAGCGGAAACGTACTTCGCTACTCGTGTAACTGCGACTTCTGTAAGTAACATGCTCATAATTACCGATATACACTGCACTATAACGTTCTACGGCATGTTTCTAAGGCAACACCGCATTCACTAGAAGCGCTTTTGTACCGCTTTCAAGCATCGAACTCGTGGCTGAGTGGTAGCGTCTCCGTCTCACACTCCGGAGACCCTGGTCCGGAGAATAGAGAAGGAAGAAAAAGAGGAGGGATAGAAAGGAAAGCAGCAATAAAAGCGGAAAGAGAAAAAGATCAGGCATAGTGGAGGGCGGCGGAGTAATTTCGACCCCCTGAATATATATAGTTAGCGTGCACTGACGTCACACAGGACACTGACTCCTCCGTTTCGCCGCTATCGAAACGCAACCGCCATCGGTCGGTTTCGAAGCGGGTTACTACGACACAGTAGTCGGGCACTTGGACTGGACAAAGCAGAAGAAAATATATCACAAATCACTTGAAGCACTATTTGTGCGATGAAAATTTATCAATGACAATGTCACCGCGCATCACTGATAATCTGCTCAGGAAGCAAAACATAACACCGGTTCCATGATATTGAAAACACAAAACTGGTACATGACATCACACAAGAAGCACCAAAACCGGACTGCAGGTTTTCCACCTCTAACCTATTCTGCTGCTACAGGTATTGTTAAACAACGCACAATTTTGCAATAGGCGGGACATCATTTATATTTAAAATATTTATCAATCTATAAAAATTCAGCCAGTCCTTACTTTATTGCTCTGCAAATCACAAGAATTTTGAAGTTGTTATTTAAGACATACCATCGACTTCACGTTAAGTCAGTCGAGAATGCTGCAGCGTGCCAAAAAATTTTGAGGGTCTCTTAGATGTCTCTTAAGAGGACACTGGCGAAAGCCTATATCCTTTCTCATATCATTTGCCTCTCACCGTTTTGCCACTTATCGATGTTCGTTGCAGTGCTACATGTAATTATAATTGGTTGCACAGCAAAGGAAAGGCGCAGTGTCTGTCACATTTTCTCCGACAAGTGTGTTTGGACGGCACACCGCTCCTGTCGCGTGGCGTACCTTGGAGCGCGTTCAAGTTGGGGATTGCGGTTGGCAGGAACGCCACATAAGAACGCATTTCGCATAAATGACAGATCTCGCGCACAAGCTGGCGTGCGTGGGATTAGTTCCATGGCCTTCGCCTTAAAATTAGGTTTGGTTTGGTTTGTGGGGTTTAACGTCCCAAAGCGACTCAGGCTATGAGAGACGCCGTAGTGGATGGCTCCGGAAATTTCGACCACCTGGGGTTACTTAACGTGCACTGACATCGGACAGCACACGGGCGCCTTGCTTTCCGCCTCCCTCGAAAAGGGGCCGCAGAGGCCGGGATTCGATCTCGCGTCCTTGGGAACAGTATTCGAGCACTGTAACCACTGCGCCAGCCCGGCGGGGCGCCTTAAAATTAAGTTGATGTTCAAGCTTCGTCTTAAGAGTAGAAACTAAAGCGTCTTTGACATCACATTTTTACTTCGCGGATACTTTATATTTTAAGGCGAAAGCTTTAAATCTCTTTTTCATGGTTACGTCATTAAGTACAGATAATTCCAGCGTCCTGTATCCCCTTGTTAGAGAGACAGGTTGGCGCTTGTTCTGTTTCGGAAGACTACATTTGGGTTCGTCTCCATATTGGCTGCAAGTTTGGGGTTGTATAGCGGGAAATGCAAGCATACGAAGCCGCGGCTAGCCTCATGAGCTTCATTTAGCATCACTGTAGTACCTAGAGTATACAAGTATATTCTAGGCACTATAGCATCACTACGGGTGAACGTGCTGCGCGTCGCTGGTGATGAGCACCCGGAAAGTTCGTGACGATGGAGGCTGCAGCAGCTCGGAGTGCCGCTCGTCCTAACCTCCTTATCCCGCCACGGTGGTGCAGAGGTTGAGATGCCCGATTACTGTGCCGGAGTACCCGGTTCGAAGGCGATCGCCGGCGGCTGCGTTTCAATGGAGGTGAAACGAAGAGGCGTTCATGTGTTGTGCGATGTCAGCGCACGTTAAGGATCCGCCCCGGCGGGGTACGCAGTGGTTACGGCGCTCGACTACTGTACCCAAGGAAGCGGGATCGAATCCCGGCCCCGACGGCTGCGTTTCGATGGAGGCGAAACGGAGTGGCGTCCGTGTGCTGTGCGATGTCAGTGCACGCTAAAGAACCTCAGGTGGTCGAAACTTTCGGAGTCCTCCACTACGGCGTCTTTATTAGCCTGAGTCGCTTTGGGACGTTAAACCCCACAAACTAAACTAAACCAAACGTTAAAGATCCCCAAGTGGTCGAAATTACTCCGCAGCCATCCACTATGGCTTCTCCTTCTCTTTTTCCACTTTATCTTCCAACTCCCTCTCTTTTCTTACAGCGTGGTTCAGGTGCCCACAGCCGGGGCCCCGCCGGGGTGGTGCAGTGGTAAGACGCCCGACTACTGTGCCGGAGTACCCGGGTTCGAACCCGACCTCGGCGGCTGCGTTTCGATGGAGGCGAAACGAAGAGGCGTCCGTGTGCTGTGCGATGTCAGCGCACGTTAAAGATCCCCAGGTGGTCGAAATTACTCCGTAGCCCTCCACTACGGCTCCTCTTTCTCTCTTTCTCTCTTTCCACTTCCACTCCCACCTTCCTCCCTTCCCTTACGGTGCGGTTGAGGTGTCCACAGAAAACAAGTGAGACAGTTACCGCACCTTTCTCTTCCTATAAATCAATCAGCGGAATTCCCCACAGAGCGTGTGACAGATGACAGATACTGCGTCTTTCCTTTCCTGTGAAACAATTATAATTATTATTATTAATAATATTATTGTTAACCGTCGTCAGGAGGAAGCTGCACCCAAATCCAACCCATGAGGACTGGGAGGTGACCCCGCTCGGCTTCTATGACCAGCAGGCCCAATGGACATTGGTCGGGCGATCGGATGGCGGTTGACGTCACTGGGGTCCCGAAGTAAAGACATCCGCCAAATATGTGTATGCTGGCCCCCTTTATGTCAGCCTATGCCTAACCTCTTCTACGTAAAATTTTACGCATATCTGCTAATAATGTTTTTCACCACCACCGACCAGAGAAATATGCAGCCGCAATGCGATGCACGCATTTCAGTGCGTTAGATCTTATATACGCTTGCATCTCTTAATGTCGCGTCATTCCTATGTAAATAAAATTTATTAATGCGAAAGCACTACTTCGCTATGTTCACAGACTTCTGTCCGCAGAACGTGTCCGCACACCTCGTCCGCGTAAAGCCCTTGTATCCTCCGCAGACCGTGTCCGCATACTGTGCCGGCAAAATTGTGTGCGCAGCAGTTGTAATTGAGAAGTGGTAGAGGTTAATGAGTAGTGTTAATCGATAGAGGGTGACGTAATGTTGTGTCCGAAAAATATTTACTCCAATCAGTTAATTAGGCTAATATTTACAAGAACTGACTCATATGAAAGGAAAGGCGCACTATCTGTCACTCTTGTTCTGTGGACGCCTGAACCGCACCGTAAGGGAAGAGAGAAAGGCTGGATTGAAAGAGGAAAGAAAGGGCTGCCGTAGTGGAGACGTCAAGGTTGTGACGTTACGCAACCGGAAGTAGAACCGAAAAAGGGCATAGGAAGGGATTGGGGCGCAATTTGAAAGTAGCGAAGACTAAAATGGGTAATGAATGAATGAATGAATGAATGAATGAATGAATGAATGAATGAATGAATGAATGAATGAATGAATGTAAACTTTACTTCCACCGGAAAGGAGCCCTTCACCTTCCACCCCCGGCACGCAGGCCTGGGGGCGGTTCAGGAGGGCCCCGCAGGCTGAGGTCAGGTGAGGTTACAAGCACTTTTCGCGGCCTCAGCCGCCAGGCGGGTCGCGTGCCGCTGAACGGTGGGATCTCCGCTCAACAGCCAAACCTCCCAGGCTTCTCTACTGTCAATGTTAATGCCGGCGCCTGGGGAGTCGGCGCATTCCCATATTATATAATATAGCGTGCCTTTTTGGCCGCAATGTTTACATTTAGAATCTTCTTCCTCCCCGGTCTGTGTTAAGAAAACCCAGACCGGGCAGATGTAGTTAACGGCTTGTAATCGCCTCTAGATGCGTGCTTCATTGTTAGGGAAAGACCGATCTGTGGAAGGGTAGACTTTTCTATCTAGTTTGTAAGATTCAGTGATCTCATCGTATGTGATAGCGCAATCTTTATTTCCGGTTGCGTGACAGCACATCCTTTACCTCATATTAGTTCACTTGTTTACGCGTGTAACTCCAGAAACGAAGGAGTCGACCATCTAGTTCGAGGCTTAAGCAACCGGGAGACGGGAGATCTATCGGGAACGGACGCGCCCGTCGAGGCGCCACGCACACACGCGGAGATAACAAACTTTTATCGCGAGCTAAGATGCACGCTCCCCGCCCCTCATACCGATCTGGACCGGGCACAATCCACGACACTCAGACGCATACAAACAAAGGCTCAGCCCCTACCAATTATCTTTAATTACGAGCGGAGAATACAACCCTGCATGCCGGCACTGCGGGGACGGGATGCATCCAAAGCTTCCTCAGCGGAGGAATGGGACAAGCTGTTGGCCAGCCTAAGAAAAACTACGCAACTGGCCCTCGTCACGCGAGCTCAAGAGGCCGCCGCCGACTAGAGGCCACCCTGGATACTCCCCAGTCCGAAATAATTCCTTCCATTTTGTGACAATAAGAGTTGTTACCACCACCGCCCATTTTAGTCTTTGGTGCTTTCAAATTGCGCTCCAATCCCTTCCTATGCACTCTTTTCGGCTCTACTTCCGGTTGCGCGACGTCACATCCTTGACCATCTCTACTACGGCACCCCTTTCTTTCTTTCCGCTTTCACCCCCACCTTTCTCCCTTCCCTTACGGCGCAGTTCAGGTGTCCACAGAACAAGTGTAGCATATACTGCGCCTTTTTTTCCCCGTGAACCAGTCATTCTAATTAATTACCTCAATAACTTATTGGCCTGATTATTACCCGCTGTCGATTAACACCAGTCATTAACCTCTACCACTTCTCAATTAAAACTGCTGCGAAGACGATTTTGCGGACACGTTCTGCTGACACGGCCTGTGGACACGGTCTGCGGATATGGTCTACGGACATGGTCTGCGGACACGGCCTACGGACACGGTCAACGGACAGAAATCTAACATAGCGAAGTAATGCTTTCGCATTAAAATGCACCGATAATGGTATCTATCTTCTCAACGCAAAATATTGATGAACAAAACCTCTCAGGCAAAGCATGAAGCGCGCGAATACACAACCTTTTTGGTACTAGCAGCAGTGGACTAGCGCAATGCATGTGGTGAGAGAGTATTTCCTTCCTCCCCCACTTATTTTCAGTAAAGTCATCTATACACGCTAAATGAGAGAGGACAAATCGGGCCTGCCATTACAGACATACCTGTTGCTAATGCCAACCAGCTTTCATTTAACAATGCGCTAAGCCGGCATGTGTAACCACGGCTATAGCCTCATGCACCAATTGAACACATGGCAAGTTCTATAAACTTGGCATAGTAGGGATGGGAACCTGACGCCGTGTGAGTGAACGCGACCTGTCCGGGCTCTGAAACGGCAGCATCTGTTACAGATCACAACCTGCAACATATTGCTGCACTCCCGTTCCGACATCGTGCCCTCCAGAACACCGTACGGAAGGCAGCACTAGCTCTCACGCTTACTCGCACGGAATCCAGCTTGCTATAACCGCCCTTCTAAAATTTGTGAGAGGACGAGTTGACGAGACTGCCTGTTGTACTATAAACTCCGTTCCCCGCATACCCGTCCAGACATAAGGAGTTGATCTGGGAGTCTGTGCACTCCGGTAATCTAGGGGCAATGAGGCCACCAGTGACCATGTCCGAGGTCTTATATATATATAGGGCTGCGGCGGACTCTGAGCCGCAGTCTTATCGAGAGAACATGCACACCTTGAGCGAACTGGCGTAATAGGATTGTGTGCTAAATCCACCCCACCTCTCTCTCGATAATTACCACCAGATCTCCGGGAGACGCTTCCACACCCGCGCTTACCAGAACTTCATATCCCGTACCCACCTGGGAGCCTACAGCCGTTTGTTCTCTGTGCAAATGAGGCACTCACCACCCAAACCCTAATAATTTTCCAATGCCAGGCGGATCCTCTCCGGTGCGCCTGGTGTATCTGATCACCTTGGAGGAGGAGGGGTGATTCTACTGCACTACAGTCACAGGCCCACGGGTCCCCCGCATTCCCCACTACAATCAAACATTCTTGTTCCTGCGATCCAAGACGTCGGCAACCGGGTCCGTGAAGGTCTTCTGCTGTAACGGGTCGTCCGAATGTCGCAGTCTCCCAGTCTTCCTAGGTTGTTGTTGGCCTCTTGAAAAACGACACGTACCCATAATGGGGCATTCACCAAGTCGTAATGTCGTACACAACCTCGATTACAGGCAAGAGCTTGGCGCAAAGCGAGAATGTAAAAAATTATAACAAATCAGGTATAAAAACTAATCTTAGTATTTAATAAGAATGAGAATTTAATAAAATTTGATAAGAACAGTGGGCTTGAAAACAGCCGTGCCGGTAGGATGCTTACCTGTCCGCTCTTCTTTGTGCCGTTTCTCATCTACCTGGCTGTACCGGCTCCGTGCTGTGCTGCATCGCCTGGTCAAAACACTTCCTCGTTTTCATATGACCTCAGTCTTCAAGACCGGCACGTGCATTACATGGACAGTGTATGCCTGAACTGCCCTATCTCTCTGTGTGACCGCTTCGGCTCGTCCGAAGGCACGTCTGTCACACCACTGCACTTTCCCGTTGACGGCCATAACCCTCTCTGTATCAACGCATCGCTGGACGAACCAGTCATCGACAGCGTCAGCACGGTGACGTCATCTGTAGAGAATAAAAAACGGTGTCCCTGGAGCATTTCTTCACTGAGCTTGAGAACAGCAGTGCCGGCAAGATGCTTGCACGTTCGCTGTCCTTTGTACAGGGATGTTACCGCAAAAGTGTTCGCTGTATGAGATAAGACTACCGGCTCTTACTGCTTCCTTGCGCCCGCATATTCCTGCTTCTTGGTCGTCGCGAATGGTGTACGGATTAAATCGGCTTCTTTTGGGTGGGAACCTGGAGCTCAACCTCAGTCCTCCCAAGCATAACACTTCTCATGCGTCTAGGAAAACTCAGAGTCCGGGTAGCGTATACGGGCACGCGCTCAGACACGTGCTCAGGTAAGTGCTCATGCTGCTGTTATGACAATTTTAGAATGGCTGAAATGCTTTCCGAGTTGCTAGAGAATCAGAAACAGTTGGCACGTGATATTACAGACATAAAATCTTTTCAAAAATCTGTATATGATGAGTTCGGAGATCTTGAATCTCGTGTAGCAGTGCTTCAGCTCCTCACCAGCCGATCTGTGCGACAAAACTGCGTCCTGAGATTGATTCTGTAAGCAATGCCGTGGCAAAGCTGACTAAAAAGAATGACGACCTCGAAAACCGATCTCGGCTAAATAACACGATCCTTCATGCCCTTCCGAATGAATCAAGTGAAGGCGCTGAGTCTTTATTGAGCAAAGTTTCCAAACTGCTTTCTGAGAATCTGAAGATTGAATGCCCGGAAATTGAGCAGTGCCATAGGATCGGCCGGCTACGCGATGATCGCCCGCGTCCTGTCATCCTGAAAATCTAGGATTATTAAAAAAAAAAAGAAACATGTTTCTAAGAAGTGCTTATCACTTCGAAAATTCTGCCTATCATGTTTGGGAGGCATCACAGCCATTTCGCGATGGTGGCTCTGCTGTAAAGCTGTATTTTGATCACATTTTTATGGAAAATGTTTGTTATATCGGGAACTCCTCGAAATTCTATTGAAAGGGACCGTAGATACTGCTCTGGACCGCCTGACTCGCCGTCTGCCGCCTCGTTGTTGCCTTCACCACTGTCATCAACGTCTGTTCCTCCCCGACTGCCCAAATGCACACATGAAAACACATCTGTTTTGAACATTAACTCTAGAAGTATAACAAACAAATATGTTAATTTACTGTCTGATCATTTCCTATTCCCTTCATGTCGTGGGCAAAACAAAAAACGTGGCATCCATGACTCCGAATTCACACCTCCTGCTTACGTAGTGGTGCGGACGGACAGGCATTATGGCTAAGGAGGAGAAGTTGGGCTCTTCTTTCGCTCTCAAGTTTACAGTCCTGCCTCCCCTCCAGAAGTGTAATTCGTTTGGTGTAGACTGTTTCTAGACAAACAAGCTGTTGTCAATAATGTCACTTACCGCCCTCATAGTTCTTCTGTCGAATTGTTGCACACCTTCAACGATTATTTGAATAAACAAAGCTTCAATTTGTCTAATCTAATTTTGATGGGCGATTTTAACGCTTCAGGCATCCCATAACTCGTGCTTTCCTTTTTGCTCGAGAAGCCAGGCTTTGTCGCGGGCTTATAAACCTTTACCTGTTCTCCAGCCTCAAACAAACAGTTGGCGAAGCTACACGGGGTAATTCACTTCTTGACCTGCTTGTATGCGGGATCCAGTGTTTGTTGGAAGGGTTCTAAGTGCGACGTTGTCGATGGCGTTTCTGGCCACATGCGTTATTTGCCTCATTCTATATTGTTGTTCCTGTTCCGCATTACACTTCCACTGTATTCCCTGACTTTAAACGAGCTGATGGCATTGCTATCGCTGACTGTCTTGCAGGTTCCTTCGAAAAGTTTATCGCGCTTCGCCACAGGGGCTACATCAACACTTTAGTCTTTTGCTTTGAAAACGTCGTTAAAAACAGCATACAACGTTTTGTTCCTTTCAAAACAAAGAAGAAAAACGCTAAGGCTCCTTGGATGACTCGGAACATTTTCCATGCGTTACGTCGTGTTCGCCACCTGAGACACAGAAAGCGCTTCAGTGATCCTGCATGCCTTGTCAAATTTACCAGAGCAAAGGAGGAGCTTCGAATGCCGACTAATCTGGCGGAAGACCGCTTTTTAAACTGCCAGCATGATGATCTGAAAACCAATCCCTGATGATTCTGGCAATCAGTTTTGCCAAAATAGTCTGCATCTTCATCTTAAATCGTTACCAATGAAGTCACTAATGATCCGGAAAAAATAGGTACTACTTTCAATGCCTATTTTCAATATGTAGTTCTGTCTGACACCGAAGAAGTTCCTTCCTTTGGTCCTGACTCCTCACACGAGAACGTCGATTGACGATATCGCAGTCAGCGAAGAGGGTGTGCTTAACCTGATACAGAAGCTGAACACAAAAAAAGTCAACCAGGTCCGATGGTATACCCAACTCATTTCTCGTTCGATATTCATTGCGGACTGCGCGATAACTAGTCATCATTTCTCTGCGTCGCTAATATCTGGCGTCGTGCTATCGTCCTGGAAGCTAGCAAAGGTACTTACATTGTTCAAATCCGGTAACAAGCAACTTTTACCGAATTACAAACCGATCTCATCAACATCGTATTCACGTAAAATGTCAGTGCATAATACGCAAACATATAATAGAATCTTTCGAATGTAATACCATGATGTCTCTTTTTCAACACGCACTCAGACGAGGTTTCATCACCGTGACACAACTAAATGTTTGCTCTACCTTTCCTGTATCCTGGATATCGGAGCCCAGGTGGATGCTATATTTGTAGATTTTTACAAAGTTTCTGGCATTGTATTACATTCTAATCTCATATGCAAACTAAAAGCCATTTAAAAAAGAAATCCTCACTTGGTAGGCTGGATTGCTAATATTCTTTCGCACCGCTCACAGTTCGTTTCTTAACTAATTCCTGTACTGTAGACGTATCATTTAGCGGTCCTCTAGGTTCGATACTTGGCCCTTTATTGTTCCTAATATACATTAATGACTTACCTCGCCATACCATGTCACATGCGGACGACTGTGTTTTATATCACGTAATTAATACACCCGAAGGTTATTTGCAACTAATCGCCTAATTTGCTAGTTGTTGTGCTTAGTGTAATACCTGGAAAATGAAAAACATTCTACTAAAACTGTAGTGATGTCTTTTTAACAGCACGTCACCTTCAGTGTTTAATGATGCTTTGAGCCACTCACCATTTCCCAGGACTTCCGAATACGAGTATCTCGGTGTTATATTTACTACTAACATGTCCTGGTCAAAGCATATTAATTTCATTTGCTCTAAAGTACTCAAACCACTTGGGTTACTTGAGAACACCTTATAATGTTCCCAAAGGGACTAAGCTACTAATGCACACATCCTTGATTCGTCCGGTACTTGAATACGCGTCTCCAGTCTGGGATCCTCATAAACATAGTGAAATTGACATAACTGAGAACAGTCAAAGAAAAACAATCAGGTTCATATATCATCGGTACGATCGCCATTTCTCACCTCCTTGTGTCGCTTCCACACTGAATTTAACCCCCTTGCCTGCCCTCACACGAATTCATTAAGTGCGTGCATTTCATCGTTAATTCAGTTTACCATGTAACAACACATGTGTACCTTACCCCCGACATTCCCCTATCAACCAGTAGTCATCATAGCCTTAACCTAAAGCCATTTGTCTGTACTAACATTACTAATATTTTAAAATACATATTTTCCCCCGGATAATTGAACATTGGAACACAATTCCTGCCACAACGCGGTCTCTTCCATAGTGCCCATTTTTGTCAACCATCGATGCCACATGATTCGTTTGTGTGTATGTGTGTGTGCGTGCGTGCGTGCGTGCGTGTTGTGCTTATTGTGTATTGTTTCATTTTTCAGTGTTTACCTCATTATATCTACTATATGTGTAAACATATTAAGTGCATTTGTAACTTGCCATTTTGTTGTATTTTTCTTAACCCCACTCCTGCAATAGCCCCAACTGTGGCTGCAGTATGTACAAATAAATAAATGCATAAATTTGATGCCGGCGAGTGATAAAAGGCCAGGCTGTGCGACAGCTCCACCTAGATGTAGGTTCACCCTGTTAAATAAACCGATATGTACAAAAGTGTAAAAATTTCAATGCGGATTTCTTTTTTTTCTTCATTAGGAAGGCTCTTGCTGAGGCATGAACTTTGCCTGAGTTGTCTACTGCTCCACGCCTGTAAACTGAGGCTAGAGGCATGCGAAAAATGAAACCATGTGGGCACGCACAGTGCCTTGTTCCCAAGCGCCGAAAACGAAACATATCGAAATGAAACTTGTCCACCTGTGGCGCTGCCAAACGCAAGTCTTCTTTGCCTTGCAACATTTAGGCCGCCCATTTGCTGTATTCTTTGTGTGATAAAAGCGCGCAAGCGTTTAGAGGCAAAAATTACTTCACAATTCAGACGTGTAACCGTAATTTACGCGTACATTTGTCAACCTCCGAGAACGCTTACGTTTCATGGAGCTTGTACTTGCGAGAATGGGCTGCGGCGGCTATACAGGCATTCCTTGTTGTCGAGGTTTTTCGCCTTATAAGATCTTTGTTTTCCGTAAGTGTGGAATTTGTGGGATTAGTATACTTGATATCTTATCGATGCAAGGCATTTTAATTATCCTCTTCAGCTTCCGAACTGATGCTTGCTTTTATTGTTTTTGTTTTTTTTTGCGACCGCAAAAGAGACATGTGAAATATAATACAAGGTAGTTCAGACGACATCTCCAGACAAGCAGCCTAATGGGCCCTTATGGCTTGTTTTGCGACATAGCGGAAACTAGTCAAAGACGGACCAAATTTTGCAACCTGAAGTCCGCGGTCGGCGTCAAAACAAGCCACGTCAAAGAGCTGACTCGTGTTTCATGTTTCGCACTCCTCGCGCCCTCCTCCGGAGTCTCAATATAATCCTTCACGACGACCACCGATCCAGTGTCGTCGTGTTTCAAGCGTAACCACGGAAAGGCCGATAATCGCCGGCTTAACACACTAAAGAGCGCGCGGTGTGCCTCCGTTCCTGAGTGTAAGAACGGGGGCCTTCTCTGAGGGGTAGAAATGGTCCCGACAACGAACCGCAAAAAGCCCACTTATTCTTCCGTCACCGCTCCTTCCACCTCTCTCCCCCATCCCTTTTCGCCGTTGCGTCTCTCTTGTCGACTATTTTGCGGTCGAGCGGACGTTCATTGCGTAACCGGCCTTTCTTTTCTCTTTGAATGCCACGAAACCACGGCCGACGACTCGTCTCTGTGTTCTTGCTTCTTTTCTTGTGTTTCCTTTCTGGTCGACTGTCAGCGCGGTGATCCTGCTAATCCCACAGGGCGAACAGGTTGTGGTGACGGTGAGATGGACACACTCTGCCTGTCCAGTGAAGGCGAAGAATACCGTGCAGCATCATGAAAGCAGCAAGGTGCGTTCGAGTGTCTGGACAGTGCGCCAAAAAGTAGTAACGGTTGAATTATAAAAGTACATGTACAAGTTGGTCTTTACCTAATAACCAGCAGACTGTGGGAACGCAAGGTAAGAGTAAGAATACTGTAGAAATGTAGGCAGAAAGTGTAATTTCTGTGAGGAATTATTCTGTGACTGAAAACACGAAATGTATATAATTTCTGAGTGTCTCAAGCAAACGAAATTTGCGACGCATATTTTAGGCCCATGCATGCAATTAAATGTGAAATTCACAATAACATGTCATGGTCTTACCATGAAAAATTTAGACTGTTTATTTGCGGCATTGGTGTAAGCTCCCTATTCGCCGTTAATGAACTGACAAGAAATATACCGCATTTCTAATATTTGATTTTGCTTTTGACATCTCGGGACATTGCCTTACAAAATACGGTGATATTTTTCAACTTTCTTTTTTCCTGAATAAAGAAAGGGAACTCATACATTCGTAAACATGCCATAAATAATGCGCCGGAAATTTCAGGATGGAAGTATCCCCCGCTATCTTAGTTGAGATATACAGCATCAGTTGCAAGGACATTCGTTTACGTAATTTTTTCTGCCCATAATACAGACATTATAGATGCGAGAACAAACTTGTAGATTCTCAAAACAATGACCATTACTGGCACAGAATATGAATTATTTGAGTTGAATATGAATTATTTTATTAACAAAGAAGTTCCTCTTAATGAGTGCGAACAGCTCAGTGGAGCCTTAAAATATGCGGTTTTAAACATCTCACACTCCATTTAGTGCCACATACACTGGCAAAGCACCATCGCCTGGTTTTAGTCCGCAGAGTGTACGTGACCTAGGAATACTGTGCATTAACAGGCACCGCCTCTATCGAATAGCCGTCTCTGTACTGCACGCATTTTGTCAGACAGAGAGTACGATTTGTGGCTTCTCAGACTGCAGTTTCTACGGGAGCTTTTTTTCACGCTTCCATTGAAAATCTGCCTGAAAGACAAACGTGTTCTCTGTCGAACAAAGACAGTTTCGTCACGCCCTGGTGGGCCGACAAGAGCCGAGTCTATAAAAGAGTGGGACGGGGGCTAATCCAGTCTTATTGGCAGAATTAACCCGATCTTGTGGTTTCCGCTTGTGGTCGACACACTTCACACAGTGACCCCACCGTTTCCCGCTTCCGCCGGTGCTTGCGCAAAATTTGGTGCGAAAAAAAATGGAGGGGGGAGGGGGTGGGTTGGGGGGTCGCTTCAGTGGTCTATCGTCCGCCGGCGTCTGCGCTGCGCAATCCGGTGATGCGCTATGATGTTTACCAATGTGACAGCCTAATTAACCGTATCCGTGTGCAAGCCAGTTTATTTAGTTGGTCACATTTTGTAAAAAAAGGAAAAGAAAAACGAGCATCAAGCAAAGGCTTTTGACCAGCTCAGCTGCGAGTTACAGGAGGGATATGTGGAACGTGTCTGCAAAATGACATTAAAGAATAACTAGCTTATCGTTTATGGACAAAAAAATCTTTCAAAACAAACTGATTGGATTAATATCAGAAACATGCGGCATATATTTACATAAAGGTGATAAAGGGTCCCTGTCAGCGTCTTCCTCCGGCCCATTTTCATAAGTATCAGCGAGAGTAATGAGCCCCTAGAGAGTGTTATAATGGCGGCCTTCGTGAACTTTCTGTATCTAGTCGAAGTTGTCTTCGTGAGCACTGTTGCGAGTAATCGGTGAACTTGCATCTAGCTGCCATTTGTGACGCATATTTACAATGGCTTTTTGATGAATCGCCATAGAAAGTGCACCCAGTATTGGCTGAGGTTTAACCTATAGCCGAGCCTAGTTAGGTATAGCGAAAGTGGGGTTTGCTTTTTTGTGCTTTGGTTAGCCTTAGGCTTAAACATGGACAGATATGTTTTTTCCAGGGATTAAATTGCCGAGGCTATGGAGTCGAGGATGCCATCAACTACAAGAAGGAAGACGTGATACTGCATCTGCCGACAAAGATCTAAGATCAAAGTTGTAGGGTCAAAGGTCAAGTGGTGGTACACCACAGGTAGCCACACTGCGACATCTGGCTCGTTGAAGGTCAGTCGATCGAACAGGTTGACCTTGGCTGATACATATGGCTAGTTAAGCTTTCGCTTCAATAAAATATACTGCCCGTAGACCATGAACCAGTGAAAGGTACTCGCGTCGTGCTGCGGGCGCTCTCAGAATAGTGGCGTTTTAGGCCATGGGACTACGGTTGAGTATATACCAACCTTATCAAGCACAGCCTGTAGCATTGCAGCTTGAAACTTACACGTGTCTCCGCATAATCAGTACCACAATAACTAATACGTTAAGAACAGCACATACCCCTAAGAGAGTGCATACTTGTAAAATGCTAAGTAATGCTAAAAATGAAAACATACTTCTTCTCCCGAAGTTGAATGTATGGAGGGCGTAAGGAGTGTGGTACTGTACCGAATCCCCTTCACACACTTGCAATTTTAGCCAAGGACTAAAAACTTAAATATTTGAGGCACGCGCTCCAACTCTGCGAATCCCATTTATGGTTTAAAGTCAATATTTATTAATTTAGAAAACCTATCATATATATTATTTACCTAATTACAAAAAATTGTCATGTGGTGCGCAAGACGGTTGATAGCTCTATGCAACAGGTTTCCCTCAGCTGCTTTAAATATTTAGTGTTAGTATCTCGGCTAAATTTAGCTGGGGTACCCGATATCATACTTATCACACCTGGGTATTTGTACTTTCAGATAGCCGTCCGTTCCTCTCCCAAGTTTCCCAAATTCCCAGAAATGGTTGCCAGCATCTCCCATTGTTAATTTTTTTTGCTCAGTTACCATGCAGTCATTGTATTTACCTCCCACCACACCTCCTTTCATGGAGCGCTTGGCTCTCTCCGCACCAGTTAAAAGCCCGCTACAAAAGCTGCGGCTAAGACAGAAGTGTTCATTATTTTTTGTGTCCCACATACGAGACAGGGCCAGTGGCTTTGAGCAAAGGGAGCAGAAGAGGCCATTTTAGCACACTCGTCTATTTGTGCCCTTAAGTGGGAGATGGTGTTTTCCCTCACCAACACGCTTCATGTCTGGTACAGCTATCGGCCATGTCACAGGGCCATGCTATAAATGTGGCCGCGTGGCGCCAGATACACTACATTTAAAACGTTCGCTATCTTTCTGCCCTCACATTTCACGCGGTTCCATTCTTTCACCGCAGCAGCAGCATGATCAAGGAGAAAATGGGGGCAGTTTTATGACGACAAATACGAGCACAATTAAATGCTAGGCGTTTTTGAACACGCTAAAGGCGCACACAAAAACACCCCGTCCAGTTATTCTTCGTCACGAACATTGATGCTAAGCTCAGTCTAGCAATGTATGCGGGCAGCCGCATAATCGGCAAGGAAATCGAATTTAAACTTCTTCCCGTCAGGACATTCAAGCTTTTGAAGCCATCGCCAAAAGGAATGGGTTGGCAGTTACACTAGTGGTGTAGGGTAGTCTTTGAAATCATCAGAAAAAAAAAAAAAAAAATGTGGAACGCTTCACGATTTTGCGTGTCATCCTTGCGCAGGGGCCATGCTAATCTTCTCCGTATCGTTCCAATTTTTGTATATGTACTTTGGAAGTACGAGCTGTACGCTTTTGTTCACGTATATATAGTTGTAGTGTTAATGTAGAAACATGTAACGGTGACCTTTTTGTAACAATTGATGGCAAGGAAAGCATACCGCCAAAGTTTTCGTTTCAAGCAATATTATTATCAAAGCAAATTTCTTACGCATGTAATGCTTAATTAAGTTTTAGCCCTCACGCGCGCAGTATCTTAGAATTACTTCTTTCTCGATTGCATCTGAACCAAAAAGCACAGCTATGCTTTGCTTTCGTGCTGCCATCTTGAGGGCCCTGTTAAAACGACTATCCTACTCGCGCTAATTTAAACTCGATTTATGGTCGTTCTTGTGCTTTCACCGAAACATGAAATTGAAAACACCTCGGTGCCATTCCTTGGAATTTCTTCGTCGACACTGTTGAATGGTGATCAGCGCTGTTTTCCCATGGAACATTTATATGTTTAGACCGGCAGTACTATTTATGCCCAAATCGGCAAAATCTGCGAAGCAGCTGGCGGACAGTAATTGGCAAGTGACATGACTTGGCACTGATTGGTCGGCGATATCTGTCATGTTACAAAGCAGCCACGTGTCATGGCCTAATTGGTAGGCACTGCGAACTCAGCCTTCGCCGTTGAGATGGGATCAGATGCCAGCCTTCAAAGCCGAATCCTGAGTAGACACGCTGATCCTAAGCCACGCAGCCACATTGGTACGGCTTGGTTCATGCGGGGCTTTATTAGCCATGTCATTCATGGCAACTTGGACAGCATACACCAGTGTCAGGTAACACTGGCAGAGAAAGTGGCCTGCCATCAACAAATAACTGCTGTACTTTTGGTAACGGCTTCGCCTCCGACTGCAATGTTGGTGCGTCATCTACAACTCGTCATGAATTAATAGCGAGCTAAACAAAACTAAACCAAGAAAATATGCTATAAACAGAACTTTCTCAATACAATTCGGTTTAATCACGTTAAAGGCTGACGTTTTTATTGGGAAGGGAAAATAACGCTAGTCAACTATGATACTTAGAAGTTTGAGCCCGGCGATTTTCGCCCCAGGAAAGCTGTGGCGTCTTCAGCGTGAACCAGAAGCACTCCTCCGTTCTGTCATCGGACCGCTCCAAAATGTGGGTCCCACAGTAGTTGTCTCACTGAAATACTTTATTGAGCAGAGATAAGCGAGGACGATGTGTAGGTGCACTCCGGGACTCCAGCGGCTGCCGCTGCTATCCCTGCGCGTGTCACGAGGGCTCGTTGGGTCTCTAGTCCAGAGCTGGATAGGGCAGCCTCCCACCCCTCAATAGTTGGCCCTCCATTTGGATCATCAGGTGTATTGTGTGGGCAGCCTTCTCCCCCCAGTAATTACAGTTGGGGTCGTAGAACCCGGGGTGTACTATGTTTAAACGAGCTGGTGTGTTATATGTGTACGGGGTGTACCATGTAAGCGTAGCCATCTAACTCCCTCCGCTTTGGAGAGCTCCGTGGCTGGAGGGGGGGGGGATATTTTCTGCGAGGGAGTCTGCAGTGCTGTAACCTCTTCACGTACGTTACCAGAGGGCCAGGATAGGGGTGTGTGGGGGATGTAGGGGGTCATATATACATACCCCGGTGTTTCTCTACCTCTCTAGAAGTTTGTAATTATGAATATATAGCTTGCAGTATTAGTGTGCGGGCCAGTTTAATTTGCTGCTCACCTTTTTGTTCAAAGAGGGGCACCAAGGAAAGGTCTTTTACCAGTACAGCTGCGAGTTACATGAGGATTATGTAGAAGGTGCCTGCGGAAGGAGATTACAGTACAACTAGATTAGCAATTACGGAGGGAAAAATCTTTCAGGGTAAGGTGATCCTAATTGCCGTATTCAAAAAATGCAGCATATTTTCACAAAGGTGATCCAGGCTCTCTATCAGCGTCCTCGTCCGGCCCATATTCGTAAGTATCAGCGAGATAAGGAGTCCTAGACAGCGGGATAATGGGGACACTGGAGTAGTCCGCATATTTTTGGATTGTTTTCATAAATATTGTCTCGTCTAATCGATGCACTTATATCGAGCTGCCATTTTTCCTGCACACTGACAGTTGCTTTCTTGAATAGCATAATAAAGTGCACCCATAAATGGCTTAGGTTAAACCCTGCTAAATATAAATAGGCAAAGCGAAAGCGTAGTTTTGCTTGATTTCCCATTGGGTAGGCTTAGGTTCAGGCATGGGAAGGCATGGTTTTGCAGCGGTTAAATTGGCGAGATTATGGAGTCGAGGACGCCGTCAACTACAAGAGGAAACACGTGGTGCTGTATCTGCCGTCGAATATCTAAGGTCAAAGGTCAAGTGATGATGCATCATTGTGGTACTGTGGTTAAGGTATATAGCCGCACTATGACGTCTGGCTCGTTGAACGTGAAGCGGCCAGTGGTATAGTGAAGCCTTCAGAAGAATATGCTGTCCGGAGGCCACTGGTCAGTCAGGCGCGCTCTCAAAACAGCGCCGGGTTAGCTGATGTGACTGGCGAAACGAAGTGGCGTCCGTGTGCTGTGCGATGTCAGCGCACGTTAAAGATCCCCAGGTGGTCGAAATTACTCCGCAGCCCTCCACTACGGCTCCTCTTTCTCTCTTTCCACTTTAACTCCCACCTCCCTCCCTCCCCCTACGGCGCGGTTCAGGTGTCCATAGACACAAGTGTGACAGATACTGCGCCTTTCCTTTCCTGGGAACCAATTATAATTATTATTACCCGTGTTCGATCCCGACCACCGGCGGCTGCGTTTCGATGCGAAACGAAGCGGCGTCCTTGTGCTCTTCGATCTCAGTGCACGTTAAATAACCGGATCCCTCCACTACAGCACCCCTTTCTCTCTTTCCACTTTCAATGTTGTTTGCGACTGTAGGAAAAGAAAATGCACTGGTCTGCTACTTGCTCTGTAGCTGATTGATTTATAGGCATGGAAAGACACAACTGACTCCCTTGTTTCCCGTGGACACCTCAGCCGCGCCTTAAGCGAAGGGTGGAAGGTGGGAGTGAAAGTGGAAAGAGAGAAAGAGGAGTCGTAGTGGAGGGCTACGGAGCAATTTCGACCACCTGGGGATCTTTAACGGGCGCTGACATGAGGGGCAGTTCCTCGCCCTACAGGGCTGGAACCGTAGGTCAACGCCGCTTGCAGCGGGGGCTAGCCAGCCGCCGAATTTTATCCGTTGTAGGCCGTCATTGCACCCGCCCTCGCTTCTGTGGTGGTGGACGACGGCTGTTGTTGCGGCGCGCGTCTTTCTCTCCCTCTTCTTTTTCTTTCTTCTCTGCTTTCTCTTCTGTCCGCAACGAGGCAGCGGAGGTGGCTCAGCTACAGAGCCAGCAGCAGGCCGGCGCATTTTATTTTCCTCCTTCCTACTGCCACAACAACAACAACGCTGACATAGTACAGCACACGTCACATCCGCTGAATCGTGCGGAGAAAATAGAGAAGTAAAAGAAGAGGGAGAGAAAGACGCGCGTCGCAACAGCCGTCGTCCACAACCGAAACGGTGGCGGGTGCAATGACGGCCTACAACAAATAAAAATTCAGTGGCAGGCTAGCTCCCGCCGTAAACGGCGTTGACCTACCTGTCCCAGCCCCGTAGTGCCAGGAACAGCCACCCTTTACCAACTACCTACCCCACTTTCATTGCCATATTTCTCCCATTCTGTCGCACTTGTTTTGTGGATAACTGAGCTTTGACGCAAGGGATGACAGAAAAACTTTTATTTCCATATTTCTCCCACCCCTTGCGGCGCGGCTCAGGTGTCCACAAAACAAATGACAGATACTGCGCCTTTCCTTTCCTGTAAAACCAATTATTATTATTATTATTATTATTATTATTATTATTATTATTATTATTATTATTATTATTATTATTATTATTATTATTATTATGTGCGCTGTGTTGCTCCGCTGCAGTGGTACAATGGTAAGACGTCCGACTACTAGCTACACCGGAGCTCCCTGGTTCGATCCTTAGGTGCGGCTGCGTTTCGATGGAGGCGAAACGGAGCTGCGTCCGTATGCTGGGCGATCTCAGCGTACGTTAAAGATCCCCAGGTAATCGAAATTACTCCGTAGCCCTCCACTACGGCGCCCCTTCTGTCTTTATGCTTTCATTCCCACCTTCCTTCCTTCCCTTACATCGCGGTTCAGGTGTCCACGGAACAGGTGTTACAGATAGTCCTCCTTCTGTTTCATGTGAACCATTTACTATTATCAACGTGTGCTGTGCGATGTCTGTGCACGTTGAATATCCCCAGGTGGTCGAAATTACTCCGTAGCCCGCCACTACGGCTTCTCTTTCTCTCCACTTTCACTCCCACCTTCCTCCCTTCCCTTATGGCGCGGTTGAGGTGTCCGCAGAGAACAAGCGAGACAGTTACCGCGCCTTTCCATTCCTATAAATCAATCAAATCAATCTATCAGTGGAGGTGGCTCAGCTACAGAGCCGGTAGCAGGCCCGTGTATTTTCTTTTCCTTCTTCCTACAGCCACAACATGTTGTGCTCTTTAGTGTTTTTATTAGTTCCTCGACTTTGCGTTCGAGCTCATTTTGTTTCAGTCAAGCGGGTTCAAGCTCGCGTTTGAGCGCATTGCTGCTCGCGTCTTTAGTAGCCAGCGGAGCACTGGAGAGAGGGCAACCGACCGTAGTGTAGAAGTAGACAAGGTCGACGGAGAAGACTCTTGTTGATGCAACAAGCAGACCTCTCTGAAGGCGTCCCAAAAACCGCCAAAATAATATAGGGTCAAACAAAGTTTTTTCTTCCTTCCTTCCTTCTTATAAACGAATGTACAATATACAAAAAAATATGAAACCATGATATTGATCTGTTTAGGTGTAGGCGTCCACAATTCCTTGGCGTCCACTCAAAAGTATAAGGCACCTACCTACCTTCCTATCCCCGAAACCTAACTTTAAAAAAATGGCTGAGCCTTAGCTTGGTTAAGCCTTGTCAGACGCGAAGCATTTTGATTGCTAAACTCGGCTTTCCATGGCTACACTTGGCTAAACTTTTCTTTCACGTGTAACCAAGGTAGGTTGGTTGGTTGGTTCAAAGGTAGATACTGCGCCTTTCCCTTCCTTTGAACCAACCAACCAACCAACCAACCTTGGTTACACGTGCTTTTACACGGTTTAAACTTGGAATTCACAATGTTTTCTCATCGCATAAAACTAGGTAATAGCATGACTCGTTCATCTCTAATCTAACTGTGTTACCGACACGCACAACGAACATGTCGTCCCCCAGGCCAACGATACTCGATTGCCACTACGCGAATATGTACGCAAAGCAAAAGCTCTTAGAACACCGACGTGCTAAAGGAATCAACGATTTTGATTTCTTCGGCAACAACACGGTCGTATGGGAAAGCCTCCCCGTAAACTACCCGTGTCCAGCCGGCTTGACGTGCACCAACGGTCGTTACGTCTTCACCAAGCATGGCTGTGAGGTCACCTCACGTATACCCTTCGAGCCATATCACCGCCATGGTGGTCCTTCAATTACACCGCCAAAGCCGATAAAGCGGTCCCTACGGAAACTGTACAAAACCGAATCGCACAATTTGTTTTGTTACCTAGACAAATAAACGATAGGTAGTGCGTACGAGCGCGTACCTCGCTATAAGAACGCCATTACAAGAGCAAAGATGGGACTACCTCCAAACGATACCATACCACGTGGTCCGCACAGCGTGCAACCGCAGCCGACGGCGCGAGCTGCACCCCCGTCTCTCCTCTGTCGTGACGTCAGCGTATCACCTGGTGTGACGTAGCATTCCACATTCTTTGCACGGCGTGTAACCGTCACGAAGGGCTAGCAATATGCTTCGCATAAAAGAATGAACAAACCGCTGATTAAAAAGCGTGGTAAGCAGGCTGCCGCTGCTAAACTAACAGCGTTATCTCTATGACTAGGTTCAAGCTACGATTAAACCCTGACAATTTCTTGAAGTTGTTTGTACCGTCAAAGGTTGCACGTTCCTGTCCCAAGTTCTCCAACTGCCGAGAAGCTTTTGCCAACATCTCCCATCGTTATGTCCTTTTTTTTTTGCACTTTCACCATACAATCGCCGAATTAACTCCCTTTACCTCTTTTCAGTTTTAACTTGGTTACAAACATTTCACCAGCAGTTAGAAGCTAGCAACGAAGTTTCCCGCTCTGCTAACACACAAGCAGCGTTTAGATGGACCTAACTAGAGCGAGTTGAGTTATCCAGTCGAGAACCGGCTACAAGGTTCATGTAACTGCTGCCGGGTAAAGTAGAAAATTTCAAGGGTCGTGTTGAGTCAACTCCAGCGAAGGAGGGTGATATTTACTTAACTCGATCCTGCAGCAGGAAGCATGCAAACCAGTTCGAGTTGAGTCTGGAACAGTGAGAGAGGAGAACAGCACGGAAAACGCTAGACATGTGCGAAAAAAAATAGAATCGGGCGCCCTCTTCTACTTTTCGCCTCGAAGCTAGGTACCTCCCCAATCTCAGCTTGTCGGGTTGGGTTCATGTAAACTTTGTCGGGCCGAGTCCACTCAACTCGACATTCGCAGTCGGTCCGATGTAAACAGGGTTACAGGGTGCTTAATTGTGTCTCGCAGGCGAAACACCACCAGCGGCTTTGATCAAGGGGAGCAGAAGAACCTAGTTTATTGCACAGAAGTGTAGTTATACACTGCAGTGGGAGATTGTGTGTTCCCTCACCACCTCGTTTCGTGTATGACACACTGCAGTGGGAGACTGTATGCTCCCTCACCATCTAGTTTCGTGTTTGATACGTATATGGGCCGCGTCTCTGCCACGAAATGCGAGCGCCGCGCAGCGCCAGGTACGATGCGACACATTAAAAACTTTCTGTATCTTTCTGTGCTCCCTGTGACCTCACCTCCTACGTGCTTCCATTCTTTTACCGTAACACCACCCGACCCAGGAGAAAATGAGGGGAGCTTGATGACCAGTACGAACACAATTAAATGCTCGGTGCTTTTGAATGCGTTAAAGACGCACTCAGAAATACTTCTCCTAATTATTATTCTCCGTAAAATGTGATTCCCTAGCTTTTTCTAGCAATATTCGCTTCGACAGGCAGCCACATTCTCATTATCGCAAGGAAATCTAAGGCAGACTTGCCCCCCCCCCTTCCCCCCTCAGAAGCCCATTGAAACATTTGGCGTCAGCGCCAAAGAAATTGGTTGGCAGAGTTCACGAGAGGTGTGGGGTAGCATTTGAAATCATCCCCAAAGAATAAAAAAAAAATGTGGAACGCTTCACGATTTTGCGTGTCATCCTTGCGCAGGGGCCATGCTAATCTTCTCTGTATCGTTCCAATTTTTGTATATGTACTTTGGAAGTACGAGCTATACGCTTTTGTTCACGTATATATAGTCGTAGTGTGAATGTAGAAACATGTAACGGTGACCTTCCTGTGACAATTGATGGCAAGGAAAGCATGCCGCCAAAGTTTTTGCTTCAAACAATATTGTTAATAATGCGAATGTATTTCGCATGTAATGCTTAATTAAGCTTTAGCCCTTACGCGCACAGTATCTCGGAATCGAATATTTTTCGACTGCATTCGAACGAATAAACCGAACGAAGAACGAAGAAGCAAAAAAAAAAAACACTGCTATGCTTTGCTTTCGTGCTGCCATCTTGAGGGTCCTGTTAGAACTACTACCACTACCCTACTCCCGCTAATTTCAAACCCAATTTAAGGCTCTTAAGGCGAAAGCCTTTAATGGCTCATATTGTCGTGCACAAAGTGTGTCCCCCTTTTGCAGCGGCTGTTGCTTGGCGTTCCTTGGCGCGCATTCAAGTGTGGGATTAAAGATGGCAGGAACGCTAGACAAGATGAGACTTCTGGAGGAAAGGTGCAGTATTTGGCACAATTTCTGCGAGAAGTGTGCGTTTAGATGGTATGCCAACGCTCTTGTCGCGTGGCGTTCCTTGGCGAGCGTTCAAGTGTGGGATTGCACATGGCAAGAACGCTAGACAAGATGAGACCTCAGGATTTGGCCTTTCACTACTTTAGTCGTGAAAGTCCCTCGTAATTTTCTTATGCATTCACCGCAAAATGGGGTCGAAAACAGCTCAGGGCCATTTCTTGGAATTTCTTCGTCGACACTGTAGAATGGTGATCAGCGCTGTTTTCCCATAAAACATTTATATTTTCATACCGAAACACTATTAAGGCGAAAGCCTTTAATGGCTCATGCTGTCTTGGACAAAATGTGTCCCGCTTTTGCGGCGGCTCTGACTGGCCGAGGCGGGTTGACGTTATAGAGGTCTCGGCCAATCACAGAGCACCACCACAGTATGCGCGAAGGCGTTCCTTATATGCCCATATGACCATATGGCAATCAATAATTAACTACTAATAATGGACCAATTACTTACTAAATATGACTAATTTAGTGATTCATACTTACCTAACGACTAAATATTTGAATAATTATTGACTAATCTAGCAATCCATCGGTTAGCTACATTATTAATCAAATAAGTAAATAACCAGTTACGTGCTCAATGACTGATTAAATAATTAATTATATATATAAGTAATTACTAATTAGTGCCAGTTGCGTAGCAGAATGCGGCACTCAGGGCTTCGCCTTTTACTACTTTAGTCGCTAAAGTACCTCGTAATGTTTTTACGACTAAATCTGCAAAAGCTGAGGTAGTTGTGAAGTATCCGGCGGGCAGTAATTGGCACGCGACATGATTCGGCACTGAATGTCGGCGACTTGTCATGTCACAAAGCAGCCACGTGTCATGACCGGATCGGTAGACACAAGGAACTCAGCCGACGCCACTGAGATAGGATCAGAATCCTGCCTTCAGTGATAGCCGGATCCTGATTAGACACTCTGATCCTAAGTCACGCAGCCACATTGTTACTGCTTGGTTCATGCGGGGCTTATTTATCCATGTCACTCATGGCAGCTTGGCCAGCACACATCGTAGTCAGGCAGCACTGGCATACAAAGCTTCCTGCCGTCACCGAAGAACTGCAGTATACGTTTGACTACGGCTTGGCCTGCGACTTCAATGTTGGTGCGTGATTTACGACTCGTCATGAGTTATTAGTGAGCTAAATGAAACTAAACCAAGTAAAACAATGCTCTAAACAGAGCTTTAGCAAGACAATTCCGTTTAATCACGTTAAAGCAGTAAAACAATGCTCTAAACAGAGCTTTAGCAAGACAATTCCGTTTAATCACGTTAAAGCCCTAATATTTTATTTGGAATGGAAAATACTATACTCAGCTATGGTAATGGGAAGTTTCAGCGCAGCTCTTTACGTCGTAGAAAAGCTGACGACTTCGTCGTGAGGGGCGTGAGCGAGAAGCACAAGTCCGTTCTGTTAGCGGTAAAGTCTGTCTTAAATACGGCTCTGAAAGTACTTCATAGTGGATGGATGGATGGATGGATGGATGGATGGATGGATGGATGGATGGATGGATGGATGGATGGATGGATGGATGGATGGATGGATGGATGGATGGATGGATGGATGGATGGATGGATGGATGGATGGATGGATGGATGGATGGATGGATGGATGGATGGATGGATGGATGGATGGATGGATGGATGGATGGATGGATGGATGGATGGATGGATGGATGGATGGATGGATGGATGGATGGATGGATGGATGGATGGATGGATGGATGGATGGATGGATGGATGGATGGATGGATGGATGGATGGATGGATGGATGGATGGATGGATGGATGGATGGATGGATGGATGGATGGATGGATGGATGGATGGATGGATGGATGGATGGATGGATGGATGGATGGATGGATGGATGGATGGATGGATGGATGGATGGATGGATGGATGGATGGATGGATGGATGGATGGATGGATGGATGGATGGATGGATGGATGGATGGATGGATGGATGGATGGATGGATGGATGGATGGATGGATGGATGGATGGATGGATGGATGGATGGATGGATGGATGGATGGATGGATGGATGGATGGATGGATGGATGGATGGATGGATGGATGGATGGATGGATGGATGGATGGATGGATGGATGGATGGATGGATGGATGGATGGATGGATGGATGGATGGATGGATGGATGGATGGATGGATGGATGGATGGATGGATGGATGGATGGATGGATGGATGGATGGATGGATGGATGGATGGATGGATGGATGGATGGATGGATGGATGGATGGATGGATGGATGGATGGATGGATGGATGGATGGATGGATGGATGGATGGATGGATGGATGGATGGATGGATGGATGGATGGATGGATGGATGGATGGATGGATGGATGGATGGATGGATGGATGGATGGATGGATGGATGGATGGATGGATGGATGGATGGATGGATGGATGGATGGATGGATGGATGGATGGATGGATGGATGGATGGATGGATGGATGGATGGATGGATGGATGGATGGATGGATGGATGGATGGATGGATGGATGGATGGATGGATGGATGGATGGATGGATGGATGGATGGATGGATGGATGGATGGATGGATGGATGGATGGATGGATGGATGGATGGATGGATGGATGGATGGATGGATGGATGGATGGATGGATGGATGGATGGATGGATGGATGGATGGATGGATGGATGGATGGATGGATGGATGGATGGATGGATGGATGGATGGATGGATGGATGGATGGATGGATGGATGGATGGATGGATGGATGGATGGATGGATGGATGGATGGATGGATGGATGGATGGATGGATGGATGGATGGATGGATGGATGGATGGATGGATGGATGGATGGATGGATGGATGGATGGATGGATGGATGGATGGATGGATGGATGGATGGATGGATGGATGGATGGATGGATGGATGGATGGATGGATGGATGGATGGATGGATGGATGGATGGATGGATGGATGGATGGATGGATGGATGGATGGATGGATGGATGGATGGATGGATGGATGGATGGATGGATGGATGGATGGATGGATGGATGGATGGATGGATGGATGGATGGATGGATGGATGGATGGATGGATGGATGGATGGATGGATGGATGGATGGATGGATGGATGGATGGATGGATGGATGGATGGATGGATGGATGGATGGATGGATGGATGGATGGATGGATGGATGGAATATAGGAGCGTCCCCTTTGAAACGGAGTGGTAGCAGTAGCTATGCTCCCGCTTGGGCAGCGTCCCCTAGCGACCAAGTGGGGAAATTTTATGAAGGTGATTTATACTACGATTCCCACTGTTCACGATTGAGCAGCGATAGTCGGCCTTACGCAAAAATTACGTAAAGACGGTCATTGGCGTCTCCGAGGGAGCGATACGCTATTTTAATTTAGGCAGAGTATCATCACTGTCAGCACCCATACTGTTGAGTGGTGGAACTGAGAGTCCAATCTTCTTGGTTTGGGTGCTTACGCACCCAAAATATTCAAGACAGCCAGGGAGCTCACGAGCTCGCTCCAGAGCGGAATTTCCGGCCTATCTTCACGAAGATGGGTACATCTCAGGAAACAAGCGATATCACGCCGTTATATACGGACTTAGCAGAAGGAAATATCCAGAATCACATAGGAAACTCAGCAAGGAGGAAGCAGCATAAAGGCAATTACAGGTGGGCACCTCTTTGAACCTAACCACATTGAGTATGTTATACTGCTGGGCTTAAACGGCTGCAAATGTAGGGCCGGTGGAGAACAGGTACCTTAGCCCATGATGTCGGAATGAGCCCCGTTACTTTAGTGGATAGTTGTGACAGGTTTTGCTACGCAGCCAGGACCTCGAAGAGCCAACAACCACCATGAGAGAAGCCTTCTAAACCGCCAGGTACGAAGGGAACTCGGCCGTCTGATAAGAAAGGGAGAGCAAGACCGTCCTCCTAATAATTCATCTGATAATAATAAAGATTTTTCTGTGAAAATTCTATTTTATCGGTGGTTCAGCGCCGCAGTGCACTGCGGCGCAGTGATGAACGCCAAAAGCTGTAGTGCGAATAAACTTCTTCCCGCCTTTTCCTTGGTACGAAAAAAAAAGGAGGGGGTGCGAGTAGTTTGGTGGTCACTGCAGCATATATACATATACCGGTGATTCTCTAGCTATCTAGTTGTTTGTCATTATGAAGATATAATTAACAGTATTAGTGTGTGGGTCAGTTTAATTAGCTGTTGACTTTTTTGACCAAAAAGGGGTATCGAGGAAAGGCTTTTAACCAGCCCAGTTGCGAGTTATACGATGATTATGTAGAAGGTGCCTGCGGAAGGAGATTGCGGTACAACTAGATTAGCAAATATGAAGTGAAAAATCTTTAAAGGTTAGCGGATCTAATTGCCATCTGAAAAAAATTGGCAGTGGCTTAGCTTGGTTAAGCCTGGTAATTGCGAAACCAATAGCTATGGCTACGCCTAGGTTCAGTTGGTGGTGTAGCTGGTTGTGGTGCTTGTGGTTATGCTTATGGTTATGCAGTGATTCACTTTGGCCACGGCACATGGTTCAACTGTTGGTTATTGCGAGGTGCTACCTGGTTATGCTATGTATAACTTGTAACGAGGCAAGGAGCGCCGTGGCTGCAACGATATACTTGGTTGTGGGTGAGGTTAAGATAGAATGTACAGCTGACTCTCCGACACCGGCTGCAACGGCATTCTTTACGCCAGCAGAAATAAAAGCACCCCTAGAGACTGCGTTGGTTCCCCCTGTCGCTAAGCCACTTGCTATAGTATTCAACGTTGCACCACCGGCGATAGCTGCGGTAGGAGCGGGAGTTAGGCCGCGGTTGGTAGCTACCGCCTAGCGAGTTGATGCAACACCGCCTAGACTTGGTTGACGGCGCGAGCTGGGGCCCTGTTTTTGCGGCAGATGGGATGACGTCACTCCGGCTGTAGCGCTTCCTCACGGAGGGAGCGGGAGTTAGGCCGCGTTTGGTAGCTGCCGCCTCGCGAGTTGGCGGCGCGAGTTGAAGGCCCTGTTTTTGGGCAGCTGTGCTTGGCGGCGCGCCAAAGGTCACGCTAAAGGTCAATGGTAGCTACCGCATCGCTACGCGAAGGGCTGAAAAGTGAAAGTAGTATTGCTTTCGCAATAAACAAAATGTAGCAGATTTTCAGAAAGGTGATAAAGGCTCCCTATCAGCGCCCTCATCTAGTTCATATTCGTAAGTATTAGCGAGATCGATCAGCTTTTGACAGTGGGATAATTGGGACCTTGGTGCACTTCGTGTATATTTGAATTGTTTTCATTGGTACAGCGGCGTCTAATTGATGCACTTATATCGATCTGTCGTTTGTGGCGCACACTTAGTTTCTTTCTTGAATACCATTAGAAAGTGCACCTTGCTTTATCTAAGTAGGCGAAGCGAAAACGTCGTTTTGTTCGGTTTTACATTGGTTAGGCTTAGGTTCATACAAGACCAGAAATGGTTTTGCAGCGGTTAAAATGGCGAAAATGTGGAGTTGTGTACTCCGTCATCTACAAGAGAAAACACATGGTGCTGTATCTGCTGTAGAAGATCTAAGGTCAAAGGTCGTGGTGGCTCATCTTTGCAGCACTATGGTTAAGCAATATAGCCACACTGTGACGTTTGTTGAAGGTGAAGCGGCCAGGCAGGCTGACCTCGGATAATACATGGCATAGTGAAGCCTTCGCTTCAAAAGTATATTATGCGGAGACCAATAGCCCCTGAAATACACGTTCGTCGTGTTGCGGGTGCTCTCGAAACTGCCGTGTTAGGTCGTGTGACTTCAACTCGAGCATTTAACGTATCAAGCACAACCAGTGGCATTTCAGCTCGCAACTTACGCATGCTTTTGTATCATCTGTACCCCAATCCCTAACTAACCGGTTAAGAACACCTTATGCCCCCCAAAAAAGTGTATACTATAGTAAAGCGGCGAGTAATGCCTAAAATTGAAATCATACTTGTATCAGGTGCACTCAACGTCCGCTGTTACGAGCGCATAACGAGTGTGGTATAGAAGGGATTCTGTTTCACATATTTGCAGTTTTAGCCAACGGCTAAAACTCGAATGATTGAGGCAGGCGAGTGAAGCCAGTAACATAGTTATGCCAGCCGTATTGCGCACCACAGATAAGATTGTACTGCAATTATTTCTTCGTTATTTTCCTAATTTACTGAATATCGACTTTAGACAGTAAACAGTATTCACAAAGTTGGAGAGGACCTTCACAAATCCCCTTTGATTATTTGCGACAAGGTCACGTGTACCTTTTTTCTTCACTCGCGTTGCCACATGTCGCGCGGGACAGTACAAGTTGCAGCGAGCGCGGCGACCTCCCTGCAGCCACCGAAAACACATCGGCCTGCCTGTGCAACGGGGCCGTCAAGCCACGACCGCAGCTGATCTCGCTCGCTTAAACCGCGGTTGAGTGCGGCACAATCGTTGCGTATGGATCCACTAGTCACGTGACTTTTTTAAGGCGGTAGCCTCTAATGGCTTATGCTGTATGGACAAAGTGTGTCCCGCTTTTGAGGCTTTCTGATTGGCTGAAGCAGGATGTTGTTGTGGCTGTCGGAAGAAGGGAAAGAAAATGCACGGGCCTGCTACTGTCTCTGTAGCTGAGCCACCTCCGCTGCCTCGTGCAGACAGAACGGAAAATAGAGAAGAATAGAAAGAGGGAAAGCAGGGTGCTTCCCGGCCATTTGCAATGCCACATATGAACGGGCGCCAAGGAACGCCACGCGACAGGGGCGGTGGTGACCGTCCAATACTCTTGCCTGAAAAAGTATGATACATACTGCGCCTTTCCTTTCCTGTAAAACAATTACAATAAAGGCGAAAACCTTTAAATACTGTCGTGGACAAATTGTGTCCCGCTTTTTCGGCGGCTGTTACCGTGGCGTTCCTTGGCGCGCGTTCACTTGTGGGATCGCAGATGGTAGGAACGCTAGACAAGATGAGTCTTCTAGAGGAAAGGCACAGCATGGCGCTCTTTCTCAGACAAGTGTGCGTTTGGGTGGTGCGCCATCGCTTCAGTCGTGTGGTGTTCCTTGGCGCGCGTTCAAGAGTGGGGTTGCTGACGAAAGGAACGCTAGACAAGATGACACTTCTCAAGCTTTAAGGCCCAACTCCAACGACATATCCTAGGCGTCGGCGTTCAGCGTCGGCGCTGTCAGCGCCGTGCCACAGTGGGCGTCACAAGCGGTGCGCATCACCATGGGACTCGGCACTGGCGCAGTTGGCGCTCACTGCTCACGCTTGTATTCGCGCTGGTGCGTTGTTGCAGTTTTAATATTCACTCAACAATTTCTGCTTTTTAAAGCGTTAAGAGATGTAATTTAGACATGGAAATTAATTACAGTTTACACTTTCTACTTCTGGCCAAATAAACGTATACACCTTCCACATTTTTCTCGGCTTTTCAATACAGTCTGCGACGCCATCGACGCAACATCAATTTGTCCCGTTTTCCGCGACCGTAGCTGAGGCGAGTCTTCCTCCACGGCTGAGATCAACCGATGGGCGGCGAGGGGTTTTACCATCAGGGCCACGTGCGACGAAGCAAAGCGATGACCAAAAAAAAAGTAAAAAGAAAAAGCACGCGAAGACTCGGCGCGAGCGAAAATTCAAAATTCAGAGGTCGCATGTCCTCTCATTGGTGTACGGCGCCTAGACGTGCGCCAATGAGAGACCTATGCAGGTGAGCAGCTCGGCGCCTGTATAGTGCTCTAGAGCACTATAGCGCCTGCGTGGACGCTGACGCCGAAATCTAGCACGGACATGGATGGATGGATGGAAAAACTTTATTTTCGTCAGAGAGCATGTATGGATGGTTCCGTGTTAGATGGCCATCAACCCATGGCTGACGGCGACCTGGGTGGCCCACTCCACGGCCCTGGTCTGGACGACCGGGTCTGAGCTGGCCAACACGGCCTCCCACTGCTCGAGGGAAGGATCACGCATAATATCCGCCGGTGGCGGTGCTATGCTACAGCTCCATAATATGTGGTCATAGGTTGCCAATTCCTGACACCATTTGCACTCCGGCTGAATGTCCGGGTAGATTTTGCTCAACACGTATGGGTTGAAGAAACATCTAGTCTGCAATCGTCGCCAGACGCATTCCTGCGCATTCACCAATTGCTTGTCCGGGGGTGGGTAAATCCTCCGCTCAAGTTTGAAATGGTTAGTAATGTCATGAAAGGATACCAGCCCATCTCTCGTGGACCTTCCCGGAACGTCCGGCTCACCTACTCGGCTGACGAAACCTCGAGCATTCATGTGAGCCGTCTCGTTCCCAGGATTCCCAGAGTGTGCTGGTACCCAGACAATTTCCGCCTCCGTAGTCCCTCGCCCCGTGGCCCGATTCAGCAATCGCGCCGCTATGACAGATATTCTGCCCCTCGCCAAATTTCGGATGGCTGTTTTGGAATCGCTGAAGATCAAGTCAGCATTACTACTAGTAATAGCTAGTGCTATCGCCGCTTCCTCTGCAGTTTCTGGGGAGCGGGTTTTGATTGATCCGGAGGCGATCAAGCGTCCCCGCCCGTCCACCACCACAATTGCAAATGCGTCCTTGTCCCTATACTCGGCGACATCTACATATACTGCCCCGTTGTACTTCCCGTACTTAACATGTAAAGCTTTGGCTCTTGCCTTCCTGCGGTCCTCGTGATGTATTGGATGCATTTTCTTGGGCAAAGGTTTTATGTACAAGCCCTTGTGCATTTCCCGCCTAATCTGAATTTTAGTGTCACCAGCTGGAGCGTCAACTCCAATGCCGATCCTTTCCAATATGTCCCTTCCTGCTTTTGTTTTTGAAAGCCTACCGAGCTGCATCACCAAGTGCGCCTCCCGTAGTTCTTCTAGGGTGTTGTGCACCCCTAATCCCAGCAGCCTTTCGGTAGACGCATTGTGAGGCAACCCAAGGGCCGCTTTATATGCCTGCCTAATCATAGCCTCCACCTTGCCTTTTTCCGTCGCGTCCAACTTCAAATAAGGCGTCGCATACACTATTCTACTGAGCACAAACGCCTGCACCAGCTTACACAAGTCCTTTTCCTTAACACCTCTCTTACGATTAGCGATTCTCCTGATTAGCCTCACGGTAGCATTGACCGTATTTTTAAGCCTTTTCAAGGACTCGCAATTTTTCCTGTTAGTCTGCAGATACATACCCAGGATCCTGATCGTTTGAACCTCAGCGACCGGTACGCCCCCCACTTTGACCTCTAAAGGCGGTGGCGGCACATAGTGCCTCGCATGTATCCCTCTTGGCTTGTCCCTCAGCACAAAAAGCTCGGACTTGGGCTGAGAGCACGAGAGTCCTGCTTCCCCTGCTAGCTCCTCAACAATATCCACCGCGTGCTGTAGAGTTTCTTGCAAATGTGCGTCACTGCCTCTTGTTACCCAAAGAGTAATGTCATCCGCGTAAAATGTATGTTTAAGTCCCGATATCCCTTGCAGCCTGGGTGGTATCTTCATCAATGCGAGATTAAATAGGAACGGCGATAATACCGACCCTTGCGGTGTCCCTCTGCCCCCCAATGGGAAGGGATCCGATTTCATTTCTCCGACTATAATCTCCGCAGTCCTACCCTCCAGAAACGATCTGATGTACCGGAAGGTTCTACCCCCCGGTCTTATGTCCGATAGGTTCCTCAATATTGCCTCATGGGTAACATTGTCAAAGGCCTTAGTTAGGTCGAGCCCCAAGATAGCCTTGGTGCCCGTGCCGTACCCAGGATCAACAACGTCTTTTTTTAGCTGTATCATGACGTCCTGCGTTGATAAATTAGCCCTGAAACCAATCATTGTTTCAGGTATCAACTCCTTGTCCTCTACATAACCCTGAAGCCTGTTCAGGACCACATGCTCCATCAATTTGGCTAAACACGACGTTAGCGAGATGGGACGCAGATTCTCAATGCAGAGCTTCTTCCCTGCTTTAGGAATAAATGTAATCCTAGCATGCTTCCACTCTGGCGGAATCTCCCCGGCCACCCAAAATTTATTCATCAAATTCGTGAGTGCCCCTACTGACTTGAAATCCAGGTTCCTCAGCATCTTACTAGTAACCCCGTCCGGACCCGCTGCTGACGTGGTACGAAGCTGACCCATTGCAAACTCCACCTCCGCAAAGTCTGCATCTAATTCAAGGTTTTCCTCTCCCGAGTAATCCGGCAAGCAACCGCCCGCCTCTGCGTTTATGTAACGTCTTCGGAGTTCATGTATAAACTCCCCAGTCGTGCCTTGATACCAATGCACTAGCCTAGCCATTTGCCCCTTCTGCGCAGATTTGGTTGCCGTCGGGTCTAAAAGGTGCCTCAACAACTGCCATGTTTTTTTGCATCCGAATTGCTCATTCATCCGGTCACAAATCTGCCCCCACTGTTTGCACTGCAACTCCAATGTGCACGTTTCGATTTCTCGTTCTAACTTGGCCATCTTTCTACGGAGCACGCCATTATGCCTTTGTTTCTTCCACCTCCGAAGGAGACTCGCATGTGCTTCCCACATGTGTAACAATCTGGAGTCAGCCGTAGAGCCCTCCTCCTCCGCTGGAACCTCTTTTGTGGTACTCTTCACGGCCTGCTTGAGTGCCTCAACCCAGGCTCCTAAGTCCTCGATTTCCCCGGTCACTGTATCATTCCTGACTTCCCGAAATCGGTCCCAGTCCGTCACTCGAGTTCCTTTCACCTTGTCTTTGTGCTTAGCAGCACTAAATATCGTGGAAAGGATATAGTGATCACTTCCCAGTGGCTGTCCCGTGTTTACCCACTTTGCATCCCTGATACCATTCACAAATGTGAGGTCTGGAGAGGTGTCTATGCTCACGCTGTTGCCTATCCTTGTATGATCTAGCGGGTTGTTCAAGATCGTCCATCGCAGGTCCTGGGCAACCTGCCAAAGTTTATTTCCCTTCGGGCTGGCTCGGATGTAGCCCCACTCCGGATGAGGCGCATTGAAATCCCCCACCACGATGAGTTGAGACCTAGCCGCTAGCCGTTGCGTCTTTATCAGGAGGTCTGGCAAGCCCACCCCCTTATCTTTTGGAGAAGAGTATACATTAAGAGCAAAGAGACTCTTATCGCCTTTTCTTTTAGGTAAAATCTCCAGCAGGACGTAGTCCTCCCTGCTGCTATCTATGGTATGCTGAATCACTGTGGTGTTACGATGGACTAGCATGGCCGTAAAGACGCTCGATACGCCCCCTCGATCAATCTCTGGTGGTGTAAATGTCTTAAATCCCGGTAATTTAACCGAGCCGCTAGCTTCCTGCAAAGTTATGTCCGGCTTACTATCTAGATTTTGTATGTGCAACTGCAGGTTCCCCCGCTTGCGACGGAAGCCCCTGCAGTTCCACTGCCAAACCTCAATTTGCTGGCGAGGGGCCATGGTGAGGCACTAGGTTCACTAACATCGGCTCCTGGCCGACTACGCGAGGCAATCTAGCCTCTAGCATAGCATTTAGGTGTTTAACCATACCCATTACTTGGGTCTGGAAACCCCTTAAGTCATTGGTGAAGGCGTCAAGACGCTCCTCAATCTTGCCTAGTCTGGCTTCGATCTTGTCGACCCGACCTTCCAACCTATCCTGTCTTTCTTCCAGTTTTCCTACTCTCTCTGCAAGGGTAAGCATGTCCCTCCTAAGACTAGTGACTTTAACTGCTGGCTGCGGCGTGTCCGCCGCCGAAGTTTCTGCTATTCTCTTTGCATGAGCTCCCTCATCTGCCGGCGGCGGCCTTTTGACCGTCCCCCGATTCTCCACTTCCATAGCTGTACAGTTATCGTCCACGCTAGAAGCGTTCGCCTGCGCCGCTTTCTGTGGGGCCTGGGCCAGCAGCGTCTGTACCCTTTCTACTCTGCCGGTTTTAAGCGCGCGTTCCATCTCTGCCATCCTAGCTTCCATCTTTTTGATAGTTTCGGCTTGCTGCAACACCTGCCTTTGTAGCTCCTTCTCTCGAGCAGTCTCATTTTGGGAGCCCGCGTTCGGCCAGCTCACCTTTTTCCTTGTGGCACTGGGACTTCTTCCATGACCGGAACCTTGCCCTCCTCCTTTGCCAGGCTCGGGTCCGGGCAGTGACGGGAAGGAAGCTGACCGGTCCCTTCTCTTGCTATCGCCTCTCGCACCGCTAGATGACCGCTTCCTGGGCCTCGAACGCCGCTCTTCCTTGCCAGTTTGGCTCTTGTCCTCGTTGCTGTGCTGCGAACGCCGCTCTTCCTTGCCAGTTTGGCTCTTGTCCTCGTTGCTGTGCTGCAGACCCGTCGGCTGCTGACGGGCTAGACGAAACTTGCAGTTGCGGCTTCCCGTGCTGTGCGCCCCATACACACGATGCAGTCCGGCGTGCAGGTCAGCGACTCTCCGTCCGGTGGTGCAGGATGTTCCTTCCCGCAACGGCGACACAAATTAGTCTTCGGACGATAGCAAACGTCCGCCCGATGTCCCACTCGTCTGCAGTTATAGCAGGTCTCGACTAACTCTATACGGGATCACAGCATACAGACAGTTCCAATAAATAACTTGCCGGGGAACGCGCTTCCCGCCGAAAGTGATCTGAATCGCCTTTGACTTGCCCAAAGGTCTGGCATCCAAAATGTCCATGTCTTCGTTCTTCTTCAAGAATCCTGCGCGAACTTCTGCCAATGGCCATCCGTTGTACGCATTGTAAATTACTCCGCGCACAGAGTTCTCCGGCGCCGCCACGTACGCCGAAACCTCAAGGTCACGACCGCCCAGCTTGAGCGTCTTTACATTCGCATATGCCCCACTACGATTCATACACGGCGTGCTCACCGTCATCGTGTTGTTTGTCTCATTGACTCGCACCAGGTCTTCTTCCACCGCAGTCGCGTTCGTCAGCTCTGCTGCCGCTCTCAAGGCACATCCGAGCTCCCTCGGCGTCACTATACTCAAGTCCCAATTCTTGGGCCGGCACACAACCTTGAAATCCTTGGCTGGCATCTTCAGAAACGGTCCCCGTTTCTTCCACACCGGCGCTTTCCCCCGCTTGACTTGGGCTGCTCCGTGCGTGTGGCGCCCGTCGCTGCCCGCCTGTTTCTCGGTAGGCCTACTCTCGGAGTGATCCCCGTACACAGACTTCTTGAATCGATCTTGCGCCTTCAAAACCTAGGTCCATTCTCCCGCCTCGAACTCTTCGGGCGATATAGATTCTCCCTCAACGGAGTACTCCATTGTCTTCAGCCTCACAAAGGCCCACAACCACAAGTCACAGCCCCGGAGCCCGGTGCCGCAGGCGTCGGCTCGGCCTAATGATTAGGCCTGATTTGCCGCACCGTGGTCGAGTACAAATCGTGAAAAAACCCCTAAAAGGGGGGAACACTTGTCAAAATATGGTGTCCACAGGTACAGAGCAACTGCCTGCAGACGATTCCACAAAAAGCAAGTCCAAGGCACAGCGCGTTCCGCCGAAAATCGGTCTCAAGGCGGGAGCTCATGCGGAACACGTCCGCACAGCGTCCGCTCTACAACAGATCTCTTGACAACTCTAGCACGGACAGATCACGGCGCTCCGCTTGTTTGCTGGCGTCTCGTACCGTGCGCATGCTCAAACCGGTTTCTGCATACGCCAACAGCGCCGACGTTGAGCGCCGACGCCCAGGATATGTCGTTGGAGTTGGGCCTTTAGGCTTTCACTACTTTAGTCGCTAAAGTCCCTCGTACTTTTTTTATTTCGTAAGAACGTTTAAGAACGGGGAAATAAAATGATACAAGTGATCGCGAAACATAGGGAGTTTCCAAACATACTGCCCAAGTTTTAAATCCCAGTGACGGTCTAAAGTTATTATTTCGTAATTTAGAAACAGTATCTTAATTAATAGTTACCTAATTGGAAACCAAAATTTGTATGTGCTGCGCCAAACAGCTGGCAGCTGCCACGTGCCACAAATATTGCAGCGGTTGTTGTTGAGGCTGTAGAAAGTAGGAAAAGAAAATACGTGGGCCTGCTACTGGCTCTGTAGCTGAGCCACCTCCGCTGCCTCGTGCCGACAGAAGAAAAAAACTGATTTATTTATAGGAAGGGAAAGGCACGGTAACTGTCTCACTTGTTTTCTGTGGACACCGCAACCGCGCCGTAAGGGAAGGGAAGAAGGTGGAAGTGAAAGTGGAAAGAGAGAAAGAGGAGCCGTAGGGGAGGTCTACAGAGTAATTTCGACCACCTGGGGATCTTTAACGTGCGCTGACATCGCACAGCACACGGACGCCTCTTCGTTTCGCCTCCATCGAAACACAGCCGCCGAGGTCGGGGTCGAACCCGGGTACTCCGGCACAGTAGTCGAGCGTCTTACCACTGCACCACCCCGGAAAAGCGAAGAAAGGAAAAAGAAGAGAGAGAGAAAGACGCGCGCCGCAACAACAGCCGTCGTCCACCACCGAAACGGTGGCGGGTGCAATGACGGCCTACAACAGATAAAATTTGGTGGATGGCTAGGCCCCGCCGCAAGCAGCGTTGACCTACAGTCCCAGCCTCGTAGGGCCTGGAACTGCCACCCTTCACCCCATCCTCCCCCCGCCCCTTTTGAAGCGGAAGCTTCACTATACCAGGTGCCCCGCCGGGGTGGTGCAGTGGTAAGACGCCCGACTACTCTGCCGGAGTACCCGGGTTCGAACCCGACCTCGGCGGCTGCGTTTCGATGGAGGCGAAACGAAGAGGCGTCCCTGTGCTGTGCGATGTCAGCTAGCCCTCCACTACTGCTCCTCTTACTCTCTTTCCACGTTCACTCTACCTTCATCCTTTCCCTTACGGCGCGGTTGCGGTATCCACAGAAACCAACTGAGACAGTTACCGCGCCTTTCTCTTCCTCTAAATAAATCAGTTTTTTTCACTATACCAGGTAGTTCGAGCCGACGGATATGCTTGGTTTTCACCTTCAAGTGACATTTACAGATAATGCGTCTTGCCTTTCGTATAAGCCAATTTACAAAATTTACAATGGAAGCGAAACCTTAACTACGTTTAGTATGGCAGGTTTTCATGTGTCACTAAATTTGCCCTTTCAATCACCTCGGCGCAATTAAGTTTTGGTGTCGAAGACTTCGCGGTGTTCATGCATTGTTTACTGCACTTTCCTTTCCCCGAAACCTAGCTTGACGTGTGCTTTGTTACCCCACCGCGATGGTACAGTGGTAAGACGCCCGGCTACTGCGGCGGAGTTCGCGGGTTCGATCCCGACTGCCGGTGGCTGCGTTTCGATGGGGGCGAAACCGAGCAGCGTCTATGTGATGTGCGATGTCAGCGCATGTAAAGATCCCCAGGTGGTCAAAATTACTGCGTAGCCTGCCCCTTCTATATTTCCCCTATCACTCTACCTTCCTCTCTTACGGCGCGGTTCAGGTGTCCACAGAACAAGTATTACATATAGTGCGTCTTCTTTTCATGTGAAACATTTATTATTATTATCCACGTGTGCTCTGTGCGATGTCTGCTCATGTTAAAGATCCCCAGGTGCTCGAAATTACTCCGTAGCCATCCACTACGGCTCTTCTTTCTCTCTTTCCAATTTCACTCCCACATCCTCCCTTACGGTGCGGTTGAGGTGTCCACAGAAAACTAGTGAGACAGTTAACGCGCCTTTCCGTTCCTCTAAATCAATCAATCTGCTTCCACAAAACAAGTGACAGATACTGAGGCTTTGCTTTCCTGTGAACGAAGTTATATTAAGGCGAAACCCTTTAATGGCTCATGCTGTCGTGGACAAAATGTGTCCCGCATTTGCGGCGGCTCTGATTGGCCGAGGCGGGATGACGTAATAGAGGTCTCGACCAATCACAGAGCCCCATTACAGTATGCGCGAATGCGTGCCTTCTATGGCCATATCTCTACGATGAATACCTAACAATAAATAATTAATAAATTATTACTTATTAGTGCCAGTTGCGTAGCAGAACGCGGCACTCAGGCTTTCGCCTTTCACTACTTTAGTCGCTAAAGTCCCTCGTTATTTCTTAATATAAACGGAGACGCAGCCCTGGACTGAGCGATGTCACCTTGAGAAACCTTGAGGGCCAAAGACACTGCACCTTTCCTTTTTTATAAACCAATGTACAATGTACAAGAAAAAAATGTGAAAACACGAACTTGATCTGTTTAAGTATAGGCGTTCACAATTCCGCGGCGGCGATTTAAAAGTACTATAAGGCACTTTTCTATCCCCGAAACCTATACTGAAATAAGAAGTATGAACAAACCGCGGATTGAAATCGTGTTAGATTGCCCCTGTAAAACTCACAGCTTTATCTTTTTGACTAGATTCAAGCTATGTGTAAACCCTCACAATTTCTTGTAGTTTTAGACCTCGGCTAAAGTTAGCTAGAATGAGGAGGAATCAACTTTTTTTAGCCCCGAAATAATTGGATGGTGCATGCAGACACCAGACGGGGTGGTTCCCTAGTTTCAGGACTCATATGTTCCCAGCAGCTCCTGGCCCCTGTCCGTCAGAGCGAGCCGAGTTGATAGGGCGGGGCTGGATATCAAGGTCACCCATTGCTCAAGGGGCTGGAAATTGGGGGTATTGGCGGGAAGGGGAAGAGCGCGGTCTTGCGTTTTGTGCATTCTGCCGAAACGTGCAGCAGGGTGCCCTTTTCTCCTTTTTTCGAAAAAGGACAGAGCATATCGTGTTCCGCAGAGTGCATTCGGTTCATCAGTAACGGGATGCGCAAGCGATCCCGCCTGCGGTCGACTCAGGATCGTCTGTTGTTGCCTGGTGAGTTTGGGGTGCGGTTCTGTGGGGCTGGGACGGTGGCTTAGCGCCGCTTGCGACGGGCGCTAGCCAGCCACAGAATTTTGATCTGTTATAGGCCGTCGTTGCACCCGCCATCATTTCGGTGGTGGGTGCAACGACGGCTGTTGTGGCGGCGCGCGTCTTTCCTTCTTTTTTATTGTCTATTTTCTCTTCCGTCCGCATGAGGCAGCGGAGGTGGCTCAGCTACAGAGCCAGTAGCAGGCCCGCGCATTTTCTTTTCCTTCTTCCTACAGCCACACCAACCACAGTCTGCACCTTTCCTATGCAGTGGTAAGACGCCCGACTATTGTACCGGAGTACCCGGGTTCGAACCCGACCTCTGCGGCTGAGTTTCGATGGAGGCGAAACGAAGATGCGTCCGTGTGCTGTGCGATGTCAGCGCACGTTAAAAATCTCCAGGTGGTCGAAAATACTCTGAAGCCCTCCACTAAGGCTCCTCTTTCTCTCTTTCCACTTCACTCCCACCTTCCTCCCTTCCCTTATGGCGTGGTTGAGGCGACCACAAAAACAAGTGAGACAGTTACCGCGCCTTTCCTTCCTATAAATCAATCAATTGTCTCTTGGTACATCCGGGTAATCTCCCGAAAGCTGGTGACCGGATGCGGTAGCTCTTCCGGCTCGTGTTCGGCTCGGATTGACATTTCTCGGGCATGGTAGTCTGTGATGGTGTTGCCTGCTACCTGCGGGTGAGCCGGTACCTACACGAGCTGTATGGCTCTTCCCGGAGGCTTGCACTGGATATAATGGCTTGGGCCGCGGAGGGAGGTTACCCCCCTGCGGAAGCTTCTGTAAGCTGTCGTTGAGTCGGTGTCCACGCTCGGCTGTGCGATTGCGAGGGTCATGGCTGCTTCTTCGGCAACTACGTGGTCTGTTGTTCTTACGGATACGCTGACGATTAGCCTGTCTTTTGGCGTAACCACCGCCGCTGCACGGTCACAATGTTTTCGGAGCAAGACATCCGCGTAGTGGACCCTGGAGTTCTCTTCCAGCTTCCGGGCTATGGCTATGACCCGCGCGGTACGCCTCTCGTCGTCCTTGCCCGGCGTCATGTTCCTGGGAAGGTGTTTGGTCTGAATGGTCGTTTTCCAGTCTTCCGGAAGGGCTTCCTTGATGGGTACTGGCTCAATCTGCCATCCTATCTTGTGTGGGACTGGTCGTCCGTGTTCCGTGTGACTAAGCCGGATTCTCTCAATAGAGAGGTGGGCTTCAATAAGCTCCTACGCCGTGTTGTGGGCGCCCATGTCTAGCAGTCTTTGCGTGGACGAGTATATGGGTATGCCCAGGCCTTGCTTCGTTCCCTTACGAAGCACCGTGTTTACGAAGGCCCTAAACGCCTTCGTCAGCTGGAAATAGGGGCCGGAGTAGGTAAACCGCGACACGACGAGCGCGCGTATCAGACGCATGGCATCGTCCTCTTTGAGACCTCGGTTTCAGTTAGATATCCTTCTAATCATACTGAGTATCTGTTCGGTTGTAGTCAATTTTTGTGACGGCGGCGTGTGCCTTCCCGTCGGTCTGAAGTAGTAGGCTGAGGATCCTAATCTGTGGTGTTGGCTTGATGGTCGTTCCGTCGGTGGTGACGATCACGTTAGGCGACAGCTCTTTCTTGAATTTTCCCGGTTGGATCATAAGCAGCTCTAATTTCTGGGCAGCGCAGCTCAGTCCACACGACTTTGCGTACTCGTGCACGGTCGTTGCCGCCTTCTGCAAGGCTTCCTCCATCCAGGCATCAGGACCGGCTCGAGTCGTCACATCATAATATCGTCAGCGTAGAACGCGTGGTCCCCGCCTTCGATTTGCTTGAGTAGATCGGACAGGGGCAGGAGGGCCAGATTGAAGAGCAGGGGCGACAAGACCGGTCCCTGTGGGGTAACCCTATCACCGATCTCGACAGGGTCCGACTTCTCCCCTATCCTGATGGTCGCTCTTCTGTTTGACAGAAAATATTTCATGTAGCTGAATGTCTTTCGGCCACACCTAGTACGCCACGTATATGTACCATGCGGAGGTATTTGTACCGCCAGAGGCTGCACGTTCCTGTCCCAAGTTCTCCAACAGCCGAGAAGGTTTTGCCAACATCTCAGATTGTTATGTCTTTTTTTTTTTGCTTCTTCACCCTACAACCACCACATTTACTCCCCCTCACCTCTTTTCATTTAGCACTTAGTTACAAACACTTCACCAGCAGTTACAAACTCGCTCCGAAGTTAGCGGCTAACACACAAGCGGCGTTTACATGGACCTAACTGGAGCAAGTTAAGTTATCCAGTCGAAAACCGGCTACAGGGTTCATGTAACTGCTGTCGGGTAAAGTAGAAAATTTCAAGGGTCGCGTCAACTCCAGCGCAGAGGGTGATATTGACTTAACTCGACCCTGCAGCAGGAAGCTTGCAAACGCGGTTGAGTTGAGTCGGGAACAGTGGGAGATGAGAACAGCACGGAAAACGCTAGACCTCTGCGAAAAAAAAAAAAAAAGAATTGGGCACCGTCTTCTACTGCTTCGCCTCGTTGCTAGGCACCTTCCCAATCGCAGCTTGTCGGGTTGGGTTTATGCAAAATTTGTCGGGCCGAGTCCACTCAACTCGACATCCGCAGTCGGTCAGATGTAAACAGGGTTACTGGGTGCTCAATTGTGTCTCATAGACGAAACACCACCAGCGGCTTCGATCAAGGGGAGCAGAATAACCTAGTTTATTGCACAGAAGTGCAGTTATACACTGCAGTGGGAGATTGTATACGTTCCCTCACCATCTAGTTTCGTGTTTGATACGTATATGGGCCGCGTCTCTGCCACAAAATGCGAGCGCCGCGCAGCGCCAGATACGATGCGACACATTAAAAAACTTTCTGTGTCTTTCTGTGCTCCTGGTGACCTCATCTCCTACGTGGCTCCATTTTTTTGACCGTAACACCACCCGACTCAGGAGAAAATGAGGGTAGCTTGATGACCAGTACGAACACAATTAAATGCTCGGTGCTTTTGAACGCGTTAAAGACGCACTCAGAAATACTCTTCCTAATTATTATTCTCCATAAAATGTGATTTCCTAGCTCTTTTCTGGCACTGTTTGCTTCGACAGGCAGCAACATTGTCATTATCGGCAAGGAAATCGAATGTAAACTTGTCCCCCCCCCCCCCCCCGCCCCTTCCCCCAGCAGCCCATTGAAGCATTTTGCGTCATCGCCAAAAGGATGGGTTGGCAGCGTTCACGAGAGGTGTGGGGTAGCATTTGAAGTCATCCGTAAAGAAAAAAAAATGTGGAACGCTTCACGATTTTGCGTGTCATCCTTGCGCAGGGGCCATGCTAATCTTCTCTGTATCGTTCCAATTTTTGTATATGTACTTTGGAAGTACAAGCTGTACTCTTTTGTTCACATATATATAGTCGTAGTGTGAATGTAGAAACATGTAACGGTGACCTTTTTGTAACAATTGATGGCAAGGAAAGCATGCCGCCAAAGTTTTCTCTTCAAACAATATTATTGTCAATGCGAATGTCTTCCGCATGTAATGCTTAATTAAGCTTTAGCCCTCATGCGCACAGTATTTCGGAATTGCTTATTTTTCGACTGCATTCCAATGAAGAAATAGGGCAACATCCCTTCTGTGCCTTTCCAAAAAAAAAAAAAAAAAAAGAACTGCTATGCTTTGCTAGCGTGCTGCCATCTTGAGGGTCCTGTTAGACCTACTACCCTACCCCGCTAATTTTGAACTCGATTTAAGGTTGTTATGGCGAAAGCCGTTAATGGCTCATATTGTCGTGGACAAAGTGTGTCCCCCTTTTGCGGCGGCTGTCGCGTGGCGTTCCTTGACGCGCGTTCAAATGTGGGATTGCGGATGGCAGCACAAGATGAGACTTCAGGGGGAAAGGCACAGTATCTGCCACACTTTCTCTGACAAGTGTGCGTTTGGACGGTAAGCCATCACTCCTGTCGCGTGGCGTTCCTTGGCGCGCGTTCAAGTGTGGGATTGCAGATGGCAAGAACACTAGACAAGATGAGACCTCAGGATTTGGCCTTTCACTACTTTAGTCGCGAAAGTCCCTCGTAATTTTCTTATGCTTTCACCGCAAAATGGGGTCAAAAACAGCTCGGGGCCATTTCTCGGAATTTCTTCGTCGACACTGTAGAATGGTGATCAGCGCTGTTTTCCCATGAAACATTTATATTTTCATACTGAACCACTAGTAAGGCAAAAACGTCCTTACTGACACCTAATTTTACGTCAATATAGGCTGAGTTACGATGTTTAGCGGACGTAAATTGCACATGTCTGCGGGAATCCATGAGACATCATAACTAGCAGATGGTTATGCAGAACACAGAGTAAAATTTTATAAAAGAGCAGAAATATGGCGTCAATTTGTAAGCGATCGCCTATGTACTGAAATATGTCGCGTGAGAATTCAGTGAGCTGCTTTTCGAACTACAGAACTTATGAAAGCCGTTCTGAAGCGGGTGAGAATAGATCAGTGATTCAATATGAGTGATTAGATTCTACGTGCTCCGGGATTTTGACAGGATGCTAGTGAGCGAAATCGGTCGATATTTGTTTAGCTTTGAGCTCTAGCCTGATTTGAGAATGGAATGGATGTTTGTATCGGAAAGCCATTAATGTCTCAAGCTGTCTCGCACAAAATGTGTCCCGCTTTTGCGGCGGCTCTGACTGGCCGAGGCGGGATGACGTTATAGAGGTATCGACCAATCACAGAGCATCACCAAAGTATGCGCGAAGGCGTTGCTTATATGGCCATATGACCATATGACAATCAATGATTAATTACTAATAATGGATTAATTACCCACAAAATATGACTAATTAGGTAATTCATATTTACCTGACGACTAAATATTTGAATAATTAGCGACTAATCTAGCAATCCATTAGTTAGCTGAATAATGATTAATGAAATAAGTAAATATTCAGTTACCTGCTTAATGACTGATTAAATACATACATATATATATATATGGTTTGGTTTGCTTTGGTTTGTGGGGTTTAACGTCCCAAAGCTACTCAGGCTATGAGAGACGCCGTAGTGGAGGACTCCGGAAATTTCGACCACCTGGGGTTCTTTAACGTGCACTGACATCGCACAGCAGACGGGCGCCTTGCTTTTCGCCTCCATCGAAAAGCGGCCGCCGAGGGAAATTTCGACCACCTGGGGTTCTTTAACGTGCACTGACATCGCACAGCAGACGGGCGCCTTGCTTTTCGCCTCCATCGAAAAGCGGCCGCCGAGGCCGGAATTCGATCCCGCGTCCTTGGGAACAGTAGTCGAGCGCCGTAACCACTGCACCACCCCGGCGGGGCAAATATATATATATATATATATATATATATATATATATATATAAGTAATTACTAATTAGTGCCAGTTGCGTAGCAGAATGCCGCACTTAGGGTTTCGCCTTTCACTACTTTAGTCGCTAAAGTCCCTCGTAATTTTTTTACGACTAAATCTGCAAAAGCTGAGGTAGTTGCGAAGCATCCGGCGGGCAGTAATTGGCACGCGACATGGTTTGGCACTGAATGTCGGCGACTTGTCATGTCACAAAGCAGCCACGTGTCATGACCGAATCGGTAGACACAAGGAACTCAGCCGCCGCCACTGAGATAGGATCAGAATCCTGCCTTCAGTGATAGCCGGATCCTGATTAGTCACGCAGCCACATTGTTACGGCTTGGTTCATGCGAGGCTTATTTATCCATGTCACTCATGGCAGCCTGGCCAGCACACATCGTAGTCAGGCAGCACTGGCATACAAAGCGTCCTACCGTCACCGAAGAACTGCAGCATACGTTTGACTATGGCTTCGCCTGCGACTGCAATGTTGGTGCGTGATTTACGACTCGTCATGAGTTATTAGTGAGCTAAATGAAACTAAACCAAGTAAACCAATGCTCTAAACAGAGCTTTAGCAAGACAATTCGGTTTAATCACGTTAAAGCCCTAATATTTTATTTGGAAGGGAAAATACTATACTCAGTTATGGTAATGGGAAGTTTGAGCGCAGCTCTTTACGTCGTAGAAAAGCTTATGACTTCGTCCTGAGGGGTGTGAGCGAGAAGCACAGGTCCGTTCTGTTAGCGATAAAGTCCTAAATACGGCTCTCAAAGTACTTCATTGTGCAGCTTGCATTGTGCTGCTGCTGCTGCTGATGATAATGATATAACGGTCGTGCCGTTTGCAACGGGTGGACGTCGGGCTAACCGAGTCCGACCAAAATGAAAAATTAAAGTACAACACCCCCCAAAAAAAATCAGTATGTGCTGTGCTAGCGGTGCTCCGGGCACCATCAGTCAACACCACGCACCACGGCCCACCACTCAGCCAGGCGGCGCTTGCAGGCTGCTACTGCTGCCGGTTTAACCTGTCCAAACCCGAGAGCTTCTTAGAGCTTCTGACAGCGTAGCGCCCTCTAGGGGCGGTGTCTCGAGTCCGCGGCAATGGAGGACGAGGTGCTCCACTGTTTCTCCCGCCACCCCACACACCCGACACTGCGTGCACAACACTGCTGTCTCGAAGTGGCTGCGGTACTGCAGCGCACGGAGAGCCCCAGCCCGGGCCTCGAACAGGAGGCTGCTAGCACCGCTGTTCTCATATAGCGGCACAGGCGTGATGTCTGTCTTGTGCAGGTGCACTCTAAAAAAAAGGTGTGATCTTAGTCTTTTTGGGGGGTAAACTGCTTGTCGCTGAGCTAACACCTTTTTGGGGTAAGGTTACGCTGTGTCTTGGAAGACTAAGTATTTATACCATTGCATGTAGTGTAACATTACGCTTCTGGTAGCATAAACTTGCACCTTCACAAGCAGTGTAACTGTATTCTACCTAGGCATAACGTTGCACCTTTCATAAAGGCCTATGTTTTAGTCTGTCGATGGCATAAACATACCCTTCCATCAAGGTGCAAGTTTGCACCTTGACAACGTAAACTTATCCTGTATGTACAGGTGCAAAGTTACCATTTTAGAGTATAAATTTATATTACGACAAAGAGCACAAAGTTTTGCACCTTTATGGTGCAAGCTTATACCACCAGGAGAAGGATAACGTTGCCCTCCAAGCAGTTTAAAGTAATGCCATATTACATAGGGTATCTAAGCATCATCTTGTGGTATATATATGCTATCCACACAAGAGTACTATTACCAATCTGCATCGTAAACTTGGTCACTGGAAGCAGGAATAAAGCTAACCAATACATTTCAAGATTTTCTGGAAGGAAAGATTATGTTGAAACATTGCAATATCTTTGTGTCGTCTGGAGTGTGACAGTGAGCAATGTTTCAGGTGAGGTAGGCTGTGTCATGTTGTGTTCAAGCCGTAAGTTATGTTGCAGAGTGAACAAAAAGAATTTACAGAACAATCGGTTAAGATAACATACCATGGTATTTATTTCACCTCATTATACACCGAAGTTGCAGCAAGGGACTGGATAATCTTCTCCGCACAGTCAGGACAGGGATGTACCACGTAGTTGACCTGCATAGAAAAGAGAACTTGTAATCGGTTACTCACGAAGAAAGTCTCACAAAACATGCTTATGGAGTAATTAATTCACATATAAAAATAACACTGCACAAAGGGCAAGTAAAAAGGTTGGTTGGTTGGTTTGTGGGGTTTAACGTCCCAAAGCAACTCAGGCTATGAGAGACGCCGTAGTGGAGGACTCCGGTAATTTCGACCACCTGGAGTTCTTTAACGTGCACTGACATCGCACAGCACACGGGCGCCTTGCTTTTCGCCTCCATCGAAAAGCGGCCGCCGAGGCCGGGATTCGATCCCGCGTCCTTGGGAACAGCAGTCGAGCGCCGTAACCACTGCGCCACCCCGGCGGGGTAAGTAAAAAGGAAGACAGATGGAAATAGTGCACCAGTACAGGCTTCCAAGTATTTATATAATGAGAATTGTGAACTCACACAATATATAGATCAATGAAAATTCTCCAAATCTGAGCTTTACCTGTGCCACTAACACACACATAGACAACTAGCACATTGCAATCTCAGAAAAAATTGACAATATGCTCAATAAGGCACAATATACAATGAGACATATTCTTGTTAGGAGCAGGGTCAAGCCATAGGCATCACTGATGTTGGACTGCCCAGAGGGTCATTTAAAGAAATATGAATGAAAACATATTGATAAAATAGAAGCTAGCCTAATAAAGGCAAAAGATGTGATTTAAAAAACCCCTCCCTCTACTCGTTCATATGTGCAGTTCTCCTTTTTTTTATCATTAGCTTTTTATGTTAAACTTTGTTTTGTCACCTTCACTTTCACCTTTGTTGTTTGCTGGTTTCCACTCCAACACCCAAACATTATAGTTTGCTTTCACACCTGACCATACCAGTGGTCTTGTTTTCCTGTTTTCCTGAGACTACACTGTCTTTAGTCATCTGATCATCCATCACAAGTGACAACTGCAAATCTCTTCTTCTTCTTTTTTTTGGGGGGGGGGGGAGGGATGGGGGGAGGTTCTTTTGTTCTTGCATTCGTTGTCATTTCTCATGAATATAACGAATGAAGCTTGTTCCTGCAGAGCTTGCTCCTGCAGGGGTATGTCTAAGGCCATTCTATTGTTTCTGACTTTAGTGCAGTTTACATTCCTGGAAAAAGGCATGAATATACCACAGAGGCTATGCCTTATAAAATGCGGGATACCACTTCTGAAAGATGGAACATTTCATGCTAAAAGAGCAATGATAGCAAGGCACATCCAAAGCACCTTCTGCACATGTGCATTATTGCAGTGATGTCACAGATGCAGAATTATGTAAAGCATGGCAATAAAATGCAACTTTTACATAAGTTCATTGCTAGTTTCACACCACACATCAGCTTATGCCGATGCCAAAAACTTCTCGAGTCTGCCGTTTCACTTCAAAACTACATTATCTTGCTCAGGAGGCAAAGAACAATACACTTCAATACCCCTATAATTCCTTGAACAAACCACAAAGCTTGAGATTCTATGTATTGCTGCTTCATGTAATGCTCGCAGCACATGCAGCAGGAATAAAACTTCTCATAAACTGCAATTTGCCAGAACTGTCAACTGCTTATCTCTTTAGATGCCTAACTAATGAAATTGTAAATGCTGACCAATATTATACAAGAATGATTATTAAAAAGTGTTTACAACAAATTTCCGAAGATTATGTTCTTTACCTTTACAGATGGCAAATCATAAACTATGAAGAGACACCTGTGCAGTCTCTGCGGTGGGTTGTGCAGCAATGTGGACTTTGGGTACCTGGTACAGCTTCAGGATTAGACTTAATTATCTATTCTTTTTGTTCATAAGAGGCAATATGAAAACTGCAAAATTGAAGGCTATTAATGAGTGAGCCTAGGCCTAAAACCCTCCTAATCATCTATGTGGTCTAACATAATGAGCATCAAAAATATTCCTTTAAAAGCTTTGTAAGTTGGTTTTTCCACATTACATAACTAAAAAAGGGTGTTGCTGACATTTCTTATTCAGATAATATAGACATATTTTGTGTTTTGATGATGCAGAAGAAGCTAACATGATTCTGGCAACAATACCAAGTGCAGCAACATTTTTTACATGCAATGTGGGAAAGCAAGACAATAGTTTTCAAATATGCCTTTCCTTGTTCAATATTCTGAACTACATTGCTCTTTCAGAAAATTTAAGAACTGGGCTCACCTATAATATTGGGGACCCTCATTTCTGGCATATAATACTGTCCCCTAAAATTAAAATGCAAAAGTTAAGTCAATTTTGGTTGATTAGCCATTCAACCATTATCCTCTACCACAGACATGTCCACTGTGCTGCACAATCCAGTTCTAATTGTACTGCAAATTTCATTTCATTCATTCTCCCTTTATAGGTCCATAGACATGACATAAGGGGTGGGGTCATATATATATACATATATATATATATATATATATATATATATATATATATATATATATATATATATATATATATATATATATATATATATATATATATATATATGTTTGTTAAATGGTAGTGGTGGAACACAAGGAAAATACGCTGAGTACAAATGGCACAAAACAATATAAAGAACACAAAAGGAACAATAAAGCTGAAAGTGCTAAAATACCGTCCATTACATATCACCTGCAGTACTTCATTTTTAGTTTCATTCTATTGTGGACATACCTAGCAACATAAGAGCATGTGAGTTGTTGAAAATTACACCCATCAGAGAACATAACCTTACTGCTGAGAACCAAGTGCAAACAATTTAAATATTAGGTTTTGAAGAAAAAAAGAAAAGAGGCATACATTAACAGCTCACTCAATAAAAAGAAGTCAACATGTTCAGATCGATTACATACTGAAAAAATTCCTCCCTTGCTAACTTGCTCAATAGCACTGAATGGTTCCAAAATCAATGTAATGCCAGGGCTATTGCTCCTCAGCATAGAAAAATATGCTCTTTGATAGACATAAAGCAACAATGAACAGACCACAATGCCACAGCTATGTCGAAAAATACATACCACACAAATCTTGCCGTAAGTATTCGTCCAGCGCTGAAGAAAGCAGGTTGATCTTTAGAAGCAGGAGTAACAGCACTTCTACACCGTATTCCTCCTACTGGCAGGTACGTTGCAGCAAAGGTATCATTCATAACATTAGCATGATACTCGTAACTAGTACATACATAACTATAGTACAAAAAATAATGGCACCACACATGCCAAAACAATGACTCAAATATTTTGACAATGAGCTTAAAAGCTACAACTCCTGTTCCTAGATATATCTGTAACAATATCTGCCACCTCTGTACAGTCGAAATAACTGCTTAAATAAACTAGAATAGCAGATTTATGACGAACTGCTAGCACAATGACAATACACATTAACTTCAATGAGGGAATGTCTCAGTACCAGTGAATTGTAGTAATGAGTATAACACAATGTCTGACAGCAGAAACTACAGAAGGAAAAGAATGTGTTGTTATTGGTCAGGCATAGCCTCCTTTCTATGGGTCAGGAGGCTGAAAAGTTCAGAATGGAAATAGCTGAGTAGAAACTACAGCAAATCCCCAAATGAAAAATATTAGTGATATAAACATTTTCCTTACCTCGCTAACGAAAATTAGCACATTTAATCAAAATAGCTGTTTGGGCCAGTTGGTTCATACTTACACCCAAAAAGACCAGCGAAAAAAAAAGAAAAAAAAAAAGAAAACAGGTACAAAGGAACACAAAACGTATTTCAGTGCCCGTCCTGTCATTTTTTGTTCCTTTGTCCCCGTAATTATTTTTTTTTTGCGCTGGTCTTTTTATGTACCGATTACAAAAAGAAAGTCAGTCTTAAAGCAGAGAAGGGGTGACACATGGTTTGCTTCAATGCTGAAGACATCTGATCACCAGCTAACCCAGATTTTTCACTTGTTAAGTGATTTGATCGAGTCCAATATTTATTATCAATTCTTAACATAAGTGATCAGCAAGTTAAATAACACTATTTACTCGCACACGCCCTCAAACACAATGAAACTCAATTGATAAGTCACTGTCTGGGCGTGCACCATATTGCACGGCACGAGCGAAAATGGCAACACGCAAGGAGACACACACATGGCACGCGACATAAATATTCTCCGACGAGAATCCCAAGCAGTATACATTGAGGCAGATGTCAGTGATCAGCAATATGTGCCACAAAAGTGCGCGTGTCAATTTACACGCCCCTTTCTGGACGGAAACAATGCTTTGGACTTACCAGCACGGATAGCAGAGACCAGTTTCAAATTCTTTGAAGAAACGACAGTCCACGTTCTTGCGCAGACGAGACGAAGGACTTGAGCCTGCAGCGAAAAAAAAAAAAAAAAGCGTGAGAAATGTCTTTCCTGCACATTGCGTCACTGCGACAGTATACATGTACACGAATCGGCTCGGTCCCACCTCTGGTCTCGACGCCATCAGCTCAAAACTGCGGGGTTAAATCGGCGTTCTGAAAGCATGACTTTAGGATATCAAGCGCGCTGCCTTCGAACGTACAGGTTGCTGGCAAAAGAACCGTAAACTTAACCCATCACCCTGCCTGCTCTCCCGCATTTATGGCAACGTTCCCGTAAAGCAGCAACAACAGACGATCAAAATCGATTGTAGGCAGCGAGCAAAAATAATGCGACATGCAAACACGTCAATGCGTATCACCGGGACTGCATTAGCGCTCATCGACGCATACTTTCGACCGCGGGATATGCTTGTGAGCGTCGTAGACGACTAAAAATGCACCATTAACATCCCGCAAAAAGGTCGTGACCATCTGAAAATTTTGGGATGCGCCGCTCCTCCAGTCTGAACTGAGGGAGTGGTATGCTCAGGTTGGGATCCAAGACGTCGTGCTCAGAGGCAGTTTCACAGACAAACAAGCAGCGTCGCGGACGTAAGCAATAACAAAACATGTTCAGGCCAAGTTAAATAGCAGAGAAAAACACGTAAAACGAAATGTAAAACGTCACTTACATGCGCGGCTGAAATTTGGCGCCAAGGATCCGTTGGAACACCACCACCGCGACGACCAGCCATCCACCGTTTCATTCCGAAGTTCACACTTTCACGAAGTCGTTTCATAGTGAGGCATCGATGAGCGCACTCGATGAAATAATCGCTGAGAGCAACCGAACTTTTCTAAAAACACAGATGAGCACCAACGACAAAGAGCACGAACGCTGACTCGTGCGGCAATCGTCGTCGTCGTCTTCTCGGACTCGCAGAGTCGCAGGGAACGCAGGCAGGCTCAAGCAACTACGAACACGTGACCCTGCGTTGAGGATAAAAGCAACAAAACTAAAAAGCAACTGCTTCGCTTCTCGTCTCACCACCACTCCCCCCTCACCTCCCCTTTCTCCCTGTTTTGCAGCGTACACACTTGTCTGTCCGCCCTTGTTCTGAGTTCGGCCTTGCTCCCTCCACGGTCAAGCTCGCGTAGGAGTCAAAAGACGGGACGACCAAGGGGTGTCGGGGGGGGGGGGGGGGAGGGGAGGGGGGAGGCACCGCTTTTTGTAAGAAGATAAGATGCTCCCAACTTTCGACGGTTCCTCACCTCCTCCGGGGAAAAACGGGGGGTCCTTTTGTGGTAGCTCTTGAAAGGACATCGGACGGGAAGTAGAAACACAGCCGCACCCAGCTTGAAACCGGTTACCATCATAAAAAAAAAAGAAGAAACAAGCGGCAAACTTTTTTTTTGCTTGAGCTGCAGGGACGAAATGGTGTAAAGTCATGCGAGAGAGACTAACGTCTTCCGTGCGGGTGATTGCGCAGGGTATATTTAAGCCATGCGGTTTCAGATAGCATAAATCCCGAAGTTACCCTCCTTTTACACTCTTTTTTTTAGAGTGTGGTTGTCACAAACCCCCGCCTTTACGGTCAAAAGAGGTGCGGGATCCCCTTTACGATTTCCCGTCGTTCCTCTATGAGGGTTGTGAACACATTTAAAAGTTAGGCCGGTCAACCCGTGAAGCACGTGTGTCGGTGTGTGATTGAGGAATAAGTACAAATAGGTCACTTTCTTTTACAAACAATTGAAGGTTTATAAATAGCAGACCAAAATTACACTGATAATAATAGAGTACAATGAAAGAGAATACAACGCCACGACAAGATATTGATAAAGACGAATAAATAAATGATAACAGAAAAAAAAAAATAACCCGACAATGAACAAAACACTGTGATAAAAATATGAAGACTATAAAGATAATAAAGCAGGTATTTCAGATATTATAAGTATGAGCAAAAGTTACATAAGAACACAGCGTAAAATACTACTAAGTCAGGTCAAAAGTTAACAAAGCGAAAATAATGTTCGATTGAACAACAGTCCGAAATTCTCACGTCTTTCTTGTTTGCTGAGGCGTCGAAGGCTGTGTTGCTCGGTAGCGGCGGCCGTACAGGTGCAGAGGACGATGCGTCGATCGCGGGCCCGAAGAACACAATACGCTTTCGGAGCACCGCGGAGTGGCCGGAAGTTTGAATCTTCCCAAACGCACTGGTGAGGGCGTTCTGCTGTCGGTTATTTTATACCCTCGGCCGACTACGCAGCAGCCGCGTCAAGGACAGGCGGTCACTGCCCCATCGGCTTGTCGAATCTTGTCCAGAGGAGCGACGGAGTCCCGTGAATTTCGCTTTATATTCCAGCCATAAGCTCCCGCATCTTCCGCTGTATAATAGGTGAGGCAGCTTGTGACACTGCCCCCCACTGAAGAATATTGCCTCGGAATATTCTAGAACTCCACAAGCGCCGAGAACGATGTTATTACGCCCCTATAGAGGGGTGCAGTAGATTGGGTCCGTTCAGTGCACTGAAGATCGTTCGTCACTCACTACCGTTCATGACGCGCACCATATACGCACTGATCTGAACCCGCACACACCACAACACTGTAGTTCTTCAGTCATGTCTTGCACACATGTCACAAGTCACGGATCACTGATAACAATCAAGTGCACATATATATATACAGGCACATCGTGTACGATTTTCATTACACAATCAACACAATGCAGCTATGCAGTAGTGCAAGCTTAACAACTATTCCAGCCGGCTCATGTAATCTGCTCCCACGTTCTCGCTGCCTTTAATATACTCGACACGGAAGTTGTATTCCTGAAGCTTAATACTCCAGCGAAGAACGCGGCTGTTTGCAGATTTTGTTTCTTTTATGAACTTCAAAGGCTGGTGATCCGTCTGGACGAGAAACCTTCTCCCGTAGAGGCAGACTTGAAATTTCTCGATTCCCCAAACGAGCGCTAAAGCCTCTTTCTCAGTGGTTGAATAGGCTACCTCTCGAGGGAGCAACTTGCGGCTCGCATAGGAAACTGGGTGCAGGATTCCGTCATGCGATTGAAGCAGAACGGCTCCAACACCTCTATCAGAAGCATCTGTTCGCAGGACGAATTCCCGGTCAAAGTCTGGCAATTTCAGAATTGGTGCCTCAGCCAGTTTTTCCCGCAAGTTCTTGAAAGCCCGTTCTTGCTCGGGGCCCCAGCTCACGACTGAAGGTTGACCTTTCCGTGTTAGATCTGACAGAGGACAGGTTAGGTCAGCATAGTTTGGGATGAAATCACGGTAGTAACCCGTGAGTCCTAAGAAGGATCGGACCTGCTTCTTTGTTGTCGGCCGTGAAGCTTCTTGTATCTTCTGTAGGGTCTTGGTGAGGGGTGACAATTCTCCGGACGCAATTTGGTGGCCCAGGAATGCGACGGTTTCCATTCCGATCTCGCATTTCAGCGGTTTGATGGTGAGACCAGCCGCTTCAATTCGAGCAAAGACCTCGTACAATGTTTGGAGATGCTGTTCCCATGTCGCGCTGGCAATGAGAACATCGTCGAAGTAGTACGCCACGTCGGGAATATCGGCCAAGATGTTCCGCATCAGCTTCGTAAAAATGGCTGGCGCCGTCTTAATACCGAAGGGCATATATCGGAATTGAAAGCGCCCCGTGCCAACCGTGAAAGCAGTCATCGCCTTTGAATCGGGTGACAACGGTACTTGCCAATATCCCTTGGATAAGTCCAGCTTGGAAAAGAATTTCTTGCGGCCTACCGAGGCGATAAGGTCGTCCGCACGTGGTAAGGGCTCGGCGTCGTCTGCGATGACTTCGTTTAACTTCCGAAAGTCAATGCATAGCCGATGCGTCCCGTCGGGCTTGCGTACGGCGATCACAGGGGAATTGTAGGGCGACTCCGATGGCTCAATGATGTCTAATCGGAGCAAGTCGTCCACTTCTGATGCAATTGCCTGTCTCAAAGCGTACGGTAGCGGATATTGTTTTACATTTATCGGCCGGTCGCTCTGTAACTTCAGTTGGCACTTGATTAGCGTGGTCTTTCCCGGAAGGTCCGAAAATATACCTTCGTACTGTTGCAGAAGTTTCTTGGCTTCATTCTGCTGTATGTGGCTCAATCTCTCGGAAATGTGTACATCCCCGATAGACTGTGTCTGGGAGGGCTTAGGAAGCTCAATCTCTCCAGCGTCTGTGTCTTCTTCTGCCGATATTACTGCCCCGACAGCTGCAACAATGGTGTCGTCTTTCCTTTGCTGGTATCTCTTCAGCATATTGATGTGGAATATTTTTGTGGCATGGCCCAAATCCACTTCATAGTCGACATCGCCCTTGCGGCTGATGACCGAAAAGGGACCCTTCCATTGCATGAGCAGCTTATTGTGCTCTGTGGGAAGAAGAATAAGAACCTTCTCTCCCGGTTTGAGTGAGCGTTTGCGGCTCTTGATGTTGTAGTAGCGGCTGTAACGCTCTCCTGCGCGCTCTAGCTCTTCGTGGGCAAGTTTACAGGTATTTTCCAGTCTGTCCCGTAGAGCAAGCACATACTCGTACGTCGTTCGCAACTCGTTAGGGATGGTTGCATTCGTCCAAAGCTCTCTAAGTACAGCCAGGGGTCCACGCACATTTCGCCCATATAACAGTTCGAATGGGGAAAAGCCGAGGCTTTCTTGGGGCACTTCCCTGTATGCAAACAAAAGTGGAGCCAGGTAGCGATCCCAATCGGTTGGTCTCTCTTGACACATGCGCTTGAGCATTTGTTTAAGCGTGCCGTTAAACCGTTCGACTAGGCCGTTCGCTATCGGGTGGTAGGGAGAGGTATGCAGCTGTTTTACTGACAACAGACGGCTAACCTCCTTCATTACTTCGGACGTAAAATTCGTGCCCCTGTCACTGAGGACCTCTCTGGGCACTCCTACACGGGAAAACATCTCGACAAGTGCTTCGGCTACCCTTTCGGTCTCGACGCTAGGAAGTGCGACTGCATCAGGGTACCGAGTGGCATAGTCCACCATGGTCAGGATGTACCGATTGCCTTGAGCGGACTTCGGGTTAAGTGGACCAACGATGTCGATCGCCACCCTCTGAAACGGTGTCTCAATGACGGGCACTCGAACCAAAGGCGCTCGTGTGGTGTGACCCTTCGGAGTTGTGCGTTGGCACAGATCGCAAGAGGCAACGAACCGCTTAGCGTCAGCCTGCATTGCTGGCCAGAAGAATTCTGTCTGAAGCTTCAGTAGGGTTTTCTTCGCGCCTTGGTGGCCTCCCATCAACCCATCATGTGCCAGCTTGAGAATAGCTGATCTGTACTTTTGGGGCACAACAACTTGAGTGTACTCCCCGCCCGACTCGGCGACGTATTTCCTTTGAAGGACGCCGTTAGCAATGAAAAACTGGTGGCTACCCTTTCCTTTCTTCGCTTGCGGCGGGCCTACGCGATCGAAACACGAGCGTAGGGTCGCGTCATTCTCTTGCTCTTGAACCAACTCTTCGCGGCATACACTAGGGAGGCCTTGCAGGACTTTAAGCTTCTTCAGCGTTTTATCCCTGCACGCCTGCGCTCTAGTCACTACCGGACAAACTTCAACGGCATCCGAAATGGGTGCGGGGCTCTCGGTGTCAGGCGCTAGCTCTTCAACTTTTACTGCTGTGGACTTCGTAGTCTCGCTTTCTGTTGTCTTGTGCCAGTTCGGATCGGGGTCGTCTGCTAGCCTAGCACCTTCCACATTTCCCAGCACCAAATCGTACAAGGGATTCTCCATACACTTAGCGAGAAGTCGTCCCTGAAAGTACGGGGTGTCGACATCGACCCAAGCTTCTGGGAGCATTAGGACTGAGCGGTCAAGTAGGTAAACTGGAGACTTCGTATCGGTGATATCTTCTTTCCGTACTAAGTCCTTTCTTACCACCACCGTGTTGCAGCCTGTGTCTCTCAGGACTCGGACTGTCTGGCCTCCGATCATGCCGGCTACGACAGGTAAGCATTCCCTGACGGCGCATTCTTTACTGGTGAACCCAGCGTTGATGACGGGGATCTTCCCTCCATCCTTAAGTTCGAGGTATCCGTTCTCAACACATACTGCAGCGGACTCCCGATTTTCTTCTCTCTGTTTCGGGGCCCCATTTGCCCAGCATCTCCAGCTTGGATGACCTGGTTTTCCGCATTTGTGGCATTTCTTGGGCGGTCCCGATCCGTCGGATGGGGCGGCCCGGCAATTTTCGGGGCGGTGTCCCGTGTGTGAACAAATAAAACATTTATTTTCATCGCTGCTCTTCGCATCCGATGATTGAAGCAAATTTTCCCTTCTCTCGGTCGTCTTGGAGACGGCGTTTTCTGCCTTATTCTTCGGGGTGCTTCGCTTTCCGAAGTTTGACCAGCCATGGGCCTCCACATACTTTTCTGCCCTTGCTACTGTTTCAGAGAAGGATGTGTCCTTCTTTTCTTTCAAAAACATTTGTAGCGGAGTGGCGCAGTTAGAAAGGAACTGTTCCTTTAGAATCAGGTCAAAGAGATCTGCGTACTCTTTCTTTGTGTCCGACAGCTCTATCCATCTGTCTAGGAAGTTCTGAAGACGCGTCACGAACTGTGAACACGTTTCCTCGTTACGGGGACTAGCAGACCTGAATTTTTCTCTGAACCCTTCCTCTGTCATACGGAAGCGAATCATGAGTGCCTGCCGGAGCTTGTTGTAGTCCAAGCACTCGGACGCAGACATGCGACTAAAAACGCTGAGCGCTTCGCCGCTTAAACATAGACTAAGGGCTGTAGCCCACTGGTCGCGAGGCCAATTCTGACTCTCAGCGACGCGCTCAAAACGCATGAGGTAAGCGTCAAGGTCGTCCCTGCCCTCATTAAACACCGGCATCAGCTTGTGCGGGCTTATGCGTTCGGGCCGAGCAGCTTGACTCTCCCCCGTTTCTGACCTTGTCTCTCCGGTGCTGTTAGCGTCAGTTGCCGGATTATTAGGTAGGTCTCGTCGGAGTATCAGTAACTCCTTTTCTTTTTCCATCTCCGCCATCCGTAACTCCTTTTCTTTCTCCATCTCCGCCATCCGGAGTTTAGATTCTAGTTCTGCCTCCTCTTTCCGCCGCGTACGTTCCTCATTGCGTTCTTCTCTGCGACGAGCTCGCTCCTGATCTACCCATTTGAGCAGCTCTTGACCCTCAAAGCCAAAAGTTCGGCCATACTCAACAAGCCGTTCTAACTCTGCATCAGCCATGTTAGGTGGAAAGCGTTATGCAGTGCTAGGATACAACACTAAAAAAATTGCACCTACTCCTCTCTCCCTCACCGACACTTGGTTGACCAGTCCTGTCGTCGGACGCCAATTATGTCACAAACCCCCGCCTTTACGGTCAAAAGAGGTGCGGGATCCCCTTTACGATTTCCCGTCGTTCCTCTATGAGGGTTGTGAACACATTTAAAAGTTAGGCCGGTCAACCCGTGAAGCACGTGTGTCGGTGTGTGATTGAGGAATAAGTACAAATAGGTCACTTTCTTTTACAAACAATTGAAGGTTTATAAATAGCAGACCAAAATTACACTGATAATAATAGAGTACAATGAAAGAGAATACAACGCCACGACAAGATATTGATAAAGACGAAGAAATAAATGATAAGAGAAAAAAAAATAACCCGACAATGAACAAAACACTGTGATAAAAATATGAAGACTATAAAGATAATAAAGCAGGTATTTCAGATATTATAAGTATGAGCAAAAGTTACATAAGAACACAGCGTAAAATACTACTAAGTCAGGTCAAAAGTTAACAAAGCGAAAATAATGTTCGATTGAACAACAGTCCGAAATTCTCACGTCTTTCTTGTTTACTGAGGCGTCGAAGGCTGTGTTGCTCGGTAGCGGCGGCCGTACAGGTGCAGAGGACGATGCGTCGATCGCGGGCCCGAAGAACACAATACGCTTTCGGAGCACCGCGGAGTGGCCGGAAGTTTGAATCTTCCCAAACGCACTGGTGAGGGCGTTCTGCTGTCGGTTATTTTATACCCTCGGCCGACTACGCAGCAGCCGCGTCAAGGACAGGCGGTCACTGCCCCATCGGCTTGTCGAATCTTGTCCAGAGGAGCGACGGAGTCCCGTGAATTTCGCTCTATATTCCAGCCATAAGCTCCCGCATCTTCCGCTGTATAATAGGTGAGGCAGCTTGTGACAGTGGTAGAAGAAGAGAGTAGACTTCTTCTCCATATTTTCAGCCCACACCTCCCGCTCAATGTGCTGCACACGATCACGCACTTCAGCCGTCCACTTCGTCACGGTGTCGGCCACAATTCGATCCCGAAAAATGCCGCAGTCCTTTTCTATCGCGTAGAGGCGACGTGTCCATGCCGTGCGGACGCATGTTGCTGCCAGGTATTCAAACACACGGCGGGCCCACCTGCCTCGGGGCAGGAACCGCAGGCGGCCAAGGTAGACCAACTTGCTCTTGGCCTCCCGGGCTTTGAAGGTCGACCACCCCAGGTCGCCTTGAATGGCCTCGTTCGCCACCCGGCCATGGCATCCGAGCGCGATGCGGCCCACATCTCGCTGTCGCCGCTCCAACCAGTCCCGCGTCGCCGCCGAGAGGCACACCACCGCGTTGGCGAATGTAAGGCCCGACACATGCACCAGCTTCCACAGATCTCGGACCATGATGTAGCGGTTGTATCCCCAGAGGCAGCGGCGGCGAAGTATGGACTGCGCCTTAAGAGCGGCCTGTCGTAGGTGCGCCTCGTGGAGGTCGTACAAGCCCGCTCCTGCGCTTAGCCATACTCCAAGGTATTTAAATGCCCTGCACACCGGGATACTCTCTCCGCCCAGTGTGAGATCCGCAGCTTCCGCATCTCCTCCCGCCAGCCAAACGACGGCAGACTTCCGGCTGCTGAACCTCAGGCCGAGGTGCTTGATTTCGGCGGAGCAGACATCCAACAGAGCTTGCATGTCCGCCTGTGATTCCGCCGTTAGCACCAGGTCATCTGCGAATGCCAGGCCCGGCAACCGGTGGTCCTCGTCACAGCCGCTGGTCGAGTACGGCAAGCGGAAGCCAATGTGTGCCTGCAGCAGGGCCCGCTCAATGCTCGTGGCATACAAAATGTATAGGAGTGGGGAGAGGGGACATCCTTGGCGTAGGCCCTTTGCTACGGTGATGGGAGCCGATACTGCGTCGCCGAAGTGCACGACGATTTCATTTTTGTCGTAGAGGCGACGAATGGTGCGCAGCAACTCTTCGGGCATCCCCAGCTCCGACAGGCGTTTGAACAGGGCAGCATGCGGAACATTATCGTATGCCTGCTCCACGTCAAGGAAGCAGCACAGCAAAGAGCGCCCCTCCCTTCTAGCAATGTCGGCACACTGAGTGAGGACGAAAAGGTTATCGTCCAACCGGCGGCCCGGGCGGAAGCGGTTCTGAAGTTCGGTGAGGATACCGGCTGCCTCGGCCCACCCACTTAGCCACTCCTTCATGACACGCACGAACAGCCGATACATGACACTCGTGACAGTGATTGGGCGGTACGATCGAAGACTGGCCGCGTCCCCTCCTCGCTTGTGTATGAGGGTGACTCTTCCGTGACGCCAGTCTTCAGGCACCGCTGTGCTTGGGCAGCGTCCCCTAGCGGCCAAGCGGGGAAATTTTATGAAGGTGATTTATACTACGATTCCCACTGTTCGCGATTGAGCAGCGATAGTCGGCCTTACACAAAAATTACGTAAAGACGGTCATTGGCGTCTCCGAGGGAGCGATACGATATTTTGATTTAGGCAGAGTATCATCAGTGTCAGCACCCATACTGTTGAATGGTAATACTGAGAGTCCAATCTTGGTTTGAGGGCTTACGCACCCAAAATATTCAAGAAAGCCAAGGAGCTCACGAGCTCGCCCCAGGGCGGAATTTTCGGCCTATCTTCACGAAGATGGGTACATCTCAGGAAACAAGCGATATCACGCAGTTATATACGGACTTAGCAGAAGAAAATATCCAGAATCACATAAGCAACTCAACCTAGGTAGCACAAAGTGGGCTCTGAAGGGTGGGCCCCGGTGGGCCCGATGTAGGCAATGCAGGACAGCCCCGGTGGGCTCAAGTGGGTGCTTCAAGAGGGGCCGACGTAGTCCCGAAAGGGGCTGTCGACAAAGCCCAAAATGGCCCCACTAGGGGCCGAAGCAGGCAGCCCTTGCGGGGCTGCCCACATTTTTCCGGCATTGTTAAAAGGGCACATCCTGCCAAATCCCCGCGATGGTCCTACTTTGGACCGATTTGGGCAGCCGCTTTGGAGGAACATTTTTTTTTTTTTTTTTTCAGTTAGCCCCTCAGATAACGACATAGGACCAATGCGGGTTCTATAGCGCCGCACTTAGGTTTGCCCACATTATTCTCATAGGGGTCCGACGTAGGAAATTGATGGAAAGCCCTAGTCCAAGTTTTCCCAATCAATATTTATGCACATAATTAGGTAATTATTTTATACATGTCTGCACTTTCTAAACAGCCACAATATTAAATTTTACAATAATTCATAACATTCATCTAGCAGAAATGACTTCAACTTGTTCAGGCTATGGAGATGTGTATTCTGAACAGTAATATTGTGCTGCGAGTTGCAGGCTGTCCAAAGCAACCACATAAGAGGCAACAGTTAGCAATCAGTTTGTTTTAGTATTTGTAGCACAATTTGCATGAGCCTGAGAACTAAAGCCATGTAAATTTCTAATCGACTAAACACGGCAACAACTGTTATAGAAATCATCTATAATAGTAATTTAGGGCAACATCTAATGTAAATAAAGGTTGGAAACAATAATTACGCAATTGCACGCACGTCTTCTAGCCCCATTACGGCCGATGTGGGACCTACAGCGGTTTTGAGTGGGCAGCCCCAATTGGACTGGGTGTTGGTTTTGAACCTAAAGCCCACTTACTGTTGCACGTGCCTTCAAATTCCCCACAAGGGACCAATTTGGTATCATGCGGGCCCTCACCCTTCCAGCCCCATTACGGCCCATGTGAGATATAAAGCAGTTTTATGTGGCCAGCCCCAATTGGGCTGGACGTTTTTTTTTAACCTAGAGCCCACCTGCTGTTGCACGGGTGTCACCCGTTAATAATTAGGGTGTCACCCGTTAATAATAACGTTGAGCCTCTGGGAGGCCTACAGGGCAGCTGAATGTTTTGAAGAATTTCTATGATCAAATGACTGTGCGCCTCCGTTACGTAGCATCCTAACACTGCGTATATCCTGGCATATCCGAGCTAAGCAGCTGCCATTTTCTAATTTACGGCGCGATTCAGGTGTGTACAGAAAAACAATTAGTTGTGGTTTAACTCTGGTTAACCCAAGTTGAAATGCGATAGCAACGGCGGAAGCTTTTTTTTGCCTGCTACATTATTCCCTTATCACTCCATATTAGTGTAAGGTGCTACATTATTGGGGACACTTAAGCTTATCCTTTATGACGCGAGAGTGTAAGGTACCAGTCTTCCTTTTTCTCTTCCTCCTCCTTGGCTGTTCAAGGTCAAGCGTGGCCTCCGCCGGGACCACGCGACGGCTCAAAAGCTGGCGCAGTATTGCTATCGCAATAAAAATGAGACAGATACTGCGCCTTCCTTTTCCGTAGAACTATTTTAATTTTTAGAGACAACGGTGCTCGGGAGATTTTAATTCATTTAGAAATGAGGCGGAGGCTGGAACAGAGTAGGAGTGAGCCGAGAAGTCCAGTCACCTCTTGACCGTTGACGGCGGCTTTTGATAGAGGCGAATCGTAGAGGCGTGCGTGTGCTGTGCGATGTCAGTGCACGGTAAAGATCCCCAGGTGATCGAAATTACTCCGTATAGCCTTCCGCTACGGCACCTCTTTCTCTCTTTCCGCTTTCACTCCCACCTTCCTCCCTTCCCTTATGACGCGGCTCACTTGTCCACGAACAGCGTGACAGATACGCGTCTTTCCTTTCCTGTAAACCAATTTAATGTAATTTAACTCCTAAGATGTCACTGCGGCAGACACTATGGCAGTAAAAAATCGCGGTTACCTGCTTTACCACTGCCGAACCCTTCACAGGAGGAGAATAATGTGACAGATACAAACACCGTTTTCTAGTGCCCAGTTGTGAAATTAAACCTTCACAGTAGTGGAAAGAGATTAAAGGCAAGGAAGAAGACGACGACCGCCAGGAGGTAAAGCCATGACGGGGTAGGCGTCCGCCGATGGTCCTCTTGGCCATCGTTGTCATGACGGGGCCAGAGGACCCGTCCAGGCACCACCGTGGGACCACCCAGGAGGCAGGACTTTTGGCAAGGCACCACCACGTGAGTGTCTGGTCGCTTCCCAAACGAATAGCGTGTCGCGGGTACCGATAAACATTGTAACGCAATGCTTTTTGTAGTATCATGGCTAATCACATGTGGTTCCGGCGAGTAAGAAACATGTGCACCGCGTGGTCAGCTCACATATGCGCACCAGATGGATCGAACACAGGCACAGCGCAGAGCACCCGCTTGGTATTGGGGTTCTTTTCTGAGAAATATTTTGTGCCCCACCCCTGGTGCTAGAACATTCAGTTCGCACTTTACAAACTGTCGTCTTTGACTGCAATTGCCATTTGGCTTCCTTAAAGGGGTTCGCAATGGGGTCTTACATGCTTAGACACAACGTTCATGTATGTTCGCATGTGAAAGTGGTTCTTACAGCGACAGTTTGTGACGGTGTTTTGTGTGTTGACGTCTGGCATGCATTATATTAGTAGCCTATTTATCGCGTCATCTGAACCAGTGTTGCCAACCTCTTCCTAATTACATGTACCTGTTCGAAATAAATTAGTCAATGAAGTATGAACCCCAAACTCACGCTTGCGTGTTTTGTTGTTTCAAATGATGCGTTAAACAATTACATATGCGCTACGCCCTGCTAAATCTTCATACGACCACTAATAATTTGCGATTAAATTTCTTCTTGATGCTGTCTCGTTTCCGGTTCCAACAAGCGAGCATTGGTGTGAGCAAAACGTGCATAATCGTTAATGCACAGATTTCGTTCACTGCAACGCTTAAGCCAGATTTCTTCAGAAGCTGGAATACAATAAATGATTTATCAGTGGTTATATTGTAGCTTTAGTTCCTCCTTTATATTTCATATAGCTTAAACACGTCTTTCACGTCATAACAATCGCTCGATGTTTCAATCTGTATATATATAGCACTGTGGGACAGTATGAGCGAAAAGATTCACTGTGCGATCCTAGGCAAATAATACGCGGTGTTTGTGTGCGCCAATGTCTCAAGCACAATTACAAGAAAACATGCAACAAATTATAGGCCTATATATCTTGTCACTTCAGCGACGCTCCCTCACTTCCGCCATATCTAAAGTTCTCCATTGTGTAATGTAGCCGGTAGCCGTGGTTGTACATTTCCCCTAATGGATCGTACATCTTCCGCGCATAGAAATAAGGAACGTGGTAGGCGCTTTGTCTGTCTTGCGATTATGGCGCCGTGCTCTCTATTGTACCTTCCATTTAGCCCCGGCGCACCAACTGATTCGTACGAAACGAAATTGTCATAGTAAAGCAACTAACCTGTTGTAAAGAACCTGCTGAAAAGCGACTGTCGGACTGCGCCCTAGTGTGAAGGACATGAATCTCTCAATTACCGATACCGCAACAGGTGCTTGTACATACGGATGCGTCGAGCACAGCGCACACGATGGGAAATGTGCACATCACTCCTTTGTTACTCTTTATTTTTTTTCTAGTTATGTGCATCGTTCAGAAGCGACTTGCGCGCTAGGAACTGTAAAGCCGCAGTGCGAAGTTGATGTTGTTATGCCGAAATTGGAGCTTCCACAAAAAGCACACGTGAGCGGAAACTGCTTATCATAACTCACAACGCATTTTGCTCACAATATGTCAACTTGGGAGACCGTTTTCTAGGTGCCTCTAAACAATTTGCGCGAAAAAATTACAACGAGATAAACAAAACGAGTATTTTTAGTTTGACTGGGCAGTTAGTGCGGCATTACAAAGATACCACGAAGACGAAGCATGAAAACGATGACAAATAAAAAAAAACCTTGCTTTCGTACGAGGGCAGCCAGTATAGCAGTCGTCTATACGCTGTCAAGGACCTGATCCTATATGTCCAAGCGCCGTGGCAAGGGGCTTTATCGATTTTTCCATCGTCTGTTCTTGCTCAACGAAAGGAAAGGAACAATGTTGCGTGCGGGCCAAAACAGCTGGTAACAGGCAAGGGTCAACTGTTCCACTGTGGAGCAGCTATACGCAACTGTTTGATAGATAATTTACGGCCCTTTGAACCAAGTGTCATGGTTCATGTGATCTTGATCCCTTTATCGGCCTGCAGGTCTCCCGGGTAACAGTGCCATCTGCTCCACGCCCGAAACATTGTGTTTAGAAGACGGCCTCGGAGGTGGCAAGATGAAGTTCCTCTCCGCCGAAGTGCTGAGGATTTACGCCAAGTCCCAGGATTCGGGGCTCTCGGCGGACAATGTCCGAAAAATCGGACAGTGCGGCATGACATGTCGCGTCATTGTTCCGGTCAGTATTAGACCTTTCCAGCGTGAGTAATACCGCGAGTGCATTTTGACTTTCCGCCGCAGTGACAGTGATAGAATACCCCACCACTCCCACCGAGCTTTGCCAGGACGGCATTCCCATTGGCCGTCATCACCACCCCCACGAGCCGAATATAATGATGCCACAAATTCCTAATCACATCTTATCGTCTTTTTCCCGCTTCGCTGCCCAGTTCTTCACATCAAATTCCCACTGCTACCCTGACGCACCATCGCCTCTACTTGCTGTACATGAGGCGGACAAGTTCATCTGTACCTTTAGCTCCCCTAGGATGTCACTGACTCAGTCTCTAACTCACGCAAGTCACTGTACCATTAGCAACTTCATAGCTCATTGTGCCCTCATTTACCATGAAGTGAACGCTAGCTACCTGAGACAATACTTAATCGCGTCAAGAGAGGTTTCATACAGTCCTGAAGATCCATCTCACCTACTGTGTTAAGTGTCTGCCGGAAATGTACAGCGTTCACAGTGTTTGTACGGGACGGAGTGTACCTAGCGAAGCTTGACATCTGCGGTATTGCGTCGAGGCTTTCAAGTGCTGGAGGTTGTACAGATAACGCGCACGTGTCAGCCGTTAAGTGGAGTAGAGAACAAGATTATGTCACATGCTCTTTCGGTAGATCAAGATAAAGCCACAGCGATTGAGAAGGCGAGAGTAGCGCCCAACTAGGGCCACCTTTCATCTCGGAGCACTTTTATCTGCGACGCCATATCTCAATATCTGAGCGAAACCGGCCCTAAAAGATTACTCTGCATGTTTTATGGAGATATTGTTAAGGGAAACTTACACAGCGGTAAACGCCAGATAACTCTCAGAAGCACACACCACCAGCACGAACCCAGCTTAGCCCGAGCGTAGTCTTCACAACACCACACCAGTGCGTCGTCGTCATCTAGATCTTGCGCACCGTAACAATATCTTCGAGGTTTCGGTTGACTAGTTATCATTTGCCGCTTTGGTTGTTGATAAGGCAACAAGGCCGCATCCATATACAAGCTGTTGCGATATAATAAATAGAACGAATTTCATTCAATACCCCAAGAAATTCAGCTAAGGCCTTGGTGTTCGTGCCCTTAATGCTAAGAAAGTATACAAATATTAATTAGCTGTTTGACTGTTTCAAACGCCCAGTTCTGCCTCAGGCCGGATAACAAGGATGGCAGTACTTGTCAAATGAGTGAAAAATAAACCATGCACGTAGACAGAGTAAAAATATTTTATAAAATTAACCCCAAAAATGCGTTTAAAGGCCGTTGTTAATATAACAACTCAGAGCTAAAAATATGCTAATAAAGTGTAATTATTAGAGGACAATTAACGTTAGGTGAGTTTTATGGGACTACGATGAACAAGTAACATTAAGGTTTTGTGAATACTCTCACTTCGGTCTTATAGTTCCTTCCAAGAGAACAGCTCCCACTCTGATCTCAACTAGTAGGCATTGTGCTGTTATAAATTACGAAACTGAGACACTGGTGCTCCGGTTTTTGCTTGTCTCCTGATTCCTCTATGATGTACGCAGCTGAAGAAGTACAGTGTCCCCGTGGCAATAAGCGTGATTCCCAATCTCGGAGGAGCTGTCGTCTCGGTGTACCTTCGCAAGGAGTACCGACACTGGTACGAGGTACGCACGTGTATTTGAAGGCCGAACAACAGCCCGTTCCTGGCTGGGGACACATCGGGGTAAAAATAATATGCCGGGTAGGGTGAGTTTTGCTATCCGGCAGCCTCAGCGTTGCGCGTTGCCTTTAAACTTTATTTTGCGAAAAGAACATTGCTGTTTGTGCGTATTACAGCGTGGATTAACGCCAACAAACTATCGGAAGCTAAAAACTTCAACAGAAAACACTACATGGGGATGAAAAAGGAACTCGCATACACATAGTGCGGTTTGCTCGTAATTTTACTTCCCTATAGGCTTTGCCACCAGTCAAATTTATCCAAGCGGGCCAATAAAAGCACGAAGCGATGGAATCTCGTAACTCTTGAAAGGCGCCATCTATGCGCGACTCGACACAATCGGTGGGTAACCATTTTTCCTGTAGGTTTCTCTTGAGTGAGGTCAAAATACGGCAGCGTATAGAAATTGTGGAAAACAGCAGCGAACTCTATGCACGTCTAACGAAATGATCGGGGAGCATACGCCATTCACATTTTGATGAACTGGGCCTCCAGACAGACCCTTTCCGAGAACGAGCGGCGAAAGGCCACGCCGTGGACGGGATATATATTCCTGTGCAAAGCGTCAAAGACAAAGAACTGCCACCGCGGTAGTGGGGTTTCAGGTGCGATCAGGGCCTGCTGTTGTTGAGCCCAGCCGCCGACCTGGCGCCACCAGCTAGCGCAGAGCACATACGTCACATCAACGCCTCTATTGGCTTCTGCGAGTTTGGCGGTATAAAAGTGTTTATTATGGCCCAGCGCGGTCGAGGTGTGTTTTTTAGGTGTTCACGGTTCAGGTGGCTCCGGCCACTGCGCGCGCGCCTGCCTGCGAGGCGCGATACGCACCGTAAACTCGTTGATTGAGTAGAAGGGGACTGCCAGCACGAGCGCGATTGAATCGGAGCTGGCGCGCCCCGTTCGACTATTTGCTTTATGTATTTTTGACATTTGTGTTTTTGTGCTTAGCGTGTAAAAGGTGCAACCGCGCACATGTGAACCCAAGGGGTCATCGAAATGTGGCTGCGGTATACTGCTGGCCCTTGAATGGTCCCTTTTGAGCCGCTATCTGCCACAAGCTATACAAACTATGCACTGAAGGTTCGCTTATAGTCAAGTGCAAGTATTTTCAATCATGCCTTCGTTTTCCTCACACCCTAGCATGCGTAATTCCGTTCTCTCAACGGTAGGGTCCCGCAACTACTTACTGCTCACTGGTTGTCCCTCAGTGAGTTAAACGGCGATCGTTACCGAAAGGTGTCTCTGAATGCAACCTAAAGGTAACATACACTCAGTGAAGGCAGGAAATGATTACGGTGAAAGAAATTGCACACAGTAATCGTTGCCATACCGTCACCTCCTGGCTTCGTTGATGACTGGTTTGCCGGATATTAATAATAAAAACATCCCATAATGTAACCTAAAGGGGAACACACCTCAGAAAAGAATTTAGTAATTTATTTGGATCTTCTGAATCGCAAAAAAACACAACAAATTGCACTCAGGGGATTTGAACAGATGCTTTGAGTGCTGAGACATATGTGGTATTAATTCATCGTGCCATAGAAGCGACGGGAACAGCAGGCTTTAAATGCGCTCTTATTCGTTTTGGCAATATTTCCGCTACTTATCGCCAGGTGATGCTGCTCAGAAGACCCTACGGTTGAGAGAGAGGAATCACGCATCCAGCATTTATAAGAAGTTGATATCAAGATATCAAGAAATGTGATCGATGAGCATGCCGGTTACTTAGTTATTTAGATGATATCGTGATTATTTCAAATTGTAGCCGGCTTTTCAACGTAACCTACCTCAAGCTTCGAGCAGATGTGAGCTTATCCAAAGGAAGACGAAGATGGAGGTGTCCTTAACTTCTCAGGCTAGTACACACTGGCGGTTAACTCCATCTATGCATTGCATAGCTCATATTTAATGGCCAAATACATGCGGCCACTAAGATTATCTCTTTAGAAAAGCGAACATTTAATGCTCTTCAGGCTGTACTTTAACGCAACAGACTTCTATAACAACGTTTTTGTACACGATAACATTATCCGCTTACGCATCATAAATCAGCTGGGCGGAACAATCACATACATATCCTAATAGCGTTTGCATCCAATCGCTCGTCTGTTGCTGAGAGCCTTGATTGATGGGAAGGGGGTAGAAGGCACATATGCCATTGGGGTCACTACTGTGTTTTCTCTTTACTATGTCGAGCACGCGGAAGGGTACAAAAAGGAAAACGCATGTCTGCTTCGAACGGTGGCGCACTCGCAGTTTGTGCGACGTTCACAGCAACTATACCGAAAGGAAACTGCCTAGCTCAGTTTTAAGTATAAGGTGGAAAGAAAAAAGATATGTTGGACACATAAGTTCAGCCTTTAGGGGTACGACAACCAAGTCGTATGAACCTGCTTGGGTAACTGGAAGGTTGATTAGGCTTGACGTGACCAGGTAGCCTCCCATCACGAGTATAATATTTAGCGCAAAACGACAGGACGAACACGGGTGCTAAATATAATTAATATTAAATGTCGTTTCGCACTAAATATAATGCTGGTGACGTCAGTACACTGACTAGCCCAGTCGTTTTCTCGCAAAGTCAGACAGCCGGAAATCCGGGCTTGCCCAGGACTGCAGTGATTTTCTGAGAAGTGAACTTCATCAGTGACAGTGAACCTTTACGTCTTTCGACACGCTGTTTTAGAGCGTTTCGCACTTGAAACTTGAAACTTCAAGTTTTCGCGTGTGCAGGACACGACTCGTTTTCAGTTTTGAACCCCGTGAAACACGGCAACTCGAACCACCTTTGCAGGCTGAGGTGCTCGGAACTATATTGCCCCAGAAGGAGCGCAGCAGGGTTTGCGGAGCTTCTTCCAAGCGCCTTTAAAGGCACCCTCCGGGTTCAAGGGGAACGCTTACGTGCCCTGTACAGCTGAACAAGTCGCGGACATTGGTCATGCCGTGTCCATATAATAAGCGAAACACGATTCTGTGCACGATTTGCGTGAAGAAATTCAGTTCAGTTCAGTTCAGTTCAGTCGTTCAGTCGTGTCCGACTCTTCGTGACCTTATTGACCATGTCACGTCACGCTTTCCGGTCTCTCACTATCTTCCTAACATCACATAACTTCATCTGCAGTGCCTCGAGGATGCCATCTAACCAACGCGTTCGCTGCCTACCCCTTCTCCGGCGACCCTCAACCTTTCCCAACATCAAATCTTTCTCCAGCGACTCCTCTCTTCTCATCAGATGACCAAAGTAGCCGAGCTTTAACTTTAGAATTTGACCCTCCAATGAGCAGTCAGGGTTTATGGTCGACAATATTGACTGATTTGATCTTCTGGCAGTCCAAGGAACTCTCAAGAGTCTTCGCCAGCACCACAATTCAAACGCGTCAATTCTTCGGTGGTCAGCCTTTTTCACAGTCCAACTCTCGCATCCATACATCACAACTGGAAAGACCATAGCACGAGTTATACGGATCTTGGTTGGCAGACTAATGTCTCTGCTCTTTACTAGGCGGTCAAGGCTAACCATTGCTCTCTCTCCCAGAAGCAGGCGTCTCCTAATTTCATGGCTGCAGTCTCCTTCCGAGGTAATCTTGGAGCCCAAGAAGAGAAAATCTGTCACAGCTTCCACTTCTTGTCCCTTGATGCTCCAGGACTTAATAGGGCAAGACGCCATGATCTTTGTCTTTTTAATGTTCAGTTTAAGCCCAAACTTCTCACTCTCTTCTTGCACGCGCATCAGAAGTCTCTTGAGTTCCGCTTCACTTTCTGCCATTAAAGTGGTATCATCCGCATATCTAAGGTTGTTGATACGTTTTCCAGCAATCTTCACTCCAGCTGAAGACTCGTCCAGGCCAGCCTTCCTCATGATGCACTCTGCATATAGGTTAAATAGGCAGGGCGACAGTATGCAGCCTTGCCTCACTCCTTTCTCAATTGGAAACCAATCAGTAAGACCATGCCCAGTTCTGACTGTGGCCTCTTGCCCTTCATACAGGTTCCTGAGGAGACAGATGAGATGAATTGGAACTCCCATCTCTTGGAGAGCTTGCCACAATCTGCTGTGATCTACGCAGGCAAACGCTTTCGCATAATCAATAAAGCAGAAGTAGATGGGTTTCTGGAACTCTCTTGCTTTTTCCATGATTCAGCGAAGGTTGGCAACTTGGTCTCTAGTTCCTCTGCCCTTGCGAAACCCAGCTTGCACGTCCGGAAGCTCCCGATCCACATACTGCTGCAGCCTACCTTGGAGGATTTTCAACATCACCTTGCTAGCATGCGAAATAAGCGCGATCGTGCGGTAGTTGGAACAATCTTTGGCACTGCCTTTCTTTGGAAGAAGAAATTACAACGAGATAAACAAAACGAGTATTTTTGATTTGACTGGGTACACGCTGGTGTCTCGGGTATTGCACGTCCAGAGGTTCAGCGTGACAATAGTCTTGCTTGTGGTCACAGCAAGCCAGGACACTAGTTAATGCACATCGACACCACGTTACGTTTCTCAACCGCTCGAAACCGCATCAAAGTCACTTTTGGTAAGCTGTCGCTTCTTTAATTTTTTTCACTACAATGTGACGCTGCTGAGATTTGGCCGCACATGATTATGGCCTGCGCCTGCTACGCCACATTCACCCTTCATGCTTGCCTTGCCTCGAAGTGCAGAAACCAGTAGGCAGTGGTGTACGGAAAAGTTTTCGAAACATGAGAGGCATGAAAACACTGCATCTCCTGTCTGGCTGCAGGCGCAACCTGACATAGGTTGATGCGCCGTGCATATCAAGCAGGGCTGCGCGGAGGACACCTCTTACTTGGCAAATTCTTCCTGACCTGGGAATTGAGGTTTATCGCTATTTCTGAATCCAAAAAACTTTGATTGGCGCCTGAGCAAGAGTGCAGACAAAGCTATAGACAGCGAGGATGTGTCTCCCCCCCCCCCCCCCCCTTCCGTTGTTCACTCTGTGCAGCTTTTGATTGTCAGACAGGAAAAATGTTGCTTATTTTCACACCTGTAAAAGCATTGAATTGCAAGACAGCAAATGCTGAGGTTAAAATTTAAAAACAATTGAATAAAGGGGCCGCGTACAGCTGCTGGCACGCTCCAAATACCACATTCCGGAAACAGAGCTCTTACTATCCATCCGTCTTAGCACGTTGTCGGTTGAATCAGATCGCCTCCCTGCGCTGCGATATTCATGGACAGGCAAGTTACTGGAACACCAGGGCAGGTTATTCCCTTACCGGTCGATGCGTAACCTGTATAGTAGCAATATTTTGATTTCATGATTTTTTTTTCGTTTTGTTTCTTTTTGTTCCTTTATCTTTTTGTCATATTTGATTTCCTATTATCTAAAATGATTTACGTCGATCTAAAAGTTACTTCCATGTACCCTGAGAGGTTTTCAGCCCACGCACAGTACAACGATCGGAGGTTTGTGTGCCACTCGCGATGTGTTGCTTGTGGCGTGCAGCACCTTCGCAAGCCGTCCTGGTGCCCCCGCCACTACTGCTTCTTCCCGGTGTTCAACTTGTGCTACGCCTGCATGGGGCTCTCCTCGTACATGGTTTACGCGCAGAACGGCTTCGAGGGCCCCGCAAAGATGGCGATGCAGCTCTACGGCACGCAGATGGTGCTCGCATGGCTCTGGGTGCCGCTGCTCTTCAAACGTCGCATGCTTGGCACGGTGAGATGCAATGTACTGCATGCAATTTGCCGGTCCCCTGCTTCGGTTAGATAGAATGTACTGCGTGCAATATACCGGTCCCCCTGTTTCCATGAGATACAATGTACTTACATACAATGTGCCGGGCCTCCTGCTTCACCAGTCAGATTTTGCAGGCTAATGAAACACCTTCAGACTGAAGTGAAAAGAGGGCAGCGGGCTATTTATTTATTTACTTATGCATATACCTACATCGCCCGTTGGGCACTACTGTAGGGGGACTACATTGTTTGTCATAAGAAAGGAAAGTTAGGGACAAAGAAGAAAATACCAAGCACAACAAGAACAATAATAAAAAAATAAAGCATATAATATACGATGAAAATCATAATAAACATAGTGAAAATGTGACCAGACTCACAGAAATCACACTTCTATCAGGGCTGACGAAAAGATGATGAATGGGACGTTGACTACACTTTCGGGCCGTCGATTCCATTGGTTCACCGTAAAAAGGTAAAATGAATTAGCAAAAACACTCGTGCAGCAAGCAATCTCTCCAAATTTCCCGGATGACCTTTTCGAACGGATATATAGTGTGTGGCATCAGGTAAGTACTCTTGTCTATTCCAGTGTCACCATTAAGTATACTGTGGAAAAATTTTAGTCTTAAGAATTTTCTCCTTTTGTACAGTGGCTGCCACACAAGCTCGGTTTTAATTTTTGTTATGTTGGAGCCAAAGTTATAATTGTTAGCAACGAAACGTGCAGGGTGGTTCTGAATACGTTCTAGTTTGTTAATCACGTTGTGCATATGTGGGGAAGGAAAATGGTGGGCGTTCCAGGCAATTGGATAAGAGAACAGATTGGGCCTGGGAAAGAGTGCAAGTCAATAAGGTCTCCGAGGAACCCAAGAAGACATTGGCACGGGCCGGGGATGTAAGGCGTGATAAGATAAGCAATCTCCCCGTATTCCAAGAAAAGGCAAAAGGCAGCATGAAATCAGACAGGTAGATGAGATCAGGATATGTGCCAGGATAAGATGGCCGCAGCTAGCACAAAAGCAGATTAATTGGAGAGACTCTGAAGACCTCTCGCACTGCATAGTTATAGTCACAAACATAACACACACACAAGAGATTACAGCAAGACGTTCACACTGATGATGCGCTCACTACCAACTGGCCGTTATTTGTTATACGAAGAAGAAAAAAACATAACAAAAAATAAGACGTAAGGGTACATTAAGAAGAAAACAGAAAATTTAGGAAAATGCGAATAAAAGTTCTGAAGGAAAAATAAAACAAAAATAATGGCAAATTGCGTCTATCTTCTTATCATATTGTCCAAACGAAGCAGTATCACTTCTTTCCTGCTGAGCGCCACAGACGGAACACTCACGCATTCCCCTTTTTGACCCGAAATCATCTTAAATGCTTCGATAATCTCTCTTTTCAAATTATCTTTTGCCCGAGCCAGCACCTTGGTTTCAGGGAACGTTGCTACACTATGTTTACCCTTTGAGTACTGTTGAGCGTCATCCGTTCCACAACGAGAGCAATGAGTCGCCAGGTTTCCTGGAGCCGACAATGCTGCACACGCATTTCTGTGTTTCCTTAACATCTCATTGAGGCATCGGCCTGTCTGCCCCACATGTGCCTTCCCACATGTCAAATGAATCTTGTACACAACTCCTTCGCGGCAGTTGACAAAGCGCTCCCTATGCAGCACGCCACACATATCACAAATAACAGCCAGTTGGTAGTCAGCGCATCATCGGTGTGAACATCTTGCTGTAATCTCGTGTGTGTGTGTGTGTGTGTGTGTGTGTGTGTGTGTGTGTGTGTGTGTGTGTGTGTGTGTGTGTGTGTGTGTGTGTGTGTGTGTGTGTGTGTGTGTGTGTGTGTGTGTGTGTGTGTGTGTGTGTGTGTGTGTGTGTGTGTGTGTGTGTGCGTGCGTGCGTGCGTGCGTGCGTGCGTGCGTGCGCGCGTGCGCGCAGCGCCAGAGGTCTTCAGAGTCATCTAACTAACTAGCCCGCACGCAAATACCACTAATTGGTGAAATATGGTGCAGCAAGCCATCGTCTTGCAGTGGACGTATCTACGCAGATGTTGATGTATACCTTATTTTCATACCTTACTTTACACTATTATACCTTATGCTTCCTTATGCTGATTACGTGAGCCACATTTGTTAGGGTACTAACAATGTGTAATCATCTTCGCGCCCTAATATCTCACTTTGATTCCTAAGATGAGCCTTTTCCTGCCTGCCTGAACCTCCCTTGTTTTTCTCTGATCCATATCTAACCAAAGGCCCTACTGGAGTCCGTGTTCCTGGTTGGATTCTCCGGTGCGACGGTGTGGGCCTTCGCGCCAATCAACGCCAGCGCAGCCGCCATTTTCTTCCCCACTTTCCTGTGGTCCGTCTACCTCATGCTGACCTCGTTCTTCCTCTGGAGGCGAAATTCCATCGTCGTTAGGAACGGATAGGAAGTCGGACAAAAGTAATGTGTGCCCCCTCCACAGTTCCCCAAGAAAGGCTGGGGACAAATAGGAGCACAAAATCACACTATTTTTATCAAGCACGCAAATACCAATCAAAATAAAAAAATGCGATCCTCGCCATTGTTTGAGAACGGCTGTGGACAAATAGGAATGAGAAAGAAGGCTTCATGCTTCAAGCATGCCATGATCAACGTGTGACGAAGGAAACAGAAAATCAGCATCTTTTTTTTTTTGGTTCTTGGGGGAACTGAACGTCCTCCGGCAAATGTGTCGTTGCGTTTACAGCATTTCTGTTTAGTTGAGTTAATTACATTCTAGCAGGCTCAAACGGACAGTTGACAAGAAAAGAGAAAACAGCAGGTCCGTCGCATATTGCATCAGCTAGTAACTTCTAGGTATTATCAGGCAAATAGTATTATTCAGTTGGGCTAACTTTCCGTGGAGCGCAAAGAATAAACATTTGTATCAAACCTTTCGTGCACAGGCTTCACCCCCGAGATCTTGACAAGGTCAGCGCACTTCAGCAGCGTACGCCACGACTGTGGATGGGCGATAAACTGCCATTAAATGAAGCAGCGGGCGCGTATCAGAGTCGAGACTCGTGGCATCCACTCGCCACTTTACCCGTGCCGGTGCGAGCAGGTATACATTTCCTGACCCTTTATCGCTCATCCGCTCGTTGTGACGTTCACTGATGAGAGAGAAGGTCGTGATAAAAGAGAACGGCCTTGTTATATAGAATCTCAGTCGTAGCTGTATTCGAAAAAAAAGTTAATTATTATGCACTGGATGATTGCTTGCTTCGACTCATTGCACTCTACATAATCTTGTTTGGCGTATACATAGTGACCGCCATCGTCCTTCATCTGGAATTTATTCACATTGAAAACCTGTAAATGCATAAACAAAGAATTCAAAATCACTTTTCCTCTTTTCAGTACACGAAAATTGCTTTCTCACGCAGGTTACATGACCAGCCATAGAAAAAGTGAGAAACTGCATTTAGAGAATGGAAAAGAATTAGCGCTGAAACGATGTTTCTACTATATCTACCTCTCACTAATTATCAATCGCTAATTAGCCTGTTACTTATTATCTGATCCCAAATATTTTTGAGAAAAAGCGAGAAACTGCATTTAGATAATGGAAAAGGATTAGCGCTGAAACGACGCTTCTACTATTTCTACCTATCACTAATTATTTGATCGCTAATTAGCCTGTTACTAATTATCTGATCCCAAATTTTCTTATCATTGTCTCCCAGTAATTATCTGATCTCTAATAATTTTATCACTATATATCAATAACTATCGCGTCACTTACTACCTACCACAAAATATCTACCATTGCTACCACTAGTAATTACTCATTCTTATATCACACTTATATTACCATTACTCAGCACTATTAATAACCAGTGCCTCGGTATGACGCCACCAGGTGATGACCACATCGGGCG